>NC_050098.1:123858206-124483206 GCF_902167145.1 Zea mays | reverse complement strand
ACACTAGAATTCATAAATAGAAAATGAAAAAGGGAAATTAATAATGGGGATTAATGTCATCATAACCCAACCAACAAAACCCCTTAAATGCCTACAAAAACATCTAAGGGAAATCCAAGTCTAAATCCACTATGCTTATCCCTAGGCAAAACCCAAACCTAAAGTTGATAAGCATAAACCACTAAGAGCCACGTATGACCAAAAAACCCTAAGTTACTAACTAACTTAGTTTTCTTTCACTTAGCATGATGATTATTAAATCCTACATAATCATAGCATACATATTCTTATTCATTGCATTCGATAGATTGCAACCTCGCGGACGGAGAGTGCATCCTCGTACCGGAGCAAGGAGTTACTCAGGAGGTAGCCCCGGATCCAGCACCAGAGCCTGCCCCAGCTTTGGAAGGCAAGCCCCGGTTTTATGCATAACCTGTTTTATATGCTATTTTACTACACATAATGTTTGTAGGCTTGTATTGTGCACTTAAGTGTAGGAGTTGATTGAAACCCTAGTTGCATGAACTCAGGAATCCTTTGTGATGGATACTAGTATGCTAGGTCGAGTAGCTGCTTATTAATTAGGGATCTCAATAGAAGTCAAGTGATTTTTCTAGCACTCGCGCGAGGTAAGAAATTGGTTGTATCCATTTCAATATCATAATGATGGTGGTCTGTGGACAACGGTCCATGGGGATGCGTTGTCTACGAGGCGGGAATTGGAATAAGGATTAAGGTGTGGTACCGTGCGTCAAAAGTTTGAACGTACTAAACACATGCCGAGAAATATGGTAAATCGGTAAGCCTAGTACCTGAGTGAACCTGCCTGCAGACATATCCCCTCACGCGACCTGAGACGTGGTCTCCCATTCCGGTTATGGTGGGTACAAGTGCGGTCACTGCACGACGACAGTCGGGGTCAGTGGGGCATTGTACACCAAGGCGGTGAGCCCTGATCTGTTGCCAGGGAATCGACGGGGACAATTGATGTGTGTGGGGACGGAGTGCCTCGCCATGTCGTGTGTTTAGGTTTACCTTGCAAGGTTCAAAAACTCAATTCGAATCGTCTGCTTCTCGCAGCTAATGAGACTGCTTGATCCATGCTGCTACATTGAGTAACAAGTGGAAATGAGATGACTCGGCAAAAGTTGTTGATTGCTAAATGTCTGATACCATGTATGATTAGATAGGTCTACATTTAGTCTTAAGAGAGTCACACTAAAACTTGACAAAGCTAAAACTTGATTTATAAACTCAGCTAGTGCTTTTGGCAACCAAACCCCTCAGCCAAACAGCTGTATGTCTAGAGGTAGAGGAGTAGACTCCTCACACCGGGTAAGTCTAGCTGAGTATTAGTATACTCAGGCTTGCTTGTGGCATAATTTTACAGGTTGTTTGGAGGACATGGTTGCTGGAGTGACTTGGTCCATCTTGCTACCGGGTTGGACTGTCGAATGGGACCCTGCCTCGGCTGAGGAGGAGCATGAGGAGTGATGGGATAGGCTTCCCCATCTCTCTGTTTATTTCCCGTTAGTATTATTCCGCTGCACTTCGAACAATGATGACTACTTTTGTTAAAACTCTAATGATGATGTAATAAGTCTAATACTCCTTAATGTATGGTTTTATGCTTTATTGTATTTGCTCTGTGACTCACCATCGAGTGAGACTGTGGTACTTGATCCTGTCAGTGGCCTCGTCGGACTAGATCCGAGGGATTGACGGGTTATTCCCATTTAATTGTGGTCTAGCCTCTAAGGCGGGACTTAGGCACTTAAGTTGGAATAATTCGGGCAGTTCTGCCACAGCTGGTATCGGAGCTCATACCACCACAGAGGAATCAATAAACTATAAATACCATCCTTTTTCAAGTAAAACTGGTTAGAAACAAATGTTGGATAGATCGTCAGGACGATAAGGATAGACCTAGGACGTGAAGCCTTAGGATAATAGAGGGGTAGCTAGGTGGCTATATGAGTAAGCCCTACAGGCTACTATAAGGGATGGGAGTTCCTCCCTATTCCCTTTACGTTGATGTGAGGTCGTTCAGGACGAGCATGCATGCATCCTTAATTAAACTAATGGATAATTGGGTAAGAACTTAAATACAAAATGATGACCAAACTAAGTACCCCAGTACCATTGTCGTAGTTATAGAGAGACTGAGTTGTGATCTCTTTTCTTTTTTTATAATTCTTTTTCTTTTACTTACGCTTAACCGTACACAGATGACTTCTCATGGATCCTCGGACGAAGAGAATGCACAGTCCCCCACTGACGGACTTGCACGAGAGGGTTTCCCCCGTATTTTGTGGGAGGTACTTCAGGGAGCTGGTTACACGACGCCTCCCCAGTACGCGGTGCAGTTGTTCGAGAAGCACCGAGTGCCCTGCTGTAGGGTGAGGATGACCCTAGAGCCTCATCCCCTGCAGCCAGGCTGGCGTTCGCTGGACTCTGAGTCTTTTGGATACCGGGCTGAGGATACTATCGAGGCAATTGCTCTTCACAGACTGACCACCTTCTGCGGATTCCACCCCTTGGAGCTGTCCACTCACCCCATTGGTCTGTTCCCCGCGGAGAAGGAGGACGACCCAATGTGGAAGGACCGAGTGGAGAATGCCAAGGATATCTGGGCTATCTACCCAGGTCAGACGGCTCACTTGACGGTGCGATGCATGAATGCCCTGTATCGTCTGCAAGTGATGCGTGGTGAAGCAATGTCCCATCTAATGGCATTATTGGAGGCAACCAAGATCACTTTGGATAACAGAGAGGAACTTGTGGTAGACTTGTCCACTGAGATGGTGGAAAAGGACTTACAAGTGGAGCAACTGTCAAATGAGATCCAAGAGCTTGAGGAGCTAGTGGGAACGAGGGAGAACACCATCGAGGTTCTCGAGGATCAGTTGATCAACACCCAGCAGCAGCTTGCAGAGGCTAACCAGCACCTGGATATGCACCACCAGGAGATCCAAGACATGGAGGCCAACGAGGATGTCGACATCGAGGGAGGAGAGGAGCCCGCCTCCAGTTTGGACACTGCTGGCTCAGGGAGACCACCTTCCCCCGAGTCAAGTGTTGCCTCGTTTGCTCACTAGGTCGCAGGGATAGAGTCAGAAGTCTGTGATGGTAGGACTCCTCGAAGCTAGCTTAGCTTTTGCACCCTTGGGGTACTAGGCTAGATAGAGTTGAGTCTTTTGAGTTATTGATGTAATCGTGATAAACTATTTTGGAAGCATGGTTGATGAATGCTGTCAGTCTTAATTTAAGAAGAAAAAGTTTAGGCCATGTGGACTCTTTTATAATTATGCAAAAATATATTGGTTCTACCCTTTTGACTCTTTCACCATGATTGAACCTTGAACCTCAGAAATGTTGTATTGAGAATATACATGATTTTTCAAATGGCAGGAAGAGCGCGTCGTGGTCAGAATGAGCGCGTTCCTCCACCACCGCCACCGCCTCCTACTCTGCAAGAGTTGATGGCTCAACAGAACGAGATCTTGCGACAGCTAGCTCAGCGTCAGCCACCACCTCAGCACTCTGGTGGTGGTGATCATCAGCGTCACCCCGCAGCAGCCACTTATCAGGAGTTCCTCAGTACCCAGCCACCGTTGTTCACCAGGGCCGAGGACCCCCTTGATGCTGATATATGGCTGAGAGTAGTGGAATCCAAATTCCCGCTACTCCATGGAGTTTGTTCAGAGGTGACTAAGGTCAGGTTCGCCACCCAGCAACTTCGCAGACCCGCGCGGACATGGTGGGACCACTATCTTGCTATGCAGCCAGCTGACCATGAAGTAGAATGGAGAGAGTTCAAGGCAGCTTTCATGGGGCACCATATACCAGCAGGCATTATGGACCGCAAGCTCAACGAGTTTCTGGCACTCACTCAAGGGAACCGGACAGTGTTACAGTATGCTCAGGCCTTCAATGACCTGTGCCAGTATGCCGGATACCATGCGGACACCGACGAGAAGAAGAGGGACAGGTTCAGGAGGGGGCTCAGCACTAAGCTCCGTGACCGTCTCAACACCGTCAGGGCCAACAGCTATAATGAGTTAGTCAACATGGCCATTTCTCAGGAGGATTGTATCACAGCTCGTCAGGCAGAGAAGAAGAGGAAGACCCCTGTGGCAGGACCCTCAGCTCAGCCACAGCGCTTCAGGATCGTGTCTGACACTCAGAACAGGGGACCCCAGCAGCAACAAGGATGATGGGCGATCCGGCCACAGCAGCAGTAGCAGGCACCCAACCGCACCCAGTTTCCAGTTCAGAGGAACAATCAGCCACAACAGCAGTAGTACCGTCAGGCCAATGACAACAGGTGTTTCACTTGTGGTAACACCGGACATTATGCCAAGAATTGCCCCAGAAACTAGCAGCGGCAGGGACAGAATGCCAACCAGAACCAAGGCAAGAGGCAGAAGGTGCAAGTGAGGCAACGCAGGCTGAACTTCACCACCATGGCTGACATTCCAGAGGGAGCACCCGTCATGACTGGTATCTTTTCAGTTTTGAATTATCCTGCAATTATTCTTTTTGATTCTGGTGCATCACATAGTTTTATTAGTGCAAAATTTAGTGCCAAATGTCAGTTACCTTTCCATCACACCAATGGGGGTATTACAATTTCAACACCAGGAGGCAGGGTTGCCACCTACCAAATCAACAAGAATGTGCCTATAAAGTTTGGTAGTTTGATAATCAAAACCAACCTCCTCATTTTGGGTTTGGATAGTGTGGATATCATACTGGGAACTGACTGGTTAACCAAACATCAGGCAGTGATTGATATTGCAGCAAGGGCCATTGAAGTGCACTCGCCTACTTGTGGCGAAACCACATTATATTTGCCCGACTAGGGTTGTACCCGTTCTTGTGCCTTCGTTATGATAGAGTCCCCAGTTGAGAGGATCCCAGTGGTCTATGACTACCCAGATGTTTTTCCAGATGAATTGCCAGGGATACCACCTGATAGAGATATAGAGTTCGCAATTGAATTGCAGCCTGGGACTGCTCCTATATCCAAGAGGCCTTATAGGATGCCTCCAGCAGAATTGGCAGAATTGAAAAAGCAACTGCAAGAGTTGTTGGACAAGGGGTTCATTCGCCCAAGTACTTCACCATGGGGATGTCCGGCCATATTTGTGAAGAAAAAGGATGAGAGTTTGAGAATGTTTGTGGATTGCCGCCCTCTCAATGCTGTAACCATCAAGAACAAATACCCACTGCCCCGCATTGATGTTTTGTTTAATCAGTTGGTGGGAGCCAAAGTGTTCTCCAAGATAGACCTTCGCTCGGGCTACCATCAAATCAAGATACTTGCCAGTGATATTCCAAAGACGGCTTTTTCTACCAGATATGGGCTCTATGAGTTTTTGGTGATGTCTTTTGGACTGACCAATGCCCCGGCTTATTTCATGTACCTGATGAACTCAGTATTCATGCCAGAGCTGGACAAATTCGTGGTGGTTTTCATTGATGATATTCTGGTTTATTCCAAGAATGAAGCCGAGCACACTAAACATTTGCATACTGTACTTCAGAGACTGCGTGACCATCAGTTGTATGCCAAATTGTCTAAATGTGAATTCTTGCTGAGGGAAATTAAATTTTTGGGCCACACAATTTCACAGGACGGGATATCAGTTGATCCTGAGAAGGTACAAGAGGTAATGGATTGGAAACCTCCTACCACAGTGAGGCAGATTCGGAGTTTTCTGGGATTGGCAGGGTATTATCGACGATTTATTCCGGATTTCTCCAGGATTGCCAAGCCGATGACTGAACTGTTGAAGAAGGGAGTCAAGTATGATTGGAGTCAGAAGTGTGAGGATTCCTTTCATACGCTAAGGCAACATTTGACAACAGCACCAGTGCTAGCTCAACCTGATAACACCAAGCCCTTTGAAGTTTATTGTGATGCTTCTGGTACTGGTTTGGGATGTGTCTTAATGCAAGACAACAGAGTAATTGCTTATGCCTCCCGAGCCCTCAGACCCCATGAGCAGAACTACCCCACACATGATCTGGAGTTAGCAGCTGTGGTTCATGCTCTCAAGATATGGATACATTACTTGATGGGAGCTCACTGTAACATTTACACTGATCACAAGAGTCTTAAATACATTTTCACTCAGGCGGATCTTAATATGAGGCAGAGAAGATGGTTAGAGTTAATCAAGGACTATGATTTGGAAGTGCATTACCATCCTGGCAAAGCCAATGTTGTGGCAGATGCCTTAAGCAGAAAAGCCCAGTGCAATTGTATGAACATGGATGCAAGAGTCACCACCCTGTGTGATGAGTTGTGCAAACTAAACCTAGAAGTTGTTTCCTCGGGTGCTTTAAATTATGTCTCGGTGGAGCCCAAATTGCAAGAGCAAATAGTCAGGGCACAGATTGAAGACAAGGGTGTTCAGGTCATTAAGGAAATGATCAAGCAGAAAGCAGAAAAATACAATTGCTTCCGTCAGGACAGCAAAGGAATCCTATGGTTTGGAGATTGATTGGTTGTTCCCAAGGACCCTGAGCTCAGAAAGAAGATATTGGATGAAGGTCACCTTTCAAAATTCTCCATACACCCGGGCAGCAATAAGATGTATCATGATCTCAGATCCTTATACTGGTGGACCAGAATGAAAAGGGAAATTGCCAAGTATATATCCGAATGTGACACCTGCCAGAGAATCAAGGCCAGTCATTTGAAGGTAGCAGGCCCTTTGCAACCCCTTCCCATACCATCTTGGAAATGGGAGGACATTTGCATGGATTTTATCGTGGGATTGCCCAATACCTCCCGGCACCATGATTCCATTTGGGTCATTGTGGACATATTGACCAAGACAACTCATTTCTTGCCAGTGCATACCACCCACAGGACGGAGAAGTATGCAGAAATCTACATTGACCAGATAGTTCGCTTGCATGGAATACCAAGGACTATAATATCAGACAGAGGAGCACCATTCGTGGCACGATTTTGGGAGCAATTACAGGAATCGCTTGGGACCCATGTAATAAGAAGCTCAGCATACCATCCTCAAACGGATGGCCAGACAGAAAGGGTAAATCAGATTTTGGAAGATATGTTGAGGGCATGTGTGCTACACTGTGGAAAGGATTGGGACAAGTGTCTTTCATTGGCAGAATTCTCCTATAATAATAGCTACCAGTCCAGTTTGAAGATGACACCTTTTGAAGCCTTATATGGGAGAAGGTGTAGGACCCCGCTAAATTAGTCTCAAGCAGGAGAAAGGGAAATTTTTGGACCAGACTTGGTACTTGAAGCAGAGGAAAAGGTCAGAGTTATTAAAAATAACCTAGAAGCTGCCCAGGCCAGGCAAAAGAGCTATCATGACAAGAGAAGGAAGCCTCTACAGTTTGAAATGGGAGATCATGTTTATCTTAAGGTGTCACCCACCAAAGGTGTCCAGAGATTTGGAATCAAGGGCAAGTTAGCTCCTCGCTACATTGGACCCTACGAGATCAAGGAAACTTGTGGACCTGTAGCATATCAATTGAAGTTGCCACCCCACATGTCAGCTGTTCATGATGTGTTCCATGTATCCTAGCTACGGAAATGCGTCCGCTTACCCGCTGAAGTGCTGCCTGAACCAGAAATTGAGATAGAACTAGACTTGTCTTATCAAGAGTACCCCGTCAAGGTATTGGATCAGAAGGAGAGATCAACGCAGGCAAGGTCGATCAGAATGTATAAGGTTCAGTGGAGTCACCATTCAGTAGAAGAAGCGACGTGGGAGACTGAGGATTTTCTACGCTCTCGCTTCCCCGACTTTCTGCCCAACGGAGTCGGTACGTAACCCAAAACCCCACCCCCACCTGCCCTTTGAATCTAAATATAAGAAAAACTTAGATGTTAAAGGTAGTGTAAGCTTTAGAAATGACTTAAAAAGGACTTCCTTCTGAAGTCGCAAAGAGAATGACATTCGAAGAGCAGTTAACTAGAGAAACTTGCATAAAAGAAGGAGCAACGCACCGACACGCCTTCATGGCACCCCCTCCAGAGGACTCTACCTAAAATCTCGGGACAAGATTCCTTTAAGGGGGTAGGGCTGTAACACCCCAGGTGTTACCATGGCCATGGCACATTATGCACTAATGACTGTGATCACATGTGGGAGAGACTTGAGAAGAAGAGCATAAAACCTTAGGAACCATGTATTAACCAAGAATGTTAATGACCAAAATCATTACCCAAACATTTATGCAATTATCACCTTGGGCAAGAGAAGAATAAACCCTAGACCCTTCTTGAGCCCTTAACTCCCAAAACCCTGGTAAAGGGGGGGGAGGTTAAGCAAATGTGCAAATCATGAGTTGACCCTTAGCCAAAGTTTAAGTGACATTATAATCTACAAAATACAGAGAGGAAACATTGCAAAAAGACCCCTTAAAGAACCCCAAATCCATTTCTTAAGTGGAGAGAGAGCTAGAGCTCTCTAATTCTTTCTAAGTCAAATTTTGAACCTAATCTAAAGATCCACCGTGTTCACTTAGTAAATGGCACCAAAACCACTTGAGTTGTATACCAAAAATGTGTCATACCACCTAAGGCACCCACTGGAAAAGTTTGAAACCGAGCCCAAGACGTTTGACAAGATTTGGCATGGCTTTTGTCGTGAGGTGGGCAGAGGGACAAGCCAGATTTGGCATCCATAAATCTCCCTACCTAGGGCATATCTGCCATGGGGACTCACATATAAGAGACAGTCCTAGGTGCCAGGAGGAGGCCTGCGCCGGATTTTTGCCAAGATTCGCACGCTTGCGATCTCGGCGAGCTATTGAACACGGGCAGAAGAACACCTCCACGTGTTCGACGCACTCTGAGCGTGCCAGAGCACGCACGCGCCCGACCCCGCGCGCCCCGCGCCGCGCCGAGCCGTGCCCGTGTCCCCTGCTCGCGCCCGGGCCTATAAAGCCTCCTCAGGCGTCGACCGAACTCCTCCACGCACGCTCGACCTCACCGGAGCCAGAAACCAACGGCGTTTGACCTGTAGACAGCGTGCCCGCGGCCACCCGATCCCCCGCCACCGTAGACCGGCCAGCAGAGCCCTTCCCAGCCACGCCCGACCCTCGAAGAGACCGTGCATGCCTCAGTGAAGCTCCCCGAGCAAGGAATCTGACTTTGCCTCGCCGGAGAAGCCAGTCCACGGTCGCCGAACTTCACCCGACCGCCGCTGAACATAGACCGGGTAAGTCTCTGCACCATTTTTTGATTCCTTGCGCACATAGCCTCTACGTCATCCCGTGGAGCTCATCGTGCCGTTCAATTGAACTAGATCGCCGTGATTCAGCCGGAACACCCGCCGCCGACGAGATCACCCGCCTGCGCACGTGGACCGGTCGATTCCGACCACAACCGCCATCGAGTCGTACCTCGCTGTGACCGCCAGGACCTCCCGAAGCTAACCCCGCCCCTCGCCGGACCTCTCTCGCCGCCGGTAAGCCGCGCTGCCCTTTTCCTTTCCACGGTTACTGTTTACATAAGGGGAGGGACCTCGGGGAAGAAGAAGGAAAGGCCAGGGGGTTTTGTGCGCTGTCAGTGACTCAGGGGAATAGTAGCGCAGGGGTAGAAATGAAGGGATTGATTTAGAAAGAACCCAGGGTCTTCGGTGCAAAGTAGTTTTCCAGGAAACCTTTTAAAATATTCTGAATTAAATCCAAACATAACTTGAAAAATTCATAACTTCAGTTTGGTTTACCCAAATCAGGTCAAACCAATTTTGCCAGATCCTAAATAATGTAAACTACTTAGAAAAAATATAAAACCCCTAAGTGTTACAGAAAACTTTAAAGTCTTGATTTAAATGATTAACTGGTCAAAAGCTAAAGGAAATAAGGAAAAATAGCTACACTATTTGACTAGGGTTAAGAAAATTTAGAGAAGTACTTGATGACTTCCTAACATGTTCAAAAATAATAAACCCCTCTGTACACCAAGTTAAGGTAGAGTTTACCATTTAAATCATTTTTAGCCTAAAGTTAGAGAAACTATTAAAGGTGGTTTAAATAAAGAACCAGGGAGCACCCACATTTTTGTTAGTTTACTTATTTAGTATAGTTCACTAGAAAAATTTATTATACCCTTGTTTAGTACAAAATAAATGAGATATTTTTTATTTTAAGAAAATAAGGAGAACTTAGAAAAACCCTAGAAAAATAACCCCAAGGAGAAAACACCCCAAACCTTGGGATAGCTATTGTTTTGTTATTAAGAACATAGGAAAAATATTAAATCTGTTGTTTGACATTTTTCAAATAACAAGATAGTAGTAAGTGCCTTTTTGACATTAAACTTTAGAAAATCACAACTAAATAACCACCAAATATCCTTCTGTGATTTTTGGCACAGAAGCATGTTATTACTTATAGATACCAGCAAAAATGACCATTAGGACAGAACCAACCCCTAGTTAAGAGTTGTAGTGCAAAGTGACCCCTTTGCCCCAACATTTGTTGTTTTTGTCCAGGGCATACTCTATTTATTCTGGACCTCAAATTTATAAGGCATACTACAATAACAAATAGTAACCCACTGTAATTTTTATAGAATTTTTGGAAAAAGTTAAACCACTGATGTAGTTCAAACCCACACTAGAATTCATAAATAGAAAATGAAAAAGGGAAATTAATAATGGGGATTAATGTCATCATAACCCAACCAACAAAACCCCTTAAATGCCTACAAAAACATCTAAGGGAAATCCAAGTCTAAATCCACTATGCTTATCCCTAGGCAAAACCCAAACCTAAAGTTGATAAGCATAAACCACTAAGAGCCACGTATGACCAGAAAACCCTAAGTTACTAACTAACTTAGTTTTCTTTCACTTAGCATAATGATTATTAAATCCTACATAATCATAACATACATATTCTTATTCATTGCATTCGATAGATTGCAACCTCGCGGAAGGAGAGTACATCCTCGTACCGGAGCAAGGAGTTACTCAGGAGGTAGCCCCAGATCCAGCACCAGAGCCTGCCCCAGAGGATCTGCCTGCCCTAGCTTTGGAAGGCAAGGCCCGGTTTTATGCATAACCTGTTTTATATGCTATTTTACTACACATAATGTTTGTAGGCTTGTATTGTGCACTTAAGTGTAGGAGTTGATTGAAACCCTAGTTGCATGAACTCAGGAATCCTTTGTGATGGATACTAGTATGCTAGGTCGAAAAGCTGCTTATTAATTAGGGATCTCGGTAGAAGTCGAGTGATTTTTCTAGCACTCGCGCGAGGTCAGGAATTGGTTGTATCCATTTCAATATCATAATGATGGTGGTCTGTGGACAACGGTCCATGGGGATGCGTTGTCTACGAGACGGGAATTGGAATAAGGATTAAGGTGTGGTACCGTGTGTCAAGCGTTTGAACGTACTAAACACATGCCGAGAAATATGGTAAATCGGTAAGCCTAGTACCTGAGTGAACCTGCCCGCAGACATATCCCGTCACGCGACCTGAGACGTGGTCTCCCATTCCGGTTATGGTGGGTACAAGTGCGGTCACTGCACGACGGCAGTCGGGGTCAGTGGGGCATTGTACGCCAAGGCGGTGAGCCCTGATCTGTTGCCAGGGAATCGACGGGGACAGTTGATGTGTGTGGGGACGGGGTGCCTCGCCACGTTGTGTGTTTAGGTTTACCTTGCAAGGTTTAAAAACTCGATTCGAATCGTCTGCTTCTCGCAGCTAATGAGACTGCTTGATCCATGCTGCTACATTGAGTAACAAGTGGAAATGAGATGACTCGGCAAAAGTTGTTGATTGCTAAATGTCTGATACCATGTATGATTAGATAGGTCTACATTTAGTCTTAAGAGAGTCACACTAAAACTTGACAAAGCTAAAACTTGATTTATAAACTCAGCTAGTGCTTTTGGCAACCAAACCCCTCAGCCAAACAGCTGCATGTCTAGAGGTAGAGGAGTAGACTCCTCACACCGGGTAAGTCTAGCTGAGTATTAGTATACTCAGCCTTGCTTGTGGCATAATTTTACACATTCTCTGGAGGACATGGTTGCTGGAGTGACTTGGCCGTCCATCTTGCCACCGGGTTGGACTGTCGAGTGGGACCCTGCCTCGGCCGAGGAGGAGCATGAGGAGTGATGGGATAGGCTTCCCCATCTCTCTGTTTATTTCCCGTTAGTATTATTCCACTGCACTTCGAACAATGATGACTACTTTTGTTAAAACTCCAATGATGATGTAATAAGTCTAATACTCCTTAATGTATGGTTTTATGTTTTATTGTATTTGCTCTGTGACTCACCATCGAGTGAGACTGTGGTAGTTGATCTTGTCAGTGGCCTCGTCGGACTAGATCCGAGGGATTGACGGGTTATTCCCATTTAAGTGTGGTCTAGCCTCTAAGGCGGGACTTAGGCACTTAAGTTGGAATAATTCGGGCAGTTCCGCCACACTTAAGTACAAATTGAGGAGGAATCCTCAAGTGATGATGATCTTGATGCTAACATTGCCTTGATGGTGTGGAAGACCACCAAGATGTTAAAGAAGCTCAACATAGAAGGAATAAAGTTTGACTCAAGAAAGAAGAAATTCTTCTCCAGTAAAAGAAAGCCCATTTCTGAAATGGACTGCTACAATTGTGGAGAGCTTGGTCATCTTGCTCATCAATGCAACAAGCCCAAGAAGAACAAGTTCAAGGGCAAGAAAGAAGATGACAGTGATGACGAGAAAAAGGAAAAGAGATTCTTCAAGAGGAAGGATGGGAAGCACAAGAGGTTCCACAAAAAGAAAAATGGAAAGGCATACATTGTTGGTGATTGGCTCACAGCTCACTGACATTGAGTCATCATGTGGGTCTTCTTCAAGTGAAGAAGAGAATGATGAAAAAGTTGTCGCCATTGCTGGGGACTTCTCTTCACCACCATCATCACCCTCATCGACTTCTCACCTATGCCTCATGGCTAGAGGTGAACGGAAGGTACAAAATGATAATGATATTATTGATGATAGTGATAGTGATAGTGATGATGAATTTGCTTCACCTTCCTATGATGAACTAGCTGACTTGCTTAAGGAATACACTCAAATCATTAGGAAGTCAAAGGCTAAATGTGATAAGTTGAAAGATGAAAATGAATTTTTAAATGCCAAATATGACATAGTTGTAAAAGCTAGTGATGAGATGAAAGAAGAAAACAAAACTATGTCATCCACTGTAAGTGAGCTTAAATCCTCCCTAAAAGATGCTAAGGATAAGTGTGAAAAATTAAATGAAGCAAATAGGGAGTTGAAAGAAATACTTGTGAAAATTAAGGAAGACTATACAAAGATTAAAATTAATCATGATAATCTTCTTGTTGCAAATAAGCTTTTATCTTGCAATACACATGAGGCTAATAACCATGTTGTTAAGATTGATGTAGCAACCTCATGTGATGATTTGAGCCAAGATGATCAAACTAGTCTTCATGATGAACTGACTGAAAAAGTTGAAGTCTTGACATTAGACAACCAAAAATTGAAGAGATATTTGACTGATGCAACTACTTGTCACACCCGGTTTTAAGGGACAAAGCCGGGTGCATCTCATATATGCGCCAAAGAAGACAACACATATAATAACAAAGTGTATAGAGATAAATGTCACAACATAATCAGAGTACTTATTACATAGCAGAAGTCTTAAAAATAAAAGATAAATATAGATCGAACTAAAGTCCATCCTTGACGCCATAAAGTCAACTTGGAGACGCCACCTAGATCAAATGAAACTCCTCGATGTGTGGCTCCTTTTGAACCACCTGTTCTTCTCCTATGGGGGGTGTGAGACAGCAAGGGTGAGCTCACACATGTTCATCGCTCAACAAGTTGTGGGAATAATGTGCATGAACTCACCAAATGTGGGAGCTCATGTGAAGTGTAAGGCTTAGTGGAAGGTGTTGGGCCTATGCTTCGTCGCCAAAGGTCTTACAGGAAGAAGCGGTCTTCGGCTGAAGCTGTTTGCATAAGATGGCCGAAGGTTCCTCTTCGTGAAGCTTCGGTATTACAAACCGACTTAAAGATAGAATGACCTTTTAGTCCATAAAAGTCTGAGTTAATGTTGTAAGCTTTTATAAGGGGCATATTTGTAATTCCTCACAGGCTGCGTCCTGTGCCTATAAATAGTGAACAGTATTCCTTTACTGTTCACACATTCTGGTAATTGCAATCGCATCTCTCGGAATTCAACCTTTGCCAAGGCATAGGTATTATTGTATTTAATGATTCAATATATTAATTAAATATGGTATAATTCGTCTATGATTTATTCACCCATCTTATACCTTTTATTTTATATTGTCTTACAATGTCTATTGAAATTTTATTACGAAGGTTTAACTTCGTAATTATACTCTCATCAGCCTTCGTCCAAGGCCCATTATCCTCAAGGGAATAATGTTTCATGGACGAAGGACGTTAACATTTAACATTTCATGTTGCCTTGTTCTTAATTCATAGCATTTAAGAGCAAGTCTCCAACATTGGCGCCCACCTCCGGTGAACTCACTTCCACTTTTTGAGCTGATGGCTTCGTTCAACGACCAAGCTGGAGCTGCTTCGGACCCGAAGCTGGTGCTCCCGATTACAGGAGGTTCGTCCTCAGAGCCAGCTAACAAGAAACAAAAGAAGGAAGCACAGAGAAGGGTACAGCATGTTGGGGTGCAAGGACCATTCATCAAGTCAAGATGGTCTCACATTCCTATTACCTTCTCCCAAGAGGACCTTCAGCTCAAAGATTACCCGCACAATGATGCCATGGTTATCTCTTGTGTTATCAAAGGATTTCTGGTCCACAATGTCTTGGTTGATACAGGCAGTGCAGCTGATATCATATTTGCTAAGGCCTTCAGACAAATGCAAGAGCCAGAAGATAAGATTCATGATGCTACACATCCTCTCTGTGGCTTCGGAGGAAGACAGATTGTAGCATTAGGCAAGATCACTATGTCAGTGACCTTCGGGTTCATCAACAACACTAGAACTGAGCAAGTTGTGTTTGACATTGTTGACATGGAATACCCTTACAATGCAATTATTGGTCGTGGCACCCTCAATGCTTTTGAAGCAATTCTTCACCCTGCCTATCTTTGCATGAAGATACCTTCGGATCAAGGACCCATCGCTATTCATGGAAGTCAGGAAGCTGCCAGAAGGGCTGAAGGAAACTGGACTGACTCAAAAGCAATCCATAACATAGATGGAGTTGAAGCTTGTGAACAATACAAATTCAGAAGGGAGAAAGCAGCTTCAGCAGATCAGCCGAAGCCCATGCTCTTATGTGAGGATATAGCAGAGCAGAGGGTGCTGTTGGGCTCTCAGTTATCCGAAGAACAAGAGAAAACCTTGATAAGGTTTTTGTTCAACAACAAAGATGTTTTTGCATGGTCAGCCAATGATCTCTGTGGAGTTAATAGGGATGTTATTGAGCACTCGCTCAATGTCGATCCATCCTTCAGACCCAGAAAGCAAAGGCTTCGGAAAATGTCAGATGATAAGGCCGAAGGTGCTCGCAACGAAGTCAAAAGACTCCTCAGTGCAGGAGTTATCAGAGAAGTAAAGTACCCAGAATGGCTAGCTAACACTGTTATGGTAAGAAAGGCCAATGGCAAGTGGCGAATGTGTATCGATTTTACAGACCTCAACAAGGCTTGTCCGAAGGATGAATTCCCATTGCCAAGGATAGACTCTTTAGTTGATGCAGCAGCTTCTTCAGAGCTCATGAGTCTGTTAGACTGTTATTCAGGCTATCATCAAATCTGGATGAAGAAGGAAGATGAGCCGAAGACTAGCTTCATAACTCCAAGCGGCACATATTGTTATCTTCGGATGCCTGAGGGGCTCAAAAATGCTGGAGGAAGTTTCAGCAGAATGACTGCGAAGGTTCTCCAGTCTCAGATAGGTAGAAATGTGCTAACTTATGTTGATGACATCATTGTAAAAAGCACGAAGCAGGAGAATCATATTGCTGACCTGCAAGAGACCTTCGCCAGTTTCAGACAAGCTGGCTTAAAGTTGAATCCAGAAAAATGCGTCTTCGGAGTAAAGAAGGGGAAATTTCTAGGATGCTTGGTTTCAACAAAGAGAATTGAAGCTAATCCAAGTAAGATTGAAGCTATACTTCGGATGGAACCACCAACTACAAAAAAGGGGGCTCAAAGATTGACAGGAAGGCTGGCATCTCTCAATAGATTCATATCCAGATCAGCAGAGAGAAACTTACCATTCTTCGAAGTGCTGAAGTCAGCCGAAGTCTTTCAATGGGGACCAATCCAGCAAAAGGCCTTTGAAGAGCTGAAGCAGTATTTGATAGATCTAACAGCACTAACTCCACCTACGCCAGGGGCTCCTTTGTTATTATATGTGGCAGCTTCGCACTCAGCGGTAAGTGCAGCACTTGTCCAGGAGAAGCATGATGGCCAACTCAGGAAGCAGGTCCCGGTGTATTTTGTATCTGAAGTTCTTAGTATATCAAAGAAAAACTACACAGAATTAGAGAAGGTGTTATATGCTGTTTTGATGGCATCCAGGAAGCTTCGGCATTATTTTCAAGCGTATAACATAATAGTTCCTTCTTCACAACCTCTGAAGGATATTATGAGGAACCGAGAAGCTACTGGAAGGATTGGAAAATGGGCTGCAGAGCTCAATGAATTTTGCATTGAATATGTTCATAGATCTTCGATTCAGTCCCAGGCGTTAGCAGACTTCATTGCTGACTGGACGCCAGGGGCTCAGGAGGAAGAAACAAATAAAGACGCCGAAGCATGGACAGTGTTTTGCGATGGGTCTTGGGGAACCTTCGGAGCAGGAGCGGCTGCTGTGTTGGTTTCACCTTCCAAAGTTAAAACTTGTTATGCGGCAAAACTTGATTTTAGTTGCACAAATAACATTGCCGAGTACGAAGCCTTGCTTCTAGGACTTCGGAAGCTAAAAGCAATGGGAATCAGAAGAGCCATACTTAAAACTAATTCCCAAGTTGTTTCGGGTCATATTGACAAGAGTTGCAAGGCTAAAGATCCGAAGCTTGAAAAGTATTTGGATATGGTCCGAAAAGTTGAAGCTTCTTTCGAGGGATTTTCTGTCAAAAATATCCCTCGAGGACAAAATGAGCATGCTGATTTGCTAGCTAAGTCAGCAGCACAGGGGCTGCCCTTACCTTCGGATGTGTTCTTCGAAACAATAAAAGCACCTTCGGTGGAACTTCTTGAAAGAGCAGTCCTCAATATATCTCCTGTTTATAGCGAAGATTGGAGAACCGAGATCATCTCTTACCTTCAGGGTAAATTCCTTTCAGATGACGAAGCTTATAACAAAAGGATAGAGGCAAGAGCTCGTCCATATGTCATGATAGAAGGGGAGTTGTACAAGCATGGAGTTTGTGCTCCGCTACTCAAGTGTTTATCCAGAACCAAAGATATAGAGTTAATGAAAGAAATACATGCAGGCCTGTGTGGATCTCACATTGGATCTAGGCCGTTACTTGGAAAAAATTTCCGCCAAGGATTTTATTGGCCGAAGGCAGCTTCGGATGCAGCAGAATTGGTTCAAAAGTGCGAAGGTTGTCAGAAATGTGCAAGAGATCAAAAACAACCTTCGTCCTTAACACAGCTCATACAACCCACTTGGCCATTGCAAAGGTGGGGCCTTGACTTGTTAGGTCCGTTACCACCGGCCCAAGGGAACCTGAGATATGTTGTAGTAGCTGTGGAATATTTTTCTAAATGGATTGAGGCAAAGCCTTTAGCCACAATAACTTCGGCCACCGTCCAAAAATTTTTCTGGCAGAATATTGTTTGTCGTTTCGGGGTGCCAAAGGCTATCACTGTGGATAATGGGACACAGTTTGACTCCGAAGCTTTCAGGGATTTCTGTGACCAAATTGGTACGAAGATCCATTTTGCATCAGTTAGGCATCCGGAGTCAAATGGCCTCATTGAAAGAGCCAACGACATTATAATGACAGGAATAATGAAGTTAATCTTCAATCAACCCAGGGGAAAATGGCCAGATCAGTTAACCAAAGTGGTGTGGAGTCACAACACAACAACATCAAGGTCTACAGGCTTTACTCCATTCAAGTTGTTATTCGGTGACGAAGCAATAACTCCGGAGGAAGCTAAAACCGGATCAATAAGGGTAGTAGCTTCGGCGGAATCAGATTCCGAAGCTGCTTTTTCTATAGAAAAAGATGCTTTAGAAGGGATCAGACTGCAAGCCGTGGAGAACATCAATAAATATCAAGCCGAAACAATCAAATGGCGGGATAGAAAGGTTCGGCTAAAAAATATTGAGCCAGGACATTTGGTGCTTCGGAGAGTGGCCAACCCAGAAACAGTGGGCAAGTTGCAGTTGAAATGGGACGGACCTTTCTTAGTAGCATCTTCGTCAAGACCCGGTTCATACAGATTGAAGGATATGGACGGCAACGACATTCCTAGATCTTGGAATGCAGATGAGCTTCGGCGATATTATGTGTAACTTGATGTAATTTTTTATGTTTCTTCTTTCTTATGGCACCCTTTTCCTTTCTAAAGGGGGAGAAAGGTTTTTAATGGGGCCATCACATGTAATTTCCTTTTTTACTTCTATAAGAGCAAAATCCCCCAAAGATGTAAATGTAAAACCTGAGAGCGCACCATCGAGTGCCGAAACTAAAAGGCAAAGAAGCTCCAAAGTCGTTCCTAAGGGAATGCAGAGCTTACAGCGAAAAGTCAACGCTGATTCCGCCAAAAAGTAAAGGCGAAGAAGCTCCAAAGTCGTTCCTAAGGGAATGCAGAGCTTACAGCGAAAAGTCAACGCTGATTCCGCCAAAAGTAAAGGCGAAGAAGCTCCAAAGTCGTTCCTAAGGGAATGCAGAGCTGAGGTGTGATTGTTTTTAAGGAAATAATGGCTATGAGTGTGGCTTCGGATACGTGTTTGGCCAGTCATTTGCACATCACATTACATCATATCATTTGCATTCATAAACATTCATCCAGGCATATGTAGGATAATCATCTTCATGACATAAGTGGTTGCTTCGGCAAAAAGAAAAAAAAAGGGGGGGAAGAAAGAGCTTCGTGTACAAAAAGGAGAGCTTCGGAAAGAAGGAAAATGTTGTTTTCTATGCTTCGCTGTGTACGAAAAGAAGGGAAGGTGTTTTTTCGCCTTCGGCTCAAAAAAGAAAAATTTCGTCCACATCAAAGCACCTCTCATACATCAATGGAAGGATGAGGATATATTACAAGGTATGAACAGAATTCAATAAAGACAAGTTTTAGTTACATTTACAAAAGTTATCTCAAAAGTTTCTCAAGTACTGTCTGCAGTCTACTATTTAATCTCCAAGGAGCTTCAGCTTCGGCGTTATTTCTTAATCATCGGCTTCGGCTTCGTCATCCTACATGAATAAGGTTGTCGTAAGTCAAAATCGAGCTTGCAGGAAGAGGTAAGCGCAAGGTATGGTGTCTTACAGGTTCAAGGTGACTCCGAGCTTCGTCTCCAGCCTTTTCTAGGCCACCTTTTGTCCATATCATTTTCACAAATCTATTAGAGATACTTCGGGCGAGATCAGGAATGTCATCTAGGATTGATGGTGATAAAGTGAAATTTGGCCTATTGACAATTTTTCCGTGATCGCAGCCAGCTTTAAAGAAAGCTGCAGCAGTGCCTCGAGAAGCCACCCAGGCACAAAAGTCGCCGTGCCCAGCTATGACTTCGTCGAGCTCGTCAATCTCACCCTCGATATGTTCGAAGGTCTTCGGTAGATCTTCAGCTGAGGGGGTGAATTTTTCACTACTGGCTCCAACTGAGTGGAAAATTTTTCTTAATCGTTGAATGCATTTGTTGCTAAATTCCAAACATTTTTCTTGAAGGCTCGCCAGTAGTTTTCTCAAATCTGAATTCTGTTGAGCTTCGGCTTTAAGTTTTGCATTCAGATCTTGCTTTTCTCGTTCGAACTGCTCAGATTGAAGGAGAAGCTTTGTGTTCAGTTCTGCTATTTTTGCTTCAGCTTCCGCCAATAAACCTTCGGTTGCTTGGTGCTCAAAGTTCTTTTTCTCGATAGCATCTGATTGCTCCTTTATTCTGCTTTCCAAATTTTCAATAATAACTTCGTGCTTCTTATCTTCAAAATCTTGCTGCATTTGCAAGGCTTTGCTCAACAGCATACTCTGCACGAAAACAACCTTCGTCAGACATGTTTTCATTATTAGAAACAACAAAAGTTGAGGGAAAAGTAGTTCACCTTGAAGTTGGAATAAAATAAACTATCAACGATATGTTGTCGTCGGTAGCGGCTGATGTCTGTTTCTAGCTTCGGAAAGCCGATACTCTTGGACAGAGTGCCGATAACCTTGACTCCGGTTTGATCTCAAATACAATCTAATTTTTCATCATCAACGCCTCCGAAGAGGAGCGCCCCGGGTTTGTATCCGCAGGATTTGGCGTACTCTCTAAGCTCTTCTATTTCAGCTTTTGATAGTTGTTCTCCAACCAAATTCTGGAACATGAAGGTTTCGTTCTCCGAAGCTTCATCAGCAATTTCTTTCCCTTTCTCCGATGCTACGGTCGCGGCCTCTTCGGCGGCAGTGGTAGCTTCTTCTGCAGCCATGTCTAGCAGTATTTTATCAATATCTTCGATTGTGCTCTCCAAGTTCAAATCTTCAGCCGAGGCAGCTTCGGCAGCTGCGACCTCCGAAGGTATAATTTCAACATCTGTCTCTTCCGCAGCCGCTGGTGTTTTCTGAGCTGAAGCCTTTGGCGGTGTTTTGTCAATTACTTCTGTCACAGTGATAATTCTTTGTCTCTTTGCTTTGATTATTTTCTTCGACTTTTCGGGCTCCTTGTCCTTCTGAAAAAACTTTATCAGTTGGGGCCCCAGTGGACTTAGCTTCGCAGGTAAGGATTCAGTCATTACCTTCAGAATGTCCTCAACGTCAGCGGCAGAGGGAGATGCGGGGGTTTCTTCTTCGTCGGATATTTTACGCTTCGGAGAAGACGCTTTCTTCTTCTTTGGAATTTTCTTCTTTGGTAGTTCTTTTTCATCTTCATTTAAGGCTTCAGTTATCCTTTTCCTTTTTTGACTTCCGGCACCTTTGTTCAGATTTTCGTAATCAGGGTATTCGAAACCCAGGGCGTCCAGCACTCGGTTTAGTCTTCGCTTCGGACGGGTGCCGTAGGCCGCGGTCATCAATTGATCTTCTTTTTTGGAGTAGTTCCCAAGTATTTCGTTGCACATTACTTCAATTGTTTCCAGCCACTCTTGGCAAGGTGTTTTAAAGTATTTCTTAAATTTGAAATAGTAAGGCAAACACACAAGTTCACCTCCTTTCTTTTTCCCCTTCAGCTTCGGCATTTCCCATTCTTTTAAACTAGGAAAAACTTGGAAAGCCAAGAACTCCTGAACCAGGTCTCTTGTACCGATATGCTCTGCAACAATTCTGAATTCATCCATTGCTTGTTGTGTGGGGCCATCTACTGTCATGTTGCAGAGAGGTCGGGTTTCTCCGAAGGTTAGTTCGAGTGGACTTTGCACGAGCTTCTCCTTGTCATCATTAACCTTGACATAGAACCATTCAGACTTCCACCCTGCTGCCCATTTACTCCGATAGCTGATTACAGGAAACTTCGTAGTTTTCCGATAAGCAAAATTATAGCAACCAAAATTGTCATGCAATCCATCCTTTCTAGCCTTCGTCTGATAATGCAGCTCGTGAACCCGGCAAAAGCTGTCCGCAAATGGCTCCACTGCTTGGCTTCGGAGTGCCCAGATATAAACACTGAGCCTAACAATAGCGTTAGGGGTCAGCTGGTGAAAATAGATACCGAACCTCTTCAGTACCTCTGCAATAATCCCATGTAGGGGGAATCTTAATCCAGCTTTTAAAAAGCTCTTAAAAATGACAATTTCATCCTTTTCCGGCTTCGGGGTAGTCTCTTCTCCCCCGAAGCGTAATAGCTTCTTCTGATTCTCATTGAAAAAGCCTGACTTTACCATTTTGGAGAGATCAGCCTTCGAAACGGTAGACTTTCCAAAGTCCAAGTGGCTGGGCTTGCTTGGCATGGCAATACGATAATCGTCTTCGGGATCAGTTTCCTCAATAACTTCTTCTTCTACTTCGGCAATTGCTTGTTTTGCTTGTTCTGCATCTTCACTAGGGATCTCTTCAGAAGTCACCAGCCCGGATCGTTGCATGGCTTCGGAGATGGGAACAGTCTCCGAAGCTTCAGTTTCACCCCCCTCACGCTCAACCCTGGCGGTGGAACGCACTCTGGCCATTTAATTATGAATATGTGGAAATTTAACACTTTCTTCCTCCGAAGTTTTTTCTGACGAAGCAGGCTTCAAGCTGGAGCTTCGTTTGATTCCGACAGACAAGCTTCGGCGATGGTTAAAAATTTTGGCAGCAAAACAGTGCAAATAGCAATGAATGCTGTGGTAACTTCACACCTACTCGTCTGTTTATATAGTGTTGCAGGTAAGAAGGCGAAGCGCCAGGATTTTTACACCAGACGGTCACCCGCTTATACTCGCTGTGCGGTGGGCCGCAGAGACCAAACAGTAACTCTGCAAGGTGGGACCGCTACGCGCTGGGAAATTGAATCGTTTCTCGGCAACGAGCTCAGGGAAGGTGTTTTTTGGACCTTCGGCTCCCCGAAGCCTAAGAGACTTTTTCACGGACCAAGCTCGTTACGAAAAACGATCTAGCACCGCGAAAGGGGCTACTGTTGGGCCTATGCTTCGTCGCTGAAGGTCTTACAGGAAGAAGCGGTCTTCGGCTGAAGCTGTTTGCATAAGATGGCCGAAGGTTCCTCTTCGTGAAGCTTCGGTATTACAAACCGACTTAAAGATAGAATGACCTTTTAGTCCATAAAAGTCTGAGTTAATGTTGTAAGCTTTTATAAGGGGCATATTTGTAATTCCTCACAGGCTGCGTCATGTGCCTATAAATAGTGAACAGTATTCCTTTACTGTTCACACATTCTGGTAATTGCAATCGCATCTCTCGGAATTCAACCTTTGCCAAGGCATAGGTATTATTGTATTTAATGATTCAATATATTAATTAAATATGGTATAATTCGTCTATGATTTATTCACCCATCTTATACCTTTTATTTTATATTGTCTTACAATGTCTATTGAAATTTTATTACGAAGGTTTAACTTCGTAATTATACTCTCATCAGCCTTCGTCCAAGGCCCATTATCCTCAAGGGAATAATGTTTCATGGACGAAGGACGTTAACATTTAACATTTCATGTTGCCTTGTTCTTAATTCATAGCATTTAAGAGCAAGTCTCCAACAGAAGGGAAATAGGGTTAACCTTTTCCCACAATTAATTGGTGGTTGAATGACCAACGCAAACACATGGACTAACTAGTTTGACAAGTATTCATGTATACAGGTGCATAAAAGTTCAACACAAACCAATAAATATTCAAGTTAGGGATCCAATTCAAAGGAGCAAAAGGAACCAAGTGTGTTGTGGTCTGCGCACCGGACTGTCCGATGTGCCACCGGACAGTGTCCGGTGCACCAGGACTGTACAGGGTCCAAGCAGCCACTCTTGGGTTTTCGCAGGCACGCTCCGCTAAAATTCACCGGACTGTCCGGAGTGCCACCGGACTGTCCGGTCTGCCAGCGCGCAATGGTTGACTCTGACGGATGAACAGTGCAGCACAGTACCACGGCAGAAGTCAGAGCAGCGAGTCAGAGGTGCACCGGACTGTCCGGTGCCGCAAGAGGACAAAGACCGCAACGGTCGACCGGGCTCCAGACCCTAACAGTTGGGTGACGTGGCGACGCACCGGACAGCCAATAGTGCCTGTCCGGTGGCGCACCGGACTGTCCGGTGCGCCCATCGCCATCAGCCTCCCTGAAAGTCACCTAGAGGGGGGGTGGATAGGCGGAAACTGAAATTTACAACTTTAAACACACTACAAGCCAGGGTTAGCGTTAGAATAAAATCCAAGTCCGAGAGAGAGGGAAAAAACAAATCAACAAAGAAGTAAAGCAGATAAACACAGTGATTTGTTTTACCGAGGTTCGGTTCTAAAGAACCTAGTCCCCGTTGAGGTGGTCACAAAGATCGGGTCTCTTTCAACCCTTTCCCTCTCTCAAACGGTCACTTAGACCGAGTGAGCTTTCTTCCTTGATTTCTCGGGTCACTTAGACCCCGCAAGGACCACCACAGAATTGGTGTCTCTTGCTTCGCTTACAAGGCTTTGAGAATAAGAATGAGAGAAATAAGAAAGCCAACCAAGCAACAAGAGCAACAAAGAAACACAAGAACGATCCTCTCACAAGTCCTAAAACACTAGAATTGAATTGGGGACTTTGATCGGATCGATGGCTTTGATTTGTGTCTTGGAGTGTTTCACTTTGCTCTTGTATTGAATGGAGAGTGATGAATGCTTGGATGGTTGGAGTGGAGGTGGTTGGGGGTATTTATAGCCCTTAACCACAAAAACAATCGTTGGGGTTGGCTACTGTCGATGGGCGCACCAGACAATCCGGTGCGCTGGCCACGTCACCCAACCGTTAGGGTTCGGGCGCAGACGACCGTTGGAGCTTTGTCTTCTTGTGGCACCGGACAGTCCGGTGCGCCTCTGGCGGATGCTCTGACTTCTGCGCGCACTGTCTGCGCACTGTAGCGTTTGCAGGTGTCCGTTGCAGTCGACCGTTGCGCTGGTAACCGTTGCTCCACTTGGTGCACCGGACAGTCCGGTGAATTATAGTGGAGCGCGGCCTCAGAAACCCGAAGGTGAAGAGTTCAGAGTTGTAAGGTCCTGGTGCACCGGACACTGTCCGGTGGCACACCGGACAGTCCGGTGCGCCAGACCAGGGCACTCTTTGGTTTCTTTTGCTCCTTTCTTTTTGAACCATAACTTGATCTTTTTATTGGTTTTGTGTTGAACCTTTATGCACCTGTAGAATATATAATCTAGAGCAAACTAGTTAGTCCAACTATTTGTGTTGGGCATTCAACCACCAAAATTATTTTGGTTAGGACGTGGAACTAAATGCCATACCTCATTCCTTGTGAATTTGTTGAGCTCCTCTTGCATTGCCAACACCCAATTCGAATCTCTTAGTGCTACCTCCACCCTATATGGCTCAATATAGGACACAAAAGAGTAATGTTCACAAAAATGAGCAACTCGAGATCTAGTAGTTACCCCCTTGTGTATGTCACCGAGAATGGAGTTCACGGGGTGATCTCTTTGAATCGCTTGGTGGACTCTTGGGTGTGGTGGTCTTTGACCCTGTATCTCTTGATCATCTTCCTTGTCTTGATCAACTTCATATCCCCCTTGATCATTGTCCTCCTCTTGAGGTGGCTCATCCTCTTGATCTTCATTTTCATCATCTTGAGCCTGGTCCCCATCTTGAGTTGGTGGAGATGCTTGATTTGAAGATGACGGTTGATCTTGTGCTTGTGTAGGCTCTTCGGATTCCTTAGGACACACATCCCCAATGGACACGTTCCTTAGCGCGACACATGGAACCTCTTCATCATCTAGCTCATCAAGATCAACTTGCTCCTCTTGGGAGCCATTAGTCTCATCAAACACAATGTCACAAGAAACCTCAACTAATCCAGTGGATTTGTTGAAGACTCTATATGCCCTTGTGTTTGAGTCATAACCAAGTAAAAAGCCTTCTACAGCCTTAGGAGCAAATTTAGATTTTCTACCTCTTTTAACAAGAATAAAACATTTGCTACCAAAGGCTCTAAAATATGAAACATTGGGCTTTTTATCGGTGACGAGTTCATAAGATGTCTTCTTGAGGATTCGGTGAAGGTAGAGCCGGTTGATGGAGTAGCAGGCGGTGTTAATTGCCTCAGCCCAAAACCGGTCTGGAGTCTTGTACTCATCAAGCATGGTCCTTGCCATGTCCAGTAGAGTTCTATTCTTCCTCTCCACTACACCATTTTGTTGAGGTGTGTAGGCAGAAGAGAACTCATGCTTGATGCCCTCATCCTCAAGGAAACCTTTGATTTGAGAGTTCTTGAACTCCGTCCCATTATCGCTTCTTATCTTCTTGATTCTCAATCCGAACTCATTTTGAGCCCATCTCAAGAATCCCTTTAAAGTTTCTTGGGTTTGTGATTTTCCTGCAAAAAGAATACCCAAGTGAAGCGAGAATAATCATCCACAATTACTAGACAGTACTTACTCCCGTCGATGCTTATGTAAGCTATCGGGCCGAATAGATCCATGTGGAGTAGTTCCAGTGGCCCATCCGTTGTCATTATGTTTTTGTGTGGATGGTGGGTACCAACTTGCTTTCCTGCTTGACTTGCGCTACAAACCATGTCTTTCTCAAAATGAACATTTGTTAGTCCCAAAATGTGTGTTCTCCCTTTAGAAGCTTGTGAAGATTCTTCATCCCAACATGAGCTAGTCGGCGATGCCAGAGCTAACCCATATTAGTCTTAGCTATTAAGCAAGTATCGAGTTCAGCTCTATTAAAATCAACTAAGTATAGCTGACCCTCTAATACTCCCTTAAATGCTACTGAGTCATCACTTCTTCTAAAGACAGTAACACCTATATCCGTAAAAAGACAATTGTAACCCATTTTGCATAATTGAGATACAGAAAGCAAATTGTAATCTAAAGAATCTATAAGAAAAACATTGGAAATGGAATGGTCAGGTGATATAGCAATTTTACCATGTCCTTTGACCAAACCTTGATTTCCATCCCCGAATGTGATAGCTCGTTGGGGATCTTTGTTTTTCTCGTAGGAGGAGAACATTCTTTTCTCCCCTCTCGTGTGGTTTGTGCACCCGCTATCAATTATCCAACTTGAGCCCCTGGATGCATAAACCTGCAAAACAATTTACGCCTTGTTCTTAGGTACCCAAACGGTCTTGGGTCCTTTCACATTAGAAACAAGCACCTTGGGTACCCAAACACAAGTCTTGGAGCCCTTGTGTTTGCCCCCAACATATTTGGCAACTATTTTGCCTGATTTGTTAGTAAGCACATAAGAAGCATCAAAAGTCTTAAATGACATGTTAGGTTCATTTGATGCAGTAGGATTTTTCTTTTTAGGCAATTTAACATGGGTTGATTGCCTAGAGCTAGAAGCCTCATTCTTATACATATAAGCTTGGTGAGAAACAGAATGAGATTTCTTGGCATGAATTCTCCTAATTTTATGTTTAGGATAACCAGCAGGATATAAAATGTAACCCTCGTTATCCTGAACCATGGGAGCCTTGCCCTTAACAAAATTAGACAATCTTTTAGGGGCATTAATTTTGACATTGCTTCCCTGTTGGAAACCAATGCCATCCTTGATGCCAGGGCGTCTCCCATTATAGAGCATGCTTCTAGCAAATTTAAAATTTTCATTATCTATTTCATGCTCATTGATTTTACTAGTTAATTGAGCTATATGATCATTTTGTTGTTTAATTAAAGTAAGGTGATCATGAATAGCATCAACATTAACATCTCTACATCTAGTACAAATAGTAACATGATCAACACTAGATGTAGAGGGTTTGCAAGCATTTAATTCTTCTATCTTAGCATGTAATATGGCATTCTCATTTCTAAGACAGGAAATAGAATCATTGCAAACATTTAAACTAGCCCATTATCGTCATCTAGCCTTGGAAATTAAACTAGCATTCTCAGTTTTAAGGCTAGAAATTGATTCATTCAATTTATCAATCTTAGCAATTAAACTAGCATTCTCAGTTCTAAGGCTGGAAATAGTGTCATGGCAAATGCTAAGCTCCTTAGTCAAATTTTCATATTTTTCAACTTCCTAAGCATAAGCATTTTTAACTTTAACATGCTTTTTGTTTTCCTTGATAAGGAATTCCTCTTGGCTATCCAAGAGTTCATCCTTCTCATGAATAGCACCTATCAATTCATTCAATTTTTCTTTTTGTTACATGTTAAGGTTGGCAAAAAGGGAAAGCAAATTATCCTCATCTTCACTAGAGCTACCCTCATCACTAGATGTTGTATATTTGGTGGAGGCTCTAGATTTTACCTTCTTCCTTTTGCCGTCCTTTGCCATGAGGCACTTGTGGCCGACGTTGGGGAAGAGAAGACCCTTGTTGACGGCGATGTTGGCGGCATCCTCGTCGGAGGAGGAGTCGGTGGAGCTCTCGTCGGAGTCCCATTCCTGACACACGTGGGCATCGCCACCCTTCTTCTTGTAGTACTTCTTCTTCTCCTTCTTATTCCCCCTATTGTCGTTGTCCCTGTCACTATCACTAGACATAGGGCATTTAGCGATAAAATGACCGAGCTTACCACATTTGTAGCACACCCTCTAGGAGCGGGGTTTGTAGTCCTTCCCCTTCTTTGCTTGAGGATTTGACGAAGCTCTTGATAATGAGCGCCATCTCCTCATTGTCGAGCTTGGAGGCGTCGATGGAGAGTCTACTTGATGTAGACTCTTCTTTCTTCTCTTCCGTCGCTTTGAATGCGACGGGTTGCACCTCAGGTGTGGAGGTGCCGCCTTGCTCCAAGTTGATGATTTGTTTGGAGCCTTTGATCATCAATTCAAAGCTCACAAACATTCCTATATCCTCCTCGGGAGACATTAGCTTATATCTAGGATCACCACGTATTAATTGAACTTGCGTAGGATTGCGAAAAACGAGTGATCTTAGAATAACCTTGACCATTTCATGGTCATCCCATTTGGTGCTCCCGAGGTTGCACACTTGATTCACCAAGGTCTTGAGCCGGTTGTACATAGCTTGTGGCTCCTCTCCTTGGTTGAGGACAAAACGACCGAGCTCCCCCTCGATCGTTTCCCATTTGGTGATCATGGTCACCTCATCTCCCTCGTGTGCGGTCTTGAGCACGTCCTAAATCTCCTTGACGCTCTTCAACCCTTGCACTTTATTATACTCCTCTTGACATAGAGAGGCAAGGAGTATAGTAGTGGCTTGGGAGTTGAAGTGCCGGATTTGGGCGACCTCGTCCGAGTCGTAGCCCTCATCCCCCATGGATGGAACCTGCGCTCGAAACTATCAATATCCCATATACTTGCATGGAGTGAGGTTAGGTGATGCCTCATTTTATCACTCCACATACAATAGTCCTCACCATCAAAAAATGGTGGTTTGCCTAATGGAACAGAAAGTAAAGGAGCGCGTTCAAAAAATGGTGGTTTGCATAAACTTCTTGCGCTCATGGTGCTTAGAAGTGACGGACGCGGCGTCGGATCCGGAGGTGGAGGGCGACGAAGAATCGGTCTCGTAGTAGACCACTTTCTTCATCTTCTTCTTCTTGTTGCCACTCCGATGCGACTTGACGCGGGGAGGTGATTCCTCCCTTCCTTGGGCGCCGGACTCCCTTGATGGAGCCTCCCCATGGCTTGTGGCCTTTTCGCCGGTTTCCATCTCCCTCTTGGCGGATCCTCCCGACATCACTTCGAGTGGTTAGACTCTAAATGAATACCGACTCCGATACCAATTGAAAGTCGCTTAGAGGGGGGTGGATAGGCGGAAACTGAAATTTACAACTTTAAACACACTACAAGCCGGGGTTAGCGTTAGAATAAAATCCGAGTCCGGGAGAGAGGGAAAAACAAATCAACAAAGAAGTAAAGCGGATAAACATGGTGATTTGTTTTACCGATGTTCGGTTCTAAAGAACCTAGTCCCCGTTGAGGTGGTCACAAAGACCGGGTCTCTTTCAACCCTTTCCCTCTCTTAAACGGTCACTTAGACCGAGTGAGCTTTCTTCCTTGATTTCTCGGGTCACTTAGACCCCGCAAGGACCACCACACAATTGGTTTCTCTTGCTTCGCTTACAAGGCTTTGAGAATAAGAATGTGAGAAACAAGAAAGCCAACCAAGCAACAAGAGCAACAAAGAAACACAAGAACGATCCTCTCACAAGTCCTAAAACACTAGAATTAAATGGGGACTTTGATCGGATCGGTGGCTTTGATTTGTGTCTTGGAGTGTTGCACTTTGCTCTTGTATTGAATGGAGAGTGATGAATTCTTGGATGGTTGGAGTGGAGGTGGTTGGGGGTATTTATTGCCCTCAACCACCAAAACAACCGTTTGGGTTGCCTACTGTCGATGGGCGCCTCGGACAGTCCAGTGCGCCACTGGACATTGTCCGGTGCGCCAGCCATGTCACCCAACCGTTAGGGTTCGGGCACAGACGACCGTTGGAGATTTGTCTTCTTGTGGCGCCGGACAGTCCGGTGCTGCACTAGACAGGTGTTGTGCACTGTCCGGTGCGCCCCTGGTGGCTGCTCTGACTTCTGCGTGCACTGTCCGCGCACTGTAGCGTTTGCAGGTGTCCGTTGCAGTCGATCATTGCGCTGGTAGCCGTTGCTCCGCTTGGTGCACCGGACAGTCCGGTGAATTATAGCGGAGCACGGCCTCAGAAACTCGATGGTGAAGAGTTCGGAGTTGTACGGTCTTGGTGCACCGGACACTTTCCGGTGCGCCAGACCGGGGTTGTACGGTCTTCGGTTTCTTTTGCTCCTTTCTTTTTGAACCCTAACTTGATCTTTTTATTGGTTTTGTGTTGAACCTTTATGCACCTGTAGAATATATAATCTAGAGCAAACTAGTTATTCCAATTATTTGTGTTGGGCATTCAACCACCAAAATTATTTATAGGAAAAGGTTAAACCATATTTCCCTTTCACTCCCCAACGACTACTTTGGTGGTTGAGAGCTATAAATACCCCCCAACCACCACAACTCCAAGCATCCAAGATTTCTAAACATCATATTAAATACAAGAGCTCTAGCATCCACTCCTAGACACAATTCAAAAGATCAAAGCCTCTCCAAGTCCCAAATTCATCTCAAATACTTAGTGACTTGTGAGAGAGTGATTTCGTGTTCTTATGAGCTGTTGTCTCTTGGATTGCCTTTCCTCTTTCTCATTCTTGTTCTCAAGTGACCTGTAATCAAAGCAAGAGACACCTAAGAGTGTGGTGGTCCTTGCGAGGTCTTAGTGACCCGATTGATTAAGGGAAAGGCTCACTCGATCTAAGTGACCGTTCGAGAGAGGGAAAGGGTTGGAATAGACCCAGTCTTTGTGACCTCCTCAACGGGGACTAGGTTCTTTGGAACCGAACCTTGGTAAAACAAATCACCGTGTTCATTTGCTTGATTTACATTTGATTTGTTTCCCCTCTCTCCTAGACTTGATTTTAGTTCTAACGCTAACCCTGGCTTGTAGTTTGTGTTTAAAAATTGTAAATTTCAGATTACGCCTATTCACCCCTCCAGGCGACTTTCAATTGGTATCAGAGCCCGGTGCTTCATTAGAGTCTAACAACTCGAAGTGATGTCGGGAGATCACGCCAAGAGGGAGATCGTGACCGGCGACAAGCCCGCAAGCTCGGGGAGAACCCTCTCAAGTACGGTCCGCGACCTGGCGTAGGGCTTAGGTTTCCCTGTCTGACGGCCGAATGGTCCGTGCACCAAGGCCAGACGGTCCGCGCGTGCGCAGGGGCGGTGAAGGTTGCCGGCGGTGCCTAGATCTCACTCCTGGGAGGGACCCGTCGGGGAGGAGAGATCCTAGGTGTTGTCTAGGCTCGGCAGGCCGACCTAGGCTCCTCTAATCGATGTTGAGTCAAAGAGAAGCAGAGTATTTGGGGATTGGAAGGCTAAACTAGAACTAGACTAGAACTACTACTAATTGTACAAGAAATAAATGCGAGATAAATTGATTGTTGATTCGATTGATGATTACACATCGGTTGTATTCCTCTGTATTTATAGAGGAGGGGGGCTGGACCCGTTGCAAACAAACTCTCCGAGCTAATTCTGTGAATCTCGTCAACAAACACAGCAAGAAACTTGGAACCCTAATCGGTTCTGCGCGCGCGGACCGTTCGGCCCACAGGCGCGGACCGTCTGGACCGTGGATCGTCTGGCCCCAGGGCTGGACCGTCCGCCCGCCTGTTTTGCGGCTCAACATATGCCCCCTGCCTTTTGGCAGAGCTGAGCGAACCAAAAGCAACTAACATGATGTGATCTCATCGGTTTCCTTAGGCATCTTGCCACATACTAGGATGATATTGCTTGAGGAAACGCACGTTTAACGCCTTGGGCAAGTCTTTGCCTTGTAATGTTTGCATCAAGTAGGCGTTACCGGACATCACATGCGTGACTCTGTAAGGGCCTTTCCAGCTTGGCGGCCACTTCCCAAACTTTCGGTCTTTGCTCCTCAGAGGCAGGACAGTCTTCCATACCAGGTCCCCTACCTGGAATGATTTAGCTTTGACCTTCTTATTCTAAGCTTTGGCGACCATGATCTTGTCCTTTTCTATTTCTCCTAAGGCTGTCACCCTTTTGTCAGTCACTTCATCAATATTGTCCATCATTGAATTATAATAATCACCGACAGTCAGATCATTTTGCTTGGCGAACCTGACAGCATTTAAACTTATCTCTACAGGTAACACTGCTTCCTGCCCATAGACAAGCTCAAACAGAGATACTTTAGTAGCACGATGTTTAGATATTCTATGAGCCCATAAAGCTTCGGACAAAATCTTATGCCAGTGCTTAGGATGATCAGATATCTTCTTTTTTATCAGGCTAATCAATGTCCTATTACTAGACTCGGCCTGTCCATTGGCCTGAGCATAATACGGAGATGAATTGAGTAACGTAATTCTATATAATTCAGCAAACTCGCTGTGACGGAACCTCCCAAGACATTAGGCCCACCTACAGTTGTCCTTGTCCAACGGACCTCAGACAACCCTGCAGGTGCACCTGATCACTTGACAAGTTCGGTATCTAAATTCCTTACCTTCCCAAGAGCGTTTTACCCGTCACGCAGACATTACAATTCATCAGAGATACGAAAATGCGGAAGCAGTTACAATAACTTACTTTTATTGAAAAGTAAGACATAGTTAAATATTTACAGGCCAGAACATAATATACGAGTGCTGAGTATTATTATTACAAACCATGGGAGGCAAAAACCCCTCCCGAATAAGCAGTAAAAAGTTTTTAACGGAGGGCCTTCCCTCCCGCAGCTTTAGTCTTGGTTCTCTTCTTTGGGTACCACCTTTGAAAAGAAGCAACAAAAGTTGGTTGCTTCCTCACCTAAAACAACATAGGACAAAGCCCTGAGTACGAAGTGTACTTTCGCAAGACTTACCCGACAAAGTAAAAGACTCTCAAGGATATGCTGGCTTTAAGGGAGTCAAGGTAAGGCTTATCAATAATCAATGACTCTGTTTGCAGAAATGCTTACTAAAAGTGGATCCTTAAAATCCAGTTTTATTTGTCAAGTTAAGTAAAACTACCTGCAACTAGAGTTCTTTCTACCCTAGTTCAATCACTTGACCTATACTAACCAATTTCTTAACAACCCTTCTTATTCACTGGAATGCTACGTGTAAGTCAGTGACCAAGTCTTTATATCCGCGAAGTTACGGCGATCCGAATAGATTATACTCAGCTGAGGATCTCCAATAACACGACATATGTAGCACTTAACCCTTGCATATGTCAACCCGCCACCGGGGTTCTTAAGACCAGATCAGGTTCACGCCAACCGAGAGCACAGATACACCACCGTCTAGCCTCTTGCCACGGAGGGTACACACTACTCTCGCCATCTCTCCACTCCCATTGCGTGTTATCTTGTTTTGGTATTAGTCTGCCCGAGGCAAAGCTTACCCATGACGAGGCATGTGACCAGTTAAAGGGTCCTCGATCATCAAGCCTACATCGAGACGGTACTTAATCGACACAGACGGAGACACTACACTGAGACTCTCTTCTCGTGCAAATCACCCGCCCGGTCTCAGCTTTATCATTTCAAACCCAAAGTTTGGTACCTGACAGAGGTACATCTTTTCCGATGTTGAACCCATCATGGCCATGATGGATCCACCATCAAGTTTTATTTTCAAAAACATCCCTCCCACTTTGCAGCATCATCTTTTGTGAAAACAAAACATTTTGTTTTTCTAAAGCAAAGCTAAGCATAAGAAAAACCTTTTGTAAAATAGGGATTTAAGGAGAAGTACTCAACTTCAAGGAAGGAAATGCAGGAATTGGTTTAGCACACAACTCCTATCACCTAATGCATCAAGCAAGTGAGAAAGATTTTAAAAGTAACAAGGAGGTGGCAAATGCACCGGGGCTTGCCTTGTGTTACTGGTGAATCAGGCTCGGTCCCGTAGATATCAAAATAGAAACAGCTGCCTGCCTGATGTTCCTCAGGTGGTGGTGGTGATGAAGTCCTTGTCTCTTCAACCTCTACTTCCTCTTCGTTTTCTAAATATAGCCAAGTATAATAATGAATGTTCATGTAGTGCTTATGAAGATGCAAAAACAATAAAAGTTTATTATCTAAGGTCTTGAATACAACTTTCCTTCACGGATCTTCGAGAACCTAGGGTTTCCGGAGTCAATAGTGAAGTTCATAGGGCAGGGGCTAGGGTTTTAGGTTATAAGCATCAAACAAGGTCCAAATCATATCAAACTCTACCCAAGGCTTCTAAATATTATTTAAAGATTACCCTAAAAATTTAGTGAATTTTGGGTTTATTATTTATTCTTTAAAAATCCAGAAGCATGGTTTTTTGGCTATTTTAAATACTCTACAATTTCCTATTTGGGCTAAAAATCATGAAACTATTTTTATTAAATACTATAGGAAATTAGAAACCCAGAAAAATTGGTTTGGTATTTTTAGGATTTATCTACAATTTTCTAGAATTTCTTTAGCTCTGGTAGAAAAAGAAAAAGGAAAACTATGAATAGTATTGGACCTAAACCGGCCCAAGCCAGCCCACGACAGAAGGAAAGCGCCCGCGTGCGCGCCCGCGCTGCAGGTTTTGCAGAAAGGCCCTGACCATTTGAATAATCTGAAGCGGGGTCACAACACTGTTTCTGTGAGTCGCTGACACTTGCAGTAAGGCCCCTGAACTTCTAATTCTTCACAGCGATACATCCACGACGACGAACGACGTCGGGCCGCACTCCGGCGAACTCTCACCGAAGAAATTACTTGCGGACTGGTGCCCTACTTTGGCAGAAACCAAATTTAAGACCCTCCGATCATTTCCCCTCACTCAATTTCACGACTATGACTCTAAATCATCCTGTCTACGGAGACAGCACGGACAAAGGATGAACACGGGCATTCACGGTAATCCAGGGTGGTCTAGTTTAATCAAAGGGGTCGAACAGCATTAGGGGGTCTTAAGGAGACTAGAACAAACGTCCAGGGAGCTTGAACTAACCTGGAGCAAGCTGACCACGGTGAGGTGCTTCTACGGTGGCGGAAACAGTGATTGGGGAGAATGAGAAATTAGCGAGCTCTGGTGATCGATTGAGGGCACGGTTTGGGTGGTTTGGTGCTTGACTAGCCTATGGAGCTCACGGCAGCCTCAATTTATAGTAGGCAAGAGCAGTGGCCAGTGAATTTGGATTGAGACGCGCGGCGGTCAGAGGAATGGGAGGTCACTGGCGCAGTGGATTCGTGGAGAATACCGTGGCGGGCTCCCCGGCGATGATTGGATGGCTTAAGCGAGTCACGGCGATGCGGTAAATGTGCCCAGGCACGTGGCGCAAGGCCGTGAAGCGGCTGTCTCCGGTGAATACATCCGAAGCATCCGTGACTAGCTCGGTACGGTGGTCGGAGTAGTTTAGTGGCCGGAGTATATCCACGACGATGATATTTACTCAACCCCAAACGCTATCCAACCAATCCGAGCACGAATCACGGCGGCGAAAGCACGAATCCGCGTGCGGCTCGTCGGCGGCGAGGGACAGAGCTAGCGACTTGATCGGGACACTGTAGCATCAGAACTCCGATTCAGAGCTCCTGACAGTCCAACTTGTAGCGACCAAAACACAAATTTCTATATAAGAACTTGCTAATTCGCCAATAGTAAACTTGCAGCCCTTCATACCAGCTGCAATTTTGATATAGCAACAATCACCAAACGAGCAACAAATCTAGCTCAAAATAGCTCTCAAACCTAGTTCTAGGCCACTGTCACTCTGATTTCAGACCTAAGACAGCCTGACAGGTCAACTTGGAGTCAAATTTTCTCCAAATTTCTTATGTAACCCAAGCATAATCTCTGTAGCAAAGTTACTCTCCTTACATAGCTCTACCAATTTGATGTGGTGACCTAGGGCAAAGTTCTTATGGTTTGGAAGTTACAAAGCTTCAAAGTTGAGCCAATGCCACTGATTTTAGACTTAGCCATTTAAGTATAAGTGTGGCTTTTTGCAAATAAGTCCAAAACTTAGGGTTTAAGTTGCAAATCCACATTATTGTGAACCATAGTACTTAAGGTGTCTTACTTTCATGGTTTTTGCACTTTAGTCCAAAAGTGCACTAATTTTACACTTAGCCCCCTAGGGTTTAAGGCTAGGGCTTTCTAGGGTTCTATTTAGGGCTTTTGGTGCTTCTAGGGTTTTAATACCATGTATGTCTATTCATGGTGACATTTTATGACTACTTCAATTGAGTTTTGAAGTTTTCTCCTATTTAAGCTTTGTTTGCTCTATTAGGCCCAATCTAGGGTTAGGTACCCTACTCTAGGGTTTTATCTACAAAATGTCATATCAATACAACTTGTTTGAAATTTTTGGCCTAGTGAATGCACTCTAGGTGTGACAAACACATGATATGCCCATGCTTATGATGTTATGCTCAAGTTTTAGTAACAGTAACACCAGGAGTGTTACATCCTTCCCCCCATAAAAGAATCTCGTCACGAGATTAAAAGTCCTAGGACAAGTAATGGAAAAGGAAACACGGCACATCTTTATTTCCTTATTTTTGGTACAAGGCAAGGGTGGTATGGGGCTCATTCCTTTATTACAACAATTGTATACACTTTACAAATTACATGAGGCTAAAAAGCCTGGGAAATTTATTTCTAAAAAGTCTTGAGTTTCCCATGTAGCCTCATCTTCTGAATGTTGGTTCCACTGTATCTTGTAAAACTTGTGAGTTCTTCTTCGGGTAATTCTGTCCTTTTGATCCAAGACTTGAATAGGGTGCTCTGAATATGTCAAGTCTGGTTCTAAGGCAACATCCGTTACTTCAATGGTTCGATCGGGAACCCGAAGACACTTCTTCAATTGAGACACGTGGAACACATTATGTACTGCTGACAAGGTTTAGGGTAACTGGAGTCGGTATTCCACTGGTCCATATCTTTCAAGGATAGGAAAAGGACCAATGTATCGAGGTGCAAGCTTCCCTTTTACCCCAAAACGTGATATACCCTTCATTGGTGAAATCTTCAGATAGACATAATCTCCAACTAGAAAGTACAAGGGTTGTCGTCGCTTGTCCGCATAACTCTTCTGATGAGCTTGAGCTTTCTTCAAATTATGAATTATTTGTCGAACTTTCTCTTCTGTCTCCTTTACCATATCAGGCCTGAAGAAATTTCTTTCACCTGGTTCAGACCAATTTAACGGAGTATGACATCGTCGTCTATATAAAGCTTCGAAGGGTGCCATCTTAATGCTTTCTTGATAGCTATTATTATATGAGAACTCTGCTAATGGTAAACAATCATCCTATTTATGTGGGAATTCCAGAACACATGCTCGCAACATATCTTCAAGTATCTGATTTACCCTCTCAGTCTGCCCACTGGTTTGAGGATGATAGGTCGAACTATGGAGCAATTTAGTACCCAAGGATTTACGAAGTTCTTCCCAGAATTTGGATACAAATTGAGGTCCATGGTCCAACACTATAGTCTTCGGAAGACCGTGCAAACTGAGAATGCGAGCAATATACAGTTCCGCATATGCGATTACTGGATACTTTACTTTGACTGGAAGAAAATGGGCAATCTTTGTAAGTCGATCAATGATAACCCAAATAGAGTCGAATCCTTTTGCTGTCCTGGGCAATCCCACAATAAAGTCCATACTAATATCCTCCCATTTCCATGTAGGGATAGGTAGAGATTGTATTGGACCAGTAGCCTTCATTTGTATGGCCTTGACGCGTCTACAAGTGTCACATCTTGCCACATAGTGTGCGATTTCAATCTTCATCTTTGTCCACCAAAAATGTTGTTTCAGATCATGATACATCTTAGTGCTTCCGGGATGAATAGAATAGCGACTAAGATGTGCTTCATCCAAAATTTGCTGGCGGATCACATCGTTCTTAGGCACAACTATGCAGTTGTTAAACCATACAACACTTTGATCATCTCTTCTAAAGCAGTTGGCTTTACGAGCTTCTATTTTCTCATGAATGTGCTTCATTCCCGCATCATTTCTTTGTGCGTCAATTATTCTTTATAGGATGACTAACTCAAGCTTCAAAAGATTTTAAGTTCCATGCTGAATCATTCCTAGGTTCAACTTCTCCATTTCTTGGCATATCGTAATGTTAGAAGTCTTCATGGTAAGGCAGTGACAGAAAGCCTTACGACTTAACGCATCTGCCACTACATTAGCTTTGCCTAGGTGATAGTGAATCTCTAATTCATAATCCTTGATGAGCTCAAGCCATCTCCTTTGTCTCATATTAAGCTCTGACTGGGTAAAGATGTACTTCAAACTTTTGTGGTCTGTATAAATGTGACAGACATTCCCCAGCAGATAATGACGCCATATTTTTAGGGCATGAACCACCACAGCTAACTCCAGGTCATGAGTTGGATAATGTTCTTCATGCCGGCGCAACTGCCTTGAAGCATAAGCTATTACTCGGCCCTCTTGCATTAGAACACAGCCGAGACCACTGCCTGATGCGTCATAATACACATCAAAGGGCTTTTCAATGTCCGGTTGAGCCAATACCGGAGCAGTGGTTAATAACACTTTTAGCTACTCAAAGGCTTCGTTACATTTTGAAGACCAATTAAATTTAGTATCATTTTGCAATAAACTTGTGATTGGTTTCACAAGCTTGGAAAAATCCAGAATGAATCAGCGGTAGTAACCAGCTAATCCAAGGAAACTTCGGACTTGATGTACAGTGGTTGGGGGTTTCCACTCCAAAATATCCTTGACTTTGCTAGGATCCACCGCAATCCCCTTGGCAGATAATACATGTCCCAGATTTTGGATCTCCTCCAGCTAGAATGCACACTTACTGAACTTAGCATGTAATTGGTGTTCCCTTAAGCGCGTCAATACGATCCGCAAGTGCTGAGCATGCTCCTCTTCATTCTTGGAGTATATTAAGATATCATCAATGAATACCACCACAAACTTGTCCAACTCGGGCATAAATACCGAGTTCATCAGATATGTGAAGCGGGCAGGAGCATTTGTCAATCCGAAAGACATAACCAGATATTCAAATAATCCATACCGCGTGGTGAATGCGATCTTCGGTATATCTTCGGGTCGGATACGGATCTGATGATAACCCGACCTGAGGTCAATCTTGGAGAATACCCAAGCTCCGGTAAGTTGATCAAACAGAATGTCAATCCAGGGAAGAGGGTACTTATTCTTGATAGTGACCTCATTAAGGGGTCTATAATCCACGCACATCCGCAGTGTTTGGTCCTTCTTGACGAAGATGGCTGGACAACCCCAAGGTGAAGAACTTGGTCGGATAAATCCTTTTTCAAGTAGATCTTGTAATTGGGTCTTGAGTTCTTCCAGTTCATTTGGAGGCATTCGGTACGACCTTCTAGAAATAGGAGCCGTACCGGGCTTCAACTCAATCACAAATTCTACATCTCTTTCTGGAGGCAATCCAGGCGGATCTTCTAGGAAGACGTCTGGAAACTCACATACTACCGGAATATCTTGGATCTCCGGTACGATAGTTTCATATACTCTGCCAGTTGGTCTAGCTGGAATGGCTACGGGGTGGACAAAAGAATCTCTTCTTGGCCATAACTCAACCTGATGGTTCTCAGATCAGTGTTGAGGATTGTTTTATGTTGGGCTAACCAATTCATGTCTAAAATTACATCTATGTCTTGGCCTTTTAGAACAATCATGTTTGTAGGAAAGTCTCGTTCAGCTAATGTTACGGGCACGTGGTAAGCCACTTCTTTAGTAAATATTTGTCCCCTGGGCGAATGAATAGTAAACCCTTCCCTTGATTCAGTATATGAAATGCAATGTTTCTCCACAAACTTCTTGCTTATGAAAGTATGCGAAGTACCAGAATCAACGAGAATAACTGCGGGGTGATTGGCCACTAGGAACGTACCCATCATAATTGGTTCGCCTTCTGGTGTTGTGGCCACTTGAGTATAATAAATCCGTCCCGTTTTCCTCATATTCTTGCCCACTGTATTGTTTGCCGCATTTCCCTTGGCTTGAGCGGAACTCCCGGAACTCTGCTGATTATTTGATCGATTCTGCTTTGGATATGGACAGTCCTTGATAAAATGTCCGAACTTTCCACAATTGAAGCAGCCTGTTGAAGAGCTTGGGAGAGCAGGGAAACGAGTGCCAGGGGCACCCGGCTGATTTGTAGCGGTGGGGGCAGCGGTAGGATGGATAAAAACCGGTTGCTTAAAAGGGTAGGAGGGTGGGCGCGATGAAGAACAATTCTGGTTAAAAGGTCGGATTACCAACCTTTGTCTTTTCTCAGACCCCTAATTGGGCCTGTCGCCTCCATTGCCCTTTGATTTTCTGGAGCCTGCATATTTTGCTTCAACTGTCAGCGCTGTGCTGACAGCCCTTCCATAAGAAAGAACAATGCATGTGGCCATCTTTCATTGCATTCGATCATTTAGGCCTCTCATGAAGCAATTCCTCTTCTTTAAATCCGCGTTGACTTGATCGATAGCGTATTGGGACAAGTGGTTGAATTTATTGAGATACTGAGTGACAGTATCCCCGTCTTGCTTGAGCTTCATAAACTTCTCCTGCTTCATATGGAGGACCCCTTCCGGTATATAATGCTCCCAGAAAGCCAATTTGAACTCATCCCATGTAATTTGATGACCGGCCGGCTGAATGGCAACATAATTTCCCCACCACGTACTGGTAGGGCCTCGCAGTTGTTGTGCCACAAACAAGGGCTTTTGAGTCTCCGTACATCGGAGAAGCCCAAACTTCTGTTCAATAACGCGGATCCACTCATCCGCTTCCAAAGGATCTTTTGCCTTGACAAACAATGGGGGACGTGTCTTTGAGAAATCCAGATAGGATGTTTCACGGGGGTCCTTGCGGATACACCCGCTCGCCTTGTTGCTGCATTTGTTGCCCCGCCATTTCCCGCAGGAAACGGGTGTTGTCAGCTGTGGCATTAACCAAGGCAGCGATGGCCTCGGCTGATGTTGGAGGTACTGGGGGTGGATTCGGGGTTACTTCCCTCCCTCGGGAGGTTCCTGCCCCATCCTGTGCGCGAGTCTTAGACGACATCTGAGGCAAAGAACATTTGAAGAAATATAATATGCCGAAACAAACCATCCATTTCACATTACTTAAAAAGGGTAATGTTACAGACTCGTATTTACAATAGGATTACATTACCTATTACACATTACTACTACTTCTATACTATACTACTCTTGCTTCTTGTCGCTTTTGGTAACCTCGCTGTCAGGTGTAGGAGACCACTGGTCCACCAAATTCATTGAAGGAGGGGGCCTGAAAAGGTCCAGTTCTCCTCCAAGGGCTTCTCCTGCTGCTCCAGATGGTCCGGCTCCCATCCCGACAGGATCCGTAGGGACGTTAGGGTGTAGTTGTGAATACAATACATGAACTTCTTCATGTAGTGTATTACAATAAACCTGCAAGTTATCCACGGCTGAGCTAAGCTCTTCCATGTGGGCACGAGCTCTAGCTTCCTTTGCCCAAGCTAGTGAACGAGAGTTCACAGCCCAGTCGAGCGCTAGATCCCGTTCCTCTAGTTGGTCTTGCAGGTGGCGGATGTCTGTTCTCAATTCGTTTATTCTTTCACCATCTGTGACCCATATATCGTTCCTGTGACGGAGTTCTGATCGAAGCTAATCAACTTGGGCTTCCAGATCCTCGATTGGATCATTACTACCACTGCTACTGTATTCGTGCCTCGGGGCAAGTTGATGACGGGGTACGCCAAACGGCCCAGTAGACTTGCTCGCGGTCTTTCTCGTGCGCGACGGCATATCTCCATGAGGGGAAAATCTTATTAGCATAGTTTTTAGCATGATGCATGTATAATTACAGAATCAACCTTAGTTAATTCACACCTTCTATACATTGCACTCTTATTATCTGGTCTTTAAAATAAACTCTTCAGAAGATACTTAGATAAGAAGGGAAGAAATTTTCTAGATAAGTCTTTGAAAATTCTTGTTGAAGATGTCTCATAATATCTACAGAGATGGGCTTCGCTCCGATACCAGCTGTGACGGAACCTCCCAAGTCATTAGGCCCACCTACAGCTTTCCTTGTCCAACGGACCTCAGACAACCCTGCAGGTGCACCTGATCACTTGACAAGTTCGGTATCTAAATTCCTTACCTTCCCAAGAGCGTTTTACCCGTCACGCAGACAATACAATTCATCGGATATATGAAAATGCGGAAGCAGTTACAATGCTTTTATTGAAAAGTAAGACAGAGTTAAATATTTACAGGCCAAAACATAATATACGAGTGCTGAGTATTATTATTACAAACCATGGGAGGCAAAAACCCCTCCCAAATAAGCAGTAAAAAGTTTTTAACGGAGGGCCTTCCCTCCCGCAGCTTTAGTCTTGGTTCTCTTCTTTGGGTACCACCTTTGAACAGAAGCAACACAAGTTGGTTGCTTCCTCACCTAAAACAACATGGGACAAAGCCCTGAGTATGAAGTGTACTTTCGCAAGACTTACCCGACAAAGTAAAAGACTCTCAAGGATATGCTGGCTTTAAGGGAGTCAAGGTAAGGCTTATCAATAATCAATGACTCTGTTTGCAGAAATGCTTACTAAAAGTGGATCCTTAAAAATCCAGTTTTATTTGTCAAGTTAAGTAAAATTACCTGCAACTAGAGTTCTGTCTACCCTAGTTCAATCACTTGACCTGTACTAGCCAATTTCTTAACAACCCTTCAACTTCATTGGATTGCTACGTGTAGGGCAGTGACCAAGTCTTGATATCCGCGAAGTTACGGCGATCCGAATCGATTATACTCAGCTGAGGATCTCCAATCACATGACATATGTAGCACTTAACCCTTGCATATGTCAACCCGCCACTAGGGTTCTTAAGACCAGATCAGGTTCACGCCAACCAAGAGCACAGATACACCACCGTCCAGCCTCTTGCCACGGAGGGTACATGCTACTCTCGCCATCTCTCCACTCCCATTGCGTGTTATCTTATTCTGGTATTAGTCTGCCCGAGGCAAAGCTTACCCATGACGAGGCATGTGACCAGTTAAAGGGTCCTCGATCATCAAGCCTACATCGAGATGGTCCTTAATCGACACAGATGGAGACACTACACCGAGACTCTCTTCTCGTGCAAATCACCCGCCCGGTCTCAGCTTTATCATTTCAAACCCAAAGTTTGGTACCTGACAGAGGTACATCTTTTCTGATGTTGAACCCATCATGGCCATGATGGATCCACCATCAAGTTTTATTTTCAAAAACATCCCTCCCACTTTGCAGAATCATCTTTTGTGAAAACAAAACATTTTGTTTTTCTAAAGCAAAGCTAAGCACAAGAAAAAACTTTTGTAAAACAGGGATTTAAGGAGAAGTACTCAACTTCAAGGAATGAAATGCAGGAATTGGTTTAGCACACAACTCCTATCACCTAATGCATCAAGCAAGTGAGAAAGATTTTAAAAGTAAAAAGGAGGTGGCAAATGCACCGGGGCTTGCCTTGTGTTACTGGTGAATCAGGCTCGGTCCCGCAGATATCAAAATAGAAACAGCTGCCTGCCTGATGTTCCTCAGGTGGTGTGGTGAAGTCCTTATCTCTTCAACCTCTACTTCCTCTTCGTTTTCTAAATATAGCCAAGTATAATAATGAATGCTCATGTAGTGCTTATGAAGATGCAAAAACAATAAAAGTTTATTATCTAAGGTCTTGAAAACAACTTTCCTTCACGGATCTTCGAGAACTTTGGGTTTCCGGAGTCAATAGTGAAGTTCATAGGGCAGTGCCTAGGGTTTTAGGTTCTAAGCATCAAACAAGGTCCAAATCATATCAAACTGTACCCAAGGCTTCTAAATATTATATAGATATTACCCTAAAAATTTAGTGAATTTTGGGTTTATTATTTATTCTTCAAAAATCCAGAAGCATGGTTTTTGGCTATTTTAAATACTCTATAATTTCCTATTTGGGCTAAAAATCATGAAACTATTTTTATTAAATACTATAGGAAATTAGAAACCCAGAAAAATTGGTTTAGTATTTTTAGGATTTTTCTACAATTTTCTAGAATTTCTTTAGCTCTGGCAGAAAAAGAAAATGGAAAACTATGAATAGTATTGGACCTAAACGGGCCCAAGCCAGCCCACGACAGAAGGAAAGCGCCTGCGCGCGTGCCCACGCTGCAGGTTTTGCAGAAAGGCCCTGACCATTTGAATAATCTGAAGCGACGTCACATCACTGTTTCTGTGAGTCGCTGACACTTGCAATAAGGCCCCTGAACTTCTAATTCTTCACAGCGATACGTCCACGACGACGAACGACACCGGGCCGCGCTCCGGCGAACTCTCACCGACGAAATTACTTACGGACTGGTGCCCTACTTTGGTAGAAACCAAATTCAAGACCCACCAATCATTTCCCCTCACTCAATTTCATGACTACGACTCTAAATCATCCTGTCCACGGAGACAGCGCGGACAAAGGATGAACACGGGCGTTCACGGTAATCCAGGTAGTCTAGTTTAATCAAAGGGGTCGAACAGCATTAGGGGGTCTTAAGGAGACTAGAACAAACATCCAGGGAGCTTGAACTAACCTGGAGCAAGCTGACCACGGTGAGGTGCTTCTACGGTGGCGGAAACAGTGATTGGGGAGAATGAGAAATTAGCGAGCTCTGGTGATCGATTGAGGGCACGGTTTGGGTGGTTTGGTGCTTGACTAGCCTACGGAGCTCACGTCGGCCTCAATTTATAGTAGGCAAGAGCGATGGCCAGTGAATTTGGATTGAGACGCGCGACATTCGGAGGAATGGGAGGTCACTGGCGTAGTGGATTCGTGGAGAATACCGTGGCGGGCTCTGTCAGTGTTTTGGGTCCGACCGCACACCCGGGGTTGCATCTCAAGGTGTTTTTAGGAGTAGGACGGTGTTACCGACTGTAGCTCAATGGTTCGTGCCGGATGCACGAGAAACAGTAGACAATGGTTTACAGGTTCGGGCCGCTTTGAAATGTGTAATACCCTACGTCCTGGCGAGAATGCTTTATGTGGCGGGTTACAAGGGGGCTCTCTAGTGCGGGAAGCGTAGAGAGTTGAGGTGGATGGCTGAGTAGTGAGATCGATCGTTCTGAAAGGGTGCCCCCTAGGCCTTATATACTCGACCGTGGGGCAATACATGCAGATATGATAACAATGTGCACCTAAGAAATAGTGAACCGATTGAGTCTATCTTCCTATAGTTCCGCCGACCCATCCTCGCTTGGTTCTGTTGTACGGGGTTCCAGCGCGGGAAGGTCGGGTCACTGTTGTGATTACTTGCTCGAAGTCATTGGGCCATCTGGGCTTGCACCGATCCAGCCTTATGTCAATCTGCTTCACTGGTCGTTCCTCCCCAGGCCCACGAAGGGATGACCTTACAATTTATTGGGCCCTTGGGCCTTTCGTGAGGTCTTTTATCCTTCCAGTGGACCCGGGGGATATCTGTCCCCCACAAGCCCCCGATCTTTGGGTTGATTTTGAAATAATCGGCCCAAAGATCCTAGGTCCAGCTTGCGGTCTTTGTTTGTAACGGGAAATGCTTTCTGAGTAATCCGGTAAAAACAATTTCTTATTGTCTCCTTCTGCTTTTATCACTCGAAAATTGGTGTTCTGTCTCAGACTCATGCTTCGGAGGTCAGCATTTCGCACTGTAGGGCTTCGAACTTCATTGGGTGCACCAAAGGTGCACCCAATGGGTGTAGCCCCCGAGCTTCGAGTGGATTTTTGCATACAATCCACTCGAAGGTCTTCACTTCGAGTATTATCAGAAACCACTTTTATTTTCCACTTGTACTTTGTCGGAGGTCAGCCTTGTTTTGATCTTGCCCTATGCTTTAGAGGTCAGCATTGTCTTGATCTGAGATGACGATTCATTGGGTGCACCGAAGGTGCACCCAATGGGTGTAGACCTCGACCTTCGAGTGGATTTTTGAAAATAATCCACTCGAAGGTCTTCATTTCATGCCCTTTTTCCGAGAATCATCCTTTCTTCTTGCCGAATGCCTTAGAGGTCAGCATTATGCTATTGATATTATGCTTTAGAGGTCAGCGTATATTTTGTCTTTGAGGCCGAGTTCATGATCTGCCCATATCTTGCTAGGTAGTGCAATTTATTTGATCTGCAACTGATTGGACGTTCGATAGACGTCCCCTGGCTAGTCTTCATGTCACTTCTGTCGGTCAGACTTGTACTTCACCGGCTATATTTGGCTTTCCTTTGATCCTTGCTGATATCTCACTTTTGTCTTGAGGTATTCATTGCATGCACTGCACGGATGTGACAGTTTTGAAAAATATACTGATAATTCCTGGGCGTCCCCCCCAATGGGTGTAGGCAAGGGACGGCTTGGTACGTTGAGTGTTTTAGCAAAATGCTTCTGAGTAGTAATTTGATGTGACCGCAGGTGTAATCATATCGCCCGCACAGTTGACTGGAGTCCCAATGGGTGTTGTGTTGCGTGAAGCGGCGTCAGCCGCCTGACGTGTCTTCAGACGGTTTGAAGTGCATATTGAATTTTTGCGACTGTTCAGTGGCCGTTGTAGGAGGTGAGCGATTGCCTTCTTCTTCTATAAATAGTGCCTTTGCTTCTCCGGTTTTTTCACATCTCTTGCTGCTGTTTACTCTCCTCTTTTTCCCTCCACTGCCACCATGGGCAAGAGTAAGAAAGGTAGCGGTTCTTCTCCTCGCTCTGGTGACAAGCGCAAACGTGAGACGACTCCTCCTTCGGAGGATTTCGGCGACTCGGAGTACTCGGAGGAGGAGTTCTCCTCCGAGTCCGAGGGATCTCCGTGTAACGCCCTGAATTTGGGGGTAGGATTTTTTTCTTCTTTTCTCTCACCAAATTCGGGCGTTACTCTCTTTTCTGTTCCTGTTTCGCTCTTTCTTCCCAATTTCAAACCAGTATAGTGATAGGTGTCCGTGTCATGTATAAACCAAAACCTAAGTGTCATGGATGTTGCATCATGTCGAAGCGCATTTCTTTGTTTGATGTCGCGTGTTCGTCTCGTTCCGTCTCGGATTTCGATTCGCGATTGGAGCCCGTTTGAGGGTCGTGCGTGTCGTAGGTTTCGATCTGCGAAGTGGCTCGGCCCAACCCAACCCAACCCAGCCCATCCCGGCCCGGCCCTGCGCGCCCCTGGCGCCCCACACCCCCCCATGCGCCCCCTCCTCTCCTCCCTCTCTCATTTGGATTTCCCACGCAGCAACCTCCCTCTCCCTCTTCCACCTCTCTCTCCCCGTGGTGCCCTAGGTTTTGGAGACGGTGATCGCTGGAGTTGGATCCCGAGGTGAGCTCCCCTCCCCTTCCTTCTCCTCTCTCTCTCTCCCTCTCCCTCCTCTTCTCCCCCTGCGCGCGCCCTCTCTTTTTCCCCTGCACGCGCGCGCCCCTGCCCTCCCCTGCCCGCGGCAGTGCGGCCCCGCTCCCCAGCTCGCGCGGCCCCGCCCCTCCCCTGCCCGCGGCGGCGACCCCCCGCCCCCTGCTCGCGCGCGGTGTGGCCCCCCGGCGCGGCGCAGCCCGGTGCGGCCCCGGCGCGGCCTTGGCCCCCTGCGCGTGGCGTACCGGCCCTCGGCGTGGCTCGCGTGGCCTTGGCGTGGCCTCGCGCTCCCCGTTTACCCCTAATGCGTTCCCACATGCGCAGCCCCACGCGCGCGGCGATTATTCTTGGTTTTTAGTTAGTTTCAAACTCCGTTAGTTAGCGTGTTGTGTCGCGCGCTTCGTCGCGCGACGAATTTATCTAATTTCAGATTCTATGAATGTGTTGCGTCGTGCGCTTCGTCGCGCGACGATCCATTTTAATTTCAGGTTGTTTAATGTCTAACGTCGCGCGTGTATTCACGCGACGTTCCACTTTAGACTCAGTTCAGTTGATGTATGTCGTCGTGCGTTTCGTCGCGTGAAGCTTAACGTCTCTTTATAATTAATGCAAAGTGTCTCGTTGTGCGCTCGGTCGCGCGACGAGTCGTTGATTTCGTAATTCGATTTAGAGTGCTATGTCGCGCGTCTCGCCGCGCGACAATCCTTTTAATTTATCTTCATCTGCTTATAATGATTAGACATGAAACATGACTTTACTTTATGCTAAACATAGTGTCTACATTAATGCCTTTCAATTGAGCGAGTGGTTTAATTCATAACAATGTAACGTGATCGTTTATCGACTGTCTTTTCCTCTTTCCCTCTTAACCGTAATTGCGAGCCCGCGTGGAACATCTGTTTACTTACTGCATTCTATTGTATGGTGTACTGTTCTTTTGTATTAAATATGTGGATGTATGTATGTTTGCGCTCGCATAGAGAATGATCCGGTCGGAGAGCCCGAAGAACTCGCAGGAGAAGCCCCTGAGCAGAAGTCGGTTGGTGGAGGCAAGTGTCCCTTGACCTATCTTTGTCCTATACATTCTTTAATTCACCTCCCGCATTACACATTTATACCTAAGGATTGACTAGCTTTTGTTATCCATGTCCTTGTTTACCTATTTGGGTTGGATTATTATTGCTTAGTCTTATGCTATTGCTCAACTCTAATCAATGAACATGATGAGATTATCTATGATACACTGTTTTCCCTTTTGATTATGATGATGGAACTTGTGGCCCTTAAGGGGACTCGAGCGGTTTCTCGAGTGCCTCTCCGTAAGGACCTGTTCGTTGGATGACCGCCCGGGAAAACAGTGCAACCATGAGGGTGGAATGGGGTGCCCTTAGCTGAATAATTAGAGGATCCGGGGTGTAGTTCGCTTAGCCGTCGTGCCGTCAATGGGGCTCGGTGTATGTGGCTCGCTCTGCCAAGTTTGGGTTCGCCCCTTAGGGAGGAGTGCGGTGCATTTAGGAAACCTAACGGGCGGCTACAACCCCGGGGAATCTTTGTAAAGGCTACGTAGTGATGCCCTGCTGGGTCACCTTGGTAGTGATCAATGGAGAGTCATGATCTCCGGGCAGAAAGGGAATCACGGCTTGTGGGTAAAGTGCACAACCTCTGCAGAGTGTTTGAAAACTGATATATCAGCCGTGCTCGCGGTTATGAGCGGCCAAGGGAGCTCCAGTGATTAGTGGTACTTGATCAGAGATATTCGGATTTGCAGGTGGCAATGAGATTGATGGTTCTTGGTAGTGACTCTGGTAATGGTAAGTAGTACTCTTTCCGTTTGGAAAGGAGTACGTTTGGGTTAATAACGTGGGTTAATTCTAAAACTCGGCTTTCTCTTCTAGTAATAATAATCTGACCAACTAAAAGCAACTGCTTGACTTACCCCCACATAAAGCTAGTCCACTACAGCCAAACAGGATACCTGCTGAGTATGTTGATGTGTACTCACCCTTGCTCTACACACCAAACCCCCCATCCCTAGGTTGTCAGCATTGCAACCCCTGCTCAGGAGAAGACGAAGCTGTGGAAGGAGACCATCAGGAGTTCCAAGATTATGATGAGTTCTAGGCGTGGGTTAGCGGCAACCCCCCAGTCGGCTGCCTGTGAAGGCCGCGTTTATCTACGTTTCTTTTCCGCACTTTGATTTATTGTAAAGACTATATGGATGTCTCAGACATATGATGTAATCGACTATTATTCCTCTTTTTAATACTATTTGAGCACTGTGTGATGATGTCCATGTTATGTAACTGCTGTGTACGTGAATTGCTGATCCTGGCAGGTACATGGTTCGCATTCGGTTTGCCTTCTAAAACCGGGTGTGACATAGGTGGTATCAAAGTCGTGCTGACTGTAGGACCGCTAACCTAGAGTAGAATGGTCGTTCTAAGGATTATAGACCTCTGTCCTTGCCTTGACTTTGGCATCCCTTCAAAAGTTGGTCGTATCGACCAAAACTATGTTCTACTATATATTATACCTTGCTGAAAATTGTGTTTTATTCTAATCCTTCATTTATTTATGGTTCATTACTTGCTGGTCATACTAGTTCTGTTCTCACTCTTTTGCTTGCGGTGTCTTTTGTAGATAGACACACCGCACGGAAGTCTGTCATCCCCTTCTTACCCTCTCGTCTCACGGAGCGTCCGCTTCGTCGTTCCGTGGCCGGTCAGTCCAGTCACTTGGAGAGGCTGCACCACCGCCTGCATGAGGAGCAGGAACGTCGACGGCAGGAGCAGCAGGGCTCTTCTTTCTCGCTCCAGCAGGAGATAGAGTCTGTGAGGAGTTGCTCCCCCGTGCTTCCTCTGGAGGCGCCCCCTGCACCACCACTGGGCGCCCCAGCCTCTGGAGTAGCTACTGGAGGAGGCCCAGACGACGGAGGTGGCGACGACAGCTCGAGCCACGACACCGATTTTTCTGCTGACCAGGAGCCGGAAGGATGGGTTGCTCGACCCATCGCTCGCGACGCTGCTCGCGGGTGTCACTTCCACGATGCGCTCGACACCCTGCTACGTCGGGCACTTGACCGGCGTACTTGGTCTATCGAGTATCGCTGTGTGGTCTACCAGCATAGTCGCGGGGTCTACCCGGATCGCTGGGAGGCGACCTGCTTGGTGCGCCGTCTGGAGAACAGTCTCCAGGGTGCGGAGGCCTGCTCAGAGCACTATTCTATCTCTGAGCGGGACTCAGCTGAGGCGACCATGCAAGATGTCGCACGACATGCGCTTTCGCACTACTGCTCAGTGCTCGGTGGGGTAGCTGACAGTCTCAACCTGAAGTGTTACCCCCGCCGTCCATCTGGCAGCACAGGAGGCGTGATTGTTTCACCTGTCGGTGAGGACAATCCTAGGTTGAGCAGCACAGTCAACCTAGCCGCTGTGCTAAACACGGAGCTGGACCATGCACTAGACGAGCTGAGTAGGGCTCGTGCTGAGATCGCCCTGCTGCGGGCTGAGCGCGCGGAGCGTCGTCACCTGGACGATGGTTCCCCCGCTCCCGTCGGGACTCAGCACCCGTACCGCTCACCTCGGCGTGGACACCTGTCTTATGGCAATCCCGACTGCAAGACCAAGATAGACTTAGAACCATAGATCGTTAGAGTCGGATCTTGTAATTAATACGAAATATATACGTAGAAGCTACAGTCTTAGCGTTAGTCTCGCTTTTAGTTAGTCTTAGTTAGACAAGGTAGTTTGCTATATCCTGTGCATTTATGTTTGCCATGGTGAACTATGTTTGATTTGGATCTTTGTAATGACTGTCACCAGAGTGTGGGTATCCCCCGCATTTTGGTTTACCTGTTATGTTAAAGGAGTTAGCTGTTTAGTTGGGAAGCCTTTCACCCCACTTTCCTCTTTATCTGAGAAGTTGTGTGGTCTGTGTTGGAGATCAGTGAAGATGCTCATCTGTTCAGTGTTGTGGAGAATTCTATACTCTTTTCTTATGTTGCAAGATTTGCAAGATCAGTTCTGATGTGTGATTGCATTCTGTAGATGTCAGAGAACAGGCGCAGAAGAGGAAGACGTGCTCAGCAGGAGCGGCCAGCTCAGCAGGATGAGGCACCCCAGCAACAGCAACTGCCGCCCCCGCCCCCGATGTCCATCGAGCAGTTGTTCCTGATGCAGACTCAGGCAGTCCAAGCCATCGGTCAGACTCTGGCCACCATTCAGCAGCAGCAGCAGCAGCAGCCACCACCTCAACCTCAGATGCCTCAGATGCCCAGGGATAAGCGTGCCGAATTCATGAGAGGTCATCCCCAACGTTTGCTCATTCTTCTGACCCCATGGATGCTGAAGACTGGCTGCGCACTATGGAGCGGGAGTTGCACACCGCTCAGTGCGACGACAGGGAGAAAGTCTTGTATGGTCCCCGTCTGTTGAGAGGAGCAGCTCAGTCATGGTGGGAGTCTTATCTTGTCACCCATGCCAACCCCGACACCATCACCTGGGAAGAGTTCAGAGGAAGCTTTCGTCAGTACCATGTGCCTGCAGGTCTGATGACAGTGAAGAAGGAGGAGTTCCTGGCCCTCAAGCAAGGGTCATCGTCTGTCAGTGAGTACCGAGACAGATTTCTGCAATTGTCTCGCTATGCTCCTGAAGATGTCAACACCGACGCCAAGCGATAGTATCGTTTCCTGATAGGCTTGGTTGACCCTTTTTAGTATCAACTGATGAATCATACCTTCTCGACATTCCAGCACCTGATTGACAGAGCAATCATGACAGAGAGGAAGCGCAAAGAGATTGAGGATCGCAAGCGCAAGATCAGTGGACCCCAGCCTGGAAGCAGCAATCGTCCTCGTTTCTCAGGCAATCAACCTCAGCAGTTCAGGCAGAACCAGCGTCCACCTCAGCAGCATCTGCAGTTCCAAAGGCAGTATCCTCAGCACCAGTATCAGAATCGTCAGAACAATTAGTCAAGAGGAGGTCAGTTTCAGAGGCAGAATCAGCAGGCACCTCGTCTTCCTGCCCCAGCAAACCAGTAGAACAGTCAGGCAGCACCAGCTCAGGTTGGAAACAGAGCATGTTTCCACTGTGGAGAGCAAGGCCATTGGGTGATGCAATGTCCGAAGAAGGCAGCCCAGCAGCAGTCAGGCCCCAATGCCCCAGCAAAGCAGAATGTGTCTCAGCCTGGAGTAGGCAACCGCTCTCAACCGCGCTATAATCATGGGAGACTGAACCACTTGGAGGCTGAAGCAGTTCAGGAGACCCCCGGCATGATAGTAGGTATGTTCCCAGTCGACTCCCATATTGCAGAAGTGTTATTTGATACTGGAGCAACGCATTCTTTCATTACTGCATCATGGGTAGAAGCACATAATCTTCCAATTACTACCATGTCAACCCCCATTCAAATTGACTCAGACGGTTGTAGAATTCAAGCCGATAGCATTTGTTTGAATGTAAGTGTGGAAATAAGGGGGATAGTGTTTCCCGCCAACCTCATAGTAATGGGTACTCAGGGAATAGATGTCATCCTAGGGATGAATTGGCTAGATAAGTATCAGGCAGTTATCAGTTGTGATAAGAGGACAATCAAGTTGGTGTCCCCACTAGGAGAGGAAGTGGTGACCGAATTAGTCTCGCCTAAGCTGAAGAAAGGAAGTTGTTATCAGATGGCTGTCGATAGCAGTGAAGCAGACCCAATTGAGAGTATCAAAGTTGTGTCTGAGTTTCCAGATGTGTTTCCAAAGGACTTACCAGGTATGCCACCAGAGCAGAAAGTTGAATTTGCCATAGAGCTTCTTCCCGGAACCGCCCCCATCTTTAAGAGAGCTTACAGAGTATCAGGACCAGAGTTGGTTGAACTTAAGAAGCAGATCGATGAGTTGTCAGAGAAAGGTTACATTTGGCCAAGCACCTCGCCTTGGGCCGCCCCTTTCCTATTCGTGGAGAAGAAAGATGGCACCAGAAGGATGTGTATCGATTATCGGGCTCTGAATGAGGTCACCATCAAGAATAAGTACCCTTTGCCCAGAATAGAAGATTTGTTCGACCAGTTGAGAGGAGCCAGTGTGTTCTCCAAGATTGATCTGAGGTCAGGTTATCATCAGCTCAGGATCCGACCTTCAGACATTCCGAAGATGACATTCATTACCAAGTATGGTTTGTATGAGTTCACTGTGATGTCTTTCGGTTTGACCAATGCACCAGCCTTCTTCATGAATCTGATGAACAGTGTATTCATGGATTATCTTGACAAGTTTGTGGTGGTATTCATTGATGACATTCTGATTTATTCTCAAAGCGAAGAAGAGCATGCAGATCATTTGAGGATGGTATTGCAGAGATTGCGAGAGCACCAGTTGTATGCAAAGTTGAGCAAGTGCGAGTTCTAGATCAGTGAAGTCCTATTCTTGGGTCATATAATCAACAAAGAAGGATTGGCTGTGGATCCGAAGAAAGTAGCAGACATTTTGAACTGGAAAGCGCCAACAGATGCCCGAGGAATCAAAAGCTTCATTAGAATGGCCGGATATTATCGGTGATTCATTGAAGGGTTCTCGAAGATTGTGAAACCAATGACAGTGTTGCTAGGCAATAAAGTTGAGTTCATGTGGACCCAGAAATGTCAAGAGGCCTTCGAAGCGCTGAAAGAGAAGTTGACTACAATGCATGTCTTAGTCTTGCCTGATGTGCACAAGCCCTTCTCGGTGTATTGCGATGCTTGTTACACTGGTTTGGGATGCGTGTTGATGCAAGAGGGAAGAGTTGTGGCTTACTCATCCCGACAGCTAAAGGTTCATGAGAAGAATTACCCAATCCATGACCTAGAGTTGGCAGCAGTGGTTCACGCACTGAAGACATGGAGGCACTATCTGTATGGACAGAAATGTGATGTTTACACAGACCACAAGAGTCTGAAGTACATATTCACTCAGTTAGAACTGAATATGAGACAACAAAGATGGTTAGAGCTGATCAAAGACTATGAGTTGGAGATCCATTACCATCCAGGCAAAGCGAACATAGTGGCAGATGCTTTGAGCAGAAAGAGTCAAGTCAATCTGATGGTCGCTCGTCCGATGCCTTATGAGTTGGCCCAGGAGTTTGACAGGTTGAGTCTCGGATTTCTGAACAACTCGCGAGGAGTCACAATTGAGTTGGAACCTACCTTGGAGCGGGAAATCAAAGAAGCATAGAAGAATGATGAGAAGATCAGTGAGATCCGGCGACTGATTCTAGACGGCAGAGGCAAAGATTTTCGAGAAGATGCAGAAGTTGTGATATGGTTCAAAGACCGCTTATGTGTTCCCAATGTCCAGTCTATTTGGGAGTTGATCCTCAAGGAAGCTCATGAGACAGCCTATTCGATTCACCCTGGTAGTGAGAAGATGTATTAGGATCTGAAGAAGAAATTCTAGTGGTACGAAATGAAGAGGGAAATCGCAGAGCATGTGGCTATGTGTGATAGTTGTCGGCGGATCAAGGCAGAGCACCAGAGACCAGCCGGATTGTTGCAATCGTTGCAAATTCCTCAATGGAAATGGGATGAAATCGGTATGGATTTCATAGTCGGATTGCCTTGCACTCGAGCCGGCTACGATTCCATTTGGGTAGTGGTGGACCGCTTAACCAAGTCAGCCCACTTCATACCTGTCAAGACCAACTACAGCAGTGCAGTATTGGCAGAATTGTACATGTCTCGGATCGTCTGTCTTCATGGTGTGCCAAAGAAGATAGTGTCAGACCGAGGAACGCAGTTCACCTCTCATTTCTGGCAGCAGTTGCATGAAGCCTTGGGCACACATCTGAATTTCAGTTCCGCTTATCATCCGCAGACAGATGGTCAGACCGAAAGGACCAATCAAATCCTCGAAGACATGTTAAGAGCTTGTGCGTTGCAAGATCAGTCCGGATGGGACAAGCGATTGCCTTATGCAGAGTTCTCCTATAACAACAGTTACCAGGCCAGTTTGAAGATGTCACCATTTCAGGCGCTTTATGGAAGGAGTTGTAGAACTCCGTTGCAATGGGATCAGCCTGGAGAAAAGCAAGTGTTTGGTCCAGACATTTTGCTTGAAGCTGAAGAGAACATCAAGATGGTCCGAGAGAATCTGAAGATAGCGCAATCAAGGCAGCGAAGCTATGCAGACACAAGAAGAAGAGAGCTGAGTTTCGAAGTTGGAGACTTTGTCTATCTGAAAGTGTCACTGATCAGAGGAGTCAGAAGGTTCGGAGTGAAAGGCAAGCTAGCACCCCGCTACATCAGTCCGTATCAAATCCTCGCAAGGCGTGGAGAAGTGGCCTATCAGCTCAGTTAACTAGAAGGTTTGTCCGCAGTGCATGATGTTTTTCATGTGTCTCAGTTGAAGAAGTGTCTGCGTGTGCCAGAAGAGCAGTTGCCAGTCGAAGGTCTGGAGGTCTAGGAGAATTTGACCTACACAGAGAAACCAGCGCATATCCTTGAGACGACAGACAGAGTCACCCGAAGGAAGACCATCAGAATGTGCAAAGTCAGATGGAATCACCACTCCGAGGAAGAAGCAACCTGGGAGCGTGAAGATGATCTGATGGCTAAATACCCTGAGCTCTTTGCTAGCCAACCTTGAATCTCGAGGGCGAGATTCTTTTAAGGGGGATAGGTTTGTAACACCCTGAATTTGGGGGTAGGATTTTTTCTTCTTTTCTCTCACCAAATTCGGGCGTTACTCTCTTTTCTCTTCCTGTTTCGCTCTTTCTTCCCAATTTCAAACCAGTATAGTGACAGGTGTCCGTGTCATGTATAAACCAAAACCTAAGTGTCATGGATGTTGCATCATGCCGAAGCGCATTTCTTTGTTTGATGTCGCGTGTTCGTCTCGTTCCGTCTCAGATTTCGATTCACGATTGGAGCCCGTTTGAGGGTCGTGTGTGTCGTAGGTTTCGATCCGCGAAGTGGCTCAGCCCAACCCAACCCAACCCAGCCCAGCCCGGCCCGGTCCGGCCCGGCCCGGCCCTGCGCGCCCCTGACGCCCCTGACGCCCCACACCCCCCATGCGCCCCCTCCTCTCCTCCCTCTCTCATTTGGATTTCCCACGCAGCAACCTCCCTCTCCCTCTTCCACCTCTCTCTCCCCGTGGCGCCCTAGGTTTTGGAGACGGTGATCGCCGGAGTTGGATCCCGAGGTGAGCTCCCGTCCCTTCTCCTCTCTCTCTCTCTCCCTCTCCTTCCTCTTCTCCCCTTGCGCGCGCCCTCTCTTTTTCCCCTGCATGCGCGCGCCCCTGCCCTCCCCTGCCCGCGGCGGCGCGGCCCCGCTCCCCTGCTCGCGCGGCGCGCGCGGCCCCGCCCCTCCCCTGCCCGCGGCGGCAACCCCGCCCCCTCCCCTGCCCACGGCGGCGGCCCCCGCCCCCCTGCTGCGCGCGGCGCGGCCCAACGCGGCTTCGGCCCCCTGCGCGCGACGTCCCGGCCCTCGGCGTGGCTCGCGTGGCCTCGCGCTCCCCCGTTTACCCCTAACGCGTTCCCGCGTGTGCAGCCCCACGCGCGCGGTGATTATTCTTGGTTTTTAGTTAGTTTCAAACTCCGTTAGTTAGCGTGTTGTGTCGCGCGCTTCGTCGTGCAACAAATTTATCTAATTTCAGATTCTATGAATGTGTTGCGTCGTGCGCTTCGTCGCGCGACGATCCATTTTAATTTCAGGTTGTTTAATGTGTAACGTCGCACGTGTATTCACGCGACGTTCCACTTTAGACTCAGTTCAGTTGATGTATGCCGTCGTGCGTTTCGTCGCGCGAAGCTTAACGTCTCTTTATAATTAATGCAAAGTGTCTCGTTGTGCGCTCGGTCGTGCGACGAGTCGTTGATTTCTTAATTCGATTTAGAGTGCTATGTCGCGCGTCTCGCCGCGCGACAATCCTTTTAATTTATCTTCATCTGCTTATAATGATTAGACATGATACATGACTTTACTTTATGCTAAACATAGTGTCTACATTAATGCCTTTCAATTGTGCGAGTGGTTTAATTCATAATAATGTAACGTGATCGTTTCTCGACTCTCTTTTCCTCTTTCCCTCTTAACCGTAATTGCGAGCCCGCGTGGAACGTCTGTTTACTTACTGCATTCTATTGTATGGTGTACTGTTCTTTTGTATTAAATATGTGGATGTATGTATGTTTGTGCTCGCATAGAGAACGATCCAGTCGGAGAGCCCGAAGAACTCGCAGGAGAAGCCCCTGAGCAGCAGTCGGTTGGTGGAGGCAAGTGTCCCTTGACCTATCTTTGTCCTATACATTCTTTAATTCACCTCCCGCATTACACATTTATACCTAAGGATTGACTAGCTTTTGTTATCCATGTCCTTGTTTACCTATTTGGGTTGGATTATTATTGCTTAGTCTTATGCTATTGCTCAACTCTAATCAATGAACATGATGAGATTATCTATGATACGCTGTTTTCCATTTTGATTGTGATGATGGAACTTGTGGCCCTTAAGGGGACTCGAGCGGTTTCTCGAGTGCCTCTCCGTAAGGACCTGTTCGTTGGATGACCGCCCGGGAAAACAGTGCAACCATGAGGGTGGAATGGGGTGCCCTTAGCTGAATCCGGGGTGTAGTTCGCTTAGCCGTCGTGCCGTCAATGGGGCTCGGTGTATGTGGCTCGCTCTGCCAAGTTTGGGTTTGCCCCTTGGGGAGGAGTGCGGTGCATTTAGGAAACCTAACGGGCGGCTACAGCCCCGGGGAATCTTTGTAAAGGCTACGTAGTGATGCCCTGTTGGGTCACCTTGGTAGTGATCAATGGAGAGTCATGATCTCCGGGCAGAAAGGGAATCACGGCTTGTTGGTAAAGTGCACAACCTCTGCAGAGTGTTTGAAAACTGATATATAAGCCGTGCTCGCGGTTATGAGCGGCCAAGGGAGCTCCAGTGATTAGTGGTACTTGATCAGAGATGTTCGGATTTGCAGGTGGCAATGAGATTGATGGTTCTTGGTAGTGACTCTGGTAATGGTAAGTAGCACTCTTTCCATTTGGAAAGGAGTACGTTTGGGTTAATAACATGGGTTAATTCTAAAACTTGGCTTTCTCTACTAGTAATAATAATCTGACCAACTAAAAGCAACTGCTTGACTTACCCCCACATAAAGCTAGTCCACTACAGCCAAACAGGATACCTGCTGAGTATGTTGATGTGTACTCACCCTTGCTCTAGACACCAAACCCCCCATCCCCAGGTTGTCAGCATTGCAACCCCTGCTCAGGAGAAGACGAAGCTGTGGAAGGAGACCATCAGGAGTTCCAAGATTATGATGAGTTCTAGGCGTGGGTTAGCGGCAACCCCCCAGTCGGCTGCCTGTGAAGGCCGTGTTTATCTACGTTTCTTTTCTGCACTTTGATTAATTGTAAAGACTATATGGATGTCTCAGACATATGATGTAATCGACTATTATTCCCCTTTTTAATACTATTTGAGCACTATGTGATGATGTCCATGTTATGTAACTGCTGTGTACGTGAATTGCTGATCCTGGCATGTACATGGTTCGCATTCGGTTTGCCTTCTAAAACCGGGTGTGACACTTTGGCTCCCGTCTCTCCCCCGGCATCGTCTGATGATTCAGACGACTCCCAGGGGCTTGCCGCGGAGGTCTAGGCCTACATTCGGGTCGTCGAGCGCTCCGGGCTCGAGGGCTCGGATGAGTCGGAGTACTCCTCGGACGAGGAGGACTCCTTGGACTCGTCCGAGGAAGGCAGCGGCGGCGATGGTGGTGATGATGACAACGACGGAGGCGACGGTGATGGCGACGGTGATGGCGGCGGCGACAGCGGCAGGAGTGGTGACGGCAGCAGCAAGGGCGGCAATGGCGGCGGCAGCAAGGGCAGCAGCAAGGGCAGCAGCAAGGGCAGTGGCTAGATGCCACTGGTTTTTTAAATGTTAGTATAGATTAGAAGTAGTATAATGAGATAATGTAGTAGTAGTTAGTAGTATAGAGTAATGAAGTGTAATGTAGTAGTAGGGAGGTCATCAACTCATAACGAGTTGATTTGTAAATTATGTAGCTTCCCTTTTATGAAGATTGATTTCGTCTCCTCTTGTGTTATTTACTTTGCCTCCTAGTCGGTTGACGATTGTTGCGATGTTGGTGCCTCAGAGGTAGTGGCCGAGTCACTCAGGGTCACATTGTCGCTTTTTGGGGTGACTGCCGAGTTATTATTGACAACATTGGCGCTTCTGAAGTAGTGTTCGAATGATGGCAGGGCCACATCGGTGTTTTTAGAATTAACGACCGAGTGGTTACTGGTGATATCAGCGTTATAGAGGTAACCACCGAGTGACTGATGGCAACGTCGGCGTTTTAGAGGTAACAGCCGAGTGACTGACGGCAATGTCGGTGTTTTAGAGGTAACGGTCGAGTGACTGATTGTGACATCGGCGTTTTAGAGGTAACAGCCGAGTGACTGACGGCAACGTCGGCGTTTTTAGAGGTGACGGCCGAGTGACTGATGGTGACGTCGGCGTTTTAGAGGTAACAGCCGAGTTAGAACGGGCCGCGTCGGCCGTTTTGGAAATAACGGCCGAGTGATGACATGGCACGCCAGCTTTTTTAGAAATAGTAGCTGAGTGATGACATGGCACGCCAGCGTTTTAGAAATAACTCCCGGGTGATGACTGGGCACTTTTTGGAAATGGTATCTGGCCTGGGAAAACCCCATATGTACTGCATTGTTGCGCACCTCTGCTTTTCGTGCCCTAGTTCTTTCTTTTCTGCATCCAAGCCTTCTTTGCGCTCATGCGATACTGCTTCCAAGTTTGAGATGGCGCCCAAGCGGAAAGCATCAAGTTCATCCGTTGCTGTCATTCCCCCCATCGATCCCAACAGCCAGTTGCCTTTCGCAGGTAACCATATGTCTGTTGTTTCTGAGTCTGACCTTCTCCATCTCGTGTCCATCGGAGTTCTTCCTCCGAAGGAGCTCTGTTCTTGGCGGATTTGCCATGGGGTCACTGTTCCAACAGAGGACACTCATGAATCCGTTGTTTATGTTCCTTTTCTTCTCCGTGGTCTTGCTCTTCCGATTTCCCCCTTTTTCCGCGGTCTTCTTGATTTCTATCACTTGAATCTGACCCATCTGAACCCCAATTCCATTCTGCAAATCTCCATCTTTGTTCATTTATGTGAGGCTTTTCTTGGCATCCTGCCACACTTTGGACTGTGGAAATATTTGTATCAATGTCGGCCTGGGATGGCCGGAGGGCAGCATCAGCTGGTGGGGGCGCGAGCTTGGAGATGCGCCGTGGGAGGAAGACTGACTACCTTGATATCCCACTCAAAGACAGTATCAAAGGATGGCGCTTGGAGTGGTTTATTGTTGAGAATCATGGAAATTCTCTCCCCCCACGGTCAGGGCGACAGCCGGACGTTCGCACTCCGAGCTGGACGGAATCTCCCACAGACCAGGACGTGGCTGAGGCAGGGGCTTTGCTAGCTGAAATTGGATTGTTGAAGGAGAGGGGTCTGACTGCAGAGGCTGTGGTTGCTGACTTTGTCTTCAAGAATATTCAGCCATTGAAGGACAGGGCATACCCGGCCTATCTGTACCGAGGCCTAGCTGACTCAACCCGGGTAACCAACAGAAGAATTTCTGTTGTGGACTTGGTGAGCCGACTCGAAATGATACTCAGAGGCAAGGTATCAAATGTTGGTGCCCCTGTTGCGTACTCGGCCTGGAACCTGCCTCTTTCCAAGGCCTTTACTCATTTTGTGTCAAATCCTCCTGCTGGTGATGGTGGTTTGGGCCTTAGAGTGCGACCCTCTGCCGAAGAAGTTAGTGCTTTGGTTGCTTCGCTTGAAGAAATTCCTGATGATGAACGGCAGGTTCACTTTGAGGTGCCTTTGGATCCTAGTGATGCAGAAATAAGTGCCATGCTTGATATGTTAGCCGAGGATTCTTCTGATGTCGCTCCTGCCGGAACATTGGTGGTGACGCCTCTCCCAGAAGCTAGTAAAGCCTTGGATATTCAGAGGCCTGACAGTGTTCGCCCGAGGCGCCCTTGCCGAGCCAATCAGCCTGCTTCTCCTGCTGATGGGCAGAAAAAGAAGAAGAGACGTCTTCGCCGAGTGTCTAGCTTGGATCGGGATGCTGGTCCTTCTGCTCCTGCTGTTGAGGAAGTGCCCGTGCCTGAATTTACTGAAGCTGATCCCAATGGGTGTGACCCGTCTGACGCTGACCCCAATGGGTGTGTTGTCTGTGTTGTTGATGAGGATGATGAAGAAGAGGACGAAATCCCTCTGATTCGGAAGAACAGCCGGCGTTACATAGCTAGTGGGGAAAGTAGTGGTGTTCCTTCTCCTGCCTTGTCTGCCCTCATTGGTCTGCAAGAATTATCTCTGGCGAACTTTGATCAAACTCTTGAAGACATGGTTCCAGAGGATCTGTTATCAGAACCGGCAGATGGTGGCACGATGGATGTTTGTGTTGATGTACTCGACGCCGGGTTGGGGTCATATCGGGCAGCGTCCCGCACCTCATCGACCTTGGAGCGCGGTCTTGAGGGTCAGGAAGCTGATTTGGATTGCCCTGCTCCCATGGAAGTGACTGAAGGACCTTCAGCCTTAGAGGTGGCTACTGCAGAGAACTCGGCCCTCAAGGATGGTGTTGGTGCTCACCCAGCCCCCGAGGGTGTTGCCGGGGATGATTCGGCTCGGATGGGTAGCGCAAGCTGCGACCCAGCCCCCCAGGGTGTTGCCGGAGACGATCCGGCTCGTATGGGTAGCGCAAACTATGACCCAGCCCCCGAGGGTGTCCGAGCGGGTTCTCCCTCTTGCACTTCCATGGATGTTCATGTAGGGTCTTCTCCTCCACACTCTGGTTGCATGGTGATAGCCCAAGCCTTTGGTCCAGGAGTCGCTTTAGAGGCCAGCGTACCCGACAACAAAGTTTTGGATTCTGCTGATGACACTGAATTGGTTCCTGCTGATTCGTTGCAAGTTGCTCCGGGTGGTGATCCTTCGTCGAGCCATCAGTTGATCTCTCACGATTTGGGGGTCCCCTCATTCTTTTCCAACCTACAGGTATTGTGGTTTATCCTAGTCTGACTTTTACACCGGATAGACTGCTGTTATTATACTCATCTGTTTTTAATGTCAGGCATTGGTGGACGGGATGGCTAGTCAACTGAAGTTGCAGGGTGCTTCTGTTCCAGAAGGAGCTTTGTCTCTGGCGCGTTGGAATCCGGTGCTGCTTCAGCAGCGTGTTTCTGACTTAGAGGCAGCGAATGCTGGTTAGTGCTCTTCTGCTTCCTTTTGGCTACCTTATTAAACTGCTTCTTACTTTAACCCTTTTGCTTGACTGTTTCTCGCCAGATATGGCTCGACAGTATTCTGTTCTTGAAGAAAAACATTCTCAAAGTAAGGCTGAACTAGTCCGGCGGTGTTCTGATCTTGAGGAAAAGTATTCCCAAAGTCAGACTAAGCTGGCCCAGGTTTCTGCTTCTCAGAACGATGCTAACATGCTGAACTCTACTCTCCGCGCTTAGCTCGATTCTGAAAAGGTGACCTATGAATCCGGGCTTTGTTTTGCCGTGTTCTTATTGCTTGCTTGACGTTTGAAGAAGCTGATTCTTGTTTGCAAGAAGAAAAACGTGCCCTTGTTACTTCTCGTCACAAGCTTGACAGGCTATACCGTGACTCCAGCAACTCGTTGACCATCTTGGAGAGGAGTCATCGCTTCACCAGGGAGGAGTTAGACAATCATCGTTATAAGCTGCAGGAATCCTTGAATGACGTGATTCGCCTTAGGCAGTTGATATCGGCTAAAGATGTTGTCATCAAGGAACTGCGTGCTTCCAAGAAATTCGTCGCCCAGGAGCTAGAGACCACTCAGTTGGCTGTCAAGGTTGCTGAAGAAACTTCCGCTACTCTGAGGGCCCAACGCGGCAGAGCTATGGATAAAGTCATTCGCGCAGGGCGGATCTTGATGAGGAGACCTGGTGTGGTTGTCCCCGACGATATAAGGGCTGATGTGAATGTTGCTCCTGATTCCTCAAGTCGCCCTTCTTCGTCGGTTGCTCCTAAGAAGAATGTTGCAAAATAGAAAAACATTGCATGCTTTGAGCGCGCGGTTAACGCGCTCGGATATTTTGTTAGAGGACACCTTCTTAGTATTAAATGCTACTATTGTTCTCCTATTGTTTAGAATTCAGCAGTATCTACATTTGTAGAAGTAAAATGCAGCGTGATGGTTTCGAGACTTCTTCATGGGACATAGAGGCCGCCCCTGGATGAGTAACCGTATGCGCGCCGAGTGTGCTGCGCCAGTTTAAGTTAGTATTAACTCAAACCGATCGCTCCGTTAGTGTGGTTTAGTGGCCACCCCGAGTTAAGCAAGCGCGAGCATGTTGCACCGTCTTAAGTCATCATCGTCTTAAGCCGATTGCTCCGTTAGCAGGGCATAGTGGTCACCCCGAGTTAAGTAAGCGTGAGCATGTTGCACCGTCTTAAGTCGTCGCCGACTTAAGCCGATTGCTCCGTTAGTAGGGTATAGTGGTCACCCTGAGTTAAGTAAGCGCGAGCATGCTGCACCGTCTTAAGTCGTCGCCGACTTAAGCTGATTGCTCCGTTAGTAGGGTATAGTGGTCACCCCGAGTTAAGTAAGCGCGAGCATGTTGCACCGTCTTAAGTCATCACCGACCTAAGCCGATTGCTCCGTTAGTAGGGTATAGTGGTCACCCCGAGTTAAGTAAGCGCGAGCATGTTGCACCGTCTTAAGTCATCGCCGACTTAAGTCGATTGCTCCGTTAGTAGGGTATAGTGGTCACCCTGAGTTAAGTAAGAATGCAGGTCGACAATGAATAATTTGAGCACTCTTGAAGCCTTTCTATTGATGATATATTTCCCAGTTTACAGAGTACATTGTCGTCCCAATAGCTTTTGAAATACAGCTAGGGGTAAAACTTCCTGAGGTGTTCTATGTTCCATGAGTTCCCAATTTCCGTGTCGTCCATCTGAGTGAGGCGATATGATCCCGGTCGAGTGACTTCTGCTACTATGAATGGTCCTTCCCATAGAGGTGACAACTTGTGTCGTCCCTCCCCCGTTAGAATTCGGCGGAGGACGAGATCTCCTACTGCGAAGGATCGATGTCGCATGGTCTTATCGTGATAGCGCCTCAGAGTTTGTTGGTACCGTGCTGATTGAATTACCGTGTTCAGCCGTTCTTCTTCGAGTACATCAACATCCTCCAGCCTAGTAGCCTCGGCTTCTGCTATGTTTTCAAAGATCAACCTTGGCGCCCAAACTTGAGATCAGTAGGTAGTACTGCCTCTGAACCGTAGACCATGAAGAAAGGAGTATTTCCATGCAGAGCTCGACTAGGTTGAGTTCTTAGGCTCCAAACGACGTAGGGCAACTCCCTTATCCACTTTCCTGCGAACTTTTCATTTTTATTGAAGACTTTTTTCCTGAGTGCCTCCAATATCATCCTGTTAGCTCTTTCAACCTGCCCGTTGGCTCTTGGGTGTGCCACCGAAGCATATTTGATCTAAATGCTCTTTTGTTCGCAGAATCGAAGAACTCTGAACTTGCGAAGTTGGATCCCAGGTCAGTTATGATACTATTCGGTATTCCGAATCTGAATATTATGTCTTGTATGAATTCCACGGCCTTAGCTGAAGTTAAAGAAGCAATAGGTTTGAACTCTATCCATTTAGTGAATTTGTCGATTGCTACCAGTATATGAGTATATCCTCCTTGAGCTTTCTTGAAAGGTCCAATCATATCTAGTCCCCAGCATTCGAACGACCAGGTTATTGGTATGGTCTGCAGTTGCTGCTCTGGTAGACGTTGTTGTTTTGACAAGTACTGACAGGCTTCGCACCTCTGAACTAACTCGGCTGCATCACTTTTTGCTGTTGGCCAGTAGAATCCCGACCTGAAGACTTTCCCGACTAGTGTCCTGGATGCTGCGTGTATTCCACATTGCCCAGCATGGACCTCATTCAGAAGTTGCTTTCCAGTAGATGAGAGAATGCATTTCATGAGGACGCCTGATGCGCCCCTTCTGTATAGTGTTTCCCCAATGAGTGTGTAGTGAGCTGACTGTCTAGCAATGCGCTCGACTGCATTTTTGTCATCTGGTTCCTCTTCATTCTTTATATATCTGATGATCGGCTTCCTCCAGTCATCGGGATCTGACTCTAGCTGGCTCAAGGTATTACATTCTTCTGCCTGATCCAGTGAGATGCTTGGGTGTGGTATTTCTTGAACAAAGACTCCAGGTGGGACCTGAGTTCGACTGGATCCTAGCTTGGACAATACATCAGCTACCGTGTTTCGATCTCTCTCTACATGGTGAAATTCCAGACCTTCAAATTTATCTTCTAGTTTCTGGACGGCAGTGCAGTATTTTCCCATTGAATCGCTCGAACAATCCCATTCTTTGTTTATCTGGCTTATGACTACCAGAGAATCTCCGTATACCATCAGTCTCTTAATGCCCAGTGATATAGCAATGTTCAGTCCATGAATCAGAGCTTCATATTCGGCTGCATTGTTAGAGGCTGGAAATAACAACTGAAGGGCATATCTGAGGTGCTCGCCTCCAGGTGCGGTAAAGAGGATCCCCATGCCTACTCCCTGCAGCTTTAACGGGCCATCAAAATACATTCGCCATACTTCTGCAGTTTCTGGGTTATCTGGTACTTATTGTTTAGTCCACTCTGATACGAAATCAACCAGTGCTTGAGTTTTGATGGCAGTGCGAGGTCGAAATTCAATGTCATGAGATCCCAGCTCGCAAGCCCACTTGGCTATTCTGCCAATGGCTTCTTTGTTGTGAAGAATATCCCCTATCGGAAAACTAGTGACTACTATGACTTTGTGGTCGTCGAAGTAGTGACGTAGCTTGCGTGCAGTTAGAAGTACTGCATATAATAGCTTCTGAACTTGAGGATATTTTTTCTTTGAGGGACCCAGAACTTCACTGATGAAATAAACAGGATGTTGCACTGGGTAGGCATGTCCTTCTTCTGCTCGCTCGACTACCAACGCGGCGCTCACCACGTGAGTCGTGCAAGAGATATACAACAGCAAATCTTCAGCTGGTTGAGTCGACGTGGCCCGTCGTGGCGGTTTCAGCACTGGTGGTGTTGTCAAGAACTTTTTCAATGCGTCTAGTGCTTCCTGTGCTTCTGAAGTCCACTGAAACTTGTCCACCTTCTTGAGTAACTTATAAAATGGTAAGCCTTTTTCTCCCAGCCTAGATATGAATCTGCTCAAGGCTGCCATACATCCGGTAAGTCTTTGAACTTTCTTTTGTGATCGCGGTGCCTCCATCTTCATGATAGCTTCAATCTTTTCTGGTTTAGCTTCAATTCCCCGGTGGCTGACAATAAACCTGAGTAACTTTCCTGCTGGTACCCTAAAGACACATTTTTCGGGATTAAGCTGTAACACCCCAGGTGTTACCATGGCTAGAGCACACCTTGATACTAAAGGCTATGATCACATGTGGAAGAATTTAAGGAGCAAAAGCATGAGGGCCTTGGAAAGCTAGATTTTAGCCAAGGATTGTGAGTGACCAAAAGCATTACTCTAATCCTTGCACACTTACTACCTTGGATAAGAGGGGAGAAGAACCCTAGACCTCTCTTAAACCCTATCTCCCAAAACCCTTGATGAGAGGGAAAAGAGAATGAACAAGTGTGCAAGCATGAGTAACATTTACCCAAACCTTAAGTAACCTTATAACCAGCAATTAGGGGAGGGTAATATTGCAAAAAGACCCCTGGAGAAACCCCAATTCAAATCTCCAAGTGGAGAGAGAGCTAGAGCTCTCTATTTCTCTCTAAGTCAAATTCTAACCCTAATCCAAAGACCAACCGTGTTCACCTTGAAAATGGCACCAAAACCACTTAGGATCTATACCAAAAGTGTGGCATACCACCTAAGGCACCCACTGGAAAAAGTGGAAACCGAGACCTTGACGTTTGACAAGTATTGGCATCAGTTTTGTCGCGATGTGGGCAGTGAGACAAACCAAAATTGGCGCCCGTCTATCTCCTGATCTAGGGTGTATCCTCCATTGGAACTCACATGAACTAGGTAGCTCTAGGTGCAGGGAAGAGATCTCCCACAGGCGGCAGGGCAAGATTCGTACGTTTTGGTCGCTCAGCAGAGGGAAGAACACAGGCAGAAGCAACGAGCCACGTGTTCGATGCGCTCTGAGCTCGCCAGAGCACGCCCGCCCGCGCCCCCGCATGCCCAGCACCGCGCCCGAGCCAAGCCAGCGCCATGGCCCGCGCCCGCGCCTATAAAGCCCTCCCAGGCTTCGACTGCACTCTTCCGCGCACCCTCAAACCTCACCGGAGTTTAGCTCGCCACCGTTTGCCCGTGCGCAGCGTGTCCGCGGCCGCCCAATCCCTCTGCCACCGTAGACCGGCCAATAGAGCCATTCCCAACCCCGTCCAGCCCTCGGAGAAGACTGTGCACACCTCCGTGAAGCTCCCCGAGCGAGGAATCGGCGTTTGCTTCGCCGGAGAGGCCAGTCCACGCTCGCCGGAGCCCTCAACCCCGCCGGAGTACGTGGACCGGGTAATCCACTCAACCATCCTTCGATTCCTTGTGCACTCGGTCACTACGTTACCCCGTGAAGCTCACCATGCCCTTGGATTGAACCAGTTCGCCGTGGTTTGGCCGGTACACTCGCCGCCGACGAGAACACCCGCCTGCGCGCGTGGACCGAGCGATTTCGGCCATCCCCGACGTCAAGCCGTACCTCGACGTGACCGCCAGAGTCTCCCCGAGCCAACCCCACCCTTCGCCGGACCTCCCTCGCTGCCGGTAAGCCGCGCCACCCTTTTCTTTTCTGCGGTTACTGTTTACATTGGGGGAAGGACTGCGGGTGAGAGGGAGAGAAGGTCGGGAGGTTTTGTGAAATGTCAGAGACACAGGGGAATAGTGGAGCAAGGGTAGAATTGCGAAGGTTGATTTAGTTTAAACCCAGGGACCTCGGTGTAAACTGTTTTTCCAGAAAACCTTTATTAAGTCTGTTTTTAATTTGAACAGAAACTTTAAAAACTCATAACTTCAGTTTAGTTCATCCAAATTTGGTCAAACCAATTTTGCCAGACTTTAATTAATGTAACCTACTTAAGAAAAATATAAAACCCCTTGGCACTATAGAAAACTTTAAAGTTCTGATTTAATGATAGTTTTAGCGAAAAGCTCAATAATAGAAAGAAAAATAGTTGTGCTATTTAACTAGGGTTAGAAAAATTTGGAGAAGTTTATATCTACCTACTGACCTGTTTAAAAATGTTAAACCTCTCTGTCCACCCCAATAAGTTAGTCTTTACCCCTTATTTTGCAATATGCTTAGGATTAAGAAAAATAGAAAAGGGGGTATAAATAATGAACCAGAGAGCACCTCTATTTTTGTTGGGATACTTATTCAATATAGTTCACTGGAAAAATCTATCATACCCTGGTTTAGTATAAAATAAGTAGGATACCTTTTATTTTAATAAAATAAGGATAACTTAGAAAAAACCCTACAAAAATAACCCCAAGGTAAAAACACCCCCACCCTTGGGATAACTAATGTTTTATTAATGAGAACTTAGGAAAAATATGAAATCTGCTATTTGACATTTTTCAAATAATAATGTAGTAGAAGGTGCCTTTTTGACATTAAACTTACGAAAATCATAACTAAATAACCGCCCCTTAGTTTTCTGTGATTTTTAGCACATAAGCCTATTATTACTATTGGATGCCAGCAAAAATAACCTTTAGGACAAAACCCACCCCTAACTAAGAGATGTAGTGTAAAGTGGCCCATTTTGCATAACTCTTGTTATTTTTGTTTAAAGCCTAGCCTTTGTACTTTAAGCCTCAAATTCTTAAAACAGACTAGAATAGCAAATGGCAACCCACTGTACTTTTTACAGAATTTTTGGAAAATATTAAACCCATGTCATAGTTCAAACCTACCCTAGAAACCATAAGTAGAAAATAAAAGAAAGGGAAAAGTGGATAATAGAAAAATGGTGCCACCCTAAAATCCTTTACATCTTATCCACTGAAGGATACGAGAGCAATACAAATTCCCTATGTTTATCCTCAACAAAAACCTAAGCCTAAAGGTGATAAGTCTAACCCACTAGAAGCCCCACATAACTAAGAAACCCTAAGTTACTTCTTGACTTAGTTTCTTTTTAGCATAATGTTATTAAATCCTGCATAATCATGACATACATGTTCATTGCATTCGATAGACTGTAACCTTGCTGACGGAGAGTACATCCTCGTGCCGGAGCAAGGAGCTGCTCAGGAGGTAGCCCCGGATCCAGCCCCCGAGTCTGCACCAGAGGATCTGCCTGCCACTGCTTTGGAAGGCAAGCCCCGGTTTTATGCATAACCTGTTATTTATGCTATTTTACTTCACTTAATGATTGTAGGATTGATTGTGCACTTAGGTGTAGGAATTGTTTGAAACCCTAGTTGCATGATCTCAGGAATCCTTTTGAGATGAATACTAGTATGATAGGTCGAGTAGTTGCTTTATTTAATTAGGATCTCGGTAGAAGACGAGTGATTTTTCTAGCACTCGCGCGAGATCAGGAAATTGATTGTACCCACTTTCACACTATCATGATACTAGTTGGTGGACAACAATCCATGGGGATTGGTTGTTTACGAGATGGAAAAATAGAATAAGGATTAACGTGCGGATACCTGTGTCAAGCGTTTGAACGTACTAAGCACATGCCGAGAAATATGGTAAATCGGTAAGCCTAGTACCTGATTGAACCTGGCAGTGGACTTTACCCCTCACGCGACCTGAGACGTGGTCTCCCATTCCGGTTATGGTGGGTACAAGTGCGGTCACTGCACGACGGCAGTCGGGGCCAGTGAGGCATTGTACGCCAAGGCGGTGAGCCCTGATCTGCTGACGGGGAATCGATGGGGACGGTTGATATGTGTGGGGACGGAGTGCCCCTACATGTCATGTGTTTAGGTTTACCTTGCAAGGATAAAAACTCGATTCGAATCGTCTGCTTCTCGCAGCTAATGAGACTGCTTGATCCATTGTACTGCATTGAGTAACAAGTGGAAGTATGATGAGTTGATATAAGATGTTGATTGTTAAAAATGCTTGCTACCATGTATGAATAGATAGTCCACTTTTAGCCTTAAGAGAGTCACACTTAAATTGACAAAGTTAAAACTTGACTTAGAAACTCAGCTAGTGCTTTTGGCAACCAAACCCCACAGCCAAACAGCTGCATGTCTAGAGGTAGAGGAGTAGACTCCTCACACCGGGTAAGTCTAGCTGAGTATTAGTATACTCAGCCTTGCTTGTGGCATAATTTTTTACAGGTTCTCTGGAGGATATGGTTGCTGGAGTGACTTGGCCGTCCATCTTGCCACCGGGTTGGACTGTCGAGTGGGACCCTACCTCGGCTGAGGAGGAGCATGAGGAGTGATGGGACAGGCTTCCCCATCTCTCTGTTTATTTACCGTTAGTTTTATTCCGCTGCACTTCGAACAATGATGACGACTTTTGCAAAACTCCAATGGTGATGTAATAATTTAATACTCCTTCATGTATGGTTTTATGCTTTATTGTATTTGCTCTGTGACTCACCATCGAGTGAGATTGTGGTACTTGATCCTGTCAGTGGCCGTGTCGGACTAGATCCGAGGGATTGACGGGTTATTCCCATTTAAGTGTGGTCTAGCCTCTAAGGCGGGACTTAGGCACTTAAGTTGGAATAATTCGGGCAGTTCCGCCACAGCTGGTATCGGAGCTTGTACCACCACAGAGGAATCAATAAAATGTGAATACCATCATTTTTCCAAAATAAAACTTGATAGAAACAATGTTTGATAGATAGTAGGACGAGCAGGATAGACCCAGGACGTGAAGCCTTAGGGAAATAGAAGGGTAGCTAGGTTGCTAAGTAATTAGGCCCTACATGCCACTTTTACAGGATGGGAGTTCTTTCCTATTCCTTTTATCTTGTTGTGAGGTCGTTTAGGACGAGCATGCATGCATTCTTAATTAAGCAAATGGATAACTGAGTAAGGACTTAAACACAAGATAACAACCAATTAGGTCCCCAGTGCCTTTTTATTTAACTAGAGAAAGGCTGAGTTTTATTTTTCTTGTTCTTTTTATAATTCTTTTTCTTTTACTTACGCTTAACCGTACACAGATGACTTCCCACGAATCCTCAGACGACGGGAATGCACTGTCTCACACTGACGGACTTGCACGAGAGGGCTTTCCCCGCATTTTGTGGGAGGTACTTCAGGGGGCCGGATACACGACACCCCCTCAGTACGCGGTGCAGCAGTTCGAGAAGCACCGAGTACCTCGCTGTAGGGTGAGGATGACCTTGGAGCCTCATCCCCTGCAGCCAGGCTGGCGCTCCTTGGACTCCGAGTCTTTTGGATACCGAGCTGAGGACACAATCGAGGCAATCGCTCTGCATGGGTTGACCACTTTCTGTGGATTCCATCCTTTGGAGCTGGCTACCCACCCCATTGGCTTGTTCCCCGCCGAGAGGGAGGACGACCCAATGTGGAAGGATCGGGTGGAGCATGCCAAGGATATCTGGGCCATCTACCCAGGACAGACTGCGCACTTGACCGTACGGTGCATGAATGCTCTGTATCGTCTGCAGGTGATGCGCGGTGAGGCGATGTCCCATCTGATGGCACTGCTGGAGGCAACAAAGATTACGTTGGACAACAGAGAGGAGCTCGTGGTTGATTTGTCCACTGAAATGGTGGAGAAGGACTTGCAGGTGGAGCAGCTATCCACTGATATCCAAGAGTTGGAGGAGCTAGTGGGCACCAGGGAGAACACCATAGAAGTTCTCGAGGATCAACTCATTAACACCCAGCAGGAGCATGCCGAGGCTAATGAGCACTTGGACATGCATCATCAGGAGATCCAGGACATGGAGGCCAACGAGGACGTCGACATCGAGGGAGGAGAGGAGCCTGCCTCTAGTGTGGACACTGCTGGCTCAGGGAGACCACCTTCCCCCGAGTCAAGTGTTGCCTCGTTCGCTCATTAGATGTCCAGGATAGGGTTAGAAATTGGATGGTAGGACTCCTCGCATCTAGCTTAGCTTTTGCACCCTTGGGGTACTAGGCTAGATAGAGTTGAGTCTTTTTGGGACAATTGATGTAACCGTGCTAAACTCTCTTGGAAGCATGTTGATGGATACTGTTATCAGTTTTAAATTGGAAGGAGAAATTTATGCCTTTTTAAATCCTTTTGTTGAAGTTGGAGTCTATCGCCTTGCTTTTGACTCGTTTCGCCGCGATAAAATTTTGAACTTGGAAATATGGTGTTAAGTATATATGTGATTTTTCAGATGGCCGGGAGGCAGCGTCGTGGCCAGAACGAGCACGTTCCTCCACCGCCGCCACCACCTCCCACTCTGCAGAAGCTCATGGCTCAGCAGAATGAGATTTTGAGGCAGCTAGCTCAGCGTCAGCCACCACCTCAGCACTATGGTGGTGGAGACCATCAGCGTCACCCCGCGGCAGCTACCTACCAGGAGTTCCTTAGTACCCAGCCTCCATTGTTCACCAGGGCAGAGGACCCACTTGATGCAGATGTGTGGTTGCGAGTGGTGGAGTCCAAATTCCCGCTACTCCATGGAGCTTGCTCAGAGGTTACCAAAGTCAGGTTCGCCACCCAGCAGCTTCGCGGACCCGCAAGGACTTGGTGGGACCATTTTCTTGCCATGCAGCCAGAGGATCGAGAGGTGGAATGGAGGGAGTTCAAGGCAGCTTTGAGGGGACACCATATATCAGCCGGGATTATGGACCGGAAGCTCAATGAGTTTTTGGCACTCACTCAGGGCAACAGCACAGTGTTGCAGTATGCCCAGGCTTTTAATGACTTGTGCCAGTATGCGGGATACCACGCGGATACAGATGAGAAGAAGAGAGACAGGTTCAGGAGGGGGCTCAGCACTAAGCTCCGTGACCGTCTCAACACCGTCAAGGCCAACAACTACAATGAGTTGGTCAACATGGCTATCTCCCAGGAGGACTGCATTACAGCTCGACAGGCAGAAAAGAAGAGGAAGGCCCCTGTGGCAGGACCTTCAGCTCAGCCACAACGCTTCAGGATTGTGTCCGACACTCAGAACAGAGGACCCCAACAGCAGCAAGGGAGATGGGTGATCCGACCACAGCAGCAACAGCAGCAGGCACCCAACCGTACCCAGTTTCCAGCTCAGAGGACCAACCAGCAGCAGCAGTACCGCCAGGCAAATGATAACAGGTGTTTCACCTGTGGCAACACCGGACATTATGCCAAAAATTGCCCCAGGAACCAGCAGAGGCAGGGGCAGAATGTCAATCAGAACCAAGGCAAGAGGCAGAAGGTGCAAGTGAGGCAGGGCAGGCTGAACTTCACCACCATGGCTGATATTCCAGGGGGAGCACCCGTCATGACTGGTATCTTTACAGTTTTGAATTATCCTGCTATTATTCTTTTTGATTCTGGTGCATCGCATAGTTTTATCAGTGCCAAATTTAGTGCCAAGTGCCAGTTGCCTTTTCACCACACCAATGGGGGTATCACAATTTCAACACCAGGAGGCAGGGTTGCCACCTATCAAGTCAACAGGCATGTGCCCATAAAGTTTGGTAGCCTTGTAATTAAAACCACCCTCCTCATTTTAGGGTTGGATAGCGTGGATATTATATTGGGAACTGACTGGTTAACCAGGCACCAAGCAGTTATTGATATTGCAGCTAGGGCCATTGAGGTGCACTCACCCACTTGTGGTGAAACCACACTATATCTGCCTGACCGGGGATGCACCCGTTCTTGTGCTTTCGTTATGATAGAGTCCCCAGTGGAAAGGATCCCAGTGGTCCGTGACTACCCGGATGTTTTTCTGGATGAATTGCCAGCGATGCCACCTGACCGAGACATTGAGTTCGCCATCGAATTGCAACCCAGGACTGCTCCTATCTCTAAGAGACCCTATAGGATGCCTCCTGCGGAATTGGCAGAATTGAAGAAGCAATTGCAAGAGTTGTTGGACAAGGGGTTTATTCGCTCAAGTACTTCACCATGGGGATGTCTAGCTTTATTTGTGAAGAAAAAGGATGAGAGTTTGAGAATGTGTGTTGACTACCGCCCTCTCAATGCGGTGACTATCAAGAACAAGTACCCACTGCCCCGTATTGATGTTCTGTTCGATCAGTTGGTAGGAGCCAAGGTATTCTCCAAGATAGACCTTCGCTCAGGTTACCATCAGATTAAGATCCGTGCCAGTGATATTCCCAAGACGGCTTTCTCTACCAGATATGGGCTCTATGAGTTTTTGGTGATGTCTTTCGGGCTGACCAATGCCCCGGCCTATTTTATGTACCTGATGAACTCAGTGTTCATGCCAGAGTTGGATAAGTTCGTGGTCGTTTTCATTGATGATATTCTGGTCTATTCCAAGAATGAAGATGAGCATACTGAGCACCTGCACATCGTGCTTCAGCGACTGCGCGATCATCATATTTATGCTAAGTTGTCTAAATGTGAGTTTTGGCTGAAGGAAATCAAATTCTTGGGTCATACAATTTCTCAGGATGGGATATCAGTTGATCCTGAGAAGGTACAAGAAGTGATGGATTGGAAACCCCCGACTACCGTGAGGCAGATTCGAAGTTTTCTAGGTTTGGCAGGGTATTATCGACGATTTATTCCGGATTTTTCCAGGATTGCCAAACCAATGACTGAACTGTTAAAGAAAGGAGTCAAGTATGTTTGGAGCCAGAAGTGTGAAGATGCCTTTCATACATTGAGGCAGCATTTGACAACAGCCCCAGTGCTAGCTCAACCTGACAACACCAAGCCATTTGAAGTTTATTGTGATGCTTCGGGTACCGGACTGGGATGTGTCTTGATGCAAGAGAACAGAGTCATTGCTTATGCTTCCCGAGCACTCAGGCCCCATGAGCAGAACTACCCTACACATGATCTAGAATTGGCAGCTGTAGTTCATGCTCTTAAAATATGGAGACACTACTTGATGGGAGCTCACTATAACATCTACACTGATCACAAGAGTCTCAAGTACATCTTCACTCAGGCAGATCTGAACATGAGGCAAAGGAGATGGTTGGAGTTAATCAAGAACTATGATTTGGAGGTGCATTACCACCCTGGTAAGGCCAATGTTGTGGCAGATGCTTTGGGCAGAAAGGCCCAGTGCAATTGTATGAACATGGATGTGGGAGTTACCACCCTGTGTGATGAGTTGTGCAGATTGAACCTGGAAGTTGTTTCTTCGGGTAACCTAAGCTATATCTCGGTGGAGCCCACATTGCAAGAACAGATAGTCAGGGCACAGGTTGAGGATAAGGGTGTTCAGGTTATCAAAGATATGATCAAGCAAAAGGCAGAAAAATACAAGTGTTTCCGACAGGACAGCAACAGAATTCTATGGTTTGGAGATCGATTGGTTGTTCCCAAGGACCCTGAGCCCAGAAAGAAGATACTGGATGAAGCTCACCTTTCCAAATTCTCCATGCACCCTGGTAGCAACAAGATGTACCATGATCTCAGATCTCTATATTGGTGGACCAGAATGAAGAGGGAAATTGCCAAGTACATCCGAGTGTGACACCTGCCAGAGAATCAAGGCCAGTCACTTAAAGGCAGCAGGCCCTTTGCAACCCCTTCCCATACCATCTTGGAAATTGGAGGACATTTGCATGGATTTTATCGTAGGATTACCCAATACCTCCAAGCACCATGATTCTATTTGGGTTATTGTGGACACGTTGACCAAGACCGCTCATTTCTTGCCAGTGCACACCACCCACAAGACAGAAAAGTATGCGGAAATTTACATTGATCAGATAGTAAGATTGCATGGTATTCCAAAGACCATTATATCTGACAGAGGAGCACTGTTTGTGGCACGCTTTTGGGAGAAGCTAAAAGAATCACTTGGGACACAAGTAATCCGAAGCTCAGCATACCATCCACAAACAGATGGCCAGACAGAAAGGGTGAATCAGATTTTGGAAGACATGTTGCGAGCATGTGCACTACACTACGGAAAGGATTGGGACAAGTGTCTGTCTTTGGCAGAGTTTTCTTACAATAACAGCTATCAGTCCAGTCTGAAGATGGCACCTTTTGAGGCATTATATGGGAGAAGGTGTAGGACCCCACTGAATTGGTCTCAAGCAGGAGAGAGGGAAATTTTTGGGCCAGATTTAGTACTTGAAGCAGAGGAAAAGGTCAGAGTTATTACAAAGAACTTAGAAGCTGCTCAGGCTAGGCAAAAGAGCTATCATGACAAGAGGCGGAAGCCTCTACAGTTTGAGGTGGAAGACCATGTTTATCTTAAGGTATCACCCACCAAGGGTGTCCAGAGATTCGGGATCAAGGGCAAGTTAGCTCCTCGCTACATTGGACCCTATGAGATCAAGGCAAGTTGTGGACCCGTGGCCTACCAATTGGAATTGCCACCTCACATGTCAGCAGTTCACAATGTGTTCCATGTATCTCAGCTGCGGAAATGTGTTCGCCTACCCACTGAGGTGCTGCCAGAACCAGACCTTGAGATAGAACCAGACTTATCCTACCAAGAGTACCCCGTCAAGGTATTAGATCAAAAGGAAAGATCAACTCGGGCAAGGTCGGTCAGAATGTATAAGGTTCGGTGGAGTCACCATTCAGCAGAAGAAGCCACATGGGAGACTGAGGATTTTCTACGCTCTCGCTTCCCCGACTTTCTACCCAAAGGAGTCGGTACGTAACCCCAAAACCCCACCCCCACCTGCCCTTTGAATTCAATTATAAGAAAAACTTAGATAACAAGGATAGTCTAAGTTGTGAATTTAACTTAAGAAGGGCTTCCTTCTGAAGTTGCAAAGAGAATGACATTCGAAGAGCAGTTAATAAGAGAAACTTAAGTGTAAAGGAAGAATAACACCAACACACCTTCAAGCACCCTCCAAGGGCCTCTACCTAAAATCTCGGGACGAGATTCCTTTAAGGGGGGAGGGCTGTAACACCCCAGGTGTTACCATGGCTAGAGCACACCTTGATACTAAAGGCTATGATCACATGTGGAAGAATTTAAGGAGCAAAAGCATGAGGGCCTTCGAAAGCTAGATTTTAGCCAAGGATTGTGAGTGACCAAAAGCATTACTCTAATCCTTGCACACTTACTACCTTGGATAAGAGGGGAGAAGAACCCTAGACCTCTCTTAAACCCTATCTCCCAAAACCCTTGATGAGAGGGAAAAGAGAATGAACAAGTGTGCAAGCATGAGTAACATTTACCCAAACCTTAAGTAACCTTATAACCAGCAATTAGGGGAGGGTAATATTGCAAAAAGACCCCTGGAGAAACCCCAATTCAAATCTCCAAGTGGAGAGAGAGCTAGAGCTCTCTATTTCTCTCTAAGTCAAATTCTAACCCTAATCCAAAGACCAACCATGTTCACCTTGAAAATGGCACCAAAACCACTTAGGATCTATACCAAAAGTGTGGCATACCACCTAAGGCACCCACTGGAAAAAGTGGAAACCGAGACCTTGACGTTTGACAAGTATTGGCATCAGTTTTGTCACGATGTGGGCAGTGAGACAAACCAAAATTGGCGCCCGTCTATCTCCTGATCTAGGGCGTATCCTCCATTGGAACTCACATGAACTAGGTAGCTCTAGGTGCAGGGAAGAGATCTCCCACAGGCGGCAGGGCAAGATTCGTACGTTTTGACCGCTCAGCAGAGGGAAGAACACAGGCAGAAGCAACGAGCCACGTGTTCGACGCGCTCTGAGCTCGCCAGAGCACGCCCGCGCACGCCCCCGCATGCCCAGCACTGCGCCCGAGCCAAGCCAGCGCCATGGCCCGCGCCCGCGCCTATAAAGCCCTCCCAGGCTTCGACTGCACTCTTCCGCGCACCCTCAAACCTCACCGGAGTTTAGCTCGCCGCCGTTTGCCCGTGCGCAGCGGGTCCGCGGCCGCCCAATCCCTCTGCCACCGTAGACCGGCCAATAGGACCATTCCCAACCCCGTCCAGCCCTCGGAGAAGACTGTGCACACCTCCGTGAAGCTCCCCGAGCGAGGAATTGGCGTTTGCTTCGCCGGAGAGGCCAGTCCACGCTCGCCGGAGCCCTCAACCCCGCCGGAGTACGTGGACCGTGTAATCCACTCAACCATCCTTCGATTCCTTGTGCACTCGGTCACTACGTTACCCCGTGAAGCTCACCATGCCCTTGGATTGAACCAGTTCGCCGTGGTTTGGCCGGTACACTCGCCGCCGACGAGAACACCCGCCTGCGCGCGTGGACCGAGCGATTCCGGCCATCCCCGACGTCAAGCCGTACCTCGACGTGACTGCCAGAGTCTCCCCGAGCCAACCCCACCCTTCGCCGGACCTCCCTCGCCGCCGGTAAGCCGCGCCACCCTTTTCTTTTCCGCGGTTACTGTTTACATTGGGGGAAGGACTGCGGGTGAGAGGGAGAGAAGGTCGGGGGGTTTTGTGAAATGTCAGAGACACAGGGGAATAGTGGAGCAAGGGTAGAATTGCGAAGGTTGATTTAGTTTAAACCCAGGGACCTCGGTGTAAACTGTTTTTCCAGAAAACCTTTATTAAGTCTGTTTTTAATTTGAACAGAAACTTTAAAAACTCATAACTTCAGTTTAGTTCATCCAAATTTGGTCAAACCAATTTTGCCAGACTTTAATTAATGTAACCTACTTAAGAAAAATATATAACCCCTTGGCACTATAGAAAACTTTAAAGTTCTGATTTAATGATAGTTTTAGCCAAAAGCTCAATAATAGAAAGAAAAATAGTTGTGCTATTTGACTAGGGTTAGAAAAATTTGGAGAAGTTTATATCTACCTACTGACCTGTTTAAAAATGTTAAACCTCTCTGTCCACCCCAATAAGTTAGTCTTTACCCCTTATTTTGCAATATGCTTAGGATTAAGAAAAATAGAAAAGGGGGTATAAATAATGAACCAGAGAGCACCTCTATTTTTGTTGGGATACTTATTCAATATAGTTCACTGGAAAAATCTATCATACCCTGGTTTAGTATAAAATAAGTAGGATACCTTTTATTTTAATAAAATAAGGATAACTTAGAAAAACCCTACAAAAATAACCCCAAGGTAAAAACACCCCCACCCTTGGGATAACTAATGTTTTATTAATGAGAACTTAGGAAAAATATGAAATCTGCTGTTTGACATTTTTCAAATAATAATGTAGTAGAAGGTGCCTTTTTGACATTAAACTTAAGAAAATCATAACTAAATAACCACCCCTTAGTTTTCTGTGATTTTTAGCACAGAAGCCTATTATTACTATTTGTTGGGACTATGCTTCGTCGCCGAAGGTCTTGTAGGAAGAAGCAGCTTTCGGCTGAAGCTGTTTGTATGAGACGGCCGAAGGTTCCTCTTCATGAAGCTTCGGTACTATAAACCGACTTAAAGATAGAATGACCTTTTAGTCCATAAAGGTCTGGGTCAATGTTGTAAACTTTTATGAGGGGCATGATTGTAATTCCTCACAGGCTGTGTCCTGTGCCTATAAATAGTGAACAGTATTCCCTTACTGTTCACGCATTCCTGTAATTGCAATCGCATCATTCGGGAACCAATCTTTGCCAAGGCAGAGGTATAACTGTATTCAATAATTTAATATATTAAGTAAATATAATATGGTTTGTTTATGATTCATTTACCTTTGATACTCTTTATTTTATGTTATCTTATACAATCTATTAAAATTCGATTACGAAGACTTAACCTTCATAATCGTATTCTCATCAACCTTCGTCCAAGGTTCATTATCCTCAAAGGAATAATGCTTCGTGGACGAAGGACGTTAACATTTAACATTTTATGTTGCCTTGTTCTTAATTCATAGCATTTGAGAACAAGTCCCCAACATTGGCGCCCACCTCTGGTGAACTCACTTCCACTTTTTTGAGCTGATGGCTTCGTTCAACGATCAAGCTGGAGCTGCTTCGGACCCGAAGCTGGTGCTCCCGATAACAGGTGGTTCGTGCTCAGAACCAGCCAATAAAAAGCAGAAGAAAGAGGCGCAGAGAAGGGTGCAACATGTTGGAGTGCAGGGACCCTTTATCAAGTCAAGGTGGTCTCACATTCCAATCACCTTCTCCCAGGAGGACCTTCAGCTCAAGGATTTTCCTCATAACGATGCTATGATTATTTCTTGCGTTATCAAAGGGTTTCTGGTCCACAATGTCTTGGTTGATACAGGCAGTGCAGCTGATATCATATTTGCTAAGGCCTTCAGACAAATGCAAGAGCCAGAAGATAAGATTCATGATGCTACACACCCTCTCTGTGGCTTCGGAGGAAGACAGATTGTAGCACTGGGCAAGATCACCATGCCAGTGATCTTCGGATTCATCAACAACACTAGAACTGAGCAAGTTGTGTTTGACATTGTTGACATGGAATACCCTTACAATGCAATTATTGGTCGTGGCACCCTCAATGCTTTCGAAGCAATTCTTCATCCTGCTTACCTTTGCATGAAGATACCTTCGGATCAAGGACACATCGCTATTCATGGAAGTCAGGAAGCTGCCAGAAGGGCCGAAGGAAACTGGACTGACTCCAAAGCAATCCATAACATAGATGGAGCTGAAGCTTGTGAACAGTACAAATTCAGAAGGGAGAAAGCAGCTTCAGCAGATCAGCCGAAGCCCATGCTCTTATGTGAGGACATAGCAGAGCAGAGGGTGTTGTTGGGCTCTCAATTATCCGAAGAACAGGAGAAAACCTTGATAAGGTTTTTGTTCAACAACAAAGATGTTTTTGCATGGTCAGCCAATGATCTTTGCGGAGTTAACAGAGATGTTATTGAACACTCGCTCAATGTTGACCCATCCTTCAGACCCAGAAAGCAGAGGCTTCGGAAAATGTCTGATGATAAGGCCGAAGGTGCTCGTAATGAAGTCAAAAGACTCCTCAGTGCAGGAGTTATTAGAGAAGTAAAGTACCCAGAATGGCTAGCTAACACTGTTATGGTAAAAAAGGCCAATGGCAAATGGCGAATGTGTATCGTTTTTACAGATCTCAACAAGGCTTGTCCGAAGGACGAATTCCCATTGCCAAGGATAGACTCCTTAGTTGATGCAGCAGCTTCGTCAGAGCTTATGAGTCTTCTCGATTGTTATTCAGGCTATCATCAAATTTGGATGAAGAAGGAGGATGAGCCAAAGACCAGTTTCATAACCCCTAGTGGAACATATTGTTACCTTCGGATGCCTGAGGGGCTCAAGAACGCTGGAGGAAGTTTCAGCAGAATGACTGCGAAGGTTCTCCAATCTTAGATAGGCAGAAATGTGCTAACTTATGTTGATGATATCATTGTAAAAAGCACGAAACAGGAAAATCACATTGCTGATTTGCAGGAGACCTTCGCCAGTTTTAGACAAGCTGGCCTAAAGTTGAATCCAGAAAAATGTGTCTTCGGAGTAAAGAAGGGGAAATTTCTTGGATGCTTGGTTTCAACAAAGGGAATTGAAGCTAATCCAAGTAAAATTGAAGCTATACTTCGAATGGAGCCACCAACTACAAAAAAGGGGGCCCAAAGATTGACAGGGAGGCTGGCATCTCTTAATAGATTTATATCCAGATCAGCAGAAAGAAATTTACCATTCTTCGAAGTGCTGAAATCAGCCGAAGTCTTTCAATGGGGACCAAGCCAACAAAAAGCCTTCGAGGAACTGAAGCAATATTTGATAGATTTAACAACATTAACTCCACCAACGCCAGGGGCTCCTTTGTTATTATATGTGGCAGCTTCGCACTCAGCGGTAAGTGCAGCACTTGTCCAGGAGAAGCTTGATGGCCAAGTCAAGAAGCAACTCCCAGTGTATTTTGTATCTAAAGTTCTTAGTATATCAAAGAAAAATTATACAGAATTAGAGAAGGTGTTATATGCTGTTTTGATGGCATCCAGAAAGCTTCGGCATTACTTTCAAGCATACAATATTGTTGTTCCTTCTTCGCAGCCGTTGAAGGATATTATGAGAAATAGAGAAGCTACTGGGCGGATTAGAAAATGGGCTGCAGAGCTCAATGAATTTTGCATTGATTATGTGCATAGATCTTTGATCCAGTCCCAAGCGTTGGCAGATTTTATCGCCGATTGGACGCCAGGGGCTCAGGATGAAGAAACAAATAAAGATGCCGAAGTATGGACAGTGTTTTGCGATGGGTCTTGGGGAACCTTCGGGGCAGGAGCAGCTGCTGTGTTGGTTTCACCATCCAAAGTTAAAACTTGTTATGCGGCAAGACTCGATTTCAGTTGTACAAACAATATTACTGAGTACGAAGCTCTGCTTTTGGGTCTTCGGAAGCTAAAAGCAATGGGAATCAGAAGGGCCATTCTTAAAACTGATTCCCAGGTTGTTTCGGGTCATATCGACAAGAGTTGCAAGGCTAAAGATCCGAAGCTTGAAAAATATCTGGACATGGTCCGAAGAGTTGAAGCTTCCTTCGAAGGATTTTCTGTCAAAAATATCCCTCGAGGACAAAATGAGCATGCTGATTTGCTAGCTAAGTCAGCAGCACAGGGGCTGCCCTTACCTTCGGATGTGTTCTTCGAAACAATAAAAGCACCTTCAGTGGAACTTCTTGAAAGAGCAATCCTCAACATATCTCCTGTTTATAGCGAAGATTGGAGAACTGAGATCATCTCTTACCTTCAAGGTAAATTCCTTTCAGATGACGAAACTTATAACAGGAGGATAGAGGCAAGAGCTCGCCCATATGTCATGATAGAAGGGGAGTTGTACAAGCATGGAGTTTGTGCTCCACTACTCAAATGTTTATCTAGAACCGAAGGCATAGAATTGATGAAAGAAATACATGCAGGCCTGTGCGGATCTCACATTGGATCTAGGTCGTTACTTGGAAAAGTTTTCCGTCAAGGGTTTTATTGGCCGAAGGCAGCTTCGGATGCAGCGGAATTAGTTCAAAAGTGTGAAGGTTGTCAGAAATGTGCAAGAGATCAAAAACAACCTTCGTCCTTAACCCAGCTCATACAACCCATCTGGCCATTGCAAAGGTGGGGCCTTGACTTGTTAGGTCCGTTACCACCGGCCCAAGGAAACTTAAGATATGTTGTAGTGGCTGTGGAATATTTTTCCAAATGGATTGAGGCAAAGCCTTTAGCCACAATAACTTCGGCCACCATTCAAAAGTTTTTCTGGCAGAATATTGTTTGTCGTTTCGGGGTACCAAAGGCCATCACTGTGGATAATGGAACACAGTTCGACTCCGAAGCTTTTAGAGATTTCTGTGATCAAATTGGTACGAAGATCCATTTTGCATCAGTCAGGCACCCGGAGTCAAACGGACTCGTTGAAAGAGCCAATGACATTATAATGACAGGAATAATGAAGTTAATCTTCAATCAACCCAGGGGAAAGTGGCCAGATCAATTAATCAAAGTGGTGTGGAGCCACAACACAACAACATCAAGGTCAACAGGTTTTACTCCATTCAAGTTATTGTTCAGTGACGAAGCAATAACTCCGGAGGAAGCTAAAACCGGATCAATAAGAGTAGTAGCTTCGGCAGAATCAGGTTCCGAAGCTGCTTATTCTGTGGAAAAAGATGCTTTAGAAGGGATCAGGCTTCAAGCTGTGGAGAACATCAATAAATATCAAGCCGAAACAATCAAATGGCGTGATAGAAAGGTTCGGCTAAAGAATATTGAACCAGGACATTTGGTGCTTCGAAGAGTGGCCAACCCAGATACAGTGGGCAAGTTGCAGTTGAAATGGGAAGGACCTTTTTTGGTAGTATCTTCGTCAAGACCCGGCTCGTACAGATTGAAGGATATGGACGGCAACGACATTCCTAGATCTTGGAATGCGGATGAGCTTCGGCGATATTATGTATAACTTGATGTAATTTTTTATATTTTTTCACTTTTTCTTTCATGGCACCCTTTTCCTTTCTGAAGGGGGAGAAAGGTTTTTAATGGGGCCATCGTATGTAATTTCCTTTTTTAGTTCTATAAGAGCAAAATCCCCCAAGAATGTAAATGTAAAAGCTGAGAACGCACCATCGAGTGCCGAAAAGTAAAAAACGAAGAAGCTCCAAAGTCGTTCCTAAGGGAATGCAGAGCTTACAGCGAAAAGTCAACGCTGATTCCGCCGAAAGTAAAAGGCGAAGAAGCTCCAAAGTCGTTCCTAAGGGAATGCAGAGCTTACAGCGAAAAGTCAACGCTGATTCTGCCGAAAGTAAAAGGCGAAGAAGCTCCAAAGTCGTTCCTAAGGGAATGCAGAGCTCATGTGTGATTGTTTCTAAGGAAATAATGGCTGTGATTATGGCTTCGGATATATGTTTGGACATTCATTTGCACATCACATTACATCATAGCATTTGCATTCATAAACATTCATCCAGGCATATGTAGGATAATCATCATCATAGCATAAGTGGTTGCTTCGGCAAAAAGAAAAAAAAAAGAAGAGCTTCTTCGTGTACAAAAAGAAGAGCTTCGGAAGAAAGGAAATGTTGTTTTCTATGCTTCGCTGTGTACGAAAAGAAGGGAAGGTGTTTTTTCGCCTTCGGCTCAAAAAGATAATTTCGTCCACATCAAAGCACCTCTCATACATTAATGGAAGGATAAGAGCATATTACAAGGTATGAACAAAATTCATTAAAGACAAGTTCAGTTACATTTACAAAAGTTATCTCAAAAGTTCCTTGAGTCTGTCTACAGTCTACTCCTATTTAATCTTCAAGGGACTTCAGCTTCGGCGTTATTCTTTTTAACCATCGGCTTCGGCTTCGTCATCCTACATGAATTTAGTTGTTGTTAGTCAAAATCGAGCTTGAAGGAAGAGGTAAGCACAAGGTATGATTTCTTACTGGTTCAAGATGACTCCGAGCTTCGTCTCCAGCCTTTTCTCGCCCGCCTTTTGTCCATTTCATCTTTACGAATCTATTGGAAATGCTTCGGGCGAGATCAGGAATGTCATCTAGAATTGATGGTGATAAAGTGAAATTGGGCCTATTGACAATCTTTCCATGATCACAGCCAGCTTTTAGGAAAGCTGCAGCAGTGCCCCGAGAAGCTACCCAGGCGCAGAAGTCACCGTGCCCGGCTATAACTTCGTCAAGCTCATCAATTTCACCCTCAATATGTTCGAAGGTCTTTGGTAAATCTTCAGCTGACGGGGTGAATTTCTCACTGCCCACTCCAACTGAGTGGAAAATTTTTCTCAGTCGTTGAATACATTTGTTGCTAAATTCCAAACATTTTTCTTGAAGGCCCGCCAATAGTTTTTTCAAATCTGAATTTTGTTGAACTTCGGCTTCAAGTTTTGCATTAAGTTCTTGCTTTTCTTGTTCAAACTGCCCAGATTGGCAGAGAAGCTTCGTGTTCAGTTCTGTTATTTTAGCTTCGGCTTCCGCCAATAAGCCTTCAGTTGCTTGAAGCTCGAAGTTCTTCTTTTCAATAGCAGCTGATTGTTCCTTTATTTTGCTTTCTAAATTTTCAATTATAACTTCGTGTTTCTTGTCTTCCAAATCTTGCTGCATTTTCAAAGCTTTGCTCAACAACATACTCTGCACGAAAACAACCTTCGTTAGACATGTTTTCAATATTAAAAACAATAAAAGTCAGGGGAAAAATAGTTCACCTTGAAATTGGAATAAAATAAACTACCAACGATATGTTGTCGTCGGTAGCGGCTAATGTCGGTTTCTAGCTTCGGAAAACCGATACTCTTTGACAGAGTACCGATAACCTTAGCTCCAGTTTGATTCCGGATACAGTCCAATTTTTCATCATCAATACCTCCGAAGAGGAGTGCTCCTGGTTTATATCCGCAAGATTTGGCGTACTCTTTAAGCTCTTCTATTTCGGTTTTTGACAATTTTTCTCCAACTAAATTTTGAAATATGAAGGCCTCGTCCTCTGAAGCTTCGGCAGCAATTTCCTTTTCTTTCCCCGATGCTGCGACCACGGCCTCTTCGGCGGTAGTAGTAGCTTCTTCTGCGGCCATGTCTAGCAGCATTTTGTCGATGTGTTCAATTGTGCTTTCCAAGTTCAAATCTTCAATTGAGGTAGCTTCGGCAGCCGCGACCTCCGAAGGTGTGATTTCAATATTTGTCATTCCCTCAGCTGCTGGTATCTTCTGAGCTGAAGCTCTCGGTGGTGTCTTGTCAATGACCTCTGTCACACCGATGATTCTTTGTCTTTTTGCTTTAGTCGTTTTCTTCGTTTTTTCGGGCTCCTTTTCCTTCTGAAAAAACTTTGTCAGTTGAGGCCCAAATGGACTTAGCTTCACAGGCAGGGATTCAGTCATTACCTTCAAATTTTCCTCCACGTCAGTGGCAGAGTGTGATGTGGGGGTTTCTTCTTCGTCGGATACTTTTTGCTTCGGAGAGGACGTTTTCCTTTTCTTCGGAATTTTCTTCTTTGATGGTTCTTTCTCATCTTCATTTAAAGCTTCGGTTATCCTTTTCCTTTTCTGGCCTCCGACACCTTTATTCAGGTTTTCGTAGTCAGGGTATTCAAAACCCAAGGCGTCCAGCACTCGATTTAGTCTTCGCTTCGGACGGGTGCCGAAGGCCGCGGTCATCAACTGATCTTCTTTTTTGGAATAATTGCCGAGTATTTCATTGCACATTACTTCAATTGTATCCAGCCACTCTTGGCAAGGTGTTTTAAAGTATTTCTTAAACTTGAAATAGTAAGGTAACCGCACAAGTTCACCTTCTTTCTTCTCCCCCTTTAGCTTCGGCATTTCCCATTCTTTTAAACTAGGAAAAACCTTGAAAGCCAAAAACTACTGAACCAGGTCTCTTGTACTGATATGCTCTGCAATAATTCTGAATTCATTCAACGCCTGTTGGGTTGGACCTTCTGGTGTCATGTTGCAACGAGGTCGGGTTTCTCCGAAGATTAGTTCAAGTGGACTTTGCACAAGCTTCTTCTTGTCGTCATCAACCTTGACATAGAACCACTCCGACTTCCAGCCTGCTGCCCATTTGCTTCGGTAGCTGATTACAGGAAACTTTGTGGTTTTCCGATAAGCAAAATTATAGCAACCAAAATTGTCATGCAATCCATCTTTCCTAGCCTTCGTCTGATAGTGCAGCTCGTGAACTCGACAAAAGCTGTCCGCAAATGGCTCCACCGCTTGGCTTCGGAGGGCCCAGATATAAACACTAAGCCTAACGATAGCGTTAGGAGTCAATTGATGAAAGTAGATACCAAACCTCTTCAGTACCTCTGCAATAATCCCATCTAGGGGGAATCTTAATCCAGCCTTTAGAAAGCTCTTGAAAATGACTATTTCATCTTTCTCCGGCTTTGGGGTAGTTTCTTCCCCCCCGAAGCGTAATAGCTTTTTCTGGCTTTCACTGAAAAAACCCGACTTTACCATCTTGGAGAGATCAGCCTTCGAAACAGTAGACTTTCCGAAGTCCAAGTGGCTGGGTTTACTTGGCATAGCAATACGATAATCATCTTCAGGATCAGTTTCCTCAATGTTTTCTTCTTCTGCTTCGGCAGTTGTTTGTTCTGCTTGTTCTACATCAGCGCTGGGGATTTTTTCCGAAGTTACCAGCCCAGATCGTTGCATCGCTTCGGAGATGGGAACAGTCTCCGAACCTTCAGCTTCGCCCCCCTCACGCTCAACCCTAGCGGTAGAACGCACTCTGGCCATTTAATTCTGAATTTGTGGAAATTAAATACTTTTTCTTCCGAAGTTTTTTCTTCTGACGAAGCAGGCTTCAAGCTGGAGCTTCGTTCGATTCCGAGAGTCAAGCTTCGGCGATGGTTAAAAATTTTGGCAGCAAAACAGTGCAAATAGCAATGAATGCTGTGGTAACTTCACACCTACTCGTCTGTTTATATAGTACTGCAGGTAAGAAGGCGAAGCGCCAGGATTTTTACACCAGGCGGACACCCGCTTGCACTCGCTGCGTGGTGGACCGCAGAGACCAAACAGTAACTCTGCAAGGTGGGACCACTACGCGCTGGAAAACTGAATCGTTTCTCGACAACGAGCTCAGGGAAGGTGTTTTTTGGACCTTCGGCTCCCCGAAGCTTAAGAGACTTTTTTCACGGATCAAGCTCGTTACGAAAAACGATCTAGCACCGCGAAAGGGGCTACTGTTGGGACTATGCTTCGTCGCCGAAGGTCTTGTAGGAAGAAGCAGCTTTCGGCTGAAGCTGTTTGTATGAGACGGCCGAAGGTTCCTCTTCATGAAGCTTCGGTACTACAAACCGACTTAAAGATAGAATGACCTTTTAGTCCATAAAGGTCTGGGTCAATGTTGTAAACTTTTATGAGGGGCATGATTGTAATTCCTCACAGGCTGTGTCCTGTGCCTATAAATAGTGAACAGTATTCCCTTACTGTTCACGCATTCCTGTAATTGCAATCGCATCATTCGGGAACCAATCTTTGCCAAGGCAGAGGTATAACTGTATTCAATAATTTAATATATTAAGTAAATATAATATGGTTCGTTTATGATTCATTTACCTTTGATACTCTTTATTTTATGTTATCTTATACAATCTATTAAAATTCGATTACGAAGACTTAACCTTCATAATCGTATTCTCATCAACCTTCGTCCAAGGTTCATTATCCTCAAAGGAATAATGCTTCGTGGACGAAGGACGTTAACATTTAACATTTTATGTTGCCTTGTTCTTAATTCATAGCATTTGAGAACAAGTCCCCAACACTATTGAATGCCAGCAAAAATAACTTTTAGGACAGAACCCACCCCTAACTAAGAGATGTAGTGTAAAGTGGCCCATTTTGCATAACTCTTGTTATTTTTGTTTAAAGCCTAGCCTTTGTACTTTAAGCCTCAAATTCTTAAAACAGGCTAGAATAGCAAATGGCAACTCACTGTACTTTTTACAGAATTTTTGGAAAATATTAAACCCCTGTCATAGTTCAAACCTACCCTAGAAACCATAAGTAGAAAATAAAAGAAAGGGAAAAGTGGATAATAGAAAAATGGTGCCACCCTAAAATCCTTTACATCTTATCCACTGAAGGATACGAGAGCAATACAAATTCCCTATGTTTATCCTCAACAAAAACCTAAGCCTAAAGGTGATAAGTCTAACCCGCTAGAAGCCCCACATAACCAAGAAACCCTAAGTTACTTCTTGACTTAGTTTCTTTTTAGCATAACGTTATTAAATCCTGCATAATCATGACATACATGTTCATTGCATTCAATAGACTGTAACCTTGCTGACGGAGAGTACATCCTCGTGCCGGAGCAAGGAGCTGCTCAAGAGGTAGCCCCGGATCCAGCCCCCGAGTCTGCACCAGAGGATCTGCCTGCCACTGCTTTGGAAGGCAAGCCGCGGTTTTATGCATAACCTGTTATTTATGCTATTTTACTTCACTTAATGATTGTAGGATTGATTGTGCACTTAGGTGTAGGAATTGTTTGAAACCCTAGTTGCATGATCTCAGGAATCCTTTTGAGATGAATACTAGTATGATAGGTCGAGTAGTTGCTTTATTTAATTAGGATCTCGGTAGAAGACGAGTGATTTTTCTAGCACTCGCGCGAGATCAGGAAATTGATTGTACCCACTTTCACACTATCATGATACTAGTTGGTGGACAACAATCCATGGGGATTGGTTGTTTACGAGATGGAAAAATGGAATAAGGATTAACGTGCGGATACCTGTGTCAAGCGTTTGAACGTACTAAGCACATGCCGAGAAATATGGTAAATCGGTAAGCCTAGTACCTGATTGAACCTGGCAGTGGACTTTACCCCTCACGCGACCTGAGACGTGGTCTCCCATTCCGGTTATGGTGGGTACAAGTGCGGTCACTGCACGACGGCAGTTGGGGCCAGTGAGGCATTGTACGCCAAGGCGGTGAGCCCTGATCTGCTGACGGGGAATCGATGGGGACGGTTGATATGTGTGGGGACGGAGTGCCCCTACATGTCGTGTGTTTAGGTTTACCTTGCAAGGATAAAAACTCGATTCGAATCGTCTGCTTCTCGCAGCTAATGAGACTGCTTGATCCATTGTACTGCATTGAGTAACAAGTGGAAATATGATGAGTTGATATAAGATGTTGATTGTTAAAAATGCTTGCTACCATGTATGAATAGATAGTCCACTTTTAGCCTTAAGAGAGTCACACTTAAATTGACAAAGTTAAAACTTGACTTAGAAACTCAGCTAGTGCTTTTGGCAACCAAACCCCACAGCCAAACAGCTGCATGTCTAGAGGTAGAGGAGTAGACTCCTCACACCGGGTAAGTCTAGCTGAGTATTAGTATACTCAGCCTTGCTTGTGGCATAATTTTTTACAGGTTCTCTGGAGGATATGGTTGCTGGAGTGACTTGGCCGTCCATCTTGCCACCGGGTTGGACTGTCGAGTGGGACCCTACCTCGGCTGAGGAGGAGCATGAGGAGTGATGGGACAGGCTTCCCCATCTCTCTGTTTATTTACCGTTAGTTTTATTCCGCTGCACTTCGAACAATGATGACGACTTTTGCAAAACTCCAATGGTGATGTAATAATTTAATACTCCTTCATGTATGGTTTTATGCTTTATTGTATTTGCTCTGTGACTCACCATCGAGTGAGATTGTGGTACTTGATCCTGTCAGTGGCCGTGTCGGACTAGATCCGAGGGATTGACGGGTTATTCCCATTTAAGTGTGGTCTAGCCTCTAAGGCGGGACTTAGGCACTTAAGTTGGAATAATTCGGGCAGTTCCGCCACATAAGCTTCCATCGATATCGCCGTAGACTGTTGAAAACCAGCTGTAAATCTTCAATGAAATTTTCCGAATTTTCTATTTTGATTACCACATCGTCCACATAAGCTTCCACACGCTTGCCCCAGTGATCGGCTAAGCATGTTTGAATAGCTCTCTGATAAGTCACTCCAGCGTGTTTGAGGCCGAACGGCATGGAGGTATAGCAGAAAGCACCGAATGGAGTGATGAACGTTGTTTTTTCCTCATCTTCTTTCGCCAGGCTAATCTGGTGATACCCAGAGTAGCAATCCAAGAAGGACAGCACAGAACATCCAGCGGTGGAATCTACCACCTGATCTATCCTAGGGAGCCCAAAGGGATCCTTTGGACAGTGTTTGTTGAGATCCGTATAGTCGACGCACATGCGCCAATCCACTTTATTCTTTTTGAGTACAAGAACAGGATTGGCTAACCACTCGGGATGTAACACCTCTCTAATAAATCCAGCCGCGACCAAGCGAGCCAGCTCAGCGCAAATGGCCTCTCTTTTGTCGGGCGTGAAACGATGTAACTTTTGCCGAATAGGCCTCGCCTGGGGGTAGACCTTCAGTTTGTGCTCGGACAGTTCTCTCGGGACTCCCGGCATATCCGCAGGTTGCCATGCGAATACGTCTCGGTTATCTTGCAGGAACTGGACGAGCGCGCTTTCCTATTTGTCGTCCAGGCTGGAGCTGATGATGGCGGTCTTGCGTTCATCAGCGAACCCGAGGTTGATCCTTTTAGTTTCTTCAGTCGGCCGCATAGAGGTCGCGGCTTGAGCTTCATTCGCAGGCACTGCGAGGTCTTCCTCAGGCTTAGAGTTTGCCTGCACAGAAGAAGTCGCCGATGGTTTGGTGGTGAGGGCCGCCTGGATGGCCACTCGGAAACATTCTGCGGCGCCTTGGAAGTCAGCATGCACAGTTATGATCCCTTGTGGCCCTGGCATCTTCAATATCATGTATGTGTAATGTGGAATGGCCATGAATTTCGCCAATCCAGGCCTCCCGATGATGGCGTTGTACCCACAGTCGAAGTTTGCCACTTCGAACCTTAGGAACTCGGTTCTGTAGTTATCCGGAGTTCCGAAGGTGACCGACATGTAGATGTGGCCCAGCGGGTATTCTCCTTCAGTCGGCACGATGCCGAAGAAAGGAGTATCTGACTCGTGGAGCTCTTTGATGTGAACTCCCAAGCCTTGGAGTGTCCGGGGGAAGGTGACGTTGATGCTGCCCCCCCCCCCGTCCACTAATACCTTCTTCACCCTGCTCTCTCGGATCACCGGATCGACGAGGAGCGGGTATTTCCCTGGGTGGTCGAAGTTGAGCCACTGATCTGCTCGAGTGAAGGTGATCGGGTGCTCCGACCATCGGTATGGAGCGGGAGGACCGGTGGTCGCCACCAGTATTTAGCGATCGTTGACCTTTTGTTGTCTTTTGTTCTCCTGCGATCCGTGTCCGCCGAAGATGACGTTGACCTCTCTGTCGACGCGCGGGAAGGCTCCACCGCCTCCATCCTCCTGTTGCTGGGGTCGTCGCGGTTCTCCTGGTCCTCCCCGTGGCGGAGGAGGAGGTAGAGGTTGGAAGGGTCGGCCGTGCCCGACGGAGTGCTTGAAGTCTCTGCAGTTCCGAAGGGTGTGGCGCATGTCTTTGTGGTACGGGCACTGAGCGTCGAGGATGTCGTCCAGCGTGCGTTCGCCTCCTCGAGGTCCTCCCCGGGCGCAAGAGGCGGGTGGTCCGGCGGCGTCAACTTCTTCGCGAGGCCTCTTCTCCCAGCGTTTGTCGGGCTGCTGGTTCGTATCGCGTCGTGGTGCTGCTGGTGCAGGCTTCGCTCCTCCGATGAGGTCCTGAGCTCGCTCGTCGGCGGTGATGTAGAGGTCGGCTTCCTGGAACAGTTGCTCGGAGGTAGTCGGCGCCTTCTGTAATATGGTGCGGATGAAGGCCGAGTCGTTAGATCCTCTGTAGAAGTCCTCGATCACTGCCGCCTCCGCGACCTCGGGGATATGATTTCTCATGGTCTGGAACCTTTTGAGGTACGACTGGAGAGTTTCGTCCCCCCGGCGCTTGATGGATTTGAGGTCCCATGGTTGCGCCGGTTTGTCGGAGAGGGACTGAAAGTTGGCGGTGAAGCACCGACTGAAGTCGCTCCAGTCGTTGATGCAATGTCGGGGTAGATGTCGCAGCCATTGCAGCGCGTCTTGCCCGAGGACAATGGGTAAGTATGCGGTCATTACGTCCTCGGTCGCCCCAGCAGCTCGAGCAGCGGTGGTGTAAACGTCCAGCCAGCCTCCTGGATCCTGCTTTGGTTCATATTTGTCGACATTGGATACCTTGAAGTTAGGAGGTCATTGAATGGCCCTGAGGCGTGGAGTAAGTGCAGATACTCCACACGTGTCCTCCTGTCGTCGGGGATGATGTCTGTCCCGGAGAGGGGAGTGGTTGTCGTGGTGCCTCGACCGTCCCCGGGTGGTACCGCCAGTCAAAGCCGTTGCCGACTCAGTCCTGGTGGCCTGACTCCGGGCTGGGATGCCGTGGTCCCTGTCGTACTCTTCCCGGTGGCGGTTCTCGTTCTCGTGTCGTCGTTCACGTGAGGCATTGACGGAGCTCCGTGCGTCCCGGCGACTGTTGATGGCGTGTCGTAGATCGTTCGGCGGGTGAGCGAGAGGTAGAAGGTGATTGGCTGCCTGAGTGAACAGCCGCCGATAGCCCTCGGCGTCGGGAGTCCGAGGGAGCCCATCAGCTATCCGAGCCAGCACCCCTCCGACTTCACTCGGCGTGTTCATGGCTCGGGCGAAGTCGGGGTTCAGGTTGCGCCCGAAGAGTGGATTTTCCTGACGTTGCCTTGCCTCCTGCTCGGCTTGTTCCTGAGCCCGTCGGCGATCACGCCGTTGGGAATTCCTTCGTTCCCTGAAGACACGTTCCTCCGGAGTTTCTCCTATCTCTGAGACCTCATCTCGCGATACAGGCTGCTCTGGGTCCCGCTCTCCGGCCTCGTGATGTCGCTGGATATTTCGGCGTTGGTTCCTTCGTCGGCGGGATTCCTGCTGAGGAGGTTCCTCTCCGGGTGCAGTCGGCTCGTCGTCGGAGACGAGGGCGATTCCACTCTCCCGATGAAGAGGACGTCGGGGTAGAATGGTGCAGCTGTCGTGGTGATCTTCTTTCTGTTCTCCTTTGAGGGCAGAGGCACAGAAAGAACAACTTGCTTCCTCCTGGTTTTATTTGTTTCTTTCTTCCTTGCGATTTGTGTCCATTCTTTCGTCGGAGAGGTAGACAGTGGAGTTCTCTGGGTCAGCGGGCCCTTGGCTCCTGGCTTGTTGAAGGCGATCTTTTTTCGGAGCGCTGGAGGTTGCGCTTTTCCCTGCTTCACCCCGATATTTTCGGAGGTTGTTGGAGGAGACTTCCTCCTTGGCGGATCTGCGATGCGATGTAGAGTTCCTTCCTCATCCTCTACAGATGAGATAGTTCCGAAGCAGAACACGGATCCGGGGCGGAGGATGATTTTGTGCTGGAAGGTGACGGCCATTGAGCTAGCTTAGATCAGCGACACACCCCCCTACCTGGCGCGCCAGCTGTCGATGTTTTGGGTCCGACCGCACACCCGGGGTTGCCCCTCAAGGTGTTTTTTAGGAGTAGGACGGTGTTACCGACTGTAGCTCAATGGTTCGTGCTGGATGCCCGAGAAACAGTAGACAATGGTTTACAGGTTCGGGCCGCTTTGAAATGCGTAATACCCTACGTCCTGGCGAGAATGCTTTATGTGGCGGGTTACAAGGGGGCTCTCTAGTGCGGGAAACGTAGAGAGTTGAGGTGGATGGCTGAGTAGTGAGATCGATCGTTCTGAAAGGGTGCCCCCTAGGCCTTATATACTCGACCGTGGGGCAATACATGTAGATATGATAACAATGTGCACCTAAGAAATAGTGAACCGATTAAGTCTATCTTCCTATAGTTCCGCCGACCCATCCTCGCTTGGTTCTGTTGTACGGGGTTCCAGCGCGGGAAGGTCGGGTCACTGTTGTGATTACTTGCTCGAAGTCATTGGGCTGTCTGGGCTTGCACCGATCCGGCCTTATGTCAATCTGCTTCACTGGTCGTTCCTCCCCAGGCCCACGAAGGGATGACCTTACAATTTATTGGGTCCTTGGGCCTTTCGTGAGGTCTTTTATCCTTCCAGTGGACCCGGGGGATATCTGTCCCCCACAGGCTCCCTGGCGATGATCGGATGGCTTAAGCGAGTCACGGCAATGCGATAAATGTGCCCAGGCACGTGGGACAAGGCCGTGAAGCGGCTGTCTCCGGCGAACACATCTGAAGCATCTGTGACTAGCTCGGTACGGTGGTCGGAGTAGTTTAGTGGCCGGAGTATATCCACGGCGATGATATTTACTCAACCCCAAGCGCTATCCAACCGATCCGAGCACGAATCACGGCGGTGAAAGCACGAATCCAGGCGCGGCTCGTCGGCGGCGAGGGATAGAGCTGGCGACCTGATCGGGACACTGTACCATCGGAACTGTGATTCGTAGCTCTTGACAGTCCAACTTGTAGCGCCCAGAACACAAATTTCTATATAAGAACTTGCTAATTTGCCAGTAGTAAACTTGCAGCCCTTCATACCAGCTGCAATTTTGTTATAGCAACAACCACCAAACGAGCAACAGATCAAGCTCAAAATGGCTCTCAAACCTAGTTCTAGGCCACTGTGAGTCTGATTTCAGACCTAAGACAGCCTGACAGGTCAACTTGGAGTCAAATTTTCTCCAAATTTCTTATGTAAACCAAGCATAATATCTGTAGCAAAGTTACTCTCCTTACATAGCTCTACCAATTTGATGTGGTGACCTAGGGCAAAGTTCTTATGGTTTGGAAGTTACAAAGCTTCAAAGTTGAGCCAATGTCACTAATTTCAGACTTAGCCATTTAAGTATAAGTGTGGCTTTTGCAAATAAGTCCAAAACTTAAGGTTTAAGTTGCAAATCCACATTCTTTTGAACCATAGTACTTAAGGTGTCTTACTTTCATGGTTTTTGCACTTTAGTCCAAAAGTGCACTAATTTTACACTTAGCCCCCTAGGGTTTAAGGCTAGGGCTTTCTAGGGTTCTATTTAGGGCTTTTGGTGCTTCTAGGGTTTGAATACCATGTATGTCTATTCATGGTGACATTTTATGACTACTTCAATTGAGTTTTGAAGTTTTCTCCTATTTAAGATTTCTATGCTCTATTAGGCCCAATCTAGAGTTAGGTAGCCTACTCTAGGGTTTTATCTACAAAATGTCATATCAATACAACTTGTTTGAAATTTTTGGCATAGTGAATGCACTCTAGGTGTGACAAACACATGATATGCCAATTCTTATGATGTTATGCTCAAGTTTTAGTAACAGTAACATCAGGGGTGTTACACTCACATACCTCCTTTGACATAAAAGAAGACCCTTGGTCTGTAGTCAAAGTCTGGGGAATGCCGAATCTATGGATAATATGCTCAGTTATGAACTGAATTACCTCCATGTGTGTCATGTTCTTTAGAGCAACGACTTCAGTCCATTTAGTAAAGTAGTCAGTGGCAACTAACACGAACTGATGTCCTTTTGATGATGAAGGATGAATTTCTCCTATAAAGTCCAATCCCCATCCCCTGAAAGGCCAAGGCTTGATGATAGGATGTAATTCGGCTGCAGGGACCAACTGTAAGTCGCCGATTTTTTTGACATACTTGGCACCCTTTGTAGTACTTAAAACAGTCAGCTATCATGTTAGGCCAATAGAAGCCAGACCTTCGCAACAACCACTTCATCTTTAGAACCGATTGATGGGTACCACAAATTCCTTCATGTACTTTGGCCATGGCTAATATAGAATCACCTAGGCCCAAGCATTTAAGAAGGATGTTGTTGACTGTTCGCCGGTATAGTTCATCACTCATTAAAACATACTTGAAAGTTGTACACCGAACGTTCCTATTCGTCCTAACACTAGGATTTCGTAGATAATTAATTATGGGTGTCCTCCAATCACTTCCATCGGCTTCATTATCAGCCGAGTCAATCAGGAGAACTTTACTAGCAACCCCGGACAGTCCGAAGTCTTCACTTGGACGGTCCGCGACCTAGGGGATTGGCCCTATACCGGTTATCAGATTTTCAGTATTGTGAAATCTCCCTCGCTTTATCGGATAACCTGATGCATCTTGTGCCAAATTGTTAGCCCTATGATTCTCAACTCTAGAGATGTGCCGAATACTGAATTCGTCAAAAGAATGAATTATGCCCGAACACTTTTCAAGGTAACTATTTAGAGTACCATCAAAACATTGATATTCTTCTAATACCTGTTAGACAACCAGCTAAGAATCACCAAATGCCTTCACATGTTTTACTCCCAAATAATTTAAAAGCTCCAAGTCGAACAAAAGAGCCTCATATTCGGCTTGATTGTTAGTGCAATAAGTTTTCAATCGGCTAGAGAAGTCGAAGGAGACATTACTTGGTGAAACAAGCACGATGCCAATTCCTTGCCCTTCATTGCAAACTGATCCATCAAAATATAAAGTCCAGGGAGTAACAGTGAGGTATGATATGTCTAGTTTATGAGTATCATTGATCCGATGTTCTACAATAAAATCTGCTACGACCTGACCTTTCATAGATTTCAATGGTTCTTAGGCCAAGTCATACTCTATAAGTGCATAAGCCCATTTACCAATCCTATCACTCATAATCGGGTATTGCAACATGTATTTAATCACATCGGTTTGACTGGCAACGGTGCAATGACTAGACAGTAAATAACATCTACACTTGGTGCATGCTAAAAATAGGCATAAGCATAACTTTTCGATAAAAGTGTACCTTGTTTCAGCATCCACCAGCCTCCGGCTTAGGTAGGTTACCACATGCTTGTTTCCTTCAGTCACTTGCGTCAGAACAGCCCCAATAACCTTATCTTCAGCTGCAATATACAATCTGAACGGTACTCCCACTTGTGGTGCTTTTAATACGGGAGCCAAAGACAAATACTTTCTGATGAGATCAAACGCTTCCTATTGTTCTGTCCCCCAAGTGAATTCAACATCATTCTTAAGTCGAAGGATAGGGGTGAAGGCATCAATCTTCCCGGCTAGGTTACAAATAAACCTCCACAAATAATTTATCTTGCCGAGAAACTTCTGTACTTCGACCTTACAGGTTGGAGGTCCCACATTCCGAATGGATTTGATTCGATCAGGGTATATCTCTATACCATGTTCATGAATGATGAATCCTAAAAACTTACCAGCCGACACTCCAAAAGCACATTTACGTGGGTTCGTTTTCAGACCATACCGACACATTTTTCAAAGGCTTTACGTAAATCAGCTATATGAGAGTTAAACTCAACAGATTTAACTACAATATCATCAATGTAGACTTCCACTGTGTTTCCCACCCAACAGCTCATGAAAGATTAAATTCATAGCCCTTTGATAAGTAGCACCAGCATTCTTTAGACCAAATGTCATAACAACCCACTCAAATAAACCAATGAAGCCTAGACATATAAAGGCCGTTTTAGACGCATTTTCTTCGGCCATGAAAATATGATTATATCTGGCATTACCATCAAGGAAGCTAATAATTCTATTTCCTGACGCATTATTGATCAATGTGTCGGCTATGGGCATGGGATATTCGTCTTTAGGAGTTGCTCTATTCAAATTGCGAAAATCAATGCATACTCTGAGCTTACCTGACTCATTCTTCTCTACCGGCACAATATTAGAGACCCACTCTGCGTATCTGCAAGGTCTAATAAAAATAGCTTCTAGCAGCTGGTGAATTTTGTCCTTTATTCGCGGGAGAAGGTCTGGACGAAATGTTCTAGTTTCTGCTTGAAAGGTCTGAAACCGAACTTAATGGGCAGCCGATGCTCTACTATCTCACGGCTTAATCCCGGCATCTCAGTGTAATTCCAAGCAAAGCAATCAGGGTATTCTTTCAATAGACCGATCATTTGATCTCTAGGATCGGTCTCCATGGTCTTATTCACAAAAGTCGGCCTTGGAGTTTTACCATCTCCTATGTCGATTTCCTCCAAAGGATCGGCCGATGTAAACCCTTGTCCTAATTTGTCGAGATATCTGAATCCCTCTATCATGTCTCCCACAGAGGAATTAGATGATCTTTGTGTGATGGCGGACTCTCCGGTCTCGAGGGCCAGATCATCCGTGATACTGACTTTATGCTATGGTAGATGTTCGGTCTTAAAGACCGAACTGTTTTGTGAAAGACCGGACCATCCAGCCTTAGAAGCCGAACTATCCGTGACCAGGGACTCATGCATTTTGTGTGTACTCATCATTTAAACTTTATTTAGGATTTAGCTGATTCTCCATCGGCTCTAGCATTATAGGAATGAAACCCTTTTTATCTATACTTATAAACTGATAATCAGAAAAATCTACTCCTGTGAGACATGTAGCAGTCTCATAGGGTCCAAAGTACAGGGGCATCAGCCACAGCGATACTGGCCGATGCAGCAGCATGTACTTGTTCTACATCGTCGCCTACCCATTGTAGTAACATTTGATGTAGCGTAGAAGGTACACATTGATTAGCATGAATCCAATCTCTGCCTAGGATTAGACTGTAATTTCCTTCTACATCAGCAACGAAGAATGCAGCAGTAAGGGTCTTAGTCCCGATGGTTAACTCAACGGACGTGACTCCCTTGGCTTTGATCGAACTATCAGTTCCAACGCCGCTAAGGGTCATGTTGGTCTTGACAAGTTCGTCATATTGTTTACCTAGTTTTATGTATAATGAATAAGGCATTAGATTTACAGCCGCCCCCCATCTACCAACATTTTAGCAATCGGTATCCCATCAATGTGACCGTGCACGAAGAGTGGCTTCAAATGATTTACCGATTCCTTTGGTTTAGTGAAGGCGGCTTCTTTATGACCAAAGTCAAACTGAGCGATGACAGGTTCATCGTCGCCGATAATAGTACAATCGGTGGAAAATGTAATCACATTTATGTCCATACCTGTGCGCTCTAGAGACGCCTCGTAGTCGACCAGGTCCTCTCCTAGTAGGTCGTCTTCCTCCATGGGCGTCAGCACATCGTTGGAGGTATCCTGGTGTAGTGCGGATGGTCCGGACTCAAGGGTCGGACGATCCGTGTCATCTGCAGATTTGGGGAGCTGTGGAGGTATCTTGGTGTAGTGCTTTTATAGCCGGACTGTCTGTCGTACCTGTAGGGAGCTGTGGAGTCGCTATCTCATTCTCTGTCTTTGTGGCCGTTTGATTCATCTCAACGGCCTTTGGCCTCCACCTCTTTTGCGATGGGGGGTACTGTGGATGTGTGTCATTAATTTTTTTTCCCGCCTCCTTCTCCTGGTTCTCCTTTGCTCTTAAGCGCTGTAATTTTTTCTTTTGGGATCGTGTCAATCCTGACGGGCACCATCGAGGCATGGAGCATTTTGGATCAGCTATTTTGATGGCAGTCGTATCCTCTTTTTTGGTTGTGTTGGCCGATTCACCAAAAATCATCGGCCCTTCATTATTTTCCTGTATGACGACATCTGTAGTACCTATTTTGATGATGTCCTTTTTTGTGGTTCTTTTGGTTGCTGCAGATATATGCCCCCCTGCTGGATTGATCGGCCTCTGTGGTCGACTGGTCCGGCAATCTTGTTGTGCTTGCATCTAGTGACCGGATTGAGCAGTGCTCAATCGGTCGTGTACTGAAGGTGCCAACCTGTTGAATACAGATGTTTGGGTGCCCCCAAGCGGGGTACTGTGGCATCCCAAATGGATATGGTGGCATGCCCCACATTTGATTTGGGGCATATGGTGGAGGTATGTATGTATATGGATATGGCATAGGTAGATATGGGGGTGGAGGTGTCCATGTAGGTATGTTAGGCCTCAACTAGATAGTATGACCTTCCATTTTTCCAATTGGTGAGGTGGTCCAATCGGTCTTACTTGATGTTGCTCATGAATGGGCTAGCGAGGTCGCTTTGCTGGCCGGTCACTAGGGTCGGCCTTCTTTTTCACATACTTGGATAATAATTGAACGAAGGTCGGGCCGGTTTTGACCAGCCGACCAACTGCTTTAAATGTATTTGTTTTCCATGTACCTATCTCTGGTCATCGTGGTTTGAATGTACGTGGTCGTTGTGAGTCTTGAGTGTAGCTGGACCGTTCGATGGAATGTTTTGGACCGTCCGGAGAAGCTTCGGATCGTCCGCGTCTGGATGCCAGACCGTCCGTGATGCGCAGCACGGGTTCCCGCGCTTGTCCCTTTGTCTGTGCTTGCCCCCTAGTGACGGAGGTTGTGATGGTCACCTTCAGGGTCTCCCCTCCATCAGGAGTCTTTTCCGCCACTACTTTCCTGCAGGAAACTTTATTACCTTCATTGGCCTCCCGTGCGTTGTCGATGATGACATCTTGGCCCTTTTCCTTATTGGTTGTGCTAGACCGAATTATGACCTTTTTGCCCACGAAGTCGATCATGTTCACTGGAAAGGGCTCCATGTCTACCTGCATTTCCTGAAATTTCAATCGTCCTTCATTAATGGCTGATTGAATCTATCGACGGAATACATTACAATCATTAGTGGCATGAGAAAATGAGTTATAGCACTTGCAGTATGCACGACGTTTTAGTTCATCGGCAGATGGAACAATATGATTTATTTTAATGTTGCCATTTTTGAGTAATTCATCGAATATCTTATCACATTTGCCAACATTAAATGTAAATTTAACCTCCTCTTGTCGTTTCTTTTGAACCGGCTGCAAGGAGGAACAAGCCGAAGATTTGGCCTGCTTTGGCCAAACCATTTCAGCAGCATACACTTCTGTTGATTCATTGTCTGAGCTACTTTGGTCGCACTCTACTATATGGACATTATGACGAATGGTTTTGGCAGTCTCTTTGCTTCGACTTTCACAGGCCAAAGCTCTCTGGTGTAATTGTGCTAGCGTGAAAAATTGGATGCCTTCTAATCTTTCCTTTAAATAATATCGCAATCCATTAAAAGCTAATCTTTCTAGCTGTTTTTCTACCAAATGAATCTGAAAGCATCGATTTCTTGTATCCCGGAATCTCCGGATGTAATCATTGACCGATTCGTCTTTCACTTGTCGCAGGGCCACCAAGTCTACTAAATCTAACTCATAGTCACCGGAGAAAAAGTGATCATGGAATTTTTGTTCTAAATCTCCCCATGACACAATAGAATTAGGAGGTAATGTGGCATACCATGTGTAATACTCAAAGTTGTATACAAAGAATAATAGAGAGATCTCCTCAATTTTGTGTGCCTCATTTGCATCTTCAAAGAGCCTACATAAAATTTAATGATGAATCGAAACAAAGGATACCGAAATAAAAGGGACATGCATCAAGTTGGAGTTTTATATGATTGCACATCAATAAAATAATAATGATAATAAGATAATAATTACTAGAAGTTGAATTAAACCCTAAACTTGAAAATAGGGTTTTGAAAAGAAAAGAAATACCACATAAAACATAGGGAATAAATTTACACATAGATATATTCTCTTCAACTCCGAATGTAAATTGGCACATTCGATATAAGTACAAATCCATAACTGAAATTCAAATTTGAATTTGAAATCTAAAAGGTGAAATGAAAATTTAAATTTGAAAAAGAAAAGTGAAAGGAATAAAGAAAAGAAAAAGGAAAAGGTTAAAATGCCGCTTGGGCCGGCTCAACCTCAGTTCGGCCCATCTCCCCATTTTACCGCGCGCGCCAGCCCAAGTGTTCCCTTCGCCGCGCGCTCACAGCTGCTGATCGGGCCCACCAGTTGGTCTCGTGTGCTCTACGCACGCCCACACTGAGTAATCACGCTGGACCGTGGACCCGTTTGGTCAGCGCCTTCCTCTCAATGGAACGCGACTATGGCAGACGTGCCGCTGGCGCGATTCTCGCACGCACGACGCGGGTGACCGTGCAGGGTGATAAGACTCGGGCCACGATCGTTCTTCGCTGCGACAGCTCCTAGGCCTCTCGCGTCGCTAACCCCTAAACCACCATAGCCGCCACAGGTGAGGGAAGAAAGGAGACAGAGCGCCGCCGGTGAACATCGTCCTCGTCGCCGCGTTCGCCTCGGAAATCAGAGTTAGGCCTTCGTTGTTCCGTGGGGGATACTGGTGTGGCGTCGCTGTGATCGTAGACTCACCGGAGTGCAAGCAATCCTTCGCCGGAGCTCAACCGATCCGCCGCTCGCCGTGGACGGGATCGTCTGCATCTAATTGTGAGGTACTCGACCGTTCATTGCATTCGTCGGATATAGGACATCATGTAGCTAGGCCGAATTAGGTGGTGGCCGCCTGAGGGCGCGGATTGATCTTCCGGTCCGGGGCGCCGCCGTGCGTGGGATTGCGCCGCCGCCGTCGGTAGCATTTGAAGGAAATGACCGTCGACCGTCTGATTGAGGATGGACGGTGTAGATTAGGTAGAATTCACCGCCTCGGCCTGATCTCGTCCTGACCGTTGGATCGTCGACGTATGGACTGGATCGGATCGGGTGTATTTTAATCTTAACCGTTGAACGTTGATCCGATGGCCCGATTCCATGCCGCTTCGTAGCGAATAGCGATCTAATCTGGGCCGCACACTGGTGATCCAACGGCCGAAGCCTTTCCATACCCCTTCGCGGGCGTAGTTTAACACAAAGGCCCCTCGATTTAGTTAAAACCAACCCGCCATCCACCTCTGCAGTGTTATGTGTCTGGGTTATTATTGCGCCTGGGCCCCTGACTTCTCTGGAAATCGAGGCCCAGTCCAGAGGAGATTAAAAACAGAGAAATAATATTAGAAATTCGTTTTTAATACAAAAACAAATCTAGAAACTTGTAAAATTCATAGAAATTCCATTTTTGATCCAAATTGAGCCATTCCAATTTCTAAAATTTTGTAATAATATTCTCTATCATTTATTGTCTCTGTTTTGACATGAAAGCAGTAAGAAAATTAATTTGTCATTTAACTCTATTTTAATCACATTAAACCTTAGGAAATTCATAACTTAAAATCTATAAATCTAAAATTATGATTCCTGTTCCTAGGTTCTTATTTTAATGTGTAGAATTTTATTGTGTATTTCAGTCACATGTTTGGTGCAATGTTAATTTTTGCTATACTATGTATGTATTGTGTTGATACGAGTAGACGAGCAAGCCACTGTGGAATCTGAGGTTCTAGAGATAGCTGAGCAGGAGCTCATTGAAGGCAAGTTGTGCCCTTGATCACTTACTTTTTCCCAGCCATGTTCTTATTAATTATAATGATCTGCATAGGTTAATTTTGATGGGACCTAATAGGTTACCCTAGTTTTGGCTATCTTTATACCTTGTTTACCACTGAAATATTTCTTTGGGTAGTACCTGCTATTGCTTTATGTGGATTTGGGTATGAAGATACTTTATTCATAATTACTCTTTTATTCTCTTTTATTATTATTGTTCATGTAAAGATCATTATGTTAATGGGAACATGGAGCGACCACCCGGGAAAACAGTGCTACCACAATGGTATAATGGGACGCCCTTGGCTGATTAACTAGGAAAGCTAGTGGAGGTCTTCCTTACCCGAAAGGGGCAAGGGCAGTAGGGGAGTGGTCAGTGTAGGGAGGTCCTTGGTTGATTTTGCTGCAATGGCGGTCAGACAAGAACCCTGCATTGGAGCTTCCTATAAACTGTAGCGGGATTTCTGAAGCTAGTGGAACTTTGTAAAGGCCTCGTAGTGTTACCCTGCCTCGCCTCCTCGGTAGAGGTGTATGGGATTGGCCATCTCTTGGCAGATGGGTAACATGACTTGTGGGTAAAGATGCGCAACCTCTGCAGAGTGTAAAACTGGTATACTAGCCGTGCTCACGGTCATGAGCGGCTCGGACCCTCACATGATTAACTTATGGAACTTAAATTTAATTGGACATTTGCATCGCATTTGGGATTATTTTACTATTACTTTTCTTTATTATTATTAAGGTTTGGTATTTACTTACACTTAGTAATTGCTAATAAAATTTTGACCAACTTATAAAAGCAATGCTCAGCCTTTATTTCCTTATCAGCCTTACACTTCATGAACTCCCACCTTTGGTGAGTTCATGCACATTATTCCCCACGACTTGTTGAGCGATGAACGTATGTGAGCTCACTCTTGCTGTCTCACACCCCCCCACAGGAGAAGAACAGGTGGTCGAAGAGGAGCCGCCTAACACTGAGGCATTCGACTTGATCTAGGTGGCGTCTCCCAGTCAGCTTTCTGGCGCCAAGGATAGATTTTAGATCCTGCGATATTTATCTCTTATTTTGTAAGACTTCCGCTATGTAATAAAGTACTCTGACTATTTTGGCATTTATCTCTATACACTATGTTATTATATATGTTGTCTTGTTTGGCACATGTATAAGATGCACCCGGCTTTGTTCCTTAAAACCGGGTGTGACAGAAGTGGTATCAGAGGAAATGTCGACTGTAGGACGAAACCTAGATAGAAATGGACAGGACCTTTCCTACTTACCTTACTCTGACTCATTCTATACTCATCTCATCTTGATCTTGTCTCACCTTTTGTTGTTCTACTCTGATCATTCTTACCTCCTCTATTCTAAGACAAGATGGGTTTCACACCTTGAAATCCTACCACTATGATCTTTTAAGAGATAGGGAACCCAAGACAAAATTTAAAACTATTTTCTTTATTTAAAAAAATGGTTGATTGTGCTGATGATAAATGCCTGATTTGCTTCTTTGATTGATTGAATTATTATAGATGGACATCTTAGCATGTACCACCATAAGGTATTGAATTAGCTATGGTAGGTAAGATATTAATCTGCTTAGCTAATAAAATCCCCCAAAGTAACCTGATTTGTAAATACCTGCCTTGTCTACTATTCTCTTACCATATGTATCTAACTCAGATGTCAATACCAGGCGGGGTGGTGGAATTGATTTACCTCCCAATCGACACACTCGGAGGATATTTAGACAACCCCAGCCACAACCAGTAGAGATGGATCCTCCACCACCGCCTCCACCAGCAGGAGTTGACCCACTGGTTGCAGCTCAGATGAGGATGATGCAACAGATGGCGGACACTATGGCAGATATGCGTGCTCAGATGCAGCAGGAACGCCAGGAGATGCGCCAAGAGCGGGAGGATATACGTCGAGAGCTGCGCCAAGAACGAGAAGAGATACGTCAGGAAAGGAGGGCGCAACAACAGCAGCTGCAACAGCAAATGCAAAAACAACAGCAACAGCAGCAACAACAACAAGTACCACTGCCTCCACCACCACCACCAGTTCCACCTCGTGATAAGCACCGAGAGTTTATGAGTCATAAGCCACCGACCTTCGCCAGTTCGCCAGATCCACTTGATGCAGATGATTGGTTGAAGTCAATTGAGAAGATGCTCAACATCGCCCAATGCTCAGACCGGGAGAAAGTTCTCTATGCCTCAGGTCGTCTGACAGGTCCTGCTGCTGACTGGTGGGATTCTTATACTGCTGCCCATGATGCTGCTGATACTATTACTTGGGCAGAGTTCAGTACACAGTTCAGGAACTACCATATTCCAGCTGGTATGATAAAGATCAAGAAGAAGGAGTTTCTGTCATTGAAGCAAGGCAACATGTCGGTCAGTGAGTACAGAGACAAATTTATTCAGCTGTCGAGATATGCTCCGGAGGAAGTTGTTGAGGATGAAAGAAAGCAGGAGCATTTTATTGAAGGACTTAATGGACCCTTACAGTATGCATTGGTTGCACACACATTTCCGTCATTTCAGAGGCTACTGGATAAGGCTCTTGCTATTGAACACAAGCGTGTTCAACTGGGTGATTTGAAGAGGAAGGCTATCTCACAAGGACAGGGTAGCAGCAGTGTTCGTCCCCGCTACGTACCGCCACAGGGTACACCGACTCGACCAGGAGGACCACGCCCAGTTCAGTATGCTCCACAGGGCTCTCCACGGACACCTACTCGTCAGGCTACTCCCACTGGCACCCCGACGAGGCCTACAGGACAGAAGACCGGCCCTACATGTTTCAAGTGCAGTCAGATTGGGCACTATGCTAATGCTTGTCCGATGGGAAATTCTGGTACACTAGCTAAGAACAAGCAACAGACTCCTGGCAAGGGATATTCTATAGCCAGGGTGAATCAAGTCAGCGTTGATGATACTCCTGATGGTGCTGACATCGTACTCGGTATGTTTTACATTAATGCCCTTCCTGCAACAATATTATTTGATTCTGGTGCTACACATTCATTCATGTCTGCTCGATATGCCAACACTAATGAGATACCCCTGCTAAATATGAGAAAACCAATGATAGTAATCACACCTAAAGGGCCTATTGAGGCAAATCAAATGACACGTAGATTGACATTATCAATTATGGGAAGAGAATTTGGAGCTACTGCTATAATATTAGATGCCAGCAGTATAGTTCTGATCCTTGGTATGTCATGGTTAAGAAAGGCAAAGGCCATTATAGCATGTGGTAGGGGTACTATAGAGCTCACTAGTCCTAAAGGAGAAACATTTCAAGTTAATATTGCAGTAACCACCTCATCCATGCGTGCAATGTTCTTTATACCTGAGGAGTTTGTTGGTGACAACATCCGGGTGGTTAGAGATTTTCCGGATGTCTTTCCAGAGGAGTTACCAGGGATGCCACTAGATAGGGAAGTTGAGTTTGTGATTGATCTTTTACCTGGAACTGCCCCTATTTCTAAGCGACCATACAGGATGGTTGTAGAAGAGTTAAAGGAGCTTAAGAAGCAGTTAACGAAGTTACAAGAAGCGGGGTACATTCGTTCGAGTTCCTCACCTTGGGGAGCACCGGTGTTATTTGTACAGAAGAAGGATGGATCACAACGGATGTGCGTGGACTATAGATCACTTAATGATGTCACGGTGAAGAACAAGTATCCATTACCCCGTATTGAGGATTTGTTTGATCAGATGAGAGGGGCCAGGGTATTCTCGAAGATTGATCTCCGATCGGGATACCATCAGATGAAGATTAGACCCTTGGAGATTCCTAAGACGGCTTTTGTGGCGGAACCGCCCGAATTATTCCAGCTTAAGTGCCCAAGTCGCACCCTTAAGGGCAGCAACACACTTAAACAGGAATAACTCGTCAGTCCCTCGGATCTAGTCCGATAAAGCCACTTATCCAGGATCGAATACCACTAGCTCACACGAAGGTGAGGCACAGAGAAATACAATAAAACATAATACCACAAATTTAATCAGTATCATTAGTGATTACATTATCGGAGTTTCAGAAATAATCACCATAAATTTTAATGCAGCGGAAATAACTAACAGAGAAAACCGAGTAACATGGCGAAGCCTGGCCACGCTACTCCTCCTGGTCCTCTCCTGCGGAAGCAATAACCCTCTCGACCATCTATCCCGGTGGCAGGGATGAAGGCCAAGTCACACCATCAACCAATCATCCTAAGGAGTACATGCAAAAATTTTGCCACAAGCAAGGCTGAGTATACTAATACTCAGCTAGACTTACCCGGTGTGAGGAGTCTACTCCTCTACCTCTAGACATGCAGCTGTTTGGCTGAGGGGTTTGGTTTGCCAAAAGCACTAGCTGAGTCTAAAAACAAATTTTAGCTTTTCAAGTTTTAGTAGAATCCTTTAGACTAGATGTGTACCTAGCTAATCATACATGGTATCAAACATTTTATCAATCAACATCTTTTGCCAGTCACCTCATTTCCACTTATTACTCAATGTAGCAGCATGGATCAAGCAGTCTCATTAGCTGCGAGAAGCAGACGATTCGAATCGAGTTTTTAAACCTTGCAAGGTAAACCTAAACACACGACATGTAGGGGCACTCCGTCCCCACACATATCAACCGTCCCCATCGATTCCCTGGCAACAAAACAGGGCTCACCGCCTTGGCGTACAATGCCCCACTGACCCCGACTGGCCGTCGTGCAGTGGCCGCACTTGTACCCACCATAACCGGAATGGGAGACCTCGTCTCAGGTCGCGTGAGGGGTAAAGTCTGCGGGCAGGTTCACTCAGGTACTAGGCTTACCGATTTACCATATTTCTCGGTATGTGTTTAGTACGTTCAAACGCTTGACACACGGTACCACACCTTAATCCTTATTCCAATTTCCGTCTCGTAGACAACGCATCCCCATGGACCGTTGTCCACAGACCACCATCATTATGATATCAAAATGGATACAATCAATTCCTGACCTCGCGCGAGTGCTAGAAAAATCACTCGACTTCTACCGAGATCCCTAATTAATAAGCAGCTACTCGACCTAGCATACTAGTATCCATCTCAAAGGGAATCCTGAGTTCATGCAACTAAGGTTTCGATCAACTCCTACACTTAAGTGCACAATACAAGCCTACAAACATTAAGTGCAGTAAAATAGCATATATAACGGTTATGCATAAAACCGGGGCTTGCCTTTAATTTAACACTTGGATAGTGTTTGCTGGGGTGGGTACTCGCTTGGCGAGCATCCACTGGGTAAGTCCACCATTCTTCAGGTCGTCCACCAACTGCATCTTGTGGTTGGCACCACATCACTGGCTGGATCATCACCTCTCGGTCCTATATGAGATGCAAGGTGCATATGTATGAATATAATGAAAGTAACACAAGATATACAAAGACACAGCGGCGAACTAAACATTAAATGAGAAGACACCGCAACGACTATACGCAAGTGCTAGCTATTCGCACGTTATCGGCGTTCATCACTAACACCATTAACAAGACGACCATATTTTATTTATTTACGCAACACAAATATGATATCACAGGTACACGCATTTATTTAATTGCTACGACTTTGCATTAGTTCTATTGATCACACAAAAGCATCACACACAAGTTTAACAGAGGACCGATGCATCAAAGTCGGTGGACTCATCTATCACAATCAACTACACCAAGCAAGCACCTTAATCATGGAACACATGTTAGCCTATGTTTAGCCATTATGAGTCTATGTCCGCTAAGTGCTAACTAAGCATTTTTAGCCAAAAGAGTGAACTCAATCATCAAATGGGCACTTGCAGATTTTTGGACAGCAATACAGCAGTCACTTGTTTTAATCATAACTTTTCAAAGATTAATCCAAAAATAGCAAGCTAGGACTTTCTGGAAAGCTTAAAAAGTGCTCTACAACTTTGGTATTGTCATCACAACCTGATTAAACACTTAGCAAGGTCGAATTGTGCAAACACAGCAGCTCTGTCCAGATTTGGACAGATTCAGACTTGCAGCTTCAAAAATTCACAACAAAAGATTCAGACATCCAAACAAAGTGGTCCTAGACTTTCTGAAAAGCTAATTAAATGTTCTACAAATTATTTATAAACATCCCTGGCTGGTTTAGCATGTATCAAGGGTAAAATATACTATGAAGGCTGTGCTGTCCAAAACTGGACAGATTCAGTCTTCACACTTCAAACATAGGTAACTTAATCTTCAGACCACCAAAAATAGTGATCTAAGACTTTTTGGAAATCTTGAGAAAAGTACTACATAACATTTATAATCACCAAGAATTGATTCCATGTTGAACTGAATCAAACAATTCAGTTTTCAAAATCTGTTCTGTCAGTGGACAGAACACAGCAACCAAGTTGTAAAATTCATAACTCTTAAACTATCAGGCCTGTGTTTATGAAATTTTAACACAAGCAAGATCAGAAAAGCATCTACAACTTTCTTATAATGACCATGAACAGATTGTAACATTAAATTAGGCAAACAATGCAGTTTCTGAAATCTGTACAGAATTTGGACAGATTCAGTTACTGAATTTGTAAAAAGCACAACTCCTAAACTGTCAGACCTATGGCTGTCAAATTTTAACACCAGCAAGATAATAAAGTTATCTACCACTTTTCTATAGCACATATCTACAGAAAACACAACTTAGTTCATCAAACATACAGCACACCGAAAACAGTACGTGCAGCCCAAAACAGCAATCAACACATTTCAGCTCTATACAATTTAAGAATTGTCGCGTTCTAGAGACTTGAATTATTCTAACACTTTACCATTTGTTAGAGTTAAATAAATCAAATAAGTACTAACAAGTAGACTTACTAATTTTCATTCAAGTCATTTCGTGCACTAAAACTACTACAACCAATCAACGACACATTCTCCCCGATAAGCACCCAACCATTTGCGTTTTAATTTAGACATCACATGAGCACTAATACTTTTCATTCCCAACCATAACCATACACATTTAGACCACAACAAGCAATTCATCGCGACTACAAACTTAACCAAGCCGTCTAATAAGTCGGCTAGCCAGAGTAACAATCTAGGCCGCTATACATCCTACACGTCGGCTTGTCTCTTATCATCGCAATCCGACACAACACATATATAACAAACACTTAACGAAATCGACTCCTACTTACATGAGTTGGCTAACGCAGTATAAAACTTAGCAAACCATTTTAGACATTGCAACTCAAAATATGGGTGGGAGTAGGTTAATTAATCGTTTCTTAACCTTGGCTCAACTTAATTTAGTTAACACACCAGTCACCTAAAACAGCACATTGTTGGGGTCTAACCTAGAGGCATCTACATATGGTGTAAAACTTCATAAGACTTACATTTGCTACTGGCATCAACAATACCTACCGACCTATTATTCACCATACGAACGCAGTTACACGCCGCCTACTAGTTTTTTAACATAATCCTCATATAGCTCGGAATTCCAACTACTCACTAACAATAAATCACGCACGACCACTACCACATCGACCGGTTAATTTATTTGGACACCACCTAGCGTACCACGAGTACCCCACATTTTGACTCGACATATAAACATAGAGGAGGCGATGACTACTTCGGCATGTCACCACCTCTCTATTTAAGCAAAGACAATTTCCACCTACAACGACTGAACATTCATGTCGAGCACACTCTATTTTACCGTGTCTCGCATACAACCATGTGGTGGCGTGCACTCGAGACACATCGATCAACGTGGCGCGACTACTAATATATGAACTCCGATACTCATGTTTTAATAATTCATCCTCTACGCAACTAGCATTTTCTAACTACTCGCCACAACAATAAATATGCTCCCTATATAATCATGAATCCCGTCACATTGCATAAAACAAATCACACTTTGCGCATAACCACATATCGATGCATTCCCCACAACAAAATCCGCATTTTGTAACTTAGTTTTCGCATTAAACAACGCATATCATATTTTCCTATCAAAATATAAAAACAGCCAAGTTCCTTTCTTCTTCGTTTTCTTCTCTACGCAAAATTCAATCCATACCAACACAATTTTTAAACATGCACCACATCGACCAAAACATAATTAGACAACTACAAATCGCACGCATCGAACCTCTTGTTCTCCAATTGCAAACGCGATCCTACCAATGCGCATAATCGAAACATTTTACACACATGCATTCAAAATAATTAATCGAGTCGATCGAGAGCGATATGCATCGGCTCACCATAAACAAAACCAAACGGTGTTTGTGAGGACGATGGCGATTCGGCTTTGTGCATCGCTCCGCACATCGACGAGCGTCGAGCGGCTTGCCTTCTCCACGCAAAACACGGGGTTATCTCCTCCACAAAAATAAAACAAAGCAGCACACATACATAATTAATCATAGGAAAATAATGTTGATGCTGAATCGAACAAGGAGCGTCGCGGTCTCACCGGGGTGAACGACGATGATGTTGGGGCTGCGCAAAAAAAACAGCAAACACTCGACGAGCGTCGATGGCGTGCTGTTCACTGCGCAAAAACAGCAAACACCCGACGAGCGTCGATGGCGTGCTGTTCACTGCGCAGCAAAAAGCAGCGAGCCACGCGGAGACGTTGGGGCTGCTGCGCATTTTGTCGAGCGCCTAGCAAGCATCAACGGCGCAGGCGCAGCAGCACACACACACAGGAAGGAAACCGAGTCACAAGGCATGGAGGGAATGCTCCGCGGCATCTGCTGCAGCGCGCCATGGGAGAGGGCTGCGCCTGCGAGGAGAGGCTGGGCGAGCTGCTGCTGTGTCCCGCCATGAGGGGGAGATGGAGCTCAGCTCCCTGTTTGCTGCACGCCGTGGACAGCAGGGGGAGGAAGAAGACCCGGCTGCTGTTGCGCGAGGGAGAACGAGTAAGGGAAAAGAAGGGGCGTCGGCATGGGAGATTTTTCTGGGCGTCCATGGGAGGTGGAGCTCCTGCTGCTTCCATGGAAAAAGGTAGGGCGCAGGGGAAAGTGGAGCCGGCTGGAAGAAATGGCGCCGTGGAGGGAGCTGCTGTTTGGAGGAATGGAGCTCGGCGGCCATGGAGTTTCTGCCCCTGCGCACGCACAGGAAACAGAGAGAAGAGGTTGCTGCTCGGCCACACCATTGAGCCGAGGAGGAAGGGCGCCATGGGGGCTGGCCTTGCTCCCTGCTGGCTGCTTGCTGCCGTGGGAGCCAGGGAGGAAGAAGGGCGCCTGCTGCAGGGATGCCGAGCGCCGGAGCAGAGGGCCGGCCATGGGAGAGAGACCAGCGCCCTGGGAGGAAGGGAGGAAGCTCCCTGCGCTGGGGAAGAAAGGCGCCATGGCTGCTGCCGCCCTGCGCAAGGAGGAAGAAGGGCAGTGGCGGCTGGGAAAAATTGAGGGGTGGGAGTGCAAAAATGCCTCCACTTGCTAGGGGAGGGCTGCTATTTATAGAGGGGCATTAGGGCTAGGGTTTCCTTAGTGGGCTGGGCCGGGCTGGAATGGGCTTGGCCCAAAACATGGAATCGGGCTGCGCTAAATATTTTCCCGAATAAAAATGCTCCCGCGGAATTCGTTGGTACGCAAAACAGCGTGAACTAGAGTTCGGACGAACGGACGGTGGCGTGATTAACTCGGCCGGGAGTGTAATTTGATTTCGTTCAAAAATAATTCCCTACGCGTGATTCGAAAAATAAATCGTCCTGAGATTTGATCGGATTTGGATTTTTAGTCGGAGAAGGCGAATCGTGATATTTTAAAATCGCTGTCGATACGGGGTTCTGAATTCGGTTCAGACATAAGGTATTTGGCCGAGTCGGATGAAAATTGATTAGAGGACGATATATTGATTATTCCGTTTGTGAGTATGGACTCGGATTAAAATAGTTGGACATCGATCGAACGTCGAGAAATTGGATTCGGACACAGCGCGAACAGCAACTGTCGAGCGTTTGATTAATATGAGCTTTAGACGAGATTTATAAATCGAGATTGAATATCGAGATTGCATTCGTGCCGAGGATAAAAGTTTTAACAGGCTCCAAATATTGGCCTTTTGTGAGACTGAGTAACTCCGATTTCGGTGAAACGTGAACGAATAATCTGGATAATCAGGGACATACGCGAGCGAGAAATAGAAATTTTTTTACTGAGCATCCGAGATTAGGATTAATCTCCCGACATAACGCGAAATAGACACCTGGGGTATCACAGCCTTCCCCCCTTAAACAGAATCTCGTCCCGAGATTCGAATGAGGGCCTTCAAGGGTGGAGAAGCATGTAACTCCCAGGCTGGAGATAGATGCAAATTTATGAGATGTGATCTGACAAGATAATGAAGATGGAATTGGATAGAATATCGCGGCATGTTGAGACAAAATGCAGCGATCACTTTGAGAGGATGTTCACAAAAGAGAGCACATCGGTATAGTCCCATAATGGATCACGACTATTAACCGCGGTACCAGCGCGTGCCGAGCAGCTCAACCATGTGTGCACCATAGTAGGCTCTCGGTTTCGTCGCGGCACCACCCGTCGTTAGTCATAACACCATTACCAAACGTAACCAACAAGAATTTCACATAGCATAAATAGATGGAGCCCATGAGAGTATGGCTCAGAAAATGTGACTGAAGTTGAAGCAAAGATTGTTGGCAAAAGAGCATCAGATGAGAATTTTTATTTAACTCAGAGAACCATTTTATGATCAGCATAGAGATTATTAGATCAGACATTACCACGAGATTCGATATGAGGATGAACCGACCATGAGATCAAAATAGATTGTTGAGCTTTTAGAGACATGAGAGAACTACAGTCAACAACATAATCCATTGAACCAAATGAATACACTGATTAGAGATAAGTTGATAAAATGACGTCATGATCCTTGGAGGAAGAGCATGAGATCGACCAGAATTGAGAGATTTAGGCAAGATCAACATCCGATACTTGAGAACGGGTTATAGGAGATAACCAGATAATAGGGCAGAATTATAGGGGATCCCGAGATTCGGATGATAAAGCCAACATGATTCACAAGAAAAATGGTTACCAGATCTAGGCAAAAGGAGAGGTAGGCAAACAGGATCAGCTAGGATGATCAACAGAAATGTTATGACGTTTTAGGGGCAAGGACTTATGCAAAGAAACATGGCCTTGATAGGGGTTGCGCAACTAAACACCAACAATTTTTTTTTGACACGACAATGCACAAGGAAGCTTTAGGTCGAACTAGCGGTCAAGCTACGGGGTTCTACAAACTGTGCAGGTGTAAATTCAAGGGTAAAACACACAAGGGTTAGAAAACACTCACATAGCATGATTTTTTTTGGGAGGTTTCACTTGCTAAACTCAAGGTTGTTTGGAGAGGTCTTTTCAGGAGCAGGTTAGACACATTTGTTTTTGCAAAAAGGGTTGAACAAATACAATACCACCTAGATAGCGAGACAAGAGAAACACATAGCACGACCTAACTAGACTTACCAATCTGACACGAGGTAAGACATTTCTAACATAGCCATACATCACATTATTCACAAGTTTTTATTATTGGAATAAAGGTAAGAGAAGCATGTTGATGCACAAATGACAATCATAATGCGACAATCATGATGCATGCTCATTCTAGTCGTCTTCTCAGACCTAATTAATTTTTCGGGTGCTTTTACAGCATCCTTATTAATAGTAGTAGTAGCCTTTATGGCCTAAATAACTAGCCACCTAGCTACCCATCTATTCCTAGGGCTTCACGTCCTAGGTCTATCCTTATCGTCCTGACGATCTATCCAACTTTGGTTTCTAAGCAAGTTTTACTTTAGAAAAGGTTGGTAATCATGACTTATTGACTTCTCTGTGATGGTATTCGCTCCGATACCAGCTGTGGCGGAACCGCCCGAATTATTCCAGCTTAAGTGCCCAAGTCGCACCCTTAAGGGCAGCAACACACTTAAACAGGAATAACTCGTCAGTCCCTCGGATCTAGTCCGATAAAGCCACTTATCCAGGATCGAATACCACTAGCTCACACGAAGGTGAGGCACAGAGAAATACAATAAAACATAATACCACAAATTTAATCAGTATCATTAGTGATTACATTATCGGAGTTTCAGAAATAATCACCATAAATTTTAATGCAGCGGAAATAACTAACAGAGAAAACCGAGTAACATGGCGAAGCCTGGCCACGCTACTCCTCCTGGTCCTCTCCTGCGGAAGCAATAACCCTCTCGACCATCTATCCCGGTGGCAGGGATGAAGGCCAAGTCACACCATCAACCAATCATCCTAAGGAGTACCTGCAAAAATTTTGCCACAAGCAAGGCTGAGTATACTAATACTCAGCTAGACTTACCCGGTGTGAGGAGTCTACTCCTCTACCTCTAGACATGCAGCTGTTTGGCTGAGGGGTTTGGTTTGCCAAAAGCACTAGCTGAGTCTAAAAACAAATTTTAGCTTTTCAAGTTTTAGTAGAATCCTTTAGACTAGATGTGTACCTAGCTAATCATACATGGTATCAAACATTTTATCAATCAACATCTTTTGCCAGTCACCTCATTTCCACTTATTACTCAATGTAGCAGCATGGATCAAGCAGTCTCATTAGCTGCGAGAAGCAGACGATTCGAATCGAGTTTTTAAACCTTGCAAGGTAAACCTAAACACACGACATGTAGGGGCACTCCGTCCCCACACATATCAACCGTCCCCATCGATTCCCTGGCAACAGAACAGGGCTCACCGCCTTGGCGTACAATGCCCCACTGACCCCGACTGGCCGTCGTGCAGTGGCCGCACTTGTACCCACCATAACCGGAATGGGAGACCTCGTCTCAGGTCGCGTGAGGGGTAAAGTCTGCGGGCAGGTTCACTCAGGTACTAGGCTTACCGATTTACCATATTTCTCGGTATGTGTTTAGTACGTTCAAACGCTTGACACACGGTACCACACCTTAATCCTTATTCCAATTTCCGTCTCGTAGACAACGCATCCCCATGGACCGTTGTCCACAGACCACCATCATTATGATATCAAAATGGATACAATCAATTCCTGACCTCGCGCGAGTGCTAGAAAAATCACTCGACTTCTACCGAGATCCCTAATTAATAAGCAGCTACTCGACCTAGCATACTAGTATCCATCTCAAAGGGAATCCTGAGTTCATGCAACTAAGGTTTCGATCAACTCCTACACTTAAGTGCACAATACAAGCCTACAAACATTAAGTGCAGTAAAATAGCATATATAACGGTTATGCATAAAACCGGGGCTTGCCTTTAATTTAACACTTGGATAGTGTTTGCTGGGGTGGGTACTCGCTTGGCGAGCATCCACTGGGTAAGTCCACCATTCTTCAGGTCGTCCACCAACTGCATCTTGTGGTTGGCACCACATCACTGGCTGGATCATCACCTCTCGGTCCTATATGAGATGCAAGGTGCATATGTATGAATATAATGAAAGTAACACAAGATATACAAAGACACAGCGGCGAACTAAACATTAAATGAGAAGACACCGCAACGACTATACGCAAGTGCTAGCTATTCGCACGTTATCGGCGTTCATCACTAACACCATTAACAAGACGACCATATTTTATTTATTTACGCAACACAAATATGATATCACATGTACACGCATTTATTTAATTGCTACGACTTTGCATTAGTTCTATTGATCACACAAAAGCATCACACACAAGTTTAACAGAGGACCGATGCATCAAAGTCGGTGGACTCATCTATCACAATCAACTACACCAAGCAAGCACCTTAATCATGGAACACATGTTAGCCTATGTTTAGCCATTATGAGTCTATGTCCGCTAAGTGCTAACTAAGCATTTTTAGCCAAAAGAGTGAACTCAATCATCAAATGGGCACTTGCAGATTTTTGGACAGCAATACAGCAGTCACTTGTTTTAATCATAACTTTTCAAAGATTAATCCAAAAATAGCAAGCTAGGACTTTCTGGAAAGCTTAAAAAGTGCTCTACAACTTTGGTATTGTCATCACAACCTGATTAAACACTTAGCAAGGTCGAATTGTGCAAACACAGCAGCTCTGTCCAGATTTGGACAGATTCAGACTTGCAGCTTCAAAAATTCACAACAAAAGATTCAGACATCCAAACAAAGTGGTCCTAGACTTTCTGAAAAGCTAATTAAATGTTCTACAAATTATTTATAAACATCCCTGGCTGGTTTAGCATGTATCAAGGGTAAAATATACTATGAAGGCTGTGCTGTCCAAAACTGGACAGATTCAGTCTTCACACTTCAAACATAGGTAACTTAATCTTCAGACCACCAAAAATAGTGATCTAAGACTTTTTGGAAATCTTGAGAAAAGTACTACATAACATTTATAATCACCAAGAATTGATTCCATGTTTAACTGAATCAAACAATTCAGTTTTCAAAATCTGTTCTGTCAGTGGACAGAACACAGCAACCAAGTTGTAAAATTCATAACTCTTAAACTATCAGGCCTGTGTTTATGAAATTTTAACACAAGCAAGATCAGAAAAGCATCTACAACTTTCTTATAATGACCATGAACAGATTGTAACATTAAATTAGGCAAACAATGCAGTTTCTGAAATCTGTACAGAATTTGGACAGATTCAGTTACTGAATTTGTAAAAAGCACAACTCCTAAACTGTCAGACCTATGGCTGTCAAATTTTAACACCAGCAAGATAATAAAGTTATCTACCACTTTTCTATAGCACATATCTACAGAAAACACAACTTAGTTCATCAAACATACAGCACACCGAAAACAGTACGTGCAGCCCAAAACAGCAATCAACACATTTCAGCTCTATACAATTTAAGAATTGTCGCGTTCTAGAGACTTGAATTATTCTAACACTTTACCATTTGTTAGAGTTAAATAAATCAAATAAGTACTAACAAGTAGACTTACTAATTTTCATTCAAGTCATTTCGTGCACTAAAACTACTACAACCAATCAACGACACATTCTCCCCGATAAGCACCCAACCATTTGCGTTTTAATTTAGACATCACATGAGCACTAATACTTTTCATTCCCAACCATAACCATACACATTTAGACCACAACAAGCAATTCATCGCGACTACAAACTTAACCAAGCCGTCTAATAAGTCGGCTAGCCAGAGTAACAATCTAGGCCGCTATACATCCTACACGTCGGCTTGTCTCTTATCATCGCAATCCGACACAACACATATATAACAAACACTTAACGAAATCGACTCCTACTTACATGAGTTGGCTAACGCAGTATAAAACTTAGCAAACCATTTTAGACATTGCAACTCAAAATATGGGTGGGAGCAGGTTAATTAATCGTTTCTTAACCTTGGCTCAACTTAATTTAGTTAACACACCAGTCACCTAAAACAGCACATTGTTGGGGTCTAACCTAGAGGCATCTACATATGGTGTAAAACTTCATAAGACTTACATTTGCTACTGGCATCAACAATACCTACCGACCTATTATTCACCATACGAACGCAGTTACACGCCGCCTACTAGTTTTTTAACATAATCCTCATATAGCTCGGAATTCCAACTACTCACTAACAATAAATCACGCACGACCACTACCACATCGACCGGTTAATTTATTTGGACACCACCTAGCGTACCACGAGTACCCCACATTTTGACTCGACATATAAACATAGAGGAGGCGATGACTACTTCGGCATGTCACCACTTCTCTATTTAAGCAAAGACAATTTCCACCTACAACGACTGAACATTCATGTCGAGCACACTCTATTTTACCGTGTCTCGCATACAACCATGTGGTGGCGTGCACTCGAGACACATCGATCAACGTGGCGCGACTACTAATATATGAACTCCGATACTCATGTTTTAATAATTCATCCTCTACGCAACTAGCATTTTCTAACTACTCGCCACAACAATAAATATGCTCCCTATATAATCATGAATCCCGTCACATTGCATAAAACAAATCACACTTTGCGCATAACCACATATCGATGCATTCCCCACAACAAAATCCGCATTTTGTAACTTAGTTTTCGCATTAAACAACGCATATCATATTTTCCTATCAAAATATAAAAACAGCCAAGTTCCTTTCTTCTTCGTTTTCTTCTCTACGCAAAATTCAATCCATACCAACACAATTTTTAAACATGCACCACATCGACCAAAACATAATTAGACAACTACAAATCGCACGCATCGAACCTCTTGTTCTCCAATTGCAAACGCGATCCTACCAATGCGCATAATCGAAACATTTTACACACATGCATTCAAAATAATTAATCGAGTCGATCGAGAGCGATATGCATCGGCTCACCATAAACAAAACCAAACGGTGTTTGTGAGGACGATGGCGATTCGGCTTTGTGCATCGCTCCGCACATCGACGAGCGTCGAGCGGCTTGCCTTCTCCACGCAAAACACGGGGTTATCTCCTCCACAAAAATAAAACAAAGCAGCACACATACATAATTAATCATAGGAAAATAATGTTGATGCTGAATCGAACAAGGAGCGTCGCGGTCTCACCGGGGTGAACGACGATGATGTTGGGGCTGCGCAAAAAAAAAACAGCAAACACTCGACGAGCGTCGATGGCGTGCTGTTCACTGCGCAAAAACAGCAAACACCCGACGAGCGTCGATGGCGTGCTGTTCACTGCGCAGCAAAAAGCAGCGAGCCACGCGGAGACGTTGGGGCTGCTGCGCATTTTGTCGAGCGCCTAGCAAGCATCAACGGCGCAGGCGCAGCAGCACACACACACAGGAAGGAAACCGAGTCACAAGGCATGGAGGGAATGCTCCGCGGCATCTGCTGCAGCGCGCCATGGGAGAGGGCTGCGCCTGCGAGGAGAGGCTGGGCGAGCTGCTGCTGTGTCCCGCCATGAGGGGGAGATGGAGCTCAGCTCCCTGTTTGCTGCACGCCGTGGACAGCAGGGGGAGGAAGAAGACCCGGCTGCTGTTGCGCGAGGGAGAACGAGTAAGGGAAAAGAAGGGGCGTCGGCATGGGAGATTTTTCTGGGCGTCCATGGGAGGTGGAGCTCCTGCTGCTTCCATGGAAAAAGGTAGGGCGCAGGGGAAAGTGGAGCCGGCTGGAAGAAATGGCGCCGTGGAGGGAGCTGCTGTTTGGAGGAATGGAGCTCGGCGGCCATGGAGTTTCTGCCCCTGCGCACGCACAGGAAACAGAGAGAAGAGGTTGCTGCTCGGCCACACCATTGAGCCGAGGAGGAAGGGCGCCATGGGGGCTGGCCTTGCTCCCTGCTGGCTGCTTGCTGCCGTGGGAGCCAGGGAGGAAGAAGGGCGCCTGCTGCAGGGATGCCGAGCGCCGGAGCAGAGGGCCGGCCATGGGAGAGAGACCAGCGCCCTGGGAGGAAGGGAGGAAGCTCCCTGCGCTGGGGAAGAAAGGCGCCATGGCTGCTGCCGCCCTGCGCAAGGAGGAAGAAGGGCAGTGGCGGCTGGGAAAAATTGAGGGGTGGGAGTGCAAAAATGCCTCCACTTGCTAGGGGAGGGCTGCTATTTATAGAGGGGCATTAGGGCTAGGGTTTCCTTAGTGGGCTGGGCCGGGCTGGAATGGGCTTGGCCCAAAACATGGAATCGGGCTGCGCTAAATATTTTCCCGAATAAAAATGCTCCCGCGGAATTCGTTGGTACGCAAAACAGCGTGAACTAGAGTTCGGACGAACGGACGGTGGCGTGATTAACTCGGCCGGGAGTGTAATTTGATTTCGTTCAAAAATAATTCCCTACGCGTGATTCGAAAAATAAATCGTCCTGAGATTTGATCGGATTTGGATTTTTAGTCGGAGAAGGCGAATCGTGATATTTTAAAATCGCTGTCGATACGGGGTTCTGAATTCGGTTCAGACATAAGGTATTTGGCCGAGTCGGATGAAAATTGATTAGAGGACGATATATTGATTATTCCGTTTGTGAGTATGGACTCGGATTAAAATAGTTGGACATCAATCGAACGTCGAGAAATTGGATTCGGACACAGCGCGAACAGCAACTGTCGAGCGTTTGATTAATATGAGCTTTAGACGAGATTTATAAATCGAGATTGAATATCGAGATTGCATTCGTGCCGAGGATAAAAGTTTTAACAGGCTCCAAATATTGGCCTTTTGTGAGACTGAGTAACTCCGATTTCGGTGAAACGTGAACGAATAATCTGGATAATCAGGGACATACGCGAGCGAGAAATAGAAATTTTTTTACTGAGCATCCGAGATTAGGATTAATCTCCCGACATAACGCGAAATAGACACCTGGGGTGTCACAGCTTTCTCAACCCGATATGGATTATATGAGTATCATTGTGATGTCGTTTGGATTAACCAATGCACCAGCTTATTTTATGAATTTGATGAATAAGGTGTTCATGGAGTATTTGGACAGATTCGTCGTAGTATTTATCGACGATATTCTTATCTATTCTAAGAGTGAATGTGATCATGAGGAACACCTGAGATTGGTGCTACAGAAGCTAAGAGATAATCAACTCTACGCTCAGTATAGCAAATGCGAGTTTTGGATTGACAAGGTGCCATTTCTCGAACATATTATTTCTAATGGAGGGATATCAATGGATCCTGCTAAAGTCAAGGAGATAGTGGCGTGGAGCATACCCACTACAGCTACTGAGGTCCGGAGTTTTTTTTTGGGACTTGCAAGATATCATCGGAGATTTAATGAAGGATTTTCTAAGATTGCTAAGTCTATCACCTCACTTCTGGAGAAGGGAAGAGAATTTAAGTGGGATGAGAAGTACCAAGATAGTTTTAACCAACTGAAGTTGAGATTGATGTCGCCACCAGTGTTGGTTATGCCAGATCTACAGAAGGGATTTTATATTTATTGTGATGCATGTGGTTAAGGCTTTGGATTTGTGCTCATGCAAGAAGGACATGTGATCGCCTACGCGTCTCGTCAATTGCGGAAACATGAGTTAAACTACCCCACTCATGACTCAGAACTGACAGCTGTAGTGCATGCGCTTAAGATTTGGAGACATTATATCATGGGAAGTGCCAAGTATACATGGATCATAAGAGTTTGAAGTACATATTCACTCAGAAGGATCTCAACCTTAGGCAACGCCGTTGGTTGGAGCTTATTAAGGATTATGATTTGGAGATTCACTATCACCCGGGCAAGGCAAATTTGGTTGCAGATGCCTTGAGTCAAAAGGAGCATGTTCATTCAGCTGTTGTTGCCCAGCTACCCGATGAGATTGTTGAGGATTTTAGGAGACTTAACCTGGGGATAGTTGCTCACACTAAAGGAGTTATTATTGATGTGGAACCTACCTTGGAGCAAGAAATCCGCAGAAGGACAAATTAGTGATGCTAAAAGATAAGCGATTAAGGATCTGATTACTGAAGGACGAGGTCCGGAATTCACGAAAGATGAGCAAGGCACCATATGGTTCCAGGACATGATATGTGTTCCTGATATTGAAAGCCTTCGTGAGACTATTTTAAAGGAGGCCCCTGACTCGGATTATTCTATTCATCCTGGGAGTACCAAGATGTAATAGGATTTGAAGCAGGAATATTGGTGGTATGGATTGAAGAGAGATGTGGCTACACATGTGGCTATGTACGATGTGTGTCAAAGAGTTAAGGTCGAACACCAAAGACTAGCTGGACTATTACACCCATTAAAGATACCCAAATGGAAGTGGGAAGAGATTGGTATGGATTTCATTACTAAATTGCCCTGCACCTAGAAAGGATATGATTCAATATGAGTGATTGTGGACAGGCTAACTAAAGTAGCCCACTTTATTCTAGTGAAGACCACGTATTCAGGAGCCAAATTGGCAGAATTGTACATGGCACGGATTGTCTGCTTGCATGGTGTGCCAAAGAAGATTGTGTCAGACCGGGGATCAGAGTTTACCTCGCGGTATTGGAAGAAGTTGCATGAGTACTTGGGTACAAGATTGAACTTTAGTTCGGCTTATCATCCCCAGACTGATGGGCAGACTGAGAGGACCAACCAAGTGCTAGAGGATATGTTAAGAGCTTGTGCTCTTAAACATGGTGGAAGTTGGGATAAGAGTTTGCCTTATGCGGAGTTCTCTTACAATAATAGCTATCAGGCCAGTTTGAAGATGTCACCGTTTGAGGCTTTGTATGGCAGAAAGTGCAGGACCCCACTGTATTGGGATCAAACTGGTGAAAGGCAGTTGTTTGGGCCTGAGATTATACAAGAAGCAGAGGAACAAGTTCAGCAAATAAGGGAGAATTTGAGAACTGCATAATCCAGGCAGAAAAGTTATGCTGATACCCGGAGAAGACTGCTTGAGTTTAAAGAGGGAGATTATGTCTATTTGAAGGTGTCACCACTCCGGGGTATGAGAAGATTCAAAGTCAAAGGAAAGTTGTCCCCTCGCTTTATTGGACCCTTCTTAATCTTAAAGCGAGTGGGAGAGGTTGCATATCAATTGGAGTTACCGGATCATCTTGCGGATGTTCATGATGTTTTTCATGTATCTCAGCTGAAGAAATGTCTCAGGGTACCTGAGGAGCAACTACCAATGGAAGACCTTAGTGTTCAAGATGATCTAACTTATGCTGAGTACCCCATCAAGATTTTGGATACACTGACTCGTGTCACGAGGAATAAGGTTATAAAGATGTGCAAAGTTCAATGGAGTCACCATGGTGAAGATGAAGCAACTTGGGAAAGAGAAGAAGAGCTTCGTATAGATTTTCCCCACCTTTTCCCTAGATCTTCCTAAATCTCGAGGACGAGATTATTTTTAAGGGGGGTAGGATTTGTAATACTCAAAGTTGTATACAAAGAATAATAGAGAGATCTCCTCAATTTTGTGTGCCTCATTTGCATCATTCAAAGAGCCTACATAAAATTTAATGGTGAATTGAAACAAAGGATACCGAAATAAAAGGGACATGCATCAAGTTGGAGTTTTATATGATTGCACATCAATAAAATAATAATGATAATAAGATAATAATTACTAGAAGTTGAATTAAACCCTAAACTTGAAAATAGGGTTTTGAAAAGAAAAGAAATACCACATAAAACATAGGGAATAAATTTACACATAGATATATTCTCTTCAACTCCGAATGTAAATTGGCACATTCGATATAAGTACAAATCCATAACTGAAATTCAAATTTGAATTTGAAATCTAAAAGGAGAAATGAAAATTTAAATTTGAAAAAGAAAAGTGAAAGGAATAAAGAAGAGAAAAAGGAAAAGGTTAAAATGCCGCTTGGGCCGGCTCAACCTCAGTTCGGCCCATCTCCCCATTTTACCGCGCGCGCCAGCCCAAGTGTTCCCTTCGCCGCGCGCTCACAGCTGCTGATCGGGCCCACCAGTCGGTCTCGTGTGCTCTACGCGCGCCCACACTGAGTAATCACGCTGGACCGTGGACCCGTTTGGTCAGCGCCTTCCTCTCAACGGAACGCGACTATGGCGGACGTGCCGCTGGTGCGATTCTCGCACGCACGACACGGGTGACCGTGCAGGGTGATAAGACTCGGGCCACGATCGTTCTTCGCTGCGATAGCTCCTAGGCCTCTCGCGTCGCTAACCCCTAAACCACCATAGCCGCCACAGGTGAGGGAGGAAAGGAGACAGAGCGCCGCTGGTGAACATCGTCCCCGTCGCCGCGTTCGCCTCGGAAATCAGAGCTGGGCCTTCGTTGTTCCGCGAGGGATACTGGTGTGGCGTCGCTGTGATCGTAGACTCACCGGAGTGCAAGCAATCCTTCGCCGGAGCTCAACCGATCTGCCGCTCGCCGTGGTCGGGATCGTCTGCATCTAATTGTGAGGTACTCGACCGTTCATTGCATTCGTCGGATATAGGACATCATGTAGCTAGGTCGAATTAGGTGGTGGCCGCCTGAGGGCGCGGATTGATCTTCCGGTCCGGGGCGCCGCCGTGCGTGGGATTGCGCCGCCGCCGTCGGTAGCATTTGGGGGACATGACCGTCGACCGTCTGATTGAGGATAGACGGTGTAGATTAGGCAGAATTCACCGCCTCGGCCTGATCTCGTCCTGACCGTTGGATCGTCGACGTATGGACTGGATCGGATCGGGTTTATTTTAATCTTAACCGTTGAACGTTGATCCGATGGCCCAGTTCCATACCGCTTCGTAGCGAATAGCGATCTAATCTGGGCCGCACACTGGTGATCCAACGGCCGAAGCCTTTCCATACCCCTTCGCGGGCGTAGTTTAACACAAAGGCCCCTCGATTTAGTTAAAACCAACCAGCCGTCCACCTCTGCAGTGTTATGTGTCTGGGTTATTATTGCGCCTGGGCCCCTGACTTCTCTGGAAATCGAGGCCCAGTCCAGAGGAGATTAAAAACAGAGAAATAATATTAGAAATTCGTTTTTAATACAAAAACAAATCTAGAAACTTGTAAAATTCATAGAAATTCCATGTTTGATCCAAATTGAGCCATTCCAATTTCTAAAATTTTGTAATAATATTCTCTATCATTTATTGTCTCTGTTTTGAAGCAGTAAGAAAATTAATTTGTCATTTAACTCTATTTTAATCACATTAAACCTTAGGAAATTCATAACTTAAAATCTATAAATCTAAAATTATGATTCCTGTTCCTAGGTTCTTATTTTAATATGTAGAATTTTATTGTGTATTTCATTCACATGTTTGGTGCAATGTTAATTTTTGTTATACTATGTATGTATTGTGTTGATGCGAGTAGACGAGCAAGCCACTGTGGAATCTGAGGTTCTAGAGATAGCTGAGCAGGAGCTCATTGAAGGCAAGTTGTGCCCTTGATCACTTACTTTTTCCCAGCCATGTTCTTATTAATTATAATGATCTGCATAGGTTAATTTTGATGGGACCTAATAGGTTACCCTAGTTTTGGCTATCTTTATACCTTGTTTACCACTGAAATATTTCTTTGGGTAGTACCTGCTATTGCTTTATGTGGATTTGGGTATGAAGATACTTTATTCATAATTACTCTTTTATTCTCTTTTATTATTATTGTTCATGTAAAGATCATTATGTTAATGGGAACATGGAGCGACCACCCGGGAAAACAGTGCTACCACAAGGGTATAATGGGACGCCCTTGGCTGATTAACTAGGAAAGCTAGTGGAGGTCTTCCTTACCCGAAAGGGGCAAGGGCAGTAGGGGAGTGGTCAGTGTAGGGAGGTCCTTGGTTGATTTTGCTGCGATGGCGGTCAGGCAAGAACCCTGCATTGGAGCTTCCTATAAACTGTAGCGGGATTTCTGAAGCTAGTGGAACTTTGTAAAGGCCTCGTAGTGTTACCCTGCCTCGCCTCCTCGGTAGAGGTGTATGGGATTGGCCATCTCTTGGCAGATGGGTAACATGACTTGTGGGTAAAGATGTGCAACCTCTGCAGAGTGTAAAACTGGTATACTAGCCGTGCTCACGGTCATGAGCGGCTCGGACCCTCACATGATTAACTTATGGAACTTAAATTTAATTGGACATTTGCATCACATTTGGGATTATTTTACTATTACTTTTCTTTATTATTATTAAGGTTTGGTATTTACTTACACTTAGTAATTGCTAATAAAATTTTGACCAACTTATAAAAGCAATGCTCAGCCTCAGCCTTTATTTCCTTGATCAGCCTTACACTTCATGAACTCCCACCTTTGGTGAGTTCATGCACATTATTCCCCACGACTTGTTGAGCGATGAACGTATGTGAGCTCACTCTTGCTGTCTCACACCCCCCCACAGGAGAAGAACAGGTGGTCGAAGAGGAGCCGCCTAACACTGAGGCATTCGACTTGATCTAGGTGGCGTCTCCCAGTCAGCTTTCTGGCGCCAAGGATAGATTTTAGATCCTGCGATATTTATCTCTTATTTTGTAAGACTTCCGCTATGTAATAAAGTACTCTGACTATTTTGACATTTATCTCTATACACTCTGTCATTATATATGTTGTCTTCTTTGGCGCATGTATAAGATGCACCCGGCTTTGTTCCTTAAAACCGGGTGTGACACCATGCGAACGACGTTCCTGTCAACGATAACGAAAATAAACGTACGCAGAACGCTTATGTGTCGGTCAATTCTCCTAATTGTGCTAGAAACTGGCCTATGTGTTCACGTGTGCTTTTTCCTTGGTCACCTGAAAATTTTGCGAATTCGGGTATCCTGGTTCCCTGTGGGTATGGGTGGTGATCAAATTGGTTGTCATAAGGTTTCCGATATGATTGCCCCCCAGGGATCATGCTCACTCTGAGCTTATCTCGGAACGCCCCAGCTATTCCTTCTCTCACTATCTCAATGGCAGCCGGTGCGAGACCACCGGCCCTCTGGTCAATCATAGGTGGGGTTAGTTGGATATTAGCATGTTGTCTTCCCCCCATTGGTTTGAGTTATGTGGTGCATTACTATTTGCCCTATATGGTTCACAGGATTGACCGTTCCTTTCCGGCCTTTTAGGCGGGGCCAGAAAGTACTCGCTCCCATGGGCCTGAGACTCTGTGTTAATAGGCTGGTGCATTGCATAGTGTGAGGGGAGGTGCTGCTGGAACGGGCGAGGATTTAGGTAACTTAAATCTTCCTCAAACATCCCTATGCCGGACCGTCCGGTCGGATACGCGGACCGTCCGAGTGGCTGTGCGAACCATCCGTGATCATATGCGGATGGTCTGTCTGGGTGGTTTAGGGCTCTTGTGACATGTGGCGGCTTAGACGAATATCTTGGTAACTCATTGAAAATGGGCCCGGCCGTTGCTGGCCCGGACGATCCGCGCTCACGTGCGGACGGTCCGGTCATGTGCAGATCGACTAATTTATTGCCGATGTGCGTAGGAGGTTGTGGTTGCTCAGGGTAGGTGTCCATCAGCATCCCATAAAGGGGTTGTGACTGGTCGTGACAACCTGCAGCCGATGAATCACGAGTGTTTTCCTCCAATTCAACCTCGTGCGAAGGAAAATTTGCAACAGTAGATTTGTCAATCGCACGTACTAGTCTCCTATAATCCTTTTGCATACCCCCTATGATATTTTGCATTTGTTCTCGCTGCTCATCTACATAATTTTTAAGAGATTGTAGCTCATTTGTGTTGCTTACCTCGGGGGTAGTCGTGGAAGGTCGAAGCGAAGCCAGATCCGTCGCCTGTTACCGAACGACTTTGTTGTTCCTGTCCAACTTGAAGTTGGCCAGGAACTTCGCCTTTGCTTCTTGGATTAGCTGCTCCTTGTGCTCCTCGAACTGGAGTTGTTCATCAGCCGGTAAGGTCTCCCAAGTCGGCTCTATGATATTGCTGGGGGAGACTTCAGAATTATCCCTTGAACCGGCCATTGATGCTCGATTTGATGAGTCTATATGTGTATTTCCCCAGCGGAGTCGCCAAAAAGTGTGTTGGTGCTTTTTTCGGGCGCCAATCACTAAACAAGAACCGCGACAGTGCTCTCTGCATAGGGGCGGACAGTCTGCGACCAGGGGCCGGATGGTCTGCGACCTGGCGCAGGGCTTAGGTTTCCCTGCCTGACGACCGGACGGTCCGCACGTGCGTAGGGGCCGCGAAGGTCGCCGGCGGCACCTGGATCTCGCTCCCGGGAGGGATCCCGTCAGGGAGGAGAGATCCTAGGTGTTGTCTAGGCTCGGCAGACCGACCTAGACTCCTCTAATCGACGTTGAGTCGAAGAGAAGCAGAGAATTTGGGGATTGGAAGGCTAAACTAGAATTAATCCTAATTGTACAAGAAATAAATGCGAGATAAATTGATTGTTGATTCGATTGATGATTACAAATCGGTCGTATTCCTTTGTATTTATAGAGGAGGGGGGCTGGACCCGTTACAAACAAACTCCCCGAGCTAATTCTGTGAATCTCGTCAACAAACACAACAAGAAACTCGGAACCCTAATCGGTTCTGCGCGCGCGGACCGTCTGGCCCACAGGCGCGGACCGTCTGGACCACGGACCATCCGGCCCTAGGGCCGGACCGTCCACCTGTTTTGCGGCTCAACAGATAGAACTCCCATTTACTGCTGTCATGGTTACTCTATATTCCTCTACGCGGAGCTGCATAGGTAAGATGGTTTTATTGGTGCTTCGTAGGGATGATCAGGGGCGGAGGGCCCAGTATGGGCCAGTATTGCCTGGGCAATACCTTGGGCCGACCCAAATAGAGATTAGGTCACCATCACCGAGCGTCGTCCGCCCGCCCCGCAAGCGCTGTCCTCGCCACAGGCCGCAGCCGCAGTGCCCGCAGAGGCGCAAATCGTACCCCGCAGGCCTGCAGTCCACTGCTCCCTCCGCTCCAGCTCCGCGCACAGCGTCGCACCGCGTGCACAGCTTCCGAGCTCCGTCGGCCGCCGCGCACTCCGCCGCTTTGCTGCTCCGCGCTGCATCCTGCAGGCTGCAAGCCTGCGTCTGGACCTGGCCGCCTGGGCGAGCCGCTGCAGCGCTGCTGCCTGCTGGGGGCTGCGGCTGGGCGCTGGCTGCCTCTGCCTGGTCGCCTGCCTTGCTGCCTGACTGGCGACTGCCTCTGTTGCTTGCCTGCCTGCTCCAGCCTCCGGTGCTCCGCTAGATTTTTCAATATACTCTGCTGAATGCCTGAATGTTGATACTGATAGGGTATTTGAATTATTGAATATAGTCCAGTTCACTATGCGCAGTCCAATTCCAATGTATTTGATTACACGTGTCTAATCCATTAGATTTTTCAATGTGCAGATTTTCCAATTTTCTAAATAGCAGTCTTGGATAGAAACAAAAACAAGGCAAAGAATATGACCCAAAAAAGTATCTCTCTATATTATGTGAACACTCTACTGTTGTAATGTCTTCTATTTTTCTAATACATGTTATATGCTTTGTAAAATGACAGATTTAAAGAGCTATTTCAATCAAGCTTCTAGTAGAAGTAGACTAAGCACTCGCGCTAGTGGAGTTTGCAATGAACCCGGAATACAAGTTGAAGTTCAAGAGAATAATAGTAAAGATGCCAATGGTGAAAATGTTAATGGTCAAGTCGAAGGTATAAATCAGTTCAACCCGGATCACATTATTTCTGATCTAGGACTTCGTGTTCCAATCGATTCTTTTGCTCCTAATATTAGAGATGATGTTAGAAGGGCTTTCATAGCTAAAGGTCCGACTCAACCAATTGGTCATAACTTTCCTCAGTCACATGACAAAAGAGCTTTCAAAAACATTGGTTTAGACAACATAGTTGGTTGGAGTATAGTTGTTGGGGACTTGCTCTCAAATGCTATGAGTTGAGAACAAGGCAACACAAAGAAAGGTTAATGGTTAATGCTCTTCGTCCTTCGAAGCATTATTTCCTTTAGGATATAACGATCTTCGGACGAAGGTCATGAAGGACATACCTTCATCATCACAGTATACATTAATGAAAGAAGAAATTTATGAAACATAAGAAATAACATGAACAATTATATATTATTGTAAGCTTGTTTCTATTCTATTATCATGAAAAAATAGAAATGATATCAAATTACAAATGTACCTTCGGCTTGAAAGAAGGTAAAAGTACAAGCGTGACGCAAAAGCAGAATGACAAGTCAGCGTGAACAGTACGGGAGCACTGTTCATCTATTTATAGGCACGGGACACAACCCATGTAAAATTACAACCATGCCGTTTACATCTGCTAGTAACTCTATAGTGATCCATCGAGGTCTAAATAGCCTTTTCCCTTTTAAGTCGGTTCCCCTTTTCTGCTATCCTGCCGAAGCTTCCTTGCGCATAGCTTCGACTCTATGTCAACCTTCGTATTCTTTGTGTTTCTTGCATTGTGGTTCTGATCCAAGTCCGAAGGTACCTGTTCATGTATTATACTCCAGAAACATTGTTAAATCATGTTTTTGAGGACCTTCGGAAGCCGAAGGCCCCCAACAGTAGCCCCTCGCAATATTAATTTGTTAGAATGACAAATTCAGATTGCGATATGGACGAAGGCCCTAAGCCGAAGGTCCGAAAAAACACCTTCCCTTTGCTAGAATAGCAACAATCAATGACAAGCGGGGCCCTCCAGTTTGCAACGCACTAGGTGTATAAATAAGAGCACACCATGAGCTCATTTGGCACGCTTCTTGCCGTCTGCTCTGCTTGCTCAATTTTTAGCTCTTGCCTACCAACGCTTGCTTGGTTTTTTAGATTTTCTAAGCTTCAGCTTTAAGAGCACATTTTCATCATTTCCAAAGAGAAGATGTCTCAAGATAAGAAAGATGTTGCTGAGACGAAGCTGAGCGAGGAGGAGAAGCTCTTTGAGGAGAAGACTGTTGGCTTTATTGAATCAATAGCAAAGACAAATACAGAAAAGATTACTAGGGAGATTTTAGAAGGCTTATCTGAAGACACCGGTGACAGCGACAGTTATGATGTGGAAAGTGGGGGAGAAGACTCCGAAGATCGACCCTGGCACCCAAGTCATGCAGTTTTCGGAAAATCAACTATTAAACAGAGTCATCTTGATAATATGAGGGGAAGATATTTTCGAGATATGTCTATTGTGAGGGCTGACAACGGAGACAGGACTGCTCCTGTTCCCGAAGAGAATGAAGTCGTGATCTACCGAAGCTTTTTCAAAGCTGGGCTTCGGTTCCCCTTAAGCAGATTTGTGGTTGAAGTTTTAAAGATATACCAGATTTTCCTTCACCAGATTACTCCCGAAGCAATCATAAGAATGGTAATCTTCGTCTGGGCCGTGAGGACTCAGGGTTTGGAGCCAAGTGCAAAAAGTTTCTGCAGTATGCACTAACTTTTATATGAGACGAAGCCCTGGGGTAAAGAGCAGTATCATAACAATTTTGGTTGCTATAGCTTCGTTGCTCGTTCTGGCTCAAGCTGCCCAGTGCCAACTTTTCGGAAGAGATGGCCCGGGGACTAGATGAAAGAATGGTTCTATGTGAAAATGATTTAAAGGCACGAGAAGACATTAAAGAGATCATCATGCACCCCATCTGGCAGCGTTTTGGCCTCCGAAAACCGAAGGTAGAGATTGATGAGGCAGCCGAAGGATGCCGAAGGGCCTTCGGCACAGTTTGCTCTTTCATCGGGACAAGGGATCTAATCCAGGAGCATATAGCCTTCAGAGTATGGCCACTTGTAGAGAAGTGGGAAATGCCGAAGGAGACTGTCACTAAGACTGGCGAAGGAGAGCTGGTTCGACTGAAATACACCTTCAGATATGGAGATAAATTTGATGAGCCAAATGATGACTGGCTGAAATGTATCGAAGCTACAAGTGATGAATTGCTTGGGCCATACTCCAAAGCATAAGATAATGTGTTATCTGCGGCCTTCAGGAGCCGAAAAAAGAAAAGACTAAATAGGGTTTTTGACACTATTGGATTTGTGTACCCCGACTATCGGTACCCGCCGCGAGGTCAGAAAAGAAAAGGTGCAGCTTCTGAGAAGGATGTTGCTTCAGCCGCCTCAAGCGAGCCTGCGCCGAAGAGGAAAAAGGTGAAGGTTCTTACTCACCGACCACGCTACATTGAACCGGCCATAGTGCCTGAATCTGGCGGTGAAACCTCTTCGGCTATTGAAGCCAATGGACCTGCCCTTACGCAGAAGATTGAAGAGTCGGCTGCAATGCCGAAGGCTGACAAAATTGAAGAACCGATAGCCGAAGGAACGAAAACATCAGAAGCTCTAAGCCTTTCGGCAGAAGCGGAGGCACCGAAGACACAGAAAGATCTGGCGGCGACCCCCAAGAGAAAAAGGATGATTAATGTATTAGATGTGCTAGAGACGATAAAAACTTCAAGCTCTACTCCAGGAAAAATTACCAAGGCTTCGAAAATACAGATTGAAACCGAGACAAAGCTGACCGAAACCGAAGCTATATCGAGCCAGGCTGACGCCGAAGCCGGGCCTTCAGTGCCCGCCAAGGAGAAATCATCGGAGATTGGAGAAAAGGCAGCAGAAGAAGGGGGTATAGAACAGATTTTGCCTGAAAAGACTGCCACTCCTGCTCCCGAAGCGTCTTCCGAAGTCCTTGATTATATTATTTGACACGCTTTGGGAAAAAGATTATCTGAAGAAGAAATTTTTGAAGCTAAACACTATGCCCGAGAACTGAAATATCCAAAAGGGGCCTTAGTGTTTAATGGTACAAACGAAGATGACTTCTTATATTGCCTCCCAGACAACAAAGAATTATCTGTCTGCCGGGAGATGACCAGAAGTATGGGCTTTCCGAAGCTCGAAGCTGGCCTTTGTGCTATGACGAAGGACGATTTGGCAGATAGCCTCGCATATAACAGTTTGAAGGTACAAAAATTGTATATTTGGAAGTTTATAAATTTTGAATTATTATTTTGCTCTTACACTAATTTTTTTCATATAGGGTTTAATACTTAGCAAAGCCTTGAGGGCGCAAAAGAATGCCGAAGACGAGAGCTACACTATTGCTTTCAACAACCTTCGAACAGAGGTTATTAAGCTGAGGAACGAAGCTTTAGAAAAAGATAAAATTCTGCTTACATTTGTGGATAAAGTAAAGAAGGATGAAGCTAACTTTAAAACCCAATATGAAGCCCAAAAAATTGAGATTGAAGACCTTTGGAAGCAACTGGCCAAAGCTAAAGAGAAGTGCGCAGTTGCAGAAACTAAACGAGGAATTAGCAAACAATGGACAAATCATTTAGAGAAGAACGTTGAAGAACTTCGCATATCCAAGGAAAGATGCTTTGAAAAATCTATAGACTGCGTGAAGAAAATAAAAACTAGCTTCGCCAACGTTGGCGCATATTCAAGCGAGGACAACTTCATAAGAGGCGATCCTGAGGGCCCAATTGAATGGATCAGCAGCGAAGCCGAAGCTTTTGAGGAAGTTTTGAGTGGCCGTGGGGACGTCTGCGCCTTCTCTGGCGCGAGGGGAGTTGCAGCTATTTTAGAGAAAGCAGGGTGCGAACATGTTAAAACTTTGGCCCAAGCCAAAGCTGCTTTCTCCATTGATGACACGAAGGATCCCTCGGCCGAGGCAAGCTTAATAGGCGGAAAAATTTTCACTGACATTTGGGAGAATGGCGGTCGAGGGATGGCTCACGATATAATAAAGAAAAGTGAAAAAGATACTCACGACACTAGAGAAGCAACAAAAACAGCTGAAAAGGCTGCAGAGCTTGAGAGACGAATAGGTATTAATGATTTTTACCTTTGTTGTTTACTTTTGCGACTTCGAAATAATTTACGTTTTCTACCGCAGCTGAACTATCTCCTCCCCCAGAGCCCTTCGAGCCACTGGCCGAAGCAGAGGCAAAAGAATCATCAAAAATTATTAGCATGGCTGAAACTATTATAGACGAAGTCGTTACCCGACTGCTGACCGAAGCTGCAGATAAAGTTTTGAAAGAAGAAGAATAGTTATTGTAAAAATATTGCTAGATTATTAATGTAACATTTGCTGAACTATGCTTGTAATATTTGGTGATCATGGGTTTTGAATGTAATATATAAATAGTTTTGTAATTCATTTCTTTGCGATGCATGAAATTTTTATGTACATACCGTTTTTGAGCCTTCGGCGAAAAAACACCTTCCCTTCTTTTCATGCTTCGTAAAGAAGAGCTTTTATGCTTCGTGAAAAATTCTCCAATCGTCGCAAAAAACATTAATGCTTCGTCAACAATAGAATTTTTCCTCCATATCAGAGCTGATGAAGCTGTATTTCTTCAAAACTTATTTTGTGCCTTAGCACAACTTCGCTTTTTCGAAGCATTCTCCAAAGATCAACATTGTATCCCCTTCTTGTGCCATTGATGCAACATGATGTATGATGTTATGTTATGCGAAATGATGTAATGATGTTATGCTATGCAAAATGATTTCTGTGTTGAAGACACACACACACATCCCCACAGTGGAATACACAATCTCTTTGCCGTTTATTTTTTGGCTTCACCGCTTATTTTTCGGTGTATCAGCGCTGACTTTTCGCTGTAAGTTCTGCATTCCCTTAGGAACGTCTTTTGAACTTCTTCGCCTTCTATTTCGGTGGTATTCGCGTTGACTTTTCGCGCTTCGCCTTATATTTCGGCGGTATTTGGCTCTGCATTCCCTTTGGAACGACTTTTGAGCAGAAAACTTACACTGTGCTCCCTTAGGAACGACTTTTTTGTAGCTTCTGCAACTTACGCTGCGTTCCGTAGAACGACTTTTTGTAGCTTCGGTGATACTTATGCCGCGTTCCTTAGAACGATTTTTGGTAGCTTCGGCGAGTCTGTGTAGAAGATATATTCCACTATGGCAAAAACGAAGCTATTACAAGAAATGGAAAATGACGAGAGAACTAAGTTTTCAATAATTGTTCCTTATTAAAAAAGAAAATGGAAATGAATGTAAAAACTGTTTCAGGAGTAGGATATCTCTCAGTAGATATGCTTCGATTCTGGCACAGTACTGTTGACTGTACGAGCTTCGGACTCCTCCCTGAAGTCTCGCTGCTGATGGGTCTGTTGACTCCCTTCTGGCTGCTGGATTCGTGAATACACAGGTTGTAGTGGTGGCAGAGGTGGAGGTTGTTGCCATGATGCATGTGGCTGGCTAGCCGAAGCAACAGAAGCTACAGGATGGTTACCCACATACTCTGGTATGTAGGGTGAGTGATACGAAGCAGTGTGCATGACCTGCTTCGGCTGGTTCTGTTGGGCTACAACTTCTGCTATTTCCTTCTGTTTCTGAATGGTGACATGGCACATCCTTGTAGTATGGCCCTTGTCCTCACCACAGAATAGGCAATAAATTTTTCTGGGCTGATCCCCAAACCTTCCTCCGAAGCCCCTGGCGCCTCTGCCCCTTGGAGCTGGCGGCCGAAGATAGCTTTGTTGCTGCCCCGAAGCTTGCGAGAAATATTGTGGCCTCTGTTGCTGACTTCCTCTGTTGTCATTCTGGGTGGAGTGGATTGATCTGACGTGCCTTGGGTGGATTCTCCCTCCGAAGCCCCTAGTCATCTCAGAGAACCTGTAGGCTTCCTCCCTTCTTTGACGAAAGTCATTACAAGCGCGGATGTATTCATCCATCTTTTGAAGCAGCTTCTCCAAAGTCTGTGGAGGCTTTCTAGCAAAATACTGGGCAGTAGGTCCTGGGCGAAGCCCCTTGATCATGGCCTCAATGAAAATTTCATTGGGCACTGTAGGCGTTTGTACTCTCAGACGCAAGAACCTTTGGACGTATGCCTGGAGATACTCCTCATGATCTTGCGTGCATTGAAACAAAGCCTGAGCTGTGACTGGCTTCGTTTGGAAGCCCTGGAAGCTTGTCACCAGCATGTCCTTGAGCTTCTGCCATGAAATGATAGTTCCTGGCCAAAGAGAAGAATACCATGTCTGGGCCACATTCTTAACTGCCATGACGAAGGATTTGGCCATGACAGCTGCATTGCCTCTGTATGAGGATATGGTTGCTTCATAACTCATCAAAAACTGCTTCGGGTATGAATGCCCATCATACATTGGAAGCTGAGGTGGCTTGTATGATGGTGGCCACGGGATAGCCTGCAGTTCTGCTGCCAAGGGAGAAGCATCATCAAAAGTAAAGGTATCATGATTAAAATCATCATACCATCCATCGTCGTTGAACAAACCCTCTTGATGAAGCTCCCTGTGCTGGGGCCTTCGGTCTTGCTCCTCTTGAGCAAGGTGACGTACTTCTTCAGTGGCTTCGTCAATCTGCCTTTGTAGGTCAGCTAATCGAGCCATCTTCTCCTTCTTCTTTTGCACTTGCTGATGAAGCATCTCCATATTTATGATTTCTTGGTCCAACTCGTCCTCCTGGGGTGTTGGACTGGTGGCCTTCCTCTTCTGGCTTCGGGCCTCTCGAAGAGAAAGGGTCTCCTGGTTTGGGTCCAGCGGCTGCAGAGCGACGGCCCCTGTCGCTGAAGCTTTCTTCGGTGGCATGACAAAGGTCAATGCTTGCCGAAGGTGGTCGAAAAGGATTCACCGAAGGTGGGCGCCAATGTTGGGGACTTGCTCTCAAATGCTATGAGTTGAGAACAAGGCAACACAAAGAAAGGTTAATGGTTAATGCTCTTCATCCTTCGAAGCATTATTTCCTTTAGGATATAACGATCTTCGAACGAAGGTCATGAAGGACATACCTTCATCATCACAGTATACATTAATGAAAGAAGAAATGTATGAACATAAGAAATAACATGAACAATTATATATTATTGTAAGCTCGTTTCTATTCTATTATCATGGAAAAATAGAAATGATATCAAATTACAAATGTACCTTCGGCTTGAAAGAAGGTAAAAGTACAAGCGTGACACAAAAGCAGAATGACAAGTCAGCGTGAACAGTACAGGAGCATTGTTCATCTATTTATAGGCATGGGACACAGTGAAAGGGAAATGTGCACGTGGGCCATTTCTAAGTATTTTGGTGATTAAGTGCCCAAATGGTTCAAGTATTCAATTGTGCCAAATGGTGGATGAAGTGCAAATCAACACAAAGGTATGATTCTAGACTTAGTACATTGGTTTTTGTGTACTAACATATTTGTCTAAGTGCTATAATCAGAGAAAATACTGTAACACCCCAGGTGTTACCTTGGCTAGAGCCACTTTGGCACTAGAAGCTGTGTTCACAAGGGTAAAGACTTAGGGCACCACATAAGAACCTTGGAGCTCATGTGCTAATCAAGTTGCCAATGACATGAGAAGCATTACTCTAATCCTTGCACACTTACTACCTTGGATAAAGGGGGGAGAAGAACCCTAGACCTCTCCAAAGCCCTACCTTCCAAAACCCTAAGTAAGGGGGGAAAGAGAGTGACAAGTGGGCAAAGCATGTGTAACTTTTACCCAAACCCTAAGCAACATTATAACCATCAATTAAGGGGGGGGGGAATATTGCAAAAAGGCCCCTGGAGAAACCCCAATTCAAATCTCCAAGTGGAGAGAGAGCTAGAGCTCTCAATTTCCCTCTAAGTCACATTTTAGCCCTAATTCAAAGACCAGCCGTGTTCACTTTGAAGATGGCGCCAAAACCACTTGGGTTCTATACCAAAAATGTGCTATACCACTTAAGGCACCCCCTGGAAAAATTTGAGACCGAGACTCAGACGTTTGACAACACTTGACATCAGTTTTGTCGCTGAGCGGGCAGGGAGACAAGCCAGATTTGGCGCCCGTCTATCTCCCTATCTAGGGCGTATCATCCCTTGGAACTCACACATGTGAGATAGCCCTAGGTGCCAGGAGGAGGTCTGCGCCGGATTCATGGCGAGATTCGCACGTTTGCGATCTCTGGAAGCGTTTGAACATTGGAAGAAACTCACTGCCACGTGTTCGACGCCTTCTGCCCGCGCCAGAGCACGCTCGCGCGCGCCCTCGCATGCCCCGCGCCGCGCCTGAGCCAAACCCGCGCCGTGGCCCGCGCCCGAGCTTATAAATCCCTCCCAGGCTTCGGCTACACCTTTCCGCACACCCTCCACACCTCGCCGGAGTTAGCTCGTCGCCGTTTGCCCGTGCGCAGCGAGTCCGCGGCCGCCCAATCCCTCTGCCACCGCAGACCGGCTAGCAGAGCCATTCCCAACCCCGTCCTGCCCTCGGAGAAGCTTGTGCACACCTCTGTGAAGCTCCCCGAGCAAGGAATCGGAGTTCCCTTCGCCGGAGAAGCCAGTCCACGCTCGCCGGAGCTCTCACCCCCGCCGGAGCACGTGGACCGGGTAAGCCACTCCACCATCCTTCGATTCCTTGTGCACACAGTCGTTGCGTGACCCCGTGATGCTCACCGTGCCCTCGGATTGCGCCAGTTCGCCGTAGTTTGGCCGGTACACTCGCCGCCGACGAGGACACCCGCCTGCACGCGTGGACCGGGCGATTCCGGCCACCTCCGACGCCGAGTCGTACCTCGACGTGACCCCCAGAGTCTCCCCGAGCCGACCCCACCCTTCGCCGGACCTCCCTCGCCGTCGGTAAGCTGCGCCGCCCTTTTCTTTCCCGCGGTTACTGTTTCAGTGAAGGGAAGGACTGCGGGTGAGAGGGAAGAAAGGTCAGGGGGTTTTGTGTAATGTCAGTGACACAGGGGAATAGTGGCGTGGGGGTAGATCTGTGAAGGTGGATTTAGTTTAAACCCAGGGACCCCGGTGTAAACGGTTTTTCCAGAAACCCTTAATTAAATCTGTTTTAAATTGAACAGCAACTTTGAAAATGCATAACTTCTGTTTAAATCATCCAAATTTGGTCAAACCAATTTTGTCAGACTCAAATTAATGTAACCTATTTAAGAAAAATATAAAACCCCTTGGTACTGTGGAAAACTTAAAAGTTCTGATTTAATGTTAGTTTTGGCCAAAAGCTAAATAATAGTAAAAAAAATAGTTAGGGTATTTGACTAGGGTTAGGAAAATTTGGAGAAGTTTATATTTACCTACTAACCTGTTTAAAAATGTTAAACCTCTCTGTCCACTCCAATTGAGTTAGTTTTACCCCTTATTCTATAATATGCTTAAGAATAAGGAAAATAGAAAATGTAATTTAATTAATAAACCAGAGAGTACCTCTATTTTTGTTAGGTTATTTATTCAACATAGTTCACTGGAAAAATATATCATACCCTGTTTTAGTGTAAAATAAGTAAGATCCCTTTTGTTTAAATAAAACAAGTGAAACTTAGAAAAACTCTACAAAAATAACCCCAAGATGAAAACACCCCCACCCTTGGGATAACTATTGTTTTATTAGAAAGAACCTAAGAAAAATATGAAATCTGTTGTTTGACATTTTTCAAATAATAAGGTAGTAGAAAGTGCCTTTTTGACATTAAACTTAAGAAAATCATAACTAAATAACCACCCCTTAGTTTTCTGTGATTTTTAGCCCAGAGGCCTATTATTACCAGAGGATGCCAACAAAAATAGCCTTTAGGACAGAACCTACCCCTAACTAGGAGGTGTAGTGTAAAGTGGCCCTTTTTGCCTAACTTTTGTTATTTTTGTTTAAGGCCTAACTTTTATACTCTAAGCCTCAAATTCTTAAAACCAGCTAGAATAGCCAGTGACAACCCACTGTAATTTTTACAGAATTTTTGAAAATTATTAAAACCCTGTTGTAGTTCAAACCTACCCTAGAAACCCTAAATGGAAATCAAGGAAAGGAAAATGAATAATGTGAATTAATGTTATCCCAAAACCCTTGTAGTCTGTCCACTAAAAGTGTATCAAGGTAATACCAATCCACTATGTTATCCTCACTGAAAACCCAAGCCTAAGGAGTATTAAACCTAACCCACTGGAAGCCCCGCATGACTAAGAACTCTAAGTTACTTCTTGACTTAGTTTCTTTTACAAAATGTTGTTAAATCATGCATAATCATGACATACATGTTCATTGCATTCGATAGACTGTAATCTTGCTGACGGAGAGTACATCCTCGTGCCGGAGCAAGGAGCTGCTCAAGAGGTAGCCCCAGATCCAGCACCCGAGCCTGCACCAGAGGACCTGCCTGCCACTGCTTTGGAAGGCAAGCCCCGGTTTTATGCATAACCTGTTATTTATGCTATTTTACTTCACTTAATGATTGTAGGATTGATTGTGCACTTACGTGTAGGAATTGTTTGAAACCCTAGTTGCATGATCTCAGGAATCCTTTTTGAAATGAATACTAGTATGACAGGTCGAGTAGTTGCTTTGCTTAAGTAGGATCTCGGTAGAAGACGAGTGATTTTTCTAGCACTCGCGCGAGATCAGGGAATTGATTGTAACCACTTTCACATTATCATGATACTAGTTGGTGGACAACAATCCATGGGGATTGGTTGTCTACGAGATGGAAAATGGAATAAGGATTAACGTGCGGATACCTGTGTCAAGCGTTTGAATGTACTAAGCACATGCCGAGAAATATGGTAAATCGGTAAGCCTAGTACCTGATTGAACCTGGCAGTGGACTTTACCCCTCACGCGACCTGAGACGAGGTCTCCCATTCCGGTTATGGTGGGTACAAGTGCGGTCACTGCACGACGGCCAGTCGGGGTCAGTGGGGCATTGTACGCCAAGGCGGTGAGCCCTGATCTGCTGACGGGGAATCGATGGGGACGGTTGATGTGTGTGGGGACGGAGTGCCCCTGCATGTCGTGTGTTTAGGTTTACCTTGCAAGGATAAAAACTCGATTCGAATCGTCTGCTTCTCGCAGCTAATGAGACTGCTTGATCCATTGTACTGCATTGAGTAATAAGTGGAAGTATGATGAGTTGAGATAAGATGTTGATTGTTAATAATGCTTGCTACCATGTATGAGTAGATAGTCCACTTTTAGCCTTAAGAAAGTCACACTTAACTTTGATTAAGTTAAAATCTTGATTTAGAAACTCAGCTAGTGCTTTTGGCAACCAAACCCCACAGCCAAACAGCTGCATGTCTAGAGGTAGAGGAGTAGACTCCTCACACCGGGTAAGTCTAGCTGAGTATTAGTATACTCAGCCTTGCTTGTGGCATAATTTTTACAGGTTCTCTGGAGGAGATGGTTGCTGGGATAACTTGGCCGACCACCCTGCCACCGGGTTGGACTGTCGAGTGGGACCCTGCCTCGGCTGAGGAGGAGCATGAGGAGTGATGGGACAGGCTTCCCCATCTCTCTGTTTAATTATCGTTAGTTTTATTCCGCTGCACTTCGAACAATGATGGATACTTTTGCAAAAACTCCGATGATGATGGTGATGTAATAATTTAACATTATGTCATGTATGGTTTTATGCTTTATTGTATTTGCTCTGTGACTCACCTTCGAGTGAGATTGTGGTACTTGATCCTGTCAGTGGCCGTGTCGGACTAGATCCGAGGGATTGACGGGTTATTCCCATTTAAGTGTGGTCTAGCCTCTAAGGCGGGACTTGGATACTTAAGTTGGAATAATTCGGGCAGTTCCGCCACAAATACAAAAGGAAAAAGACTTCGCTGGAACAGCCAAGACTCTGTGCAGTCTGGGTGCACCGGACTATCTGGTGGTGCACCGGACAGTGTCCGGTGCCCCAGGCTGGCTTCTGGTCAACTGGCCACTCTTGGGAATTCGTCGGCGGCGTACGGCTAAAATTCACCGGACTGTCCGGTGAGCCAATGGTCTGCCGCGCCAACGGTCGGCCGCGCAATCCGCGCGTGACGCGTGGCCGAGCCAACGGTCTGATGGGGGCACTGGACTGTTCGGTGTGCACCGGACAGTGTCCGGTGCGCCAACGACTCCAAATCTTCAACGGTCGGTTGCGCCAATTTTGGAAGGCGATCTGCACCGGACAGTGAACAGGGGATGTCCGGTGGTGCACCGGACTGTCCGGTGCGCCACCCGACAGAAGGCAAGAATTGCCTTCCAAGAATGCCTTCAACGGCTCCTAGCTACCTTGGGGCTAGGGACCCCTAGGCGCATAGAGGAGAAAAACAAGCATTCTTTGATCATCTCTAAGCACCAAGACTTCATTCTAGCGCATTTGATTCTAGCGCAGTTGAGAACTCCGTGTGTGAACTTAGAGCTCAAGTTGTGACTAGTGTGCGTGTTTGTGTTGTTGCTTTTGAGACTTGTGTGTGTTGCTTTTCCCTCCCTTACATCCGTGCTTCTTTGTGATCATCAGTTGTAAGGGCGAGAGGCTCCAAGTTGTGGAGATTCCTCGCAAACAGGATATAGTGAAAGAAAGAAAAACATCGTGGTATTCAAGTGGATCCTTGGATCACTTGAAAGGGGTTGAGTGCAACCCTCGTCCATTGGGACACCACAACGTGGAGTAGGCAAGTGTTGTACTTGGCCGAACCACGGGATATACCATCGTGTCTCTTGTGCTTGTTCTCACTGTGACTATTGTGTTTCACAAGAGCTCGGTCCTTAGCCACTTGATTTCATTGTGCTAACACTTAATCAAGTTTTGTGGCTTTAAGTTTTAAGTTTTTACAGGATCACCTATTCACCCCTCCCCCCTCTAGGTGTTCTCAATTGGTATCAGAGTTGTTCTCTTCACGAAAGGGACTAATCGCTCGAAGGGATGGATCCCAAGGGAAAGGGGATGGTGATCAACGACAAGGAGAAGGAGTCCTTCATCAATGAGCCAAACGACGACAAGCCCACTGACTCGGGCTCAAGTCATAAGAAGAAGGATGGGAAGAAGAAGAGGCACATCAAGAAGATAGTCTACTACGACAGCAACGAGTCCTCTTCTTCCCAAAGAGACGACGACGACGAGAAAAAGAAAACGGTCAACTCAAACTTCTCGTATTCCGCAAAATTCCAATGCTCATTTGCTTTCCATTCCTCTTGGTAAACCTCCACACTTTGATGGAGAGGACTACAGATTTTGGAGTCACAAAATGCGTAGCCACTTGTTCTCTCTTCATCCAAGTATATGGGAGATAGTAGAAAATGGAATGCAATTTGATAGTACGGATAATCCCATGTTTATCAATGAACAAATTCACAAAAATGCACAAGCTACCACTGTTCTTTTAGCATCCTTGTGCAGGGAAGAGTATCATAAGGTGGGTGGCTTGGATAATGCCAAGCAAATTTGGGACACCCTCAAGATCTCACATGAGGGGAACGACGCCACCATGATCACCAAGATGGAGTTGGTGGAAGGCGAACTAGGAAGGTTCGCAATGATCAGGGGGGAGGAGCCAACTCAAACGTACAACAGGCTCAAGACCCTGGTCAACAAAATCAGGAGCTATAGAAGCACGAGATGGACGGACCACGACGTCGTCCGGCTTATGCTAAGGTCCTTCACTGTCCTTGATCCTCATCTTGTAAACTCTATTCGTGAAAATCCTAGGTACACCAAGATGACGCTCGAGGAAATACTCGGAAAGTTTGTAAGCGGGCGAATGATGATCAAGGAGGCAAGATATGTTGATGAGGCGTTGAATGGCCCCATGCCGATCCACGAGCCTCAAACCGTTGCTCTCAAAGCAACAAGTAGCAGGGAAGGGCTGCCTAGCAAGGTGGCGCAAGTTGAGGCGGCCGGGCTAAATGAGGATGAAATGGCCCTCATCATCAAACGCTTCAAGACGGCGCTCAAAGGTCGCAAGGAGCATCCCAACAAGAGCAAGACGAAGGGAAAGCGCTCCTGCTTCAAGTGTGGTAAGATTGGTCACTTTATTGCTAACTGTCCCGATAATGATAGTGACCAGGAACAAGGAAAGAATGGGAAGAGAGAGAACAAGAAGGCTAAGGGTGAGGCACACCTTGGAAAAGAATGGGACTCGGATTGTTCTTTGTCCGATTCCAACGACGAAGGACTTGCCGCCACGGCCTTCAACAAATCGTCTCTCTTCCTCAACGAGCATCACACCTGCCTCATGGCAAAGGAGAAGAAGGTAAGCACTCGAAATACTATTGCATATGCTTCTTCAAGTGATGATAAATCTAGTGATGATGAAGTAGACTACGCAATTTTATTCAAAGGCTTAGATAGAACTAAAATTGATAAGATCAATGAATTAATTGATGCGTTGAATGAGAAGAATAGATTGCTAGAAAAGCAAGAGGATCTTTTATACGAAGAGCATGATAAATTTGTAAGTGTGCAAAAGTCTCTTGCTTTAGAAGTTAAAAGAAATGAAATGCTTTCATGTGAATTATCTACTTGTCATGAGTCTATTTCTAGTCTAAAGAGTGTCAATGATGACTTAAATGCTAAGTTAGAAGTAGCAAATAAATCTAGCTCATGTATTGAACATGTAGTAATTTGTAATAGGTGTAAGGATTTTAATGTTGATGCATGTGTTGAGCACCTTACTTCTATTGCAAAATTAAGTGGTGAAGTGGCTAGTCTTAATACCCAACTTAAGACTAGCAAGAATGACTTTGATAAACTAAAATTTGCAAGGGATGCCTACACTATTGGTAGACACCCCTCAATTAAGGATGGGCTTGGCTTTAAGAGGGAAGCCAAGAACTTAACAAGCCAAGGGGCTCCCATTCTCAACAAGGAAAAAGGGAAGGCTCCTATGACTAGTAATAGTCAAAAGAACCATGCTTTCATGTACCATGATAGGAAATATTCTAGAAATGCTCATTATAATAGGAGTTATAATGCTTTTGACTCACATGCCATGATTGCATCAAGTTCCAAGTTTAATGGTAGGCCTAGGAGAAATTTTGTGTCTCATGCTCCTAGGAAAGTGTGTAATGGATCTACCACTGTCTTTCATGCTTGTACACCAAGATGACGCTCGAGGAAATACTCGGAAAGTTTGTAAGCGGGCGAATGATGATCAAGGAGGCAAGATATGTTGATGAGGCGTTGAATGGCCCCATGCCGATCCACGAGCCTCAAACCGTTGCTCTCAAAGCAACAAGTAGCAAGGAAGGGCTGCCTAGCAAGGTGGCGCAAGTTGAGGCGGCCGGGCTAAATGAGGATGAAATGGCCCTCATCATCAAACGCTTCAAGACGGCGCTCAAAGGTCGCAAGGAGCATCCCAACAAGAGCAAGACGAAGGGAAAGCGCTCCTGCTTCAAGTGTGGTAAGATTGGTCACTTTATTGCTAACTGTCCCGATAATGATAGTGACCAGGAACAAGGAAAGAATGGGAAGAGAGAGAACAAGAAGGCTAAGGGTGAGGCACACCTTGGAAAAGAATGGGACTCAGATTGTTCTTTGTCCGATTCCAACGACGAAGGACTTGCCGCCACGGCCTTCAACAAATCGTCTCTCTTCCTCAACGAGCATCACACCTGCCTCATGGCAAAGGAGAAGAAGGTAAGCACTCGAAATACTATTGCATATGCTTCTTCAAGTGATGATAAATCTAGTGATGATGAAGTAGACTACGCAATTTTATTCAAAGGCTTAGATAGAACTAAAATTGATAAGATCAATGAATTAATTGATGCGTTGAATGAGAAGAATAGATTGCTAGAAAAGCAAGAGGATCTTTTATACTAAGAGCATGATAAATTTGTAAGTGTGCAAAAGTCTCTTGCTTTAGAAGTTAAAAGAAATGAAATGCTTTCATGTGAATTATCTACTTGTCATGAGTCTATTTCTAGTCTAAAGAGTGTCAATGATGACTTAAATGCTAAGTTAGAAGTAGCAAATAAATCTAGCTCATGTATTGAACATGTAGTAATTTGTAATAGGTGTAAGGATTTTAATGTTGATGCATGTGTTGAGCACCTTACTTCTATTGCAAAATTAAGTGGTGAAGTGGCTAGTCTTAATACCCAACTTAAGACTAGCAAGAATGACTTTGATAAACTAAAATTTGCAAGGGATGCCTACACTATTGGTAGACACCCCTCAATTAAGGATGGGCTTGGCTTTAAGAGGGAAGCCAAGAACTTAACAAGTCAAGGGGCTCCCATTCTCAACAAGGAAAAAGGGAAGGCTCCTATGACTAGTAATAGTCAAAAGAACCATGCTTTCATGTACCATGATAGGAAATATTCTAGAAATGCTCATTATAATAGGAGTTATAATGCTTTTGACTCACATGCCATGATTGCATCAAGTTCCAAGTTTAATGGTAGGCCTAGGAGAAATTTTGTGTCTCATGCTCCTAGGAAAGTGTGTAATGGATCTACCACTGTCTTTCATGCTTGCAATGCTAAATTTGTACTTTCATGTAAAAATGAAAAAGTGATTGCTAAAAAGGTGGGGGCCAAATGCAAGGGAGACATGACTTGCATTTGGGTCCCTAAGGCTATTGTAACTAACCTTGTAGGACCCAACAAGAGTTGGGTACCTAAAACCCAAGCCTAATTTGCCTTGCAGGTTTATGCATCCGGGGGCTCAAGCTGGATTATCGACAGCGGATGCACAAACCACATGACGGGGGAGAAGAAGATGTTCACCTCCTACGTCAAGAACAAAGATTCCCAAGATTCAATCATATTCGGTGACGGGAATCAAGGCAAGGTTAAAGGACTAGGAAAGATGGCTATTTCATCCGAGCATTCCATATCTAATGTGTTTTTGGTTGAATCGCTCGGGTATAACTTGTTGTCCGTTAGTCAATTATGTAATATGGGTTACAATTGCTTATTTACAAATATAGATGTGTCTGTCTTTAGAAGGAGTGATGGTTCATTAGCTTTTAAGGGTGTACTAGATGGCAAACTCTATTTAGTTGATTTTGCAAAGGAGGAGGCTGGTCTAGATGCATGCTTAATTGCTAAGACTAGCATGGGCTTGCTGTGGCATCGCCGTCTAGCACATGTGGGGATGAAGAACCTTCACAAACTTCTAAAGGGAGAACATGTGTTAGGTCTAACAAATGTAACTTTCGAAAAAGATAGACCTTGTGCAGCTTGTCAAGCAGGTAAACAGGTGGGAAGTACTCATCATAGCAAAAATGTGATGACCACATAAAGACCTTTGGAGCTACTTCATATGGACCTCTTCGGACCCGTCGCCTACCTAAGCATCGGGGGAAGTAAGTATGGTCTTATTATTGTTGATGATTTTTCCCGCTTCACTTGGGTATTCTTTTTGCAGGATAAATAAGAAACCCAAGGGACCCTTAAGCGCTTCCTAAGAAGAGCTCAAAACGAATTTGAGCTTAAAGTGAAAAAGATAAGAAGCGACAACGGGTCCGAATTCAAGAATCTGCAAGTGGAGGAGTACCTTGAGGAGGAAGGAATCAAGCATGAGTTCTCCGCACCCTACACACCACAGCAAAACGGTGTGGTAGAGAGGAAGAACAGGACGCTCATAGACATGGCGAGGACGATGCTTGGAGAGTTCAAGACGCCCGAGCGGTTTTGGTCGGAAGCCGTGAACACGGCTTGCCACGCCATAAACCGGGTCTACCTTCATCGCCTCCTCAAGAAGACGTCGTACGAAATCCTAACCGGTAACAAACCCAACATTTCATATTTTCGTGTATTTGGGAGCAAATGCTACATTCTAGTGAAGAAAGGTAGGAATTCCATTTGCAAGTGATGCACTTATTTTGGGGGAGGCATGCTACAACTTGACACTTTGAGACTAACCTTGTGTTTGAGTTTACTTGTCTTAGTCTCAAAAGTGGATTGAAAGGGAAAGGTGGACTCAGACCATGAAAGACTTCCACTGCACTCCGATGAGAGGGTAATTTACTCCAAGTTCATCTCCATGCTCTTATTGCCTTTTTACTCCAAATTGAAGATTTTGGTGAGGCAATGGGGTTAAAGGGCCAAAAAATGATCCCGTTTTGGTGCTTGATGCCAAAGGGGGAGAAATTAAGGCCAAAGCAAGCAAATGGATCAGCTACCACTTGAGAATTTTGAAAATAGTAGAGTTAGTACTTTTGATTTGTCAAAATACTCTTGTTGTCTCTTATTGTCAAAAGTTGGTCTCTTGTAGGGAGAATGTTCGATTATGGGAAAAAGGGGGAGTTTTTGAATCCTTTTGAATCTTTGATCAATTTCTCTTGGAATACCTCTCTTTATGTCTCAACAAGTGTGTTTGACTTAGAGATAGTAAATTGACTTTGATTTACAAAAACAAACCAAGTGGTGGCAAAGAATGATCCAAATATGCCAAATTTGAATCAAAAACAATTCTTGTTCTTATTTGAATTGATGTTGCACTTCTACGTGTTGATTTGTGTTGTGTTGGCATAAATCACCAAAAAGGGGGAGATTGAAAGGGAAATGTGCCCTTGGGCCATTTCTAAGTATTTTGGTGATTAAGTGCCCAAATGGTTCAAGTATTCAATTGTGCCAAATGGTGGATGAAGTGCAAATCAACACAAAGGTATGATTCTAGACTTAGTACATTGGTTTTTGTGTACTAACATATTTGTCTAAGTGCTATAATCAGAGAAAATACAAAAGGAAAAAGACTTGGCTGGAACAGCCAAAACTCTGTGCAGTCTGGGTGCACCGGACTGTCCGGTGGTGCACCGGACAGTGTCCGGTGCGCCAGGCTGGCTTCTGGTCAACTGGCCACTCTCGGGAATTCGTCGGCGGCGTACGGCTAAAATTCACTGGACTGTCCGGTGGTGCACCGGACTGTCCGGTGAGCCAACGGTCGGTCGCGCCAACGGTCGGCCACGCAATCCGCGCGTGACGAGGGGCCGAGCCAACGGTCTTATGGGGGCACCGGACTGTCCGGTGTGCTCCGGACAGTGTCCGCTGCGCCAACGGCTCCAAATCTTCAACGGTCGGCTGCGCCAATTTTGGAAGGCGATCTGCACCGGACAGTGAACAGGGGATGTCCGGTGGTGCACCGGACTGTCCGGTGCGCCACCCGACAGAAGGCAAGAATTGCCTTCCAAGAATGCCTTCAACGGCTCCTAGCTGCCTTGGGGCTATAAAAGGGACCCCTAGGCGCATGGAGGAGAAAAACAAGCATTCTTTGATCATCTCTAAGCACCAAGACTTCATTCTAGCGCATTTGATTCTTTGTGATAGCAATTTGAGCTCCTCTTGAGTTGAGAACTCCGTGTGTGAACTTAGAGCTCAAGTTGTGACTAGTGTGTGTGTTTGTGCTGTTGCTTTTGAGACTTGTGTGTGTTGCTTTTCCCTCCCTTACATCCGTGCTTCTTTGTGATCATCAGTTGTAAGGGCGAGAGGCTCCAAGTTGTGGAGATTCCTCGCAAACGGGATATAGTGAAAGAAAGAAAAACATTGTGGTATTCAAGTGGATCCTTGGATCACTTGAAAGGGGTTGAGTGTAACCCTCGTCCATTGGGACGCCACAACGTGGAGTAGGCATGTGTTGTACTTGGCCGAACCACGGGATATACCATCGTGTCTCTTGTGCTTGTTCTCACTGTGACTATTGTGTTTCACAAGAGCTCGGTCCTTAGCCACTTGATTTCATTGTGCTAACACTTAATCAAGTTTTGTGGCTTTAAGTTTTAAGTTTTTACAGGATCACCTATTCACCCCCCCTCTAGGTGTTCTCACACAGCCCATGTAAAATTACACCCATGCCCTTTACATCTGCTAGTAACTCTATAGTGATCCATCGAGGTCTAAATAGCCTTTTCCCTTTTAAGTCGGTTCCCCTTTTCTGCTATCCTGCCGAAGCTTCCTTGCGCATAGCTTCGGCTCTGCGTCAACCTTCGTATTCTTTGTGTTTCTTGCATTGTGGTTCTGATCTAAGTCCGAAGGTACCTGTTCATGTATTATACTCCAGAAACACTGTTAAATCATGTTTTTGAGGACCTTCGGAAGCCGAAGGCCCCCAACAATAGTGTGGAGAAGAATAAGGCTTATTGCTTCTATTATTACCTTTTTAAGCACGATCGAATGGATGATAAATTTTGCCATGATGCATTTACAAAAGTTGGCTTCTCACAATGGAGAAATGTTTATACGACATTTCCAAAACATGTTGGTGGGCCTAATAGCATACACAATATTGCAGCAACAGCATTCCATGATTTTTGTAACCAAAGGTCAAGTGTTAGTCATAAATGCTTTTTGCAGCAACAACAAAGGAATGAGGAGGTGAGAAGAGCTTTTGATGAGTTGTGTCCCAAAAATGCTAAGATGACTTCGGGGACGATTCAAAAAGAACTTGCAAACTGTTGTGCAGAAGCAGTCACACGTGCAATTAAAGAAGAAATGGGGGATTGTTTATTCTCTGTTCTTGTTGATGAATCCCGTGATATATCAGTTAAAGAATAAATGGCTATTGTTGTGAGATTTGTCAATAAAAAGAGTGAAGTAATAGAAAGATTTTTGGGCATCAAGCATGTCAAGGACACAACATCAGAATCATTGAAGAAAGCATTAGTTGAGATGGTAAGTGATCATGGATTAGTTGTTGCAAAACTTCGAGGGCAGGGGTATGATGGTGCTTCTAATATGAGAGGTGAATTTAATGGTCTTCAAAAATTAATTCGAGATGAGAACCCATTTGCTTTCTATGTTCATTGCTTTGCTCATCAATTGCAATTGATTGTTGTTGCTGTCTCAAAATGTTGTTCATCACTTGAGGATTTCTTTGAGTATGTAACATCCATTGTGAATAGCACTTGTGCTTCTTGCAAAAGAAAGGATATATTACAACATAAGCATCGTTTGAATCTCTTATCAAAGTTAGAGAGTGGAGAAATCTCATCAGGGAGAGGCAAACAACAAGAAACATCATTGTCATGACCTGGAGATACAAGATGGGGATCTCATTACAAGACTTTGCTCCGTATTGAGTCAATGTGGGAATCAGTGATAGAAGTTTTAGAAATTCTGCACCAAGATGAGCGCAATCCATCAGGTGCAGGTGGCTTTGTTGGGAAAATGGAGTGTTTCAGCTTTGTTTTTATGATGAAGATGATGTTACAGATCCTCCGTATCACAAATGAGCTTTCTCTTCTCTTGCAAAGAAAGGATCAAAACGTTGTCCAAGCCATGTCTTTGGTTGTTGATGTGAGAACACGTTTCATAAATTTGAGAAATGATGGTTGGGAGCCATTGTTGGAAGAAGCCACAACATTTTGCCTTGCAAATGATATCCCAATACCAAATATGAGTGATGTTGTACCACGATATGGTCGATCAAGGAAAGGTGGAAGAAATAATATTACCACAGAACATTTTTATCGTGTTGATACTTTCTATGCTGCTATAGATTCTATCACCACAGAGTTTGATCATCGCTTTAATGAGCTATCTCAAGAGTTGCTTGTGTGTTTTTCTTGTCTTGACCCAAGGGATTTGTTCTCTAAGTTTGATGTGGATAAGCTTGCTCGGCTCGCGGATATCTATTCTTATGATTTTTCTTTTGATGATTCCAAGACTATAAAAGATCAACTAAGAACTTTTATTATTCATGTACGAAGAATTGAAGAGTTCAAAGCTTGTTGTGATCTTGCTAGTCTATCAAAGACAATGGTTCAGCTTGAGAGGCATATTGTGTTTCCACTGGTATATCGACTTATTGAGTTAGCATTGTTGTTACCTGTGGCGACTGCAACAGTGGAAAGGGCCTTCTCAGCTATGAAGATTATTAAGACTGAGTTGTGCAACAAGATGTCCGATGGTTGGTTAAATGACTTGATGGTGTGCTACATTGAAAGAGAAATTTTTAAAGGTCTGGACCTTCAGAAAATAAAGAAGGCATTTCAAAATAAGAAAACTAGACAAATGCAATTGCCTAGATCTAGAGATGGCAATGGGTACCCGCTACCCGAAACCCGATGGGTTTTTGCTCTATTAGGGTATGGGTTTGGGTCAATTTCTGTACCCATGGGTTTGTTAATAGGTTAAAGTGGAAACCCAACGGGTACGTGGGCATGGGTTTGTTCTTCCACTACCCATACCCGCAAACCCATGGGTTTTTAAAACCCGCCTTGAAATCAACATTCCTTATAAATATGTCTCATAATATTATTAATTGAATATGTTCTAATTGAAATAAACTTCATGTAACAAATTTTAAGCTAAAATTAGTTATCACTTGTTCATTTTATGATAGCTTATTAATGTATTGATTGTCATTTACATGATGGATTATTTGTTATGTTGATGTTAGTGGGTATGGGAAACCCGTTGGGTACCCGAAACCCGCATGGGTATGGGTTTGGGCAAAAATTTATACCCGTCGTGGGTATGGGTTTTTTAGCGGGCGCATTTTTTCTTCGCGGGTATGGGTTTGGGCAAGTAATACCCTGCGGGTTTTTACCCATTGCCATCTCTACCTAGATCTCATAGAACTAGACTCAACTAAAGGTATATTCTTATTTCACTTGTTCAACAATTTTTACTTCAATTTGCCATTCGTAACTCATTATTTCTTTATTCCAGATTTTATTCTCTATATGGCGTTTGTTTGTAAATGGATTGTAATCAAGATGACTATTAAATAAGGTATTTTTCAACATCTATTGTTTATTTTGTAGCTACAAGTTATTTTATACTGTGTTATAAATTTTATTTTTTCTTGCGTTAGCAACACCTAAATTTTCTAGCGTCCTCCGCCACTGGGGACGATGATTATGACAGTTATAGATCATCGTTTAACACCTAATTATGGTTTCTCGTACGGATCAGAAGAAGCTGAGAAGTATGTCATGTGTGGGGTAAAAGGGACGAGTATTATACTGCTACCGTACCATTACGGAAGATATTGATCCATTGTGCATTGTGCATGCTTAGTGCAACTATATATTGCATTAATCGAGGTGCTACTTTGTCAACCATTAAATTTATTGGAGTGATACAGAAACATGATCGTTACACAAGTACATCGTTCGAGATGCCATCACATTGACATTGCAGGTAAACAAGAGCTTACCACTCGTTAGTGAGAGTGAAGATGCAAACACATGGTTGAGATATGCTGCGATGTTCAGTGATAAGTGGTTGTCAAAAAGATGGTTGACTTTGTTTTGTGTTGACTAACACTCCCTCCCTCAGTTCCACGATAGATGATTCAATGATAAGTGGTTTTCAAAAAGATGCTTGACTTTGTTTTGTGTTTGATTAATACTCCCTCCGTCCCACAATACCTGTTACTTCTTTATCTTTTTTCCATATTCAAATACATGATAATAAATCTAGATACATATATAAAACATATTGCATGAATCCATTAACACCCTAAAACGAATACTATTTTAGAACGGAGAAAGTATTTATGTGAGCATGGTATGTGCAACATCTCTTAGTTTGTAGTGTAAAGATGGTCACCGACAAAGGTGAAAATCAAATAGGTTCGTGTCGATAAATATGAAATTTGATCTTCTCGTCGAAATTCTATTTTCTGTAGCATATGAAGGTCCTGTTTGGATCCTCCTAGCTAATGTTTGTCAATTAGCCCGTAAATAATTAGATGGCAAACATTTAGTCATGGGATATTTGGAGTCTTAGCTAATAGATGTCTAAGACATAGTAAATATTATGTGTTTTACACTGCATTGCAAACAATTATTCAAAAGAGAAAGTAAAGAAACTGACGAGGATCTCGAGGATAGAGAGATCGTCTTTTCTCTTTTTATGATCTACCGGTAACTATTAGCAAAGTCAAACGGGTACTAGGCAAACAATTAGCTTTTTGGCTAACAATTAACTAATTTATTAGTCAACCTGTTTTAAAACCAAAGTGCTAAAATTAGGTCATGTATGAAAGCAATCTAGTTTTTAAGGAATCAATTTTTATTTTTTAAGCTAGGAGAAGCTAGCTTCTTGGTTTTTAAGAAACCGTAAATTCAATTTTTATAAATTAAGATATAAATCAGTTTCTATAAATCAGTTATTAAAAACTGGTCGGAAAAATGTTTGTCACATCAAACAGACCCGATCACCCGAAGTATACGAAACAATCCACGTCAAGATTTTATGTGAGTTTTCTGTTCTTTGGAGAAATTTTTTTGAATTTTTTCTGTCCGAGCATATCCCTGCAGCAGTGGCGCGGGCCGCGGGCGCCTGTGACCGCGTGAGGTCCAACCAAGCAGGCGCCGTCCCGGGACGACGCTTCACCGTCAGCGTCGCCGTCTTCCTACCTGTCTCTTGCCCCAGTCCGTCCCGTCATCCCGTGTGAACCACTGAACCCACGCCAAAGCAGAGCAACCACCTCTCTCTCTCTCTCCCACCAGGGAGGCAGGGACCGGTCTCCACAGTCCACACACACACAGAGGAACCAAGTCACGAAGACGAAGAGACAAGGGAGCGGTTGCCCGGCGCTGGTTTCCCTTTCCCCGATTCCCAGTTAAGCGCAGCGATTTGGCGTCTGATGATTGCGCAATCGAGCAGCGGCGCGGGGAGGCAACAGGACGCACCGAAAAGGGGGCGCCTTTACAGGACACGGGCCTCGCCTTTCCCTTGAATCTCGCCGCGCCGCGCCTCCTTTCGTTTTCCCGCCCGTCGCGACCTTTGCAACTGCAACCACAGCGAGCGAGCCACGGAGGGGGCAGAGCGGAGCCAGAGGTCTCTGACGCGGCGCAGGATCGCGGCGGCGGAGGGGAGCAAGCAGAGGAGGCCAAGAGGTCCGAGGGCCTCGCCGAAGCGCGTGCGGCGTAGTCCGCCTCTGTCCGTCCGGGTCCGGCAACGGCGGCGAGATGGAGGCGGCCGCCGACCTGGTGAGTTCTGCACTTCTGCTCGCCAACCCTCCTCCCGTTTCAGCGCCACGGTGCAGCGCAGCCGCCAGCGACCGATTCGTTTTCTTTGTCTTGTTAGATTGTTTTTTGGTTTGCTTCTGGATTTGGTGTGATATGAGCAGAGGAATATGCATGTGCAGATGGCACAGTTCATTCATATTCCTCTTGCGTTGGTTGGCACTTGGCAGGCTGGCTGTGGTCCACAATCCGCTGTCTTTTTTTTCAGTACAATTAGATCGTCGCTTCGCCTTGAGGGGTGAACAATTACTGGAACCGCCGGTGGTCAGTGCTAGATTAGGTTAGTGGTGAAGTCGCAGTTGCTTAAAGAGGGAGATGTTGTGTGAGCATCAATCTTGCTTCTTGCCGCGGCAAATTACTGTAGGTCGTGGGGTTGGGGTAAATATTTGGTCAACGTCGCATGCTACTGTGCCAGTGTCCGCTCCTTCATACAAAAAACCTTACCTTTTGCTACATCGCTATAGTTTTACACGGGTTGGACAACATTTTCTGCAACCTTCTTTTTTCAAGTATGTATTAGGTATGCTAACAGGAGTAACAGCTAACTGCTCATCATTCTCATAGTAGGGTACGAGAACGATGATGAGCCTCAGCCCTCAGACCACATCCTCTTCTTTTTTTTTAATGGAGAAACCATGTTCCAGCCTTTTGCATCAAGGATACATATGACTTCATAGTACAATCAACATAAACAATCCAACTATAGTAAAAACATCACATACTCAACCCAACTAAAATAAAAATATCATAACACAGTTTCTAGCATTACATCTCCAACCATGTGTTGCAAAGATATCCATTGCCACTATTTTCATTGCACGGCAAACATCTTTGATATCTTGGTGTAAATCCTATTTTTGCAATAACCTCCAAAATCTGAGCCAGTAAGACCCCTTAAAAATCACCTGCATGATTGAAGGTATCTGTTTTTTATTAAAAACTATATCATTACGGTATAGGTAGATTGACCAAAACATGGCTGCTACCCCCTATTAACAATTGTTTTTGTAAGCAATCCTTTTACTACTTTGCCACATCCTTATAATATGATTAATATTAATGGGTCTTTCTATATTTAGAGCAATAAAAATAATTCTCCAAACCGCTCTAGCTAAATAACAATTGAAAAAGAGGTGTTGGATTGTTTCATTTTGGTTACATAAACTACACTCTAGGCTTCCTTTCCACATTCTTTTTTTCAAATTGTCCTTAGTAAGAGTCGATCCTCTTCCTAGATATCAGAGGAAGATTTTGATCTTAAGAGGAAGTTTTAGTTTCCACAGCCAGCGAGGCTAATTTGAATTTGGGGTTAGAATATTATACATAAACCGAACCGAGAATGTTCGGATGCATTTGCCTTCCACATAAAGAAATCTCTTTCCGTCCCTACATTAATGTTACCAACTATATATTAACAAGTGTTGCCATTCTATCAATTTGACCCCAACTACTGGTCTACGGAACGTTAAGTTTTGTGTTAATTGTGGTAGAACATCTGCGACTAAGGAGAAAATTTGATATTTGCCATCATCACGAAACACGTTTGTAAAATTACTATCAAGCCCATATTTCATAGACACAACCCACAATTTATAGACACAAAGATAATTATAACAAGCAGACAACGTTTCAGGCAAAATTCCAGCTATTTCACGACTAAGACATTCTTTTGGCGCATTGTTTTGTATAAGTTAGGAAATTGCTCATTGAGTGGTGAAATCCAAATATCTTCCCAGAACCTAGTTTCTTGGTCATTACCCACTTGGAACCGATCCTCCTAAGGCCCCGTTCGGCAGGCCAGCATCCAAACCAGGCCAGGATCGAAAGCAGCCCAGGATCAAGTGATACATGTGTTGTCACTAATTCCTGGTCACTAGCCCAGGAACCAATCCGGGAGGTAGCTCACCAGGACTCGTTCCAGACCAAGAATTGAGCGAAGGGAATTCAAATCAGGTGGGTCTGTTTCTGGTCCAGATTAAAACGAACGGCTCTAGCAGACTGGGCCGGATTCTAAGCCGGGTTGATTCATCCCGCCCGGAAAGAGGTCGGGAATAGGCCGTTCCGGCCGAAACGAACGACGACTAAGGGGCCGTTAGTTTCTTCCGGAATGGAGGCATGGAACAATTTCTAGCCGGTTTGTTTCTCTAATTTATATAAGTTTTAATCAGCTGGAATAATTTCTGGTCCATTCCTGGACAAACGAACAAGGTCTAAGGAAATCTTCCTTTACATTCAATAAACCAGCCCATAAATGGGAATCTCTAGGAGTTCGAGACACCTGGGTCAGAGACTTACTCCCTAAATATTTGTTCCTGAGGATTTGTTACCAAATGCCATCTTTGTTAATAATTTTGTAAAGCCATTTTTTTAGCAAACAATGATTCTTGGTTGCTAGGTTGACTACCTCTAGCCTACCTGGTCTTTTGGCTGGCAAAAAGACCGCATTCTCTTCTATTATTTGCATCTTCTTTGTTTGTTTGGGAAACCATTCCACACGAACTAACTCATCTGGTTCAATGACTCCTTTTCCCAGCTGGAGTACGAGCTGCAGAGGGAGATCTCCGGCATCTTGATTCAGAACTACGTCTGCGGTTTGCGCCAGGAGTATGAGATGAAGTTGTGGGAGCACCGGAACTGCATCAGCGCTCTGAACAGGAACTGGGCGGAAAAGGTTTCTGAGATCACGGCGCTGCGAGACGAGCTTCGCGATGTTCTCTGTACTTCTGAACCTGCTACTCATCATCACCATCACCGCTCCCACGGGAGTCTAGAAGACGAGACGATCATTGCGAAGACGGAAGGTGACAGTGAGCCTCCGGTAACAGAGAAATCTTCTGAGTCTACGCTCGAGATCCCAGATTTTTCCCTCCTGAAGCACATGCACGGCGAAGAAATCACGAGTTTTCTCAGGACAGAATGGCTAAAGCTGCGAAGGCAGCACGAGTCCGAGCTTCACGAGAAGACAGAGGAGCTGTTCAGGGTGAAAAGGGAACACGCAAAGGAGAAAGCTTCGTTGCCTCTTAAGAAAGAGCGGGAGCTTGAGCTCCACAGGTCGAAGCTGCTACAGACCATCGCTAGGCTGGGCGAGATAGCCTCCAGGAAAGAGGAATCTTGCTCTGACTGCAACGAGGATGAGGAGATGTGCAGATTGAAGGACAGGATCGGCGTGCTACTACAAGAAAACAATCGTCTCCGAGGCTTGCTGGCTGATAAGAAGCAGGAGGTTAAACATCTCTCTTTGCAAGTGTCAGATTCAAGGAGCAAAATAGCCCAGTACTCACTGCCAGAGTCAAAACTGTCGAATAATTGTGAGAAGCTTAGGGCTGAACTTGAAGATTTTAAGATAGAGAGGCACTTGAACGATTTATTGGACTCATCTGTATTCAGGGAAGTTTGTCACAATTATGAGGATCAGATATGTGATTTGAATCAGGAGGGATCCTTCCTCAGAGACCTGCTTGATGAAAAAGAAGACCAGCTAAGTATCATGTACGAAGATAGACAGAAGCTCAAGCATGAAAACGATCAACTCGTATCGATTGCAGGGTCAATTATACAGCATCATGACCAAGCCAACTTGGTTCATGACGAGCTTATGATATATAAGGAGAAATTGTGCGAGCAAGAACTTTTGATATTGGAGTCAAAGGGCGAATATAACTCCATGAAAAGGTGCCTGTATGAGGCTATGCAGCAAATCCAGGTATGCAAGCAAGAAATTCTAGGCCTGACTGAGAATTTAACTTCTATGTCTATTGCTTTGGAGAAAGCCAAGGAACAGAATGCCTCACTTGACGCCACAATCCGAGAGATGAAGAAAACACCAGGGCAAAGCATTGGCAGTCATTGGGGGCAAACTGGGGAATTTGATCTTACCAGTATGGAGAAGTTATCAAAGACATGTAGTGACTTCGAAAGCAGATTAGTAGAAACAATGAAAAGAAATGAAACCAGGTGCGTAAGTTAACTTATATCTGTTCACATTTCTTCTCTGTAGTTGCTTGTTTAATCTAGAACCACACTTGCTCAGCTAGGCTGGTTGACTCTTCTGAGTTTTGAAAATAGCATACTGACACTCCTTGTATTTTAGGCCCTGTTTGGAACCTCTAGAACTAATAGTTAGCTGCTAAAAATTAGTTGTTGGGTTCGAAACAGCCTCCGCTAATAGCGCAGCTAATTATTAGCTACCTCATAGCTAACAATTAGTTCATTAGCTGGCTCAACCCAGCTAATAATTTATTAGCTGACTAACTACTAGCTCTAGGGGTTCCAAACATGGCCCTAGTCATCTGCATGTTATTGTAAAGCAGCAACTTGGTTATATCTTTTATGTATTTCAGTATATTATTCAAACGTTAATTTTCTTTTCTAAACAAATGTGCAGGTTGACTAGTATAGTTTGTCAGTTTAGCCCACTGGTGCAGCAAGTTGCTCTCTTAAGGAAAAAAGAATTCTGGTATAAGCAAATACTCGAGATTAAATGCTCAAATCTTTGGAAAGCAGAAGCCGAGGTTAGTCTTGTTTTAAAGTTCTTTCTTCTTAATTAAGCTGCAAGGCTATATTGCCAAGTTGCTTAGGTGGTCTGCGTAGTATTTAAATGTCTTCATCCATCCCAAGCTAAAGCACAAGTCTAAGGTCTGATCCTTGTCGCGTTCATTTTTATATGGGCTACGGTGTCCCTGTGTATGGCTGGACCAGGGGTTCGGAATGTTTCTCGACTTTCATGAGGTCTTTTTCTTAATATAATATTTTTGGGAGCAGTCTTATCTTCCGTAGGTCGAGTTTTTTTATATTGACCGTGATATGTACAAACGTGAATAGATAGAATGATAAGTTAGTGATGCATTAAATTCCAAAGAAATGGTAAATACTTCGGTTGGTGTTAAAGTGGCCCAAAGTGATAGATTTAGCAAGGAATATTTGTCCATTTCTATTAAGAAAAAATGTAGATGGCGTTAAACAATAGGTAGTCTTTGTTATGTTAGTTTCTTTTCCATGTAATGTAATGAGGGCATCTGATTTATTTTCTTATTCTAATTCAGGTTGATGTACTTGGTGATGAGGTTGACACCCTTCTAAGTGTGCTGGGAAAAATTTATATTGCACTCGACCATTATTCGCCAGTTTTGAAGCATTACCCTGGGGTAAGGTAAATCCTCCATAAAAGGAATATGTCTCTCGCTATTGAGATCTAACCTTTTCTGCTATGCTTACAGGTTACAGAGATTTTGATGCTTGTGCAGAAGGTGTTGAAAGGAGAAAGCGTTTAACACCGAACCACTATGTGAAAATCTTGACAGATTTCATGTCCATATTACAAACAGTAGCGCAAGACCCTAAGAAGAGTTAGGGCAATGTGCTGTGGGAGAATATTTACACGTACTTACTGCAAAGGAGCTTCCTAGATTAGATTTTTTTTTTTACGAACAGTCGAAGTACTGAAGTAGCCATGGGTCCAATTAAATGGTGTAGAGTAACCGGTTTTCAGCTTGCTAGCTAGCTTTATTTGTATTACCTCCGTTCTCGAATATTTGTCGCTGGCTAGCTCATTTTTAAACTAAAACACGACAAATAAAAAAGAACAGAGGTAGTATTAGTGTGCAGTTATAGTTGAATTCAGACTAGGAATTCAAAAGGTTGGTTTAACGATGGTAGCTTTACAGTATTAGTGTTTGGGTAGTATAAATGTGTATGTAACGGTTGTAGGTTTAGGTTGGATGATGCTCTGGTGATTATTATTTCAAGGAGCATAGCTTCTTGTAGTCATATGGAGTATTGTATGCTTGCAGTGGGTAGGGAAGATGGACTTGTAACAGCTGCGTCCCATTCGTTGCAGTTAAAATATACATGCAGATTCTTTGTGTTGACAGGAGGTATTGAAATGAACATGCTTGACTGATACATTGCAAATGTCTACGGTATCATGGATATTCCTTCACTGCTAACTCAGCGCAAATTCATGGTCTATTTTTGCTCATTAACTATTTGGTATGAAGTAGCGCATGGTTTAGCTTGAGGAAATTAAGAGGCATAATAACAGCATTTTTAGCAAATATATTAATTAAAAAGGCATTCCTAGCTGTTACAAAATATTGTGTACAAAGTGGATCAACCCCTATCTGACAGTTTTCTCCCAAGGGACATACCCCTTGGGAGACACTGCATCCATTGTATATAAGAAATCCTATCTGCAATAAAGTAGACAACTGTCATTTCTCTCTATCTACTAAATCTCGTTTTCACTGAGTTCCAACACGTTATCAGCACTTTTGCTCTATAGGGAGAGTGAAGAGAGTTACGTGATGATTCGCCATGGAGGCCCTGGGCAGCAGCGCCGGGTGGTCGCGTGAAACGACGGTGGGCCTCGCGCGCGTTGGCGTGGCTACTGCTCGCGGCGTACTTTGGCTTCGGGCGGCGGCGCGAAGGGCGGTTCCCAGCGCCGCTCAGGCTCTGGTGGGCAGCGTAGCGTCTGGCAAGAAACCACTGTGGCAAGAGATCATGGACGGGTGCAGGCCGGCCACAGTGACCGTGAGCGACCACTCGGCAGCGACGAACTGCTCATCGCCGACGAGCGTGCGGGCATCGCCTACGGCACCCGCATCAAATGATTTCGTTTACGCTTCAAAGAAACTGGCTGGTTGCTGCAGACGATACTTCCATGGCCCTTCTCGGTGCGCGGACGCCGAAACGGCCACGTGCGCTCCCCGGAGCGGGCGCGCGGCTCGGCCCCGGAGCGGGCGGGCGAGCGGCCTCGGCCAAAGGGCTCCCCAGGCGCGGCTGCTCCCTGGCGGCGGGCGCGTCCGGCCACGACGGCGCGGGCGTGACCCGGCCGCGGGCTCGGGCGCCGGCCACGGCGGCGCGGGCACGACCCGGCCGCGGGTGGTGCAGCAGCGGCTCGGCGCGGTCGAACTCCCTGGCACGCGCATCGCCTCGGCGGCGGCTGCGTCCGTACTCTCTAACAGCAGCGGTCTGGCAGCCGGCGGCGCCTACGATGTGGTGGCGGTGGTGTGCGGTTAGTCCCTAACCTTGCCAACCGGTTGGGCCATATGCGAGCGACCAGGGGAGCACCCGTGCATGAGCTTGGGAGATGGGCCTGCCGCACAACAACCAAGTGCTATTTTCTTAATATTATTGTCCGTTGTACTATTCCGTACTAAAAAGCATAATTATATACATCACCAGTTTACTTCTCTGATGTACTACATTATATTTATACCATATTAATAAATATATGTATTTGTTTATACATGTATTTATGTATTGTTGTTCCTACGCATGATGAATCCACTGAAAACATTAAATTTTTAAAAGGATTTATCTTAAACAAAAGTTATCGCATATCATCCCTATTTTAAGTTTGAACATAAGGTGGTAGAGTCATAGACATTGGCTGCGTTTTATTCTCATGAATAATCCTGCCCAGAGACCATGTCTAATGCAGCGATTAGTTTCGCCTGTCACTGAAAGGTCTACACTATGTATCAACATATATAGTGATTACCTACACGTGTTCAATTTAAAATAATGGTTATGATACTGGGTTTACTCCAAATGTTTGGGGACTAACCTAATTATATGTTACACTTTAGTGTGAACATGTAATTCTGGAAGGATGAAACACCTTCATGTATCTAATTTTGAGATATGTTGTTAAATTTTTGTAATTTTATTACAACAATCGCCATTTAGGTTTGTTTAGTCTTACCACACATGGTAGATTAATAAACTAATGGTTATGACTTGTTAGTGAATTATATTTTCCTTTACATTTATAATTCACATAGTTTCGACTTGCTTTTGTTTTTGCATTCTTTTATGTTTGCATGGAAAACATAACACATAATTAAGTCGAAACTAATGGTCCTCATGCAAAATGATATTGCATTTTTGGGAAAAGCATAGGGTGATGGAGTACTAAGCACTGGCTGCGCTAAATTCTGTATAGAATTTAGTAGCCCAGAGACCGTGCTTTAGGCCGCATTTGAAATGCCTATCACTATGAGGTCTACATCTTTCGAGATGATTACCTATACGTGCTAACCCAAAAAGATCACGGACCAAGCAGGCGTCGCGGGCTATGGAGCCAGGCTGGACGCTGCAGTCATGGTGACTGCTAAAAGAATTCTTTTAATTAAGTTCTACTTAATTAAATGATGAATTCTTGCAAAATATGACACATATCTTGAACTTGGGATATTTCAACACATGATGAAGATCTAGGCTTTGGCTGCAATAAGTTCTTGGAATTTATTTGCATTGAGACCAAGCTTTTAGACAGCAAAATGTTATTTGCCCATCAGTAAGAGGTCTACATCATATGGTCATGATGATTACCTATGTGTTCTCCCAAGTAGATGTGTTGGAGATGTGATGTTGGTTATTCACCTTTATGGTGATTTCCATTTTATTTTTGAAATTTTGGTCAAGCACAGGGTAGTGGAGTCCTAAGCATTGGCTGCGGTATGTTCCTTGAATATATCAGCCCAGAGACCATGCTTTCAGGCAGCAAAAGTTTTGCCCACTACTGAGAGATCTACTCCATTGTTTCATTACATGGAGATTATCTATGTTGTGTACACCAATTTTCAAAAATCTTTTGGTACACTTTATGTGATACCTAGAATTCTCCAACATATAAAGATATGATATATTTTGCGGTATATTACAACATCAGAAAATGGTTAAGCCATTTGGAGGATAATTATTTAATAGAGTTTGATGAACTCGCCTAATGGGCTTAATTATCCTTAATGTTCATTTGCATATGTCCATTTCATTTTTGCATGATATGGGAATTCATCTCTTCATTTTGGAGGAAATAAGATGCTCTCTTTCTCTTACGGTTCTTATGAAAAGAACTTATGTGCTTTTGCGGCTTGATATGCAAGCGCAAAATGAATAACAAAGAAAATCATAAGACTTGTGGACTTATGAGTATGTGTCTACATTAAGTTGTAGACTAACACTTTGTATTCATATATTTTGCTTGAAAGCAAATCTATAAGCACATTAAAAAGGGAAGGGCGATGAGTATGACAAACTCTTTTGTCATTTCACTATACGTGGTATAGTGGTGTATGCCTAAGCATCTAATCTTGTATATGAAATCCCAATAGATGCATACTACTCATGAAAGCTAAGATATGAAGTGTACTTCAATCTTCCATCTGACATGATAACAGTGGCTAGTTGTGTAATTCATGATTTGGACAAATCATGTAACAACACTTCTTTTTCTAAGAGAAGACCACTTTGTTAGATGATTTGCTTTTGAGTAATATTTAAATGATGCATGAGATTTGGTATAATCTCATAATTGATGTTGTGATAGGTTCAACTCATGTGGTGTGAGTTGAACACACTCATGTGATTTGAGTGTATAAACTCATATGAATTTGAGTTAAACAAACTCATCGATTGGAGTTGATCACTCATGTGATTTGAGTTGAACAAACTCATCGATTAGAGTTGAACCAACTCATCAAGGGAGTTGAAGACTCATTGATTTGAGTTGTGCAAACTTGTACAGTGATTCTTCCAATTGAGGAAGAAACATGCAATGTGGAGAATTGAGCTACAAACTCTATAAGTGGGGAAACAAAATATTCTTATATTCCTTTGGAAAGAGGAAAGAATATTTTGACAATCGCTTCATGCGATATCATGATATGTTATTATCATATCCCCTTTGGTATTGAAAGTATCAAGGATGTGTTGATATATCCTAATTGTTATCTTACCATATTATAGAGATATCCATATAATTTCTATCATGTGGAAACACAAAGTGATAGTGATGGATATTGCATGTGTTTCTCGGAAACATTCCTTATGGATTGTATTCTACATACATCCTCTCGTACAACGTGTTGCATTTGTTAAACTTTTCATGTGATGTTACTTACCATGCGGGTAAGATTGAATTGGTCATCCCATTGTTGGGATGAAATGAAAAGTTATGAATAATTCTATTGGTCATGTTTTTCCCATAAGATGGATACTTGATGAGTATCATCGGGAATGAGATTTTAAGTCCCCCTTATCTTAAAATCTGATCTGAATTGGTTAAGTTCTTTGAATTGTTTTAAAGGAATGAGTGTGGTCCATTACAGAGATTGTATGGACATTGAAGGCTTTATATGGTTCTTTGGTGCATCTATAGGATGACCTCAAGTGTGTCCTTCGGACAACACGTGACCATTAAGTAATAATGTCTCAAGCTTGAGCACATTAGCCTCCACACTACTGAATTTACCAAATGTGCTTACAATAATGATTGTTTGTCTTGGTATTCAGAATGATATCCATAAAGGATATGATGAATCTGTGATAGATTCGAAAATTTCAGATCATTAATGACCATCAATAATGAATTGTCATTTCCAACTAGTTATGGTTGGAGTCAGGAAGTTTTGCACGCTCATGACTTGTGATTAACTGCATGTACTGCATGTACAAGTTCCCCTATGGTTTTAGTACGTGGGAATCCATGAAAGATTTCCCATGCATACATTGGGTATGTTCCCAACCTCACCACCGCAGCGTACATGTATGGCCACACAGAAAGCTGGGGATCTATGTGAGAATTCATTCTCCGTCGATCATTAAGTTTTAGAATCTCTTCATGAGAATCTATTTATGGCATGTACGCTTGCTTGAATCATGGGCTTTTCCAGGCATTAGGGGGAGATTTCAAGTACCAAATAGAATGCCAGGAAATTATAATAAATGCAGTAAGCATTCAGGCTCAGGATCACGTACTAAAACTGAACCTTTGGGTTCAAATGATTTGCAAGAAGTTGCAAATTGACTGCCTTATGCATTTACTATGAGGTGTCACTCAAATTAATCCTATGTGGAAGTGCCAGAAAGAGTGGTTAAATGGAACACCACTCAACTCCCTATTACAATGATGTTGTAATTAAGATGGGGAGAAGTATGGTCACAAATTGGGATTAAGATGCTTGCAAGCTAGTGAAGGCTAGACCTTCTGAGATAGTAAATGCAGACCAACTATTCGTTGGTAACCAACATAGTGTTGGTGGACACCTAGAGGATATGGATTATCCTGTGAATGTAATACATTCACAACCTAGCTCAGTGCGCACTGATGAGGCTAGGTTATCGGAAGCCCTTGATTCTCGTTTTGGGATTTCACGAGGAATCATAAGGGTACATAAAAATGACTTTATGTCAACTAGAGAATTGTGTTATTTAAAAGCTACGAGTGTCGACACATACTGTCGGGGACCATAATTAGGGGTACCCCCAAGACTCCTAATCTCAGCTGGTAAACCCCATCAGCACAAAGCTGCGAAGGCCTGATGGGCGCGATTCAGGCCAAGGCTCCGCTCAAGGGACACGATCCCGCCTCGCCCGAGCCCGACCTCGGGCAAAGACAGCTGACCCCGCAAAATTCACGCCTCGCCCGAGGATCCCCTCAAGCAACGGACGCACCGTCGACTCGCTCGAGGCACAGCTCGGGTAGGCTTCGCGGAGAAGCAACCTTGGCCAAATCGCCACACCAACTGACCATATCGCAGGAGCATTTAATGCAAGGACCGCCTGACATCTTATCCTGACGCGCGCTCTTCAGTCGACAGGGCCGAAGTGACCGCAGTCACTTCGCCGCTCCACTGACCGACCTGACAGGAATACAACGCCGCCTGCCCTGCTCCGACTGCCGTGCCACTCGCCAGAGTGAGGTCGACAGCGGCTAAGTCCAGCCTTGGGCGACATAGGAAGCTCCGCCTCGCCCGACCCTAGGGCTCGGACTCAACCACGACTTAGAAGACGACGAACTCCGCCTCGCCCGACCCCAGGGCTCGGACTCAGCCTTGGCTCCGGAAGATGATGGACTCCGCCTCGCCCGACCCCAGGGCTCGGACTCAGCCTCGGCTCCGGAAGACGATGGACTCCGCCTCGCCCGACCCTAGGGCTCGGACTCAACCTCGACCTCGGAGGAATCGCCACCTCGCCCAAACTCGGGTCCGAATCGGCCACGTCGCCAGGGGGGGCCATCATTACCCTGCCCTTAGCTAGCTCAGGCTACGGGGAACAAGACTGGCGTCCCATATGGCTCGCCCCAGTAAACAAGTAATGATGACACCCCGCACGCTCCATGACAACGGCAGCTCCCAGCCCCTTACGTCAGCAAGGAGACGTCAGCAAGGATCCGACAGCCCCGACAGCTGTACTTCCGCAGGGCACCAGCTCTCCTCCGACTGCCACGACATCACATGAACATGGCAGCAACACCTCTCCGACAGCCACGACGACATGTACATAGGGCACTAGCTCCTCTCTGCTAGACACGTTAGCACATTGCTACACCCCCCATTGTACCCTGGGCCCTCTCCTTACGTCTATAAAAGGAAGGTCCAGGGCTCTCGTACGGAGGGTTGGCCGCGCGGGAGAACGGGCCGACGCATAAGGCTCTCGCTCTCTCTCTCTCCCACGCAAACGCTTGTAACCCCCTACTGCAAGCGCATCCATCCGCCCTGGGCGCTGGACAACACGAAGGCCGCGGTTTCCCCTTACTGTTCTCCCCCTTTGTGTCCCGTCTCGCGCCGACCCATCTGGGCTGGGACACGCAACGACAATTTACTTGTCGGTCCAGGGACCCCCCGGGGTCGAAACGCCGACAGTTGGCGCGCCAGGTAGGGGCCTGCTGCGTGTTGACGAACAGCTTCCCGTCAAGCTCCAGATGGGTAGTCTCCAGCAACCTTTCCAACCCGGGACGATGCTCCGTTTCGGGAGTCTTGAGTTCATGTCCCTCGACGGCAGCTACGACATGATACTCCTTCCTCCGCCGCGCGACAGCGACAATGGCGGCCGTCAGCCCGCCCGCCGGCGACGGAATCAACGACGTCTTCCCCACATGGCGGAAGAACAACATCCGGGTTTGTCCCGTCACCTCCCCCACCGACGGAGGAGGAGGCGGGGCAACCATGGCCAAGTAGGAGGCGGCACCTCGTCGGCTGTCGAGCAAGTCGATGACGCCGGCGCCCCAGCGGGGGACACGTAGGGCTTCGACCTTGCGTCTGAGACGAAGACGAGCGCCATTTCCCCGCAACACGCCAACCCCAAGTAGATGAACGACGCCAGCACGCTCGCGAAGGACTTGCTGGGCGTCGCCCTCGTACTTGAGACAACGGTGCAGTCCGCCCCTGACGCGACTTCGTCACCGCCCATCGACCAAGAGGTACCGACCGATTCCCATCTCGTGCCTTTTGGATTCAGCTTTGACCCACCAAGCGACCTCGCTTCGGTGGAAGCCTTCATAGAGGCATGTACCAACCCTCCGGGGTACCATATGCGGTCGCCCTAGGACAGACTGACGGCCGTCTCGACCTACGAACCCTCGGGTTCCGAGGAGGATGATGAGCCCGACTTTAGTTGGGATTTCTCCGGGCTCGGTAACCCCAGTGCCATGCAGGACTTCATGACTGCATGCGACTACTGCCTCTCCGATTGTTCCGATGGTAGCCGCAGCTTCGGCGACGAGGACTGCGGCCCGAGTCGTGAATGTTTCCACGTCGATATAGGGGGTCCCGGCGAAGGCAACCATCTTGGTATGCCGGAGAGCGGCGATCCCCCTAGGCCTGCGCCTCGCGTTGACATCCTTCAGGAGCTAGCTGTAATCCGCAAGATGCAGGCCAGGCTCGACGAGGGAGCAGGAACACTTGAGCAGTTCCGGCGAAACATCGGGCAGGAATGGGCAGACCAAGCTCCGGCCGGAGAAGCGCGTCATCTACCCCAGGGCATCCAGCACCGCATTGCCGACGACGTCAGGGCAAGGCCGCCACCGGCTTCCAGTGGGGTCGGCCAGAACCTGGCTGCAGCAGCAATACTACTCTGCGCGATGCCGGAACCATCAACCACCGAAGGGCGGCGTATCCAGGGAGAGCTCAAGAATCTCCTGGAGGATGTCGCGGTCCGACGGGCCGAAAGCTCTGCCTCCCGAAGGCAGGGGTACCCCTCGGGGCATCGCGCCGCGACTTCCCGATTCGTGCGGGAAGCCTCGGTCCACACCGGGCGCACGTGCAACTCGGCGCCTGTGGCCCCGGGTCGCCTCGGCAACGAGCACCACCACCGCAACCGTCGAGCCCCCTCGACGAGAGGGTGCGCCGAGGCTACCACCCCAGGCGCAGGGGACGCTACGACAGTGGGGAGGATCGGACCCCCTCGCCCGAACCACCTGGTCCGCAGGCTTTCAGCCGGGCCATACGACGGGCGCCGTTCCCGACCCGGTTCCGAACCCCGACTACCATCACAAAGTACTCGGGGGAGACGAGGCCGGAACTGTGGCTCGCGGACTACCGACTGGCCTGCCAGCTGGGTGGAACGGACGATGACAACCTCATCATCCGCAACCTCCCCCTATTCCTCTCCGACACCGCTCAAGCCTGGCTGGAGCATCTGCCTCCGGGGCAGATCTCCAACTGGGACGACCTGGTCCAAGCCTTCGCCGGCAACTTCCAGGGCACGTACGTGCGCCCTAAGAACTCCCAGGATCTCCAAAGCTGCCGCCAGCAGCCGAGAGAGTCTCTCTGGGACTACATCCGGCGATTCTCGAAGCAGCGCACCGAGCTGCCCAACGTCACCGACTCGGACGTCATCGGTGCGTTCCTCGCCGGCACCACCTGCCGCGACCTGGTGAGCAAGCTGGGTCAGAAGACCCCCACCAGGGTGAGCGAGCTGATGGACATCGCCACCAAGTTCGCCTCTAGCTAGGAGGCGGTTGAGACCATCTTCCAAAAGGACAAGCATCCCCAGGGCCGCCAGCCGGAAGACGTCCCCGAGGCATCCGCTCAGCGCGACACCAAGAAGAAGAACAAGAAGAAGTCGCGAGCGAAACGTGACGCAACCGACGCGGACCTTGTCGCCGCCGCTGAGTACAAGAACCCTCGGAAACCTCCTGGAGGTGCCAATCTCTTCGATAAGATGCTCAAGGAGGCGTGCCCCTATCAACAGGGGCCTGTCAAGCACACCCTTGAGGAGTGCGTCATGCTTCGGCGCCACTTTCACAAGGCCGGGCCACCGGCGGAAGGTGGCAGGGCCCACAACAACGACAAGAAGGAGGATCACAAGGCAGAGGAGTTCCTCGAGGTCCACGACTGCTTCATGATCTACGGTGGGCAAGTGGCGAACGCCTCGGCTCGGCACCGCAAGCAAGAGCGTCGGGAGGTCTGCCCGGTAAAGGTGGCGGCGCTAGTCTACCTAGACTGGTCCGACAAGCCCATCACCTTCGACCAGGGCGACCACCCCGACCGCGTGCCGAGCCCGGGGAAATATCCGCTCATTGTCGACCCCGTCATCGGCAACGTCAGGCTCACCAAGGTCCTCATGGACGGAGGCAGCAGCCTCAACATCATCTACGCCGAGACCCTCGGGCTCCTGCAGATCGATCTGTCCTCGATCCGGACAGGCGCGACGCCTTTTCACGGGATCATCCCCGGGAAACGCGTCCAACCCCTCGGACAACTCGATCTGCCCGTCTGCTTCGGGACTCCCTCCAACTTCCGAAGGGAAACCCTCACGTTCGAGGTGGTCGGGTTCCGAGGAACCTACCACGCAGTACTGGGGAGGCCATGCTACGCCAAGTTCATGGCCATCCCCAACTACACCTACCTCAAGCTCAAAATGTCGGGCCCCAACGGGGTCATCACCGTCGGCCCCACGTACCGACACGCGTACGAATGCGACGTGGAGTGCGTGGAGTACGCCGAGGCCCTCGCCGAATCTGAGGCCCTCATCGCCGACCTGGAGAGCCTCTCCAAGGAGGCGCCAGATGCGAAGCGCCACGCCGGCAACTTCGAGCCAGCAGAGACGGTTAAGTCCGTCCCTCTCAACCCCAGCAACGACGCCTCCAAGCAGATCCGGATCAGCTCCGAGCTCGACCCCAAATAGGAAGCAGTGCTCGTCGACTTTCTCCGCACGAACGCCGAAGTTTTCGCGTGGAGTCCCTCGGACATGCCTGGCATACCGAGGGATGTCGCCGAGCACTCGCTGGATATCCGAGCTGGATCCCGACCCGTGAAGCAGCCTCTGCGCCGATTCGACGAAGAAAAGCGCAGAGCCATAGGCGAGGAGATCCACAAACTGATGGCTGCAAGGTTCATCAAAGAGGTATTCCATCCTGAATGGCTTGCCAACCCTGTGCTTGTAAGAAAGAAAGGAGGGAAATGGCGGATGTGTGTAGACTACACTGGTCTAAACAAAGCATGTCCGAAGGTTCCCTACCTTCTGCCTCGCATCGACCAAATCGTGGATTCCACTGCTGGGTGCGAAACCCTGTCATTCCTCGACGCCTACTCAGGGTATCACCAAATCAAGATGAAAGAGTCCGACCAGCTCGCGACTTCCTTCATCACACCTTTTTGCATGTACTGCTACGTTACTATGCCATTTGGTTTGAGGAATGCGGGTGCGACATACCAAAGGTGCATGAACCACATGTTTGGCGAACACATTGGTCGGACCGTCGAGGCTTACGTCGATGACATCGTAGTCAAGACGAGGAAAGCCTCCGACCACCTCTCCGACCTTGAAACGACATTCAAGTGTCTCAAGGCGAAAGGCATAAAACTCAATCCCGAGAAGTGCGTCTTCGGAGTCCCCCAAGGCATGCTCTTGGGGTTCATCGTCTCCGAGCGGGGCATCGAGGACAACTCGGAGAAAATCGCGGCCATCACCAACATGGGGCCCATCAAGGACTTGAAAGCGTACAGAGGGTCATGGGATGCCTTGCGGCTCTGAGCCGCTTCATCTCGCGCCTCGACGAAAGAGGCCTACCTCTGTACCGCCTCTTAAGAAAGACCGAGTGCTTCACTTGGACCCCCGAGGCCGAGGAAGCCCTCGGGAACCTGAAGGCGCTCCTTACGAACGCACCCATCCTGGTGCCTCCCGCTGCCGGAGAAGCCCTCTTGATCTACGTCGCCGCTACCACTCAGGTGGTCAGCGCCGCGATCGTGGTCGAAAGACGAGAAGAAGGGCATGCATTGCCCGTCCAGAGGCCGGTCTACTTCATCAGTGAGGTACTGTCCGAGACCAAGATCCGCTACCCACAAATTCAGAAGCTGCTGTACACGGTGATTCTGACGCGGCGGAAGTTGCGACACTACTTCGAGTCTCATCCGGTGACTGTGGTGTCATCCTTCCCCCTGGGGGAGATCATCCAGTGCCGAGAGGCCTCGGGTAGGATTGCAAAGTGGGCGGTGGAAATCATGGGTGAGACAATCTCGTTCGCCCCTCGGAAGGCCATCAAGTCCAAAGTCTTGGCGGACTTTGTGGCTGAATGGGTCGACACCCAGCTCCCGGCAGCTTCGATCCAACCGAACTCTGGACCATGTTTTTCGACGGGTCGCTGATGAAAACAGGGGCAGGCGCGGGCCTGCTCTTCATCTCGCCCCTCGGGAAGCACCTTTGCTACGTGCTGCGCCTCCATTTCCCGGCGTCCAACAACGTGGCTGAGTACGAGGCTCTGGTCAACGGGTTGCGCATCGCCATCGAGCTAGGGGTCCGACGCCTCGACGCTCACGGTGACTCGCAGCTTGTCATCGACCAAGTCATGAAGAACTCCCACTGCCGTGACCCGAAGATGGAAGCCTACTGCGACGAGGTTCGGCGCCTGGAGGACAAGTTCTACGGGCTCGAGGTCAACCACGTCACCCGGCGGTACAACGAGACTGCAGACGAGCTGGCGAAGATAGCTTCAGCACGAACAACGGTTCCCCCGAACGTCTTCTCCCGGGACCTACATCAACCCTCAGTCAAGACCGACGACACGCCCGAGCCTGAGAAGGTCTCGGCCCTGCCCGAGGCGCCCTCGGCTCAGCCCGAGGCACCCTCGGCCCCCAAGGGTGAGGCACTGCGCGTCGAGGAAGAGCAGAATGGGGTCCCGCCTAATCGAGACTGGCAGACCCCGTACCTGCAATATCTCCACCGAGGAGAGCTGTCCCTCGACCGAGCCGAAGCTCGGCGACTGGCGCGGCGCGCCAAGTCGTTCGTCTTGTTGGGGGACGGGAAGGAGCTCTACCACCGTAGCCCCTCAGGCATCCTCCAGCGATGCATATCCATCGCCGAAGGTCAGGAGTTATTACAAGAAATACACTCGGGGGCTTGCGGTCACCACGCCGCGCCTCGAGCCCTCGTTGGGAACGCCTTCCGACAGGGTTTTTACTAGCCAACCACGGTGGCCGATGCCACTAGGATTGTACGCACCTGCCAAGGGTGTCAATTCTACGCGAAGCAGACCCACCTGCCCGCTCAGGCTCTGCAGACAATACCCATCACCTGGTCGTTTGCTGTGTGGGGTCTGGACCTCGTCGGTCCCTTGCAGAAGGCACCCGGGGGCTACACGCACCTTCTGGTCGCCATCGACAAATTCTCCAAGTGGATCGAGGTCCGACCCCTGAACAGCATCAGGTCCGAACAGGCGGTAGCGTTCTTCACCAGCATTATCCATCGCTTTGGGGTCCCGACAACGGCACCCAGTTCACCGGCAGAAAGTTCCTGGACTTCTGCGAGGATCACCACATCCGGGTGGACTGGGCCGCCGTAGCTCACCCCATGACGAATGGGCAAGTAGAGCGTGCCAACGGCATGATTCTGCAAGGGCTCAAGCCACGGATCTACAACGACCTCAACAAGTTAGGCAGGCGATGGATGAAGGAACTCCCCTCGGTGGTCTGGAGTCTGAGGACAACGTCGAGCCGAGCCACGGGCTTCACGCCGTTCTTTCTAGTCTATGGGGCCGAGGCCATCTTGCCCACAGACTTAGAATACGGTTCCCCGAGGACGAGGGCGTACGACGACCAAAGCAATCGAACCAACCAAGAAGACTCACTGGACCAGCTGGGAGAGGCTCGGGACATGGTCTTACTACACTCAGCACGGTATCAACAGTCCCTGCGACGCTACCACGCCCGAGGGGTTCGGTCCCGAGACCTCCAGGTGGGCGACTTGGTGCTTCGGCTGCGACAAGACGTCCAAGGGCGCCATAAGCTCACGCCTCCCTGGGAAGGGCCATTCATCATCGCCAAGATTTTGAAGCCCGGAACATACAAGCTGGCCAACAGTCAAGGCGAGGTCTATAGCAACGCTTGGAACATCCGACAGCTACGTCGCTTCTACCCTTAAGATGTTTTCAAGTCGTTCATACACCTCGTTTACATACGCTAATAAAGTCTAACTATCAAGGAAGGGTCAGCCTTGCCTCGGCAAAGCCCGACCCTCCCTCGGGGGCTAGAAGAGGCGAACCCCCTCTGCGTCAAAATTTTCCTCGGAAAAAGTCTTCCATCAAAACGACTTTCGCGTCTCCCGGCTATATCAGTAACAGGACCCCAAGAAACGAATAAGAGTGCATGTAAGTGGCAAGGCCGACCGAGTCGAGGGACTCCTACGCCTCTAGGATACGGATACCTCACTCGTCACCTACCGCGAAAAATAACTCTTACTTGGGTAGGCAATCCTGCTACTGACGAACGAGTCCGGATACGCAAAACAGGAGGAAAAGAGACACAACCTTATATTACGACGATAAAGTGTTTGGGCCTTAGCGGCCGCAAAAGACACATATGCATTCAAAATAAACTGCTCCGGCAGAATCAGGCGTCGCCCGGAGAAGGATCCGCGCCCTCGGCTTTGTTTCCACCCTCGTCGAGATCCGCCCCGGCCTCGGACGACGGCGCAAGCGGGAGGATCTCTGCTTCGAAGGTGGTCGCCAGCACCACGCTTGGGCCCGCGGCGGCCGCGTCAAGCCTCTAGACTTCGGCCAGGGCAGCTTCATCTTCGTCGGGAAGGCAATACCCCTCGCTGACCCGCTCCAGATCCACGTCGTAGTGGGAAGCGAGCACGGCGAAGGCCCGCCTGACGCCGTGATGTAGCGTCTCGCGGAGTCTGCCGCGCGCGTGGTCACCTAAGGCCTGCAGGCAACTCTGAGGGGAGCTCCCCGAGGGGACGTCGTCGAGACCAAACACCCGACAGAAGGTCGAGATGGCCTCGGACATGGCCGCGTGGTCGGCCTCCCTCTGCTCGGCCGCCTGGGCAAGTGCCTTGGTGGACTCATCGAGGGCAGACTCTAGCTCTGCAAACAGCCAAAGCAGAAGACTTCAAACACGAGTTGAAGAACGAAGCTGAATCAAAATCTTAAAACAGCCAAGACATACCTTTGGCTCGGGCACGCTGCTCCGAGGATGCGGCTTGGGCCACGGCTAGGTATGCCGCAAGGGCTGCAGCCCGAGCAGACGCCTCGGCTAACTGGTCTCCAAGGGCCTCAGCCCGGCTTTCAGCCTCGACGGCCCGGCCCTGAGATTGGTCCCGCTTGCTGATGACCTAGCCAAGCTCCAACTGCTGCCGCTGCGCCTCTGCGCGTGCCGCCGCTGCCTCCGCTCCCAGATCGACACAAAGCAACCGAAGGTCCGCCACCTTGGCGCTCCGTTGGGAGAGGCGCTCGGTAGCCCCGTCAAGCGTGGTCCTCAGGAACCGCAGCGAACCCCAGACATCGGCCTCGCGGCGGATGAACGATGACTTGGCGGCGCTCATATCCGTTAGATCCTGAGGAAAGGAAGCGGGGCGTCACAAAGAATGCCTTGATCACGTGAAAGGTATGCTTGAAATCCTTACCTGGAGGATCATGGGAACGTCCCTGCAAAGGACCTCCAAGGTCGACCAAAGCGACCCCACCGTCGCCTCGGCACACTCACGAAGCCCATCCCAAGACTGCTCCTCTCGCTCATCGTCGAGAACGAAGAGGGGATCCGAAGCACCACGGGTCCAGAACCGGAGCGACTGACGCCGCCCGTCGGGACTGCGCCGCGCGAGGACGAGGTTGCCGCTCCCCAGGACGGGTTGCGGTTCTGCGCCCCCCTCCTCCGAGGCATCAAGTAGCGACGCCTTGGCCATCCCAGCATCGGCGGCGACGGGTGGCTCCACGGCCAGAACGGCAACCGCCTCGGCAGAAGCCGGTGCCAGCGCCGGCAACGCGTCTGGTGGGCTCGAGGCCGCAGCCGCGCCAGCAGTCTCCCTCAGCACGACGGCCGCCTCGACGGAGGAGTCGGCCTCAGGAGCTCGCCCCACGGCAACCTGTGCCGCCTGGGCCCCCCGCTTTAGGGCATCTTGTGAGGAGGCCAGCTGGCCGGCGAGGCCCGGTGCGGCACTGGCTGCATAAGCCGGCGCCGTCTTGAGGGCCTTCCGGGGAGCCAGACCGGTCGAACCGTGCCTCCGTTTGCTGGGAAGAAAAGGAAGAGCAGGATCAGGGCACACGAAGGAGGAGCCAGGACAAAGATATCCTAAGATACTTACCCACTCCGGGCCACGATCAAACGTGCCTGTGGGGAGGTCTCTCGAGCCTCGGTCCCCGAAGGTACCACCGAGGTTAGCCCCGCTGCCAGCTTCGGCACCATCCTTGCCTCGGGCGCCCGAGGCACCAGAGGGACGGACTGCCCAGGCGCAGCCACGGTGACCCGAGGATCACCCTCGTGTGCAGTCAGCACGGGCAACGGTTCTTGGGGAACAGGCGGGTCGGCCTGACACCCTGGGGTCACCTCAACTACCTCGGCCAAGGGGTCAAGTACCCCCTCGGCCTGCCCCCGTTCTTTGGACCAGGACCCCAACGTCCCGGTCCCGGATACCGACGGCGCCAGCCCGCTCGGGGGTTGGCTCGACGACCCCTGGCCCAGCCTCAGATCTGGGCTGAGGCCGAGGCGGGCAGCCATGTCGTCGTCTTCATCATCATCTTCATCGTCGTCGTCGTCATCGTCAGGCGTCTCCGGCGACGGCTCCCTCGGGAGCCCATCCCTCTCCTGTCGACGATGGAGCCTCTCCAAGGCGTCCCGAGCCCGCATCCGCTCGCGGGCCCGAGCCTTCTTCGCGTCCTTCTTCTCCTTCCTCTTCTCCGCGGCGACCCTCCGCGCGGCTCGGTCCACCGCGTCCTCCGGGACCGGTGGCAGGGAAGGCTTGTGAAACCCCACCTCCTGGAGACGGACGAAAAGTCTCGGCTATGAGAACCAAGGGCAATCCGACACAAGAAGGAAGAAGGAGCGGACACTCACCAGGGACACACACCCGCGATCGGGACGCATCGAGAGCTGGGAAAAGGCGCCGGCGTCTAACTTCCCTACCGTTCCGGCTACCCGCCTGTGGAGGTCATCGGCGGGAAGGGGGTCTGAGGACATCTGCAAACCCTCCAAGTCGACCCCCGACGTCATCTCCCAAAGCGGCAGCCGCCGCTCCATCAAGGGGAGCACCCTCCGGCGATGAATGGCGGCAACCACCCCCGTGGCGGTGAGCCCTCCTTCTCGCAGCTCCTCCAAGGCCTTCAAAAGGGGCTGGAGATTCCTCTGTCTCTCGCGCGGGGCCCCGTAGCGCCAGTTACCGCCGGCGGCGGTCACCACTCGTTGAGAAAACGACGGGAGCCTCCCGTCGTCATTCCGGAGATAAAACCACCGGCGCTGCCACCCCTTGTTCGAAGACGCGAGGATAGCAGGGATGTACTGCTGCGCCCGCGCCTGCCTCAACTGGAGGATGCAGCCACCAGCCCGCACCGCCATGCAAACTCTTCTTTCCCCCGTCGTCGAGGCAAAAAGCTCCGCGGAGAAGAGATGGGTCCACAGGTCCCAGTGGGGGGCAATCCCCAAAAACCCTTCGCAAACCGCCGCGAAGATAGCTGCTTGCGCGATGGAGTTGGGGCTGAGATTGTGCAGCTCCACCCCATAGACGTGCAGAATCGCCCGCATGAAACGACTTGCCGGCACTCCGAACCCTCGCTCATGAAAAGAGACGAAGCTCAGCACATACCTCGGCGGCGGGGACGGGTCGGCTCCGCTCGGAGGGGCCATCCACTCCGGCTGCGAGTCACCGGAGAGAGGACGAAGCAAACCATCGGCAACAAGGGCCTCCAGATCGTCCGCCGTGACGGTGGACAAAGGCCACGGGTCGCGCGGCGAAACAACGGTCACCCGGTCGGCCATCACCAAGCAGAAGAGGTGGCGGCGGAGCGGACGAGGTGCGCGGTTTTCTTTCTCTGGCTATTCCCTCAGGTTGCGGAAACCTAAGTGGGAGGCGAGCAGCAGAGTAAAGAACCGTCACCGGTCCCTCTCCCGAATATATAAAGGCCCAGGCGAGACCCGTTCAACACTTCGCCCGAACCCGCAGCGAGATTCAAAACTCAAAGGCGAGACGCCCGTTCCTCGAATGGCTCGTGCACGCACAATGGCTGCCCCTCGAACCACTCGTCCCGTCGCATTAACTCTGCGGCAGGACAGGCGACACCTTTGGCAGGCGAAGCAGGCGACGCTTCACCTCCGCCGTGATGACCGTGTCCAAAAAGGTACGCCACGTCGTTCAAATTCATATCCCTTTTTCTCTTCCCCTTTCTCTCTCTTGCTATAGGGACCGGGAAAGGGGATACTCCGAAAGGGATCCTTCTCTGCGAAGGAAGCGGGCCCCGAGCCCTCCTACTGATCAGAGGTTCGAAGGCTGGCCCCTCGGAAGGGTTTGACAGCCGCCTCAGAGCACTCGGGCTCCGCGCCCACTACTGGTCAGAGGTTCGAAGGCTGGCCCCACGGGGGGGTTCGACAACCGCCTCAAGCCACTCGGGCTTCGCGCCCACTACTGATCAGGGGTTCGTAGGCTGGCCCCCGAAGGGTTCGACAGCCGCCTCAGAGCACGCAGAGCGAGGGATGACCCTAGGTACGTTCGATACATAACCAAGGCTCGGGCTACGCTCCCGAGGTACCCTAGGACATTTCCGAGACCGACGGGAACGATTTTGTAACGGAATCCCACCAGAGGGAGGCATCAAGCCCTCGGACCTCGTCAAAAGGGGACCGGGTCCGGCGAATCACCCGCAGGTACTTTTGGAGCGCGCCTCCGGGCCACTAGCCGACCCCTAACGAATGGGGCATGGGCGTCCACTCGGATTACCCGTTAGCAACTCACTGGAGACACCATGTTCGGCGCCCTCCGAGGGCAACATGGCGCTTTCCCCTCCTCCTCCTTGCGGAAAGGCGATGCAGGGGCGTATGAAAAAAGCCGAGTCTGTCCTTGACCGTCCTCTCGCTCTGTGCGGAGGCTCGGGGGCTGCTCTCGTAAACCCGGCTCCGGCCAAACCGTTGACAGCGTCAACATACCAGCCCGAGAACTTGGGACCTGACTAAGCACCCGGGCAATGACCAGTTTGCATGAGGGAACAACCAAACCGGCCGAGCCATCACGAAAGGCACTAATAGGCTGTTTGGTTTAAGGAATGGGCTAGTCCATCATCTTCTCACTCCTCATTTTTTTGTTTGGTTTGTGGAATGGAATGAGTTGATCCATCATCACCTCATTCCTCATAGTTAGTTAGTTAGTACTAATATAAGGAATGTGGTCATCCCACCAAATTTGAGGAATGAACCCATGATGCACCACCATATTTTGGATGGAGTGATTCCTCAAACCAAACACCCCTAAGACCTCGAAGGAGTCAAAACACTCCTCCGAGGCCTCGGGGGCTACACCCGGCGGGTGCGCTCGCGCGCACCCACCGGAACGAAATACAACCGAGAAAGGTCGATCCCCTTGCAAAAAAGTGCGACAAAAGCCTCCAAGCGAGTGCCAACACTCCCTTTGAGGCTCGAGGGCTACTGTCGGGGACCATAATTAGGGGTACCCCCAAGACTCCTAATCTCAGCTGGTAAACCCCATCAGCACAAAGCTGCGAAGGCCTGATGGGTGCGATTCAGGCCAAGGCTCCGCTCAAGGGACACGATCCCGCCTCGCCCGAGCCCGACCTCGGGCAAAGACAGCCGACCCCGCAAAATTCACGCCTCGCCCGAGGATCCCCTCAAGCAACGGACGCACCATCGACTCGCCCGAGGCACAGCTCGGGTAGGCTTCACGGAGAAGCAACCTTGGCCAAATCGCCACACCAACCGACCATATCGCAGGAGCATTTAATGCAAGGATCGCCTGACATCTTATCCTGACGCGCGCTCTTCAGTCGACAGGGCCGAAGTGACCGCAGTCACTTCGCCGCTCCACTGATCGACCTGACAGGAATACATCGCCGCCTGCCCTGCTCCGACTGTCGTGCCACTTGCCAGAGTGAGGTCGACAGCGGCTAAGTCCAGCCTCGGGCGACATAGGAAGCTCCGCCTCGCCCGACCCCAGGGTTCGGCCCCCGTCTCGGCCTCGGAAGATGGACTTCGCCTTGCCCGACCCCAGGGCTCGGACTCAACCACGACTTAGAAGACGACGAACTCCGCCTCGCCTGACCCCAGGGCTCGGACTCAGCCTCGGCTCCGGAAGACGATGGACTCCGCCTCGCCCGACCCCAGGGCTCAGACTCAACCTCGACCTCGGAGGAATCGCCACCTCGCCCAAACTCGGGTCCGGACCGGCCACGTTGCCAGGGGGCCATCATTACCCTGCTCCTAGCTAGCTCAGGCTACGAGGAACAAGACCGGCGTCCCATCTGGCTCGCCCCAGTAAACAAGTAATGATGACACCCCGCACGCTCCATGACGACGGCAGCTCCCAATCCCTTACGTCAGCAAGGAGACGTCAGCAAGGATCCGACAACCCAGACAGTTGTACTTCCGCAGGGCTCCAGCTCTCCTCCGACGGCCACGACATCACATGGACATGGCAGCAACACCTCTCCGATAGCCACGACGGCATGTACATAGGGCACTAGCTCCTCTCTGCTAGACACGTTAGCACATTGCTACACCCCCCATTGTACACCTGGGCCCTCTCCTTACGTCTATAAAAGGAAGGTCCAGGGCTCTCGTACGGAGGGTTGGCCGCGCGGGAGAACGGGCCGACGCATAAGGCTCTCGCTCTCTCTCTCCCACGCGAACGCTTGTAACCCCCTACTGCAAGCGCATCCATCCACCCTGGGCGCTGGACAACACGAAGGCCGCGGTTTCCCCTTACTGTTCTCCCCCTTTGTGTCCCGTCTCGCGCCGACCCATCTGGGCTAGGACACGCAGCGACAATTTACTCGTCGGTCCAGGGACCCCCCGGGGTCGAAATGCCGACACATACATCTCAACTATTGTATATGCGCTCCAAGTGATCCAAAAGTCGATGGCCATAGCAGAGCACGAGTATGCTCAAACTGGATCTTGTTGAGTGATACAATGTTGCAGAGATAGCCTTGTTCACCGGAAAGAAGTGTTAACTTATTTTCACTTCAAGGTATCTTACTGTGGATACAAGTTTGTTTTCATGGACTTGGAAACAATGAGGTGGTGAGAAAGCATGGCTAGTAGCAACTGGTTTATACACAAACCCAAGCATTATTTTAATGCTATAAATTCTCCTCTACTGTGAGTAGTAAAATTCCGATACAATATTATGGGCAGTAAATCATCTATCTGTGCAGTTGATAGATGTAGTGACAACATGTGCATATGTGGTCACTGGATTATGGTATTTATGGAGTCTTGAAGGAGTCCAAATACATAATCACCAATCACAAATTTGCAATGCTTGGAAAGTCTTTGTGACTTAGAGCATCCTGGTCAAATATGGTACATTTGACCTAGTGAATCCTTCCTTCTGAAAGGATACACAAAGAATGGTATGTTCAGTGTAAATATGTGCAACATATTTTAAACATACATTACTTATCGACGGAGTTCGAGATAGTGGATATGAATTGAAAGAGATTTTCAATTCAAAGTAAACTATCTTGAGTATCTTGGATACAAAATTGTCTATATCCAACATATATTGAAGAAATTCAATATGAGAGAATAATTGTTATTTGGTTCTTTCCGATCATGAGATGTGCTATTGTATCTTGCAAGAGCATCCGGCCGGATATTGCTTTGCAATGATTTGCTAGCTAACAGCACATGAGATCGAGTTATGATCTCCAGATGTACTCATGCTCTCCTTATGTTTGGATATACTGATCTTGGATATCTATAGAGGATCCCTAGGTACAAGATCAATGACATACTTCTGGTAAGTTGGACCTACTGTTTGATAAATGTTGATCAACAGAGATTAATGGTCACTTACACTAATCATTCTATAGCACACTTCGTGGGATTGTACAGAATGATATACTACATACTGAGGGTATGTGGTGGTCATGATTTTATATCATTGACCTTATTATCTATGGAGATAATATTACTTTGTGTTGTTTAGATGAAAAACAAGTTACGAACTAAGTCTTTACCTTACTCCACATTTTTAATGTGTTTGAGAGTAGGTATGGGATGACTTAGTAATTTGCAAAGATCAAGGGGGTTTTCTCTTGATCGGAAGAACTTGTTTCTACATCATGCTGTACTCTTTTCTTTGCATGAGTTTTCCCCTGTTTGGGTTTTCTCATTCAAAGTTTTTAACGAGACAACATCAACACAAGGCCTATGTCGTATCATCTATTTTTCCCGTAGAGGTTTTCGAGGATGATACATTATGACATAGTTATTGTTGTATTTGAACTAGGATATGAGTTTATATCTTTTGAGTTCAAATGAATCAACAATAGAGTATGACTACTCTCCTTATTTCCCCCACTGGGTTTTAAGGAGACTCAGCTGATATGTTGATTTCTCAGATTTTCTGGCAAGACTATCTTGGAGAAATATTAGCCTGAGTTATATGTCTCATCATTTATTTTCCCCACGGAGGTTTTTGAGATGATGACTATAGACATATTATTGTTCTTTGGGCTAGAGGTCCATTGGAGAACAATATCGTACCATGATTCAACTGAATCACCGACCATTATCCATAAGGATAATCGAGCTTGTGTTGTTCAGATGGAAACAAGTTATACCAGGAGCAACATTAATAAACATATTGCTCCTAAATTGTTTTATCTCTATGAACATCAGTACAATGGAGATATAAACATCTTGCAAACAAAGTCTTGTGATAATCTTGCTGATTTATTCACAAAATCTCTACCATACTCAACGTTTTCAGAAATGTGTTGAGGGGATTGGTAAGAGAAGACTTAAGTGCTTGCAAGGATCAGGGGGAGTAATTCTCCGTGATATTTGACTTGTTTTGAACCATCATATTACACTTTTTTCTTTGTATGAGTTTTGCCTTGTTGAGGTTTTCTCATTCACAGTTTTTAACGAGGTAATATCAACTAAGCTATATGCTTCATCATTGACTTTTCCCCACAGGGGTTTTTATGCATGATGATTACAAGCATAGTTTCTTTTGGAGTTCAATATGAGTTTTACTCATAATCCAAAAGACATTGTGTACTCCTTATTTTTCCCACAGGGTTTTTGAGGAGATGGTATTGAAAGCATCTAGGCCCCTGGTTGGTTTTAGTGATTAATGACAACGTAATATTATATGTGACTAACGTGTGTTTTGCAGAGACAAATGGTAAGTTAGGTCGCATGACAGGTAAAAGTACTACAACGGTGAAAACAATCCCGGAGGTAAGAACTCAAAGCGACGGCTAAAACGACGGAACAAAAGGTGAAGGTCTAAGGAGTCCGAGTGTCAAGGAGATGTGGACACTCGCGATTTAGTTAGGTCTTTTATTCTCTTTTAGCCATACTATAAAGAGGGGTTGTCGATGAGTAGTTTGACCAAGAGAGTTCTAGTGTAGTGTTGGTGCACAATCACACTCATATACAGTGCTAGGTGTCACTCTAGAACTCACACACAAGTTAGAACGAAAACCGATTTGAAAAACAGCTGAAAACAAGATTTAGTGTTTCTGGCTTAGGGGCACCGGACTGTCCGGTGTGCACCGGACTGTCCGGTGCACCCTCTGCCATGTGGGGCCAGGCTGGTCCACGGCAGAGTTTTCCCAGTCGCAGAAACCCGAGAGCGCAGTCTTCGGAAATGAATTTTAGTGGCACACCGGACATCGCACCGGACTGTCCGGTGTGCACCGGACAGTGGACTGTTCACTGTCCGGTGCGCCATGAGTCCAACGGCTCTGTGTCAGAACTAGCCGTTGGAAGTGACCGTTGGCGCACCGGTGGCGCACCGTTGGCGCACCGGTGGCGCACCGGACTGTCCGGTGCGCCATCGCGCAGCACATTGCCTGTAACAGCTAGTCGGTGGGTGAGGGCTATTTATACCCCCTCCACCCACCATATTCAATATCTTGCACTCCACATTTATTCCAGCACCTTGGTAGAGTATTGCAAGCACCAAAAGCCTAGTGAGGAGATTAGAGAATCATAATCCGCGCTTGTTCCTCATTAGCGCTAGTGAGAGCCACCTAGAGCACACACCACTTGCATTAGGCTTCTCTTGGTCAAGCGAAAGTCTATGGCTTGTTACTCTTGGTGATCGGCATCACCTAGACGGCTTGGTGGCGTTGGGAGCTCGGTGATCACCGTGAAGATCTTGTTGGTGACCCGACTCAAGTTTGTAAGGGTCTCGAGGGATCCACCGCGCCGGAGTGGCAAAGGATCATCTCGTAGTGAGCACTTGGTTCTTGCGAGGACCAAGGGGGAGCGATACCCTTGCGCGGGTGCTCCAACGAGGACTAGTGGAGAGTGCCGACTCTTCGATACCTCGGGAAAAATTGGAGGAGTCTTCTAAACTTTGCTTTACATTCCGCACTTAATTCAAGCACTTTACATTGTGTATTTGTTTAGCAAGTATTTGAAGTATTATCTTAGCTTTGTTACATTTCTAGTATTATATTCTTAGTGCTAGTTGTTGGGGTGAAGTTGGGCTCTTGTTTAGCTCTTGCTTAGGTTTTAATTAGTGTTGATTTTTAGAAAAGCCCAATTCACCCCCCCCTCTTGGGCATCGTGATCCTTTCAATTGGTATCAAAGGCTTGTTGCTCATAGATTAGCTTAACCGCTAGAGTTACGATGTCCGGTGGGGATGGACCTCCTCCCGTTTTTGATGGTGACGATTTTCCTTATTGGAAAATTCGTATGGAAGCATACTTAGAGGCTATAGACATTGGTGTCTATAAAGCCGCCACTCAAGGGTTTCCCCAACCTAGAGATCCCACAAATCTTGTAGGTGATGAGTTCAATTATGAGAAATGGAATGCGAAGGCCAAAAACACCCTTTTTAGAGGCCTTTGCAAAGATGTGTTCAATAGAGTAAGGAATCATAAAAATGCTCATGATTTGTGGATGGACATTTGTGCTCTACACGAAGGAACTAGAAGTGAACGTGAGGAAAGATATCACATAGCCATGCGAAAGTTAAATACTTTTGAAATGCTTACTAATGAAAATGCAAATGCTATGTACTCACGACTTAATATTCTTGTAGAGGAAGTCAATGGATTGGGGCTTACTCAAATCTCACAACCGGATGTTGTGAGGAAGATTCTCAGTGTCCTCCCAATAGACAAATATGGACACATTGTCACTGTGCTACATCAAATGGATCTTTCGGTTACCACACCTACACAAATTTTGGGAAAGATCAATGCCCATGAAATGTACATGCACATCAACGAAAAAGAAGAATCATCTTCCAAAAGAAAGGATTTGGCTCTCAAAGCAAATCATGAAAGAAAAGGAAAAGCAAAAATACAAGTTGAGGAAGAATCCTCAAGTGATGATGACCTTGATGCAAACATTGCCTTGATGGTAAGGAAGACCACCAAGATGTTGAAGAAGCTAAATAGAGAAGGCATCAAATTTGATTCAAGAAAGAAGAAGTTCTTTTCCAACAAAAGAAAGCCCATTTCTGAGATGGACTGCTACAACTGTGGTGAGCTTGGTCATCTTGCTCATCAATGCAACAAGCCCAAGAAGAACAAGTTCAAGGGCAAGAAAGAAGATGACAGCGATGATGAAAAGAAGGAAAAGAAATTCTTCAAGAGAAAGGATGGGAAGCAAAAGAGGTTCCACAAGAAGAAGAATGGAAAGGCATATATTGTTGGCGACTGGCTCACCGACATCGAATCATCAAGTGGGTCTTCTTCAAGTGAAGAAGAGAATGATGAAAAAATTGCCGCCATCGTCGGGGACTTCTCTTCACCACCACCATCGCCATCATCCACTTCTCACCTATGCCTCATGGCTAGGGGTGAACGGAAGGTACAAAATGATATTAATATTGATGATGATAGTGATAGTGATAGTGATGAAGAATTTGCTTCACCTTCATATGATGAGTTAGCTGACTTACTTAAAGAATATACTCAAATCATTAGAAAGTCAAAAGCTAAATGTGATAGGTTGAAAAATGAAAATGAATCTTTAAATGCCAAGTATGACATAGTTATAAAGGCTAGTGATGAAATAAAAGAAGAAAATAAAACTATGTCATCAACTGTAAATGAGCTCACAAACTCCCTAAAAGATGCTAAGGAAAAATATGACAAATTAAATGAAGCTAATAGGGAGTTGCAAAATAGACTAGTACAGATCAAGGAAGACTATACTCAAATTAAATTTGATCATGACAATCTTCTTGTTGAAAATGAACTTTTATCTTGCAAAACACATGAGGCTATTAACCCTGTTGTTAAGCTTGATGTAGCAACCTCATGTGATGACTTGATTCAAGAAGAGCAAACTAGTCTACATGCTGAATTGACTGAAAAAGTTGAAGTCCTGACTTTAGACAACCAAAAATTGAAGAATTACTTGACTGATGCAACTACTAGAGGAAAAGTTGCTATTGAGAACAATGATTTCAACAATGAGTTGGCAGTGGATAATCAAAGGCTTAAGAATGAGGTCAAGAAACTAAAAAGTGAAAATGAACATCTTGCAACAAGTGTGCAAAAGTTCAACAAGGGTCAATACCTCCAAAATGAGCTGCTTATGAACACTGTTATGAAAAATAACAAGAGTGGTATTGGATACAATGCTTTTGTGCAAAAGAAAGCTATCACTCAATACAAGCCAAAGCAGACTCACAAGCCTATCAAATGCTTTGAGTGTGGAAATGAAGGTCATTTTGCCCACAACTGCAAAGCTAAACCACCAACTCCCTTGCCTAAGCACTCAAGACCATTTGCTTTCAATGCTCACTATGTTCTAAGAAAGGTTGCAAATGGAAAGATTAAGGTTACATTCCTAGGTCCACCAAATAAAAGTAGACCTAGACAAATCTGGGTGGCAAAGTCCTTAATTGAGAGAGTCACTGGTCCTATGCAATATAGGGCCCTCAAAACTCAAGATTGAATTGTCTGTGAATGTAGGTGAACTACAAGACCGGTGTTGGGAACTTGTTCTCAAATGCTAAGAATTAAGAACAAGGCAACACAAAAAATGTTAAGTGTTAAGGTCCTTCGTCCTCCATAACGATATATCCCTTCGGGATATAAAGCATCTCGGACGAAGGTTACGAAGGACATACCTTCGTGAGCATAGCAACGAAGAATGAAGCATTTACATAAATCATAGAACATGAAATAAACATTTAAGTATCGTTATAGAATTATCTCTACTCGTTTTAATGAATGTAAATGACTTTGAATTACAAATGTACCTTCGGTCCTGCGGAAGGCAAAAGTACAAGCGTGATGCGAAAGCAAATGACAGGTTCGCGTGAACAGTACGGGGGTACTGTTCACCTATTTATAGGCACGGGGTACAACCCATACAAAATTACATACATGCCCTTTACATTTGGTGATAATTCTATAGCATTCTATCGAGGTCTAAATGGCCTTTTCATCTTTAAGTCGGTTCCCCTTTCTGCGAACATGCCGAAGCTTTCCTGCTTCACAGCTTCGGCACTGTGTCAACCTTCGTATCTTTTGAGCTTCTCCCTTTCTGATTCAAGTCCGAAGATACCTGTTCACACATTATACTCCAGAAACATTGTTAAATCATGTTTTTGAGGACCTTCGGAAGCCGAAGGCCCCCAACAGTAGCCCCTCGCAATATTAATTTGTTTGAAATAATAAATTCAGATTGCGATATGAACGAAGGCTTTATGCCGAAGGTCCGAAAAAACACCTTCCCTTTGCTAGAATAGCAACATTCAATGACAAGTGGGGTCTTTCAACTTTTAACGCATCAAGCGTATAAATACGGCCATACCGCAAACTTATTTTGCACGCTTTCTGGCCAACCACTCCTGCTCACTCATTTTTTAGCTCTTGTGCACTGTGATCTGCTAAGTTTTTAGCTTTGAAGCTTCGGCTTTTAGAAACAGTTTTTTAGCGCTTCCGAAGATGTCTGAAGCTGCTAAGAAGGCTGCTGCTGAGATGAAGCTGAGTCTTGATGAAGAGAAGAACCTAGGGTTTCTTATAGCGATGTCGAAGTCCAACACAGAAAAGATTACCAAGGAAATTCTGGAGGGGCTGTCTGAAGATACTGGTGATAGTGAAAGTTATGATATGGACAGCGGTGGCGAAGACTCCGAAGATCGCCCCTGGCGACCAAGCCATTCAGTTTATGGTAAGTCAACTATCAAAGAGAATCATCTTGTTAATATGAGAGGAAGGTATTTCCGGGATCTGTCTATTGTGAGGGCGGACGAAGGGGAAAAAACTTGTCCACACCCTGAAGAAAATGAAGTTGTGGTGTACCGAAGCTTTTTGAAAGCTGGATTGCGATTCCCCTTGAGCAGCTTCGTCGTGGAGGTGTTGAAAATCTTCGAAGTCTATCTTCATCAACTTACTCCCGAGGCAATTATAAGGCTAAATATCTTCGTGTGGGCCGCGAGGAGTCAAGGTCTGAAGCCTGACGCAAGAAGCTTTTGTAATGTTCATGAATTATTATATGAAACAAAGCCTTGGGGCAAAGAACAGTACCATAACAACTTTGGCTGCTACAGCTTCGTTTCTCGGTCCGGGGCAAGCTGTCCCGTACCAACCTTTCGGAAGAGATGGCCCGGGGATTGGATGACAGAATGGTTTTATGTGAAGAATGACTTATCAGCACGAGAAGACATCAAAGGTATAATTATGCGTCCTATTTGGCAAAGCTTCGGCCTTCGGAGGCCGAAGGTTGAAATGAACGAAGCCGCCGAAGAGTGCCAAAGAGCCTTCGGCGTTGTCTGCTCTTTTATAGGAACAAGGGACTTAGTACAAGAACATATCGCCTTCAGGGTGTGGCCGCTTGCTGAGAAATGGGAAATGCCACAAGAAACCATAAAAGAGGCCGACGAAGGTGAGCTTGTGAGACTGAAGTACACGTTCAAATTTGGAGATAAATTTATTGAGCCAGATGATGAGTGGTTGAAAAGCATTGACAATTTAAGTGATGAGCTACTCGGGACCTACTCGAAGGCTGAAGATAATGCAATGTCAGCAGCCTTTGGAAGCCGAAAAAAGAAGAGACTGAATCGGGTATTTGATGCCATTGGGTTTGTCTACCCTGATTACTGCTATCCCATTCGAAGGCAGAAGAGAAAAAACACAATCTCTGCAAAAGAAGAAGCTGCAGCTGCTCCTAGCGAGCCAGAACCCAAAAGGAAAAAGATAAAGGTTCTTACGCAACGGCCTCGTTATATTGAACCAGCTTCGGTGCCGGAGTTTACCGGGAAGACTTCTTCAGCCACCGAAGCTGAAAAACTAATCGAGCCAGCCTTGTTGCCAGAGATCGCAGAAACGGCCGAAGTGCCACCAAAGATAGAATCAGAACAATCAAACATTTTGTTGTCAGAAACAAAAGAGGAAACCGAAGCGCCGCTCACAGAAAAAATTGAGGAGGTAAGAGGAGCAACTGAGGGCTCCAAAACATCAGAAGTTTTGAGTCCTACAGCAGTTATTGGGACAGCAAAAAACCAAAAGGGGCCATCAGTGACCCCAAAAAGGAAAAGAATGGTAAATGTACTAGACGTCTTGGAGACAATTAAATCTTCAAGCACAATTCCAAAAAAGAGTGTTGAAGTTGCTGAAGCTTCTACTGAAGCTTCGGCTCAACAAGCTGAAGCTGAAGCTGGGCCTTCAGAGCCCTTCAAAGAACATCCTTTTGAAACCGAAGCAGTAAAAATTCCGGAACCAATATTAGTTGAAGAAACGGACACCGTCATCCCCGAAGCACCTGCCGGCATGCATGATTACATCATACGACATGCTTCGGGGAAAAAACTATCTGAGGAAGAAACTCATGAGGCCAACCATTATGCAAAGGAGCTGAAATATCCGAAGGGGGCAGTAATATTCAATGGAACAAATGAAGATGACTTCTTATACTGCCTGCCTGATAACAAAGAGCTATCCGTCTGCCGAGAGATGGCGAGAAGCATAGGCTTTCCGAAGCTTGAAGCTGGGTTAAGTGCCATGACGAAAGAGGATCTCGCAGACAGCCTTGCGTACAACAGCCTGAAGGTACGGGAATTAAACACTTGAGAAAAAACCCCCTATCTCTTTTTTTTTTTTTTTTTACGCAACTCATTCCTTTTTTCTTATATGAATTCTTTTTTCATATAGGGCCTGATCCTAAGCAACGCGTTAAGAGCGCAAAAGAGCGCCGAAGATGAAAGTTATGAAATTGCGTTTAATAATTTACGCTCCGAAGTTATCAAACTGAGAAACGAAGCTTTGGAAAAAGATAAAATTCTACTTACACTGGTAGATAAAGTGAAAAAAGACGAAGCTGCTTCAAAGGCTCAGGCCGAAGCTCAAAAACGCGAGATTAAAGATCTTCAGAAACAGCTGGCTAGAGCTAAAGAGGAGCGCGCGCTTGAGGAAACGAAACGAGAACTTAGTGATTTTATGGTCAACGAATTGGAATCAAAAGTTAAGGAGCTTCGCACATCTCAGGGGAAATGCTATGTCAAATCTGTAGAATGTGTGAATAAAATTAAATCCAGCTTCGCCAGCGTAGGCGCCTTTTCCAGCGAAGAGAATTTCTCTCGAGGCAATCCCGAAGGTCCGCTGGAATGGGTTAGCCACGAAGCAGAGGCCTTCGAAGAGATTCTGAACAGTCGTGGCGACATATGTGCTTTTTCGGGCGCCAGAGGAATTGCTTCGGTCTTAGAGAAGAAAGGTTGCGAACATGTAAAATTTTTAGCTCAATCCGAAGCTACCTTATCTACCGAAGACATCAAGGACCCCTCGGCCGAAGCGAGCGTGGTTGGTGGCAAATTTTTTACTGATATCTGGAACGACGGCGGCCGAGGAATGGCGCGAGAGATCATTGAAAGAAGCGAAAAAGGCATTCACGATGCTAGAAGAGTAGCAGACGCTGCCGAAAGGAGTAGGGAGCCCGAAGGACAGTTAGGTACCAACTAGTCGTTCTTGTTGCGCTGTAATTTTCATTTTAAACTTTGCTCACGATTTGTAAAAGTACTGAAGAAATGTTCTCTTCGCTCAGAAACTGTTGGACGATCTGCCGACCCCCACACAAAAGGGGATGAAGAAATTAATCAAATGGCCGAAACTATCATGGACAAGGTTGTTGACCAACTTCTGAATGAAGCCGCCGAAGCAGTATTGAGGGAAGATTAGGTGCTATTTGAAAAAACATTTAAAGTGTAATCTATGCATCACTTTGTACATTTGAATGTAATATACAAGTCTCCTTTCATTATTGAATTCTTGACGATGCATGAAACTTTAAATACATACCACTTTTGAGCCTTCGGCGAAAAAACACCTTCCCTTCTTTTCATGCGTCGTGAAGAAGATAGCCTTCGTCAAAATTATTCTGATGAATGACATCGATGCCTCGTGAAAACATTTTCCGAAGCTATTTTCCGAAGCTATGCAACTTTGATATTGATCTGATAAAGTTCGCCCATGTTTCGTGAAAATATTCCCCGAAACTGTATTCCGAAGCTATACAATTTCAATGTCACTTTTTCAAAACATCCCTTCGAAGGTTGAGAGTGTCCCCTTCTCTTGCCAAATGCGATATGATGTATGATGCTTATGCTATGCAAAATGATGTGATGATGTTATGTTATGCATGTGACATTTGTTCCGAAGATACACATAAAATATATTCGTAAGCTCTGCATTCCCTTAGGAACGTCTTTGGAGCTTCTTCGTCTTTTACTTAGACGGCATCAGCGTTGACTTTTCGCTGTAAGCCTCCCTTAGGAGCTTCTTCGTCTTTTACTTAGACGGTATCAGCGTTGACTTTTCGCTGTAGGCTCTGCATTCCTTTAGGAACGACTTCTGAGCAGAAAACTTACGCTGCGCTCCCTTTGGAACGACTTTTTGTGACTTTATAAACTTACTCTGCGTTCCTTAGAACGACTTTTTGTTACTCCGAAGGATTTTTAGTCCGAAGATCCTTCTTGGTAACGGAAGAAATTTTAGGCTTCGGCAACTTAGGCCTGTGAATCAAATAAATTTTTCTCGTGGAAACAACGAAATTATTACATGGAAACTATCAATGTTTTTTGCTTCACAGAAAACAAAACTGAATAGAAAAGACTGCTATCAAGGGTAGGATATGTCAATAAATGTGCTTCGACTCTGGCACAGTGCTGTTGACTGTGCGAGCTTCGGACTGTTCTCTGAAGTCCCTCTGCTGTGGAGCGTATTGACTCCCTTCTGGCTGTTGACCTTGCTGCAATGGAGGTGGAGGCGGAATCTGCTGCCAGGAAGCTTGAGGTTGACTTGCCGAAGCTACAGAAGCCGCAGGGTGGTTGTCTATGTATTGTGGGACATAAGGCGGATGAAACGAAGCAGTATGCATAACCTGCTTCGACTGAGCTTGTTGAGATGCAGCTTCGGCTAGTTCCTTTTGCTTCTGGATTGTAACATGGCACGTCCTAGTGGTGTGGCCCTTGCCCTCTCCACAGAATAGGCAAAACAGTCTCCTTGGCTGATCTCCGAATCTTCCGCCGAAGCCCCTGGCGCCTCTGCCTCTTGGAGCTGGTGGCCGAAAGGAAGTTTGTTGTTGCCCCGAAGCCTGTGAGGAGCACTGCGGCCTGTTTTGCTGACTCCCCTTATCATCATTCTGAGTGCTGTGAATGGAACGGACATGCCTCGGGTAGTATCTCCCTCCGAAGCCCCTGGTCATCTCAGAAAATCTGAAGGCCTCCTCCCTTCTCTGGCGAAAGTCATTGTCGGCACGAATGTACTCATCCATCTTTTGGAGCAATTTCTCCAAGGTCTGAGGAGGCTTCCGAGCAAAGTATTGAGCTGCAGGTCCAGGACGAAGCCCCTTGATCATGGCTTCGATAACGATTTCATTGGGCACCGTTGGTGCCTGCGCCCTCAATCGTAAGAACCTTCGGACATACGCCTGAAGGTATTCTTCGTGATCCTGAATACACTGGAAGAGGGCTTGAGCTGTAACCGGCTTCGTTTGAAATCCTTGAAAGCTGGTCAGTAACATATCCTTCAGCTTCTGCCATGAAGTGATTGTTCCTGGCCGAAGGGAGGAATACCAGGTCTGAGCAACATTCCTGACGGCCATGACGAAAGACTTCGCCATGACTGCAGCGTTGCCCCCGTACGAAGACACTGTTGCTTCGTAGCTCATCAAGAATTGCTTCGGGTCGGAGTGGCCGTCAAACATGGGGAGCTGGGGTGGCTTATAGGATGGAGGCCAAGGAGTAGCCTGCAGCTCAGCAGACAGAGGAGAAGCATCATCAAAAACAAAATTTCCCTGATGGAAATTATCATACCAGTCGTCTTCGTTGACGAAGCCCTCCTGATGAAGGTCTTTCTGATGAGGCCTTCTGTTCTGCTCATCGTGAGTGAGATGGCGAACTTCCTCAGAAGCTTCATCAATTTGCCTTTGCAACTCAGCTAGGCGGGCCATCTTCTCCTTCTTCCTCTGCACTTGTTGATGTAGCATCTCCATCTCTCTGATTTCTTGGTCTAGCTCTTCTTCCTCAAGCGTCGGGCTAGCAGCTTTTCTCTTCTGGCTTCTGGCCTCCCGAAGAGAGACGGTCTCCTGGTTGTGGTCCAACGGTTGTAGTGCTGCAGCCCCAGCCGCTGAAGCTTTCTTCGGCGCCATTGCGAAGGTCTATAGCTTCCGAAGGTGTTCACGAAGACTCGAAGTGGAAGTGAGTTCACCGGAGGTGGGCGCCAATGTTGGGAACTTGTTCTCAAATGCTAAGAATTAAGAACAAGGCAACACAAAAAATGTTAAGTGTTAAGGTCCTTCGTCCTCCATAACGATATATCCCTTCGGGATATAAAGCATCTCGGACGAAGGTTACGAAGGACATACCTTCGTGAGCATAGCAACGAAGAATGAAGCATTTACATAAATCATAGAACATGAAATAAACATTTAAGTATCGTTATAGAATTATCTCTACTCGTTTTAATGAATGTAAATGACTTTGAATTACAAATGTACCTTCGGTCCTGCGGAAGGCAAAAGTACAAGCGTGATGCGAAAGCAAATGACAGGTTCGCGTGAACAGTACGGGGGTACTGTTCACCTATTTATAGGCACGGGGTACAACCCATACAAAATTACATACATGCCCTTTACATTTGGTGATAATTCTATAGCATTCTATCGAGGTCTAAATGGCCTTTTCATCTTTAAGTCGGTTCCCCTTTCTGCGAACATGCCGAAGCTTTCCTGCTTCACAGCTTCGGCACTGTGTCAACCTTCGTATCTTTTGAGCTTCTCCCTTTCTGATTCAAGTCCGAAGATACCTGTTCACACATTATACTCCAGAAACATTGTTAAATCATGTTTTTGAGGACCTTCGGAAGCCGAAGGCCCCCAACAACCGGTGGGAGCCATTGGGTTATTGATAGTGGATGCACACAACATATGACAGGCAACCCACGGATGTTCACCTCACTAGATGAGAATGTTGATGGTCAAGATAAAATCACATTTGGAGACAACTCAAAAGGAAAAGTGCAAGGACTTGGCAAGGTGGCAATCTCAAATGATTTATCAATATCAAATGTTCTCTTAGTTGCACCCTTGAGCTTCAATTTATTATCAGTGGGACAACTCTGTGATCTTGGACTTCAATGCTTATTCACTCCATCAGAGGTTATTGTAACAAAAATGGATGATGAATCAATGGTATTCAAGGGTTTTAGATACAACAACCTCTACTTAGTGGATTTCACTTCAGAAGATGCAGACTTAAGAACTTGCCTCTTCACCAAAGCTTCTCTTGGTTGGCTTTGGCATAGGAGGCTTGCACATGTTGGGATGAGCACACTCAAGAAGGTATTAAAGAAAGATATGGTTAGAGGATTAAAGGATGTGGTATTTGAAAAAGACAAGCCATGCAGTGCATGTCAAGCTGGAAAGCAGGTTGCTAATACACATCCCACTAAAGCTTTCATGTCAACATCAAGGCCACTGGAACTACTTCACATGGATTTATTTGGACCTACAAATTATGTCAGTGCCGGTGGCAACCTCTACTGTCTAGTGATCGTTGATGACTTCTCAAGATACACTTGGGTGTTCTTTCTCCATGACAAATCTAAAGTTGCATCTATATTCAAGAAGTTTGCCAAGAAAGCACAAAATGAATTTGACTGCAAGATCAAGAAGATTAGAAGTGACAATGGCAAAGAATTTGACAACACCAACATTCATGAGTACTGTGATGAAATTGGGATCAAGCATGAAGTATCTGCCACATATACACCTCAACAAAATGGAGTTGTTGAAAGGAAAAATAGGACCTTGATCACTCTTGCAAGAACAATGATTGATGAGTATAACACACCGGAGAGGTTTTGGGCCGAAGCTGTCAACACTGCTTGCTATGCATCAAACAGGCTATTTCCTCACCGGCTACTTGCGAAGACTCCTTATGAACTGCTAAATGGGAAAAAGCCAGACGTCTCTTTCTTCCGGGTATTTGGGTGCAAATGCTACATCTACAAGAAACGCCATCACCTAGGGAAGTTCCAAAGACGTTGTGATATTGGTTTTCTTTTGGGTTATTCATTAAATTCCAAAGCATATCGAGTATTCAACCATGCCACTGGCGTGGTAGAAGAAACATATGATGTGGAATTTGATGAGACTAATGGCTCCCAAGGAGCACTTGAAAATCTTGATGATGTAGGTGATGAGCCACTTAGGGAAGCAATGAAGAACATGCCTATTGGAGCTATCAAACCAAAAGAAGATGAAGAAGAGGTGCAAATCATTGGCAGGCCTTCTTCATCAAATGTACCACAAGATGATGAAAAAGATGAGAGGCATGCAAATGAAGATACATTTGTCTCTCATGAACAAGCAAGGGTACAAGCCAAAGATGTTGATGCTCCAGGATCTTCTTCCCAAGTGGTTGACAGGAGAAACTCATCACTACTTCAAGCTCATCCTCAAAACCAAATCATCGGGAGTCCTTCACAAGGGGTTATTACTCGATCACATAAACATGCTAATTTTATTGAACATCACTCTTTTGTTTCTTGTGTTGAGCCCACTTGTATAGATGAGGCGCTACAGGATCCGGACTGGGTGAATGCCATGCATGAAGAACTTAACAACTTCACCCGTAACGAAGTTTGGACCCTGGAGAAGCCCCCACAAGATGCAAGAATCATTGGAACAAAGTGGGTGTTCAGAAACAAACAAGATGATCAAGGTGTGATTGTAAGAAACAAGGCAAGACTTGTCGCAAAGGGATTCTCTCAAGTTGAAGGCTTAGATTTTGGAGAGACCTTTGCACCAGTTGCTCGACTGGAAGCCATCCGTATCCTACTTGCATATGCATCATGCTATGATATAAAACTCTATCAAATGGATGTAAAAAGTGCATTTTTAAATGGCTTCATAAATGAACTTGTATATGTTGAGCAACCGCCTGGATTTGAAGACCCTAGATATCCTAACCATGCTTACAGGTTGTCCAAGGCGCTATATGGGCTAAAGCAAGCTCCAAGGGCTTGGTATGAGCGTCTTCGCGACTTCCTCATCGAAAAGGGCTTCAAAATCGGGACCGTCGACACAACTCTCTTGACAAAGAAACATAACGGTGATATTTTCATTTGTCAAGTATATGTTGATGATATAATCTTTGGCTCGACAAATGACTGTCATTGCAAGGAATTTGGTGAGTTGATGTCGAAAGAGTTCGAGATGTCAATGATTGGTGAGCTAACATACTTCCTCGGCTTTCAAGTCAAGCAAATGAAAGATGGTAACTTTCTCTCACAAGAGAAGTATACCAAAGACTTGTTGAAAAGGTTCAACATGGAGAAGTGCAAACCAATCAAGACCCCCATGCCTACAAATGGACATCTCGACTTAGATGAGGGAGGTAACCCGGTTAATCAAACTCTCTACCGTTCTATGATTGGTAGTTTATTATACCTTACCGCATCTAGGCCCGATATTATGTTTAGTGTCTGCATGTGTGCTAGATTTCAATCTAATCCTAAGAAAGCTCATCTTCGCGCTGTTAAGAGAATTCTTAGATATCTCAAGCACACCACAAGCGTTGGTCTGTGGTATCCCAAAGGAGCTACTTTTGATTTAATTGGCTATTCCGATTCGGATTATGCCGGTTGCAAAATTGATAGGAAAAGTACTTCTGGGGGATGCCATCTGCTTGGTAGATCACTAGTTTCATGGACATCCAAAAAGCAAAATAGTGTTGCCTTGTCAACTGCCGAAGCGGAATACATTGCCGCAGGTGCTTGTTGCACACAGATTTTATATATGAAACAAACTCTTCTAGACTATGGCGTAGTTCTAGAAAAAGTACCTTTGTTGTGTGATAATGAGAGTGCTGTTAAAATTGCTAATAATCCTGTACAACACTCTCGCACCAAGCACATTGATATCCGTCATCACTTCCTTAGAGATCATGTTGCTAAAGGAGATATCATTTTAGAAGGAGTGAGATCGGAAGATCAATTAGCGGATATTTTCACTAAGCCACTTGATAAGACCCGCTTTTGCATGTTGAGGAATGAACTAAATATTCTTGATCTCAGAAATTTTATGTGAAATGTCAAATGGTGTTGTCACTTGCATTGCATATCTAAATTTCTTGTATTGCATCTAGGACTTGTCTAACCTAGTTGAGATAACCGCCAACAAAGCGAGTGAAAAAGCTTAACTCGGGTCAAACTTGACAAGTCTTAGTTTTTAAGCTTTTAGCACTTAAATTCTTACTTTTTATGCAATTATTGGTTCTTGAAATATGCATGAGGTACTGCACTTAGGGGGAGTATTCAAAACTCAAATCACTCATGAAAACCCCTAGTGCAAACCAAAATGCAAATTTCACCATTTGCCTATTTTCTCTAAAAATTATCTAGCCTATGGCAAAATATTTTGAAAAGTATATGAGGGTGCCAATACCTGTCCCAACAAGTGTTCTTTTGTGTGATTATAAGTTGGGATTTGGTTTGGTTAGGAGTTAGATAGAAAAATTCAAAATTTTCCAAACTCCCCTCTGTCTGGGCTCACCGGACAGTCCGGTGTGCACCGGACACTGCACTGTGCAATGTCCGGTGCACCAGCAGCCGCGCGCTAAATCTCGTTTTCCTGTGCGCTGTCCGGTGGTTCACCGGACAGCTACTGTGCGCTGTCCGGTGTGCCCATCTCGCGTTTTTAAAAACCGCCCCCAGCCCGACCAAGCCGAGCCAGAGGCTCTGTTTCTTCTCCCAGCCGCCCAGCTCTCTGCGTCTGGCGATTTCCCCTCGCCGGCGATCTCCACCGGCGGCCATCCTCTCCGGCCGTGCTCCGGTGACCTTGGGCTCCCCTCCTCTTCCCCCTCGGTGAGCAGCTTCTCCTCTCCCCTTCTCTACTGTTCTCTGCCTGACAGACAGTGGAGCTCCCTCCTTTCTCACCCTTTTGCAAATCTTTCAAATTTCTGTGAAATTCCATGAATCCAGTTGGTGAAATGCATTGCATTATCTCTATTGTGTATCCCTGCTTGCTTTTAGCTCCTTCGGGAGGGCATTCCCACCTCAAATGGCCATTTTCCTAAAACCCTAACTCCCCGCACACCACGTGCTCGGTGAAATGCCCAAACCAGCCAAACTTGCTCCAATTGAACCCAAATTTTCCAGGCACCTTCACAACACTTCCAGTAACCTACTTGCCAAATTTCACACCAATCCGAGGTCCCAGGCTTAAATTTTACCAAAATTCCCGTTTTGAGCGATCGTTTCCGAGCCGAGTGCCCTAATTCCTTTTTCTTCGCCTAAATTCAAACCAAGCACACACTTCACTCATATTGACCTATCTAAACCTATTCGTGAAGTATCGGCTCAATCTCATATCGTTTCGTGCCTCAATTCGAATTCCAATCATCCTATGTCACTATTTGTCTGTCACACGTCGTTTGACTTCTTGGTCGTCCCGTCTCGTGCCATATCTCTCTGTGTATGTATTTATTCACATTTCATATGCTTATGACTATGTGACTAATACGTGCTCACCTCTTCTGTCATTTCAGTGACCTTGTGTGATCGTGTGCCGTCTCCCGTCCTGCCTGGATCGTCACCTCTCGTGTGAGCTTTCCAGGTAGACATCTCACTCTTTGCTAAATCTTTCGGCCACTTTTGCTCTGTGCTTAGTCTCTCTATCTCATTTGCAGACATTAGTTCAGGATGCCGCGCACGAAGAATCCGTCGGCGTCAGGGGGTGGCGATGACGAGGACCCTCGTCGCCCCTTCAGGCAGGTGAAGGGCAAGACTGTCTTTTTGGAGCAGCAGGAAGGCCGCAAGAAGCGGCGTTCGGACAGAGAGGCTCGTGCAGCAGCAGCAGCTGCAGCAGCCGCTGCGCAGGCAGCACTTGGAGATCAGCCGGATGTTCCATCAGATCAGATTGCTTTCCGTGCTCGTCGTCTCGCCTCCCGGTCTCGCTCCTCCACTCACACCTCCGCTTCCACTCCGCCACCCACTCTGCCTGCTCCGGTCACTCCTATTGCTCCATCCACCTCCACCGCCATACCCACTGCCAGCACTACGCCCGCTTCCACTGCTTCCCCTGCCCCCGCTCCCGCTTCAGCTCCACCTGTCCCTCCACCTCGCTTCCGGGAGCGTGATGAGACTGAGGTCCGTCCACTGGTTTCGGATCCTCGTCTGTTTGATCTTCAGCGTGCTACTGCAGCCCGGGTACGTCGGTTCAGGTACGTACCCGTGGAGTCCTGGCTACCAGCTCAGAGAGACCCAGCAGCAGGTGTTCTATTCAGCACACGGATTCAGGAGTCATTCTTCAGGGCTCAGATGTCTGCTCAGATTGCGCTGCGAGTGCATCGCCTATTGGATCTTCCTACTTTTTTGCTAGCAGCCGGTGCTGAGTCTGAGGCGCATCTCACCTATCTGCCTGGCCTCCTGACTCTTCTGACTATCAGCGGCAGATATGTTGAGGAGTGGGTCTGCGTCTTCTACGCCTCTGTTTGGATTGACCCGGATCATCATTGGATGAGGTTCCGCTTTGAGCGCGAGGATGTCACGATCACTGCCAGTCAGATCCGACAGCTATTTGGATTCCCTGAGTCGACGACTCGCCTTCACAGCCTCTGCTACGGCACTTCAGATCCTCCTCGTCGCCCTCACGGCGGTGTTGCTCCAGGGACAGCTCACGTCGCGGCTCTGTTCCGCCCGCCTTTCACAGATGGGTCGCGACGTTCTCCAGCAGACTTCACTACAGCAGCGAAGTACTTATATGAGCTTATCAGACGGACACTCCTGCCGAGGATGGGATACAGGGAGGCTACCACTCATATTCAGCTTTGGCTCCTTGGTGCCCTGGTATCCCACTCACAGTTTGATGTTGTGGACTTCCTGATCTGTGAGATCGAGGACACTGTTCTGGATGGGATTCGTGCTCGTCGGCAGCTACCTTATGCTCACTACTTATGCCACATCTTTGCGCAGCTGATTCAGCCACCTCGCTTTCAGAGCACCCTTGAGGCCTCACGCCTTGTATTTGGATCTTACCGTCCTGCTCCTGAGATTCCAGTGCCCGCTTATGCTCCTGTGTTTGACTCTCAGGCCGAGGATGCAGCTCTTCGTCAGTTTGACACTCAGGGTACAGCAGATGATGATGATGATGATGATGATGATTTTGGGGTTCCTCCTCCACCTCCGCCTCCTATGCCTCCACGCTCCCATGATCATGAGGCTGGGAGCTCTAGTGCTGCCCCTGCTACTCCTCAGGCTATGGACCCTGCTCTTGCTTCGATTCTCCAGACTCTCACTCAGCAGCAGGCTCACCTGGCAGCCGAGCAGGCCCGTTTATCAGATAGGATGCTCTCGATGTTTCAGAACATGCAGGACAGGCAGGATGCACTTCAGCAGCAGCTTATTCAGGATAGGGCAGAGAATAGGGCATTCATGGCCCTCATGCTTCAGCATTCTGGTATCTCCGCACCTCCGGTTCAGTCTGTTCCCCCTCCTCCGCTTCACGCTCCAGTAGTGCCTTCGATCTTGTCTGCACCCCCTGCTGGTACCTCTCCGCTCCGGCCGGTCACCTTGGCGTTCACTTCTCCGGTTCTCAGGTCTGTCTGCCCGCAGCCGCCAGTGCCACCAGCATCTGCTGTTACCACTACCGCTGTGGCAGTATCTGTGACCGCTTCTGTTCCGGTAGCTCCTGCAGCGCGGCCTGCGTCCGAGTCAGTACCAGCTCCAGCTTCTACCGCAGATCCTGGATCCGAGACTGACTCTGACCCTCCGTCGGCGTTCGCTCTGCTACCTCGACCTCGACCGGATGCGCCCCCGCCGCCTCCTCCTGCATCAGATGTTTAGGTTCAGGTCCCTTTTGGTGTTTGACGCCAAAGGGGGAGAGATATGAGTTGTGAGAGCTAGGGGGAGTTAGAGAGTTAGTAGAGAGTCAGAGTCATTTTGATGTAATATATGTGCTTGCTACTCTCTGTACTAGCTTTATGTTTTTGGCTCACAAACTCGTCATATACTCTCGTTGCGTATGTTTGACTGTGTGTACTATGTTTTCACCTTATATCATATCACCAGTCTTCCAGCTCTTGTTTCATTAATTTACTTTCTCTTTTATATGAACAAGAATCTTATGATGTGTATGCGCTCACTCTTATTATTATGGTACACATTCTTTCTGTCAAAGATTACTGAGTATAACTAACCATTCTTTCTATTGACAGAATCTTCAAAACAAACTACTCTCACAAAACTTGTAGGGTTGTCATCAATCACCAAAAAGGGGGAGATTGAAAGCATCTAGGCCCCTGGTTGGTTTTAGTGATTAATGACAACGTAATATTATATGTGACTAACGTGTGTTTTGCAGAGACAATGGTAAGTTAGGTCGCATGACAGGTAAAAGTACTACAACGGTGAAAACAATCCCGGAGGTAAGAACTCAAAGCGACGGCTAAAACGACGGAACAAAAGGTGAAGGTCTAAGGAGTCCGAGTGTCAAGGAGATGTGGACACTCGCGATTTAGTTAGGTCTTTTATTCTCTTTTAGCCGTACTATAAAGAGGGGTTGTCGATGAGTAGTTTGACCAAGAGAGTTCTAGTGTAGTGTTGGTGCACAATCACACTCATATACAGTGCTAGGTGTCACTCTAGAACTCACACACAAGTTAGAACGAAAACCGATTTGAAAAACAGCTGAAAACAAGATTTAGTGTTTCTGGCTTAGGGGCACCGGACTGTCCGGTGTGCACCGGACTGTCTGGTGCACCCTCTGCCATGTGGGGCCAGGCTGGTCCACGGCAGAGTTTTCCCAGTCGCAGAAACCCGAGAGCGCAGTCTTCGGAAATGAATTTTAGTGGCACACCGGACATCGCACCGGACTGTCCGGTGTGCACCGGACAGTGGACTGTTCACTGTCCAGTGCGCCATGAGTCCAACGGCTCTGTGTCAGAACTAGCCGTTGGAAGTGACCGTTGGCGCACCGGTGGCGCACCGTTGGCGCACCGGTGGCGCACCGTTGGCGCACCGGTGGCGCACCGGACTGTCCGGTGCGCCATCGCGCAGCACATTGCCTGTAACGGCTAGTCGGTGGGTGAGGGCTATTTATACCCCCTCCACCCACCATATTCAATGTCTTGCACTCCACATTTATTCCAGCACCTTGGTAGAGTATTGCAAGCACCAAAAGCCTAGTGAGGAGATTAGAGAATCATAATCCGCGCTTGTTCCTCATTAGCGCTAGTGAGAGCCACCTAGAGCACACACCACTTGCATTAGGCTTCTCTTGGTCAAGCGAAAGTCTATGGCTTGTTACTCTTGGTGATCGGCATCACCTAGACGGCTTGGTGGCGTTGGGAGCTCGGTGATCACCGTGAAGATCTTGTTGGTGACCCGACTCAAGTTTGTAAGCGGTCTCGAGGGATCCACCGCGCCGGAGTGGCAAAGGATCATCTCGTAGTGAGCACTTGGTTCTTGCGAGGACCAAGGGGGAGCGATACCCTTGCGCGGGTGCTCCAACGAGGACTAGTGGAGAGTGCCGACTCTTCGATACCTCGGGAAAAATTGGAGGAGTCTTCTAAACTTTGCTTTACATTCCGCACTTAATTCAAGCACTTTACATTGTGTATTTGTTTAGCAAGTATTTGAAGTATTATCTTAGCTTTGTTACATTTCTAGTATTATATTCTTAGTGCTAGTTGTTGGGGTGAAGTTGGGCTCTTGTTTAGCTCTTGCTTAGGTTTTAATTAGTGTTGATTTTTAGAAAAGCCCAATTCACCCCCCCTTCTTGGGCATCGTGATCCTTTCAGGTATAATGAAAGACAAATTGCAGATGATCAAATGGACTTGGATTGATCAAGGGGGAGTGTTACAAAATATTGTGTACAAACTGATCAACCCCTATCTGACAGTTTTCTCCCAAGGGACACACCCCTTGGGAGACACTGTATCCATTGTATATAAGAGATCCTATCTGCAATAAAGTAGACAACTGTCATTTCTCTCTATCTACTAAATCTCGTTTTCACTAAGTTCCAACACTAGCAAAGCATTCAATTGAACATTACATTGTAACATTTTTTCTCAAAATTGTATAGAAGAAAAATCATTTTACTTCATCCAGATGAACATTAGTTTGGAACACTAACTTGGAGCTAGAAAATCGTCCTCGCAGGGACATCATTTAAAACTTCTTATGCCACCTCTTTAAAATAGTACTACACAAAAGTAGCTGCTTCTAAAAAAGACAGCTTCAGTTTTTTATTTGATTGGTTGACTTTATGTTTTTTTGGTGGCAGAAACATTTCTCAAAAGTTCAACCATGCACAACATTACCTTGCATTGATTAAAGTAACATCAATTGTAGGCCATGCAATCATGTAAGGTCTATATTCTGCTCCACGATAATGCCGAATTCTTTTGGAGGCATCAGCCCTATCAAATCTCAACTTTGATGGGTCATTTGCAAGGTTCCTCCGTCTTGAATCATGCATGCAATTCTCATCAGCAGGAACATAAGGCAGAGAACTGACAGCTTTGGATAGGCTTGCAAAAGATCTGGAAGTGAGCTTTGCCTTGCATCCGTTGACCCCTGGATTAGCCTTGGAACCAGGAGTAGCAGCAGACAGGCATGTAGAGAAACAAATATTTCAGATGAAGTTTAAGCAGTGACGACAGGTGACAAACAACCTCCAGTTGCCTGGAGAAGATCAGGATGCACCCAAAAGGTACCAATTTACTATAGCAATTTGACCTGTACGTTACTTGCTGTAAATTCAGGGGCTGATAAGCCCACCGCTACAGATACAACATGAAAACTTCCTCAAGCCCACACCAAAACAGCTCCTAGCACCCTATCTAAAAAGTAACAATACCATATCATACGAAACTCCCAAAAGAAATCGTTTCTCCAGGAACAACAGTATTGCAGCTAAAAGAAATACTGTCGGCTAACAAAAAAAAAGCTAATCTCTGATCTACTCCGATCTCAAGCACCCACCGGGAAGCAAGAACCTGAACTTGTCTGCATTCTTGATCAGATGGGAAGGCAGATGCACGGCGGACCCTGACTTGGGTATCGGCCCCATCTTCTTGAAGAGGTCGGCGAATGTGTACTCTTCAGGCAGCATGTCGAACAGGTCGTCCCCGTTGCATATGATCTTCTGGATTCTGTCTGGGTTCAGGAAGCTTTTCTGCTTCACTCGGTCTGCATGGCTGTACGCCTTCATCTTGAAAACAAACTCCTTGATCTCCCTGAAGCAGAAGCTGCAGTGCCAGCCGGCGTCGGCCAGGATGAAGTTGCTCTGGCGGGAATGGCGGTACGATGTGTGCTCGTTGTACACGTGTGCCGTCGCCCTCCAGCTGTTGTCGTCCACAGGAAATTCGAAGGAGTACATATAGTTCTTCATCCCAAGGTGCATTACCGGTGGTATCCCGTCGCACCACTTGAGCAACTGCACGGTCTCGGGGGTAGGGATCTCGTCAGCATCAGCCATGATCAGGATATCACCGGCAGCAATACCCGATCTTCGTATCAGCATATTGAGTGAGCGACGGTGATAGGCCTCGACATGGAATGGTTGGCGACGAGAACCGGTATCCAGCTCTCCAATAGAAAGCATGTCGTAGACAATCTTTGATCCAGCAAACCCAAAACGGCTGAAGTTTTCGTAAAAGGAGAGTGACTTGGGGATGCCGGTGAAGGTGGAATTGGCCTCAAGGATGACAAACCTGTCAACATGTGGAAGGAGCTCGTGGTAGCGGATTTCTAGAATATCAAGCTCGTTGCTGAAGAGGACAGCGTCGAAGACGCGGCGAGGGGCGGGGAGGATGTCCCAGCCATGGAGTTGGCACAGCTGGGCCATGGAGATGTTGGGTGCATAGTAGTGTGGGATGCGGGTGAATGGTTTAGGCGGCGTGTCCCACAGTGGGCGTAGAAGGTAGGAGATACTTTGGAAGTACTGGGTGACAGCAATAACAGACACAGAAAGAACAAGAACAAACGGTATCAGGAACTTGAATTGCAGGATTTTCCGTCTAGTTACGGGCAGATGAGGCAAGTCTCTGGCCATGAGAAGGCCTTGTGTCTAAGACAGAGAAAGAAATGGGCAGGGTGTCTGATTAGCATTCAAGAGTGCTCCAGATTCTCTATCTTGCCGAGGGTGTGGCAAAAATCCGAATCTGAATGTAATCTGCATTTTGCAAGAGAAGGCAGAAAATAATAAGAAAAATAGCAGTAGTGGCATAAGAACTGAACTATGCAGATTATTAAACTATGCATATACAGGAATAATGATATGAGTTACAGACAGGTTCATGCGCGCTTGTAAATTTGCAATACAACTGACATGTTCTTTAATAAACATCTAAAAGGAGAGTACAACACGGAACCATGGATTGATACACACTAAGACAAATGGTCCACTACCGTTCTACCAATCATTCCAATAATAAAGGATACAAAAGAACAGCATGCACTAAGGCCAGCAAAGTTTATCAGAGAACCACAAAAATCCCTAACACAAGCCATGACCTAGCCATGTGATTGTCCTTACTTCTGAGTACTCCCAGGTTCCAATTCCAACAGCATAAATAAATAATTAAGGGAAATCAGCAATCAGGCCTAGCGAGATGGGCCGTACATGTACACTGGTGAAAGATCAACGGACCACTACGAAAAACGCATTTCCGTTCCAGCAGCACAAAGCAAGCAGGCAACCCTGTGCTACCCGAACCAAATCATCGCCTAGGCTAAATCCAAACACGGCATTTGTCTTCACCAATCTGCCACATTTTGGAGCGCATATCGATGATTGGATATCTCCCCACTGAAGAACGGATCTCTCATTCTTCTCTTGAGCTGAACGATCGGAAGGCTAGGTAAGCATTACTGCACGCGTCAGGGGCAATGCAAACAAGGTGGGAGGAATCTAACGAAAAAACCAGCTGCCGCGCTCTGCCGCCGGCACGGATTGCCACCAAACTGAATCTAGAGGAACCAAGCTTGCTTCATACGGCTCCTCCTAATCCTAAAGAATAGGCCCCAGCTTTCCGACCGAGATACCCCCGAGACACTTGCGAAATGGAATGAGATCACCCCAGTTGGTGTGGGGTGACAGCTGACAAGAACAGGGGCAGACGGAGACGGTCACCTCAACGAGCCGAGAGGAGTAGAAGGCGGGGACGCCGGGGAGCTCCTCCCATCTCTGGACAACCTGACGCGCCTCCGCTCCCTCCTGCTCCTCCCCCAGTCCTGTCTCATTTAACCCTGACCTCCGCTCCTCGTTTCCTCCGGTCCTGCCTTGCTTGTGCGCGCACCCTCCTGGACTCCTCCGCCAATCTCTCTCCAGCCGCCCGCCTATTTCTGTCCCGTCCTCCTCCTCCCGCCCTCCCCTCCGATCCAATAGCCTCCGTGGGGGAGCATGAGGAGCAGCTGCTGCTAAATTTAGGCCCCTGGGCACCTGCGGAATTTGCTTTTTGGGAGGGTTTTTCGCTTTTACGTACGGGAGAGAAAGTGATGAACTGGGTGGATTTGATCTTGGGGCCTGGTGGGATATGCGATTGGATTTGGGCTTTTGCCACTCCACTGCTGCACTGCAGTACCCGGCTGCTCGTTTAGGCTTTTGACCAGTGCTCGTCTACTCGTTCGGCGAGCCTTTTGGATGTCTGCGCGGATGTTGGATTGGATGTCTGCAAATTTAAAATTATCCACATTCGTATTTCTGAAAAAAATACTAATATAAATATCCGTATTTGTCTTTGATTTTAATATGGTCAAATGGATGAACCTGAATTTGATATCTAGTATTTTCTCTATCCAGTTTCTAGATTTGTATTCGATAAAACTGTGAAATATCCAATATTATATGTATCCACGAAGAAAAAAGTATTCGATAAATCACTTAAAAATTATTTTTTATCACTAATTACATATGATTTCAATTTTTATAATGTACTAAAAAATGGTGTATTTTAAAATATTTGTTGGGGGCCTTCTTCTGCGCCGAAGGTCCTATAAGCAAAAACATCTTCGGCAGGATGATATGCACGTAGACATAACACGAAGGTATATGCCGAAGCTACAACCCAGAAAGCTTCGGCATAATGACGCGCCTTGAGACGAAGGGCGGCACCGACTTAAAGAGGAAAAGACTGTTCAGTCCCTGGTAATTTGTGTCATGTTTGTAATTTGTTATCAAGAACATAAATATAATTTCGACCGGGCTGCATCCCGTGCCTATAAATAGGTGAACAGTATTCATGCTGACTTGTATTCACTCGCACGTCACACCTGTATTCTCACCTTCTGTCAAGCCGAAGGTATAAATGTAATTTAATATTGTTCATGTTTATTCATGATGATATAATAAAAATATCTTAATGATGCCATATGATAATCCATATTGTTTTTCATGTTTCATATGCTTCTACTTTCATTATTATATATTGAGATGATGAAGGTACATCCTTCATGACTTTCGTCTGAAGATCATTATATCCCGAGGGAGATAATGTTTCGAAGGACGAAGGTCTTTAACCATTAATATTTTTTGTTGCCTTGTTCTTATCTCATAGCATTTGAGAACAAGTCCCTAACATTGACGCCCACTGTCGGTGAACTCACTTCCACTGTTGAGCTGATGGCTTCGTTCAACAACCAAGTTGTAGCACCTTCGGCTACGAAGCTGGTGCTCCCAATCACGGGCGGCTCAAGTTCAGAGCCAGCCAACAAGAAGTAGAAGAAGGAAGCGCAAAGAAGAGTGCAACATGTTGGGGTGCAAGGACCCTTCGTCAGGTCCAAGTGGTCCCACATCCCAATCACCTTCTCCCAGAAGGATCTTCAGCTAAAAGACTATCCTCATAATGATGATATGGTCATATCTTATGTCATCAAGGGATTTCTGGTTTACAATGTTTTGGTTGACACAGGCAGTGCAGCGGACATTATATTTGCAAAGGCTTTCAGGCAGATGCAAGAACCAGAGGAGAAGATTCATGATGCTACACATCCTCTTTGTGGCTTCGGAGGACAGCAGATTGTGGCACTTGGCAAAATCACAATGTCCATTACTTTCGGTTATGTCCACAACACAAGAACTGAACAAGTTGTTTTTGACATTGTCGACATGGAATACCCGTACAATGCAATCATTGGTCGAGGAACACTAAATGCCTTCGAAGCAATACTTCATCCAGCATACTTATGCATGAAGATACCTTCGGAACAAGGGACCATTGCCATCCATGGAAGTCAAGAAGCTGCCAGAAGGGCCGAAGGGAGTTGGACAGATTCAAAGGCAATCCACAATATAGATGGAGCCGAAGCTTGTCAACAATATAAGCACAAAAGAGAGAAGGCTGCTTCGGCAAATCAGCCGAAGCCTATGCTCCTATGTGAAGATATAGCAGATCAAAGGGTACTGCTGGGATCTCAGCTATCTGATGGGCAAGAAAAAACCCTGCTAAGGTTTTTGTTCAACAACAAAGATGTAACGCCCTGAATTTGAGAGTTGAATTTTTTCTTTCTCCAGCACTCACCAAACTCGGGCATTACCTTTCCTCTTTCTTTTTCTTCTCGCTATGCCTTGTTCTTTTTCAAATATTCTAGCGAGATTTAGCTCGAGACCTTGTGTGACAAAACCCTAGAAATATTTTCCTCGGTTGTTGCATCATGCCGGACCATGATTTTCTTGCTTGTGGTTGAGTGATTTGTGAAAAGCATTCTCGGAGTGGAACCTAGAGCTAAATGGGAAAATTAGGAAAAGAATAAAAGGGGAATTCCCTCCCTCTTCCCCCCTTTGGGTCGGCTTCCAGCCGCGGCCCAGCCGGCGCCCCCGCCCCTCCCCTCCCCGCCTTGGGCCCCGCTTGGCGGCCCAGCCGGCGTGCACGACCCAGCTGTGACCCAGCGCCCCGCCGCGTCCCCCCTTGCGTGCAGCGCGCGGTCGGTTGAAACCACCACCGCCGCCACCGCCACCCCTGGTGGGGCCCACCCGTCAGCCCCACCCCCTCCCCAAACCGCCTCTCTCTCTCCCCCCTCTACTCCTCGCACATGTCTCCTTCTTCCCCATGCAGCTCGTTTCCTCCTCCTCCTCCACCTCGTCGCCGACCAGAACTACCCCCTCAACGCCGGCCTCCCCCCCGCGGTAAGCCCCCTCCCTCCTCTTCCCCTCGCGCCCTCCCCTTCGCGCCCCAGCCCGCGGTGCCCTGGCGCCCCCGCCCCCGCCTCGCCTCTCCCCGCGGCCTAGCGCGCGTGTCCGTGGTGGCGCGGCCCGGCCACGGCGCCCCGGTGCGCTCGGCACCTCCCCGCGGCGCGGCCCAGCTCGGCGCGCTCCCCTGGCGCACCCGCGGCTAGCCCGGCTCGGCACGGCGGCCCGGCGTGCTCCAGCCCCCGGCGTGCGGCCTCGCCCCGGTCTCGGCCCCCCCTCGCGCAGCGGCTACTGCGGCGCGGCATGGCGCGCCCGCCCCTGCCCGCGGCGCCCGGTGTGCTCGCCCGGCGTGCGCGCGCCCACCTCGCGTGCCCCGGCGCGGCCTAGAGCTCGACCCGGCGTGCCTATGGCGTGCGGCCTTGAGCTTGGCCAGCGCGCAGCCCCCTGCGCTCGGCCCCGGTGCTGCTCGTGGCGGCCTTGCCCAGGCACAGCTCGTGGTGGCCCGGCGTCCTCGGCGCGACATCGTGGTGCGCAGGTTGCTTGGCGCGGCCCCGCCCTGCGCACGGCGTCTTGGCGCGGTTCGTCGTGCTCTCGGCGTGACGCGTAGCGCCCTGCCACGTTCATGACATGCCCGTCTACCCCCCGTGTATTTTGTGCGCATCGATCATGTTATTTATATTAATGAAATGGAACTGTACTCAGAAATTGATCAGGTTAGTTATCTCATGTAGTTAATCATTGACTTGTTTAATGTCGACCAATTGGAAATAGTTGTAACTCTATTAGTGCATGTGATTAATATCTGTTAGTATGGCTAGGTAGAACTAGATGAAGTAATGATTAATTATACACCTACCCGTAACATGCTTCGACTATAGCTTTAACCACTGCGAGACCTTCCTTCTTCTCTTTCTAGCAGTTGCGAATGCAAATCGTATGTCATATTTTATGCATATTTTACTTATCTACTCTCTTGTATGGTGTATTGTTTATTTCCTAATTCAAAGAGATGGATGTATGTTTGCTGTAACGCCCTGAATTTGGGGTAAAATTTTTTTCTTCTTTTCTCTCACCAAATTTAGGCGTTACTCTTTCCTTTTTCCCTTTTCTTCTCGCTAAGCCTTGATCTTTTCCAAAAGTTATAGCGAGAATTAGCTCGACATCTTGTGTAAGCAAAACCTAGAACTATTTTTGGTTGTTGCATCATGCCGGATTATGCACTCTTTTGTTTGTGGTTGAGTGAATTGAAGAATTAGGCATATAAGAATCAGGCATATAAGAAAATATGGAAATTAGAAAAAGAAAAGCCTTCTCTTTTTCTCCCTCCCTTCTCCCTTTTGGCCCAGCCGCCCCCTCTCCCTTCGCGCCGGCCCAGCTGGCGGCCCAGCCGCCCTCCCCTCCCCCCTTCCCGCGTGGGCCCCGCAGCGGCCCAGCCACCCCCCTCCCCCGCCGTGGGCCGCCCAGCAGGCCCAGCCGTGCCCCCTCCCCCCTTTGGGCCCAGCCGGCCCAGCCGCCCCCTTCCCCCCTTTTTTCTTTTTCCAAAATTCCCTCCCCACGGGTCCCGCCTGTCATACCCCTCCCCCTCCCCCAACTCCCTCTCCCCTAACCCTAGCCGCTGCCGCCCTAGCCGCCGCTGCCCTAACGCCGCCGTCGCGCCCTCCCCCGCCCACGATGAGGCTTCCCCCCTCCTCCCCCCTTCTCCCTCCCCTCCCTCCTCCTTCCCCATCTCGTCGGCGCCCTCCCCCGCGCCATGGGCGCGCTCGCCCGGCCCCGGCGAGCTCGGCCACCCTGCTCGGCCGCTCTGGCGAGCCCGCCCCGCGCCGGCCCCGCCCTGCCGCGCCCCGACCCCGCCCCGCCGCGCCCGGCCCCGGCGCCCCGCCCCTCCCCGCGCCCGGCTCGGCCGTCCCCCGGCGAGCCCGCCTCGGCCTCATCTCGCCGCGCCCGGCCGCGCCCGCGCCGGCCCCGCCTCGCCCCCTCCGGCGAGCCCCGCCCCTCGCCGCGGCAAGGCCGGCGCGCCGCCCTCCGGCGAGCCCGCGCCCCGGCTGCCTCGGCTCGGCCGCCCTCGGCCCGCCCCCGCGCCGCCTCCCTCCGGCGAGTCCCGCCCCCGTCCCGCCCCAGCCGCCCCCGGCCTGCCCCCGCGCCGCCCCCCTCCGGCGAGCCCGCCCCGCCCCTTCCCCGCGCTCGGCCGCCCCGCCCCGGCTCGGCCGCCCCGCGCCTCGGCCGCCCGCCCCGTGCCCCGGCTCGGCCGCCCCCGTCGCGCCCCGGCTGGGCCGCCCGCCCCCGCGCCCGGCCGTGTCCTCGCCCGGCCGTGTCCTCGCTCGCCCGTGCTCGCTTGCCCCGGCGTGCTTGCCCGCTCGCCCCGCCGTGCCTTGCTCGCGTCGTGACGGCCCCGGCGTGGCCTCGAGTTCGGCCCAGCGTGCCTATGGCGCGCGGCCCCGACGTGCGCACGGCTAGTTCGTGGCATGTGCGTGCGGCCTCGCGCGCGTGCTCGCGTAGTGCGCGTGCCTTGGCACGACCCGTCGCGCCCCCGTCTACCCCAGACGCCCCGTCTACCCCCGTGTCCTATGCGCGCTAATCACGTGTTTTTATTAATAAGATAGGAGTCTCAATTTGGAAATTGGTTACGTTAGTTAATTTGTATAGCTAATCGTCTATCTCATTAAATGTTAATCTACTAAAAGTGGTCACGTTTATATTAGTGCATGTAGCTAATTCTTTTGTTAGAACCAATTGGAACTAGAGCACGTAACGTTTAGTTATTCGTTTACCCGTAGTGCGTCTCGGGCATAAGCTTTAACTCTCGCGAGACCTTTCCCCATTTCTTTCTAGCCAAGGTAAATTCATTATCGTATGTGATATTCTATGCATATTTACTTTATTTGTTCCCTTGTATGGTGTACTGTTTGTTTCCTAATTTGAATGGATGGATGTATGTATGCTTGCAATCGCATAGAGAACGATCCGGTTGAAGAGCCCGAGGAACCCGCAGGAGAAGCCCCTGAGCAGCAGTCGGTTGGTGGAGGCAAGTGTCCTTTGACCTATCTCTGTCGTATTCATTCTTTAATTCACCTCCCGCATTACACATTTATACCTAAGGATTGACTAGCTTTTGTTATCCATATCCTTGTTTACCTATGTGGGTTGGATTATTATTGTTTAGCTTTATGCTATTGCTCAACTCTAATCAATGAACATGATGAGATTATCCATGATACACTGTTTTCCCTTCTCTTATTATGATGTTGTACTTGTGGCCTTTAAGGGGGCTCGAGCGGTTTCTCGAGTGCCTCTCCGTAAGGACCTGTTCTATGGATGACCGCCCGGGAAAACAGTGCAACCATGAGGGTGGAATGGGGTGCCCTTAGCTGAATAATTAGAGGATCCGAGGTGTAGTTCGCTTCGCCGTCGTGCCGTCAATGGGGCTCGGTGTATGCGGCTCGCTCTGCCAAGGTTGATTCGTCCCTTGGGGAGGAGTGCGGTACATTTAGGAAACCTAACGGGCGGCTACAGCCCCGGGGAATCTTTGTAAAGGCTACGTAGTGAGACCCTGCCTGTTCACCTTGGTAGTGTTTAAGGGTTTGATCGGCCCGAGGCAAGAGGGAATCACGGCTTATGTGTAAAGTGCACAACCTCTGCAGAGTGTTTGAAAACTGATATATCAGCCGTGCTCGCGGTTATGAGCGGCCAAGGGAGCTCCAGTGATTAGTGGTACTTGATCAGAGACATTTTGGTTTACAGGTGGCAATGAGACTGATGGTTTTGGTTATGACTATGGTGCTGGTAAGTGGTATTCTTTCCGTTTGGAAAGGGTACATCGGGCTAATAACTTGGGTTAATGCTAAAACCTGGCTTTCTATTAGTAAATAATAATCTGACCAACTAAAAGCAACTGCTTGACTTATCCCCACATAAAGCTAGTCTACTACAGCCAAACAGGATACTTGCTGAGTATGTTGATGTGTACTCACCCTTGCTCTACACACCAAACCCCCCCCCATCCCCAGATTGTCAGCATTGCAACCACTGCTCAGGAGAAGATGAAGCTGTGGAAGGAGACTTCCAGAAGTTCCAAGACTACGACGAGTTCTAGGCGTGGGTTAGCGGCAACCCCCAGTCGGCTGCCTGTGAAGGCCGCGTTTATCTACGTTTCTTTTCCGCACTTTGATTTATTGTAAAGACTATGTGGATGTCTCAGACATCATGATGTAATCGACTATTATTTCCCTTTTTAATACTATTTGAGCACTGTGTGATGATGTCCATGTTATGTAACTGCTGTGTACGTAAATTGCTGATCCTGGCACGTACATGGTTCGCATTCGGTTTGCCTTCTAAAACCGGGTGTGACATTTGCGCTCGCATAGATAACGGTCTGGTTGAGGAGTCCGAAGAACTCGCAGGAGAAGACCCTGAGCAGCAGCTGGTTGGTGGAGGCAAGTGTCCCTTGACCCATCTATGTCCTATACAGTTCTATAATTCACTTTCCGCATTTACACAGTTTATACCTAAGGATTGACTAGCTTTTGTTATCCATGTCCTTGCTTACCTATTTGGGTTGGATTATTATGGTTTAGCTTTATGCTAGTGCTTAACATTAATCAATGAACATGATGAGATTTATCTATGATACGATGTTTTCCTTCTTATTTATGATGACATATTTGTGGCATTTAAGGGGACTCGAGCGGTTTCTCGAGTGCCTCTCCGTAAGGACCTGTTCGTTGGATCACCGCCCGGGAAAACAGTGCAACCATGAGGGTGGAATGGGACGCCCTTAGCTGAATAATTAGAGGAACCGGGGTGTAGTTCGCTTAGCCGTCGTGCCGTTAATGGGGCTCGGTGTATGCGGCTCGCTCTGCCAAGGTTGGTTCGCCCCTTGGTGAGGACTGCGGTGCATTTAGGAAACCTAACGGGCGGCTACAACCCCGAGAAATCTTTGTAAAGGCTACATAGTGATACCCTGCTGGGTCACCTTGGTAGTGATCAATGGAGAGTCATGATCTCCGGGCAGAAAGGGAATCACGACTTGTGGGTAAAGTGCGCAACCTCTACAGAGTGTTATGAAACTGATATATCAGCCGTGCTTGCGGTTATGAGCGGCCAAGGGAGCTCCATTGATTAGTGATACCTGATCAGAGATGTTCGGATTACAGGTGGCTTTGAGAATGGTGGTTTTGGTATTGACTATGGTAATGGTAAGTGGTATTCTTTCCGTTTGGAAAGGTGAAAGTCGCCTAGAGGGGGGGTGAATAGGACGAATCTGAATTTTACAAACTTAAACACAACTTCAAGCCGGGTTAGCGTTAGAAATAGAAACGAGTCCAAGAGAGAGGGCGAAAAACAAATCATGAGCGAATATAGAGTGAGACACGATGATTTGTTTTACCGAGGTTCGGTTCTTGCAAACCTACTCCCCGTTGAGGTTGTCACAAAGACCGGGTCGCTTTCAACCCTTTCCCTCTCTCAAACGGTCACTTAGACCGAGTGAGCTTCTCTTCTCAATCAAACGGAACACGAAGTTCCCGCAAGGACCACCACACAATTGGTGTCTCTTGCCTTGGTTACAATTGAGTTTGATCACAAGAATGAAGGAAGAAAAGAAGAAGCAATCCAAGCGCAAGAGCTCAAATGAACACGACAAATCACTCTCTCTCTAATCACTAAAACTTTGTGTGGAGTTGGGAGAGGATTTGATCTCTTTGGTGTGTCTTGTATTGAATGCTAGCTTTTGTAAGTAGTTGGAAGGTGGAAAACTTGGATGCCAATGAATGTGGGGTGGTTGGGTATTTATAGCCCCAACCACCACAAAGTGGCCATTGGAAGGCTGCAGTCGCATGGCGCACCGGACACTGTCCGGTGCGCCAGCCACGTCAGCAGACCGTTGGGGTTCGACCGTTGGAGCTCTGTCTTGTGGGCCCACCTGGCTATCCGGTGGTGCACCGGACAGGCCCTGTAGGCTGTCCGGTGTGCCACCCGTGCGTGCCCTGCTCCTCTGCGCGCGCAGGCGCGCATTTAATGCGTTGCAGTCGACCGTTGCGCGCGAAGTAGCCGTTGCTCCGCTGTCACACCGGACAGTCCGGTGAATTATAGCGGAGCGGATTCCCGAAGCTGGCGAGATCAGAGTCGCTCTCCCTTGGGGCACCGGACAGTCCGGTGAATTATAGCGAAGCGCCTCTGAGAATTTCCGAAGGTGGGAAGTTCAGCTTGGAGTTCCCTGGTGCACCGGACACTGTCCGGTGGCACACCGGACAGTCCCGTGCGCCAGACCAGGGTGCACTTCGGTTGTCCCTTGCTCTCTTTGTTTGAACCCTTTTCTTGGTCTTTTTACTGGCTTATTGTGAACCTTTCGCACCTATAGAACTTATAGACTAGAGCAAACTAGTTAGTCCAATTATTTGTATTGGGCAATTCAACCACCAAAATCAATTAGGAAATAGGTGTAAGCCTAATTCCCTTTCAATCTCCCCCTTTTTGGTGATTGATGCCAACACAAACCAAAGCAAATATAGAAGTGCATAATTGAACTAGTTTGCATAAAGTAAGTGCAAAGGTTACTTAGAATTGAGCCAATATAAATACTCATAAAATACGCATGGATTGTTTCTTTATTTTTAACATTTTGGACCACGCTTGCACCATATGTTTTGTTTTTTGCAAATTCTTTTGTAAATTCGTTTCAAAGTTCTTTTGCAAATAGTCGAAGGTAAATGAATAAGATTTTGAGAAGCATTTTCAAGATTTGAAATTTTCTCCCCCTGTTTCAAATGCTTTTCCTTTGACTAAACAAAACTCCCCCTCAATAAATTCTCCTCTTAGTGTTCAAGAGGGTTTTAAGATATCAATTTTGAAAAATACTACTTTCTCCCCCTTTTGAACATAATAGGATACCAATTTGAAACTCATTAGTTTTAAAATTAGGTGGTGGTGCGGTCCTTTTGCTTTGGGCTAATACTTTCTCCCCCTTTGGCATGAATCGCCAAAACGGATACTTTGAGTGAAATATAAGCCCTTTTGACTATTTTCTCCCTCTTTGGCAAACAATATATGAGTGAAGATTATACCAAAGACGGAGAGTTGCTCGGAGCGACGGCGAAGGATGAGTTATGGAGTGGAGTGGAAGCCTTTGTCTTCGCCGAAGTCTCCAATTCCCTTTCAATACACCTATGACTTGTTTTGGAATATACTTGAAAACACATTAGTCATAGCATATAAAAGAGATATGATCAAAGGTATACTTATGAGCTATGTGTGCAAAATATCAAAAGAAATTCCTAGAATCAAGAATATTTAGCTCATGCCTAAGTTTGTTAAAGGTTTGTTCATCTAGTGGCTTGGTAAAGATATCGGCTAATTGATCTTTAGTGTTAATATATGCAATCTCGATATCTCTCTTTTGTTGGTGATCCCTTAAGAAATGATACCGAATGACTATGTGTTTAGTGTGGCTATGCTCAACGGGATTATCCGCCATGCGGATTGCACTCTCATTATCACATAGAAGAGGAACTTTGGTTAATTTGTAACCATAGTCCCTAAGGGTTTGCCTCATCCAAAGTAGTTGCGCGCAACAATGGCCTGCGGCAATATACTCGGCTTCGACGGTAGAAAGAGCTACGGAATTTTGCTTCTTTGAAGCCCAAGACACCAAGGATCTTCCCAAGAACTGGCAAGTCCCCGATGTGCTCTTTCTATTAATTTTACACCCCGCCCAATCGGCATCCGAATAACTAATTAGATCAAATGTGGATCCCCTAGGATACCAAAGCCCAAACTTAGGAGTATGAACTAAATATCTCAAGATTCGTTTTACGGCCGTAAGGTGAGCTTCCTTAGGGTCTGCTTCGAATCTTGCACACATGCATACGGAAAGCATAATATCTGGTCGAGATGCACATAAATATAGTAAAGAGCCTATCATCGACCGGTATTCCTTTTGATCTACGGATTTACCTCCCGTGTCGAGGTCGAGATGCCCATTGGTTCCCATGGGAGTCTTGATGGGTTTGGCATCCTTCATTCCAAACTTGTTTAGAATGTCTTGAATATACTTCGTTTGGCTAATGAAAGTGCCCTCTTGGCGTTGCTTCACTTGAAATCCCAAGAAGTACTTCAACTCCCCCATCATTGACATCTCGAATTTTTGTGTCATGATCCTACTAAATTCCTCACATGTAGATTCGTTAGTAGACCCAAATATAATATCATCAACATAAATTTGGCATACAAACAAATCATTGTCAAGAGTTTTAGTAAATAAAGTAGGATCGACCTTTCCGAATTTGAAGCCATTAGTGATAAGAAAATCTCTTAGGCATTCATACCATGCTCTTGGGGCTTGCTTGAGCCCATAAAGCACCTTAGAGAGTTTATACACATGATTAGGATACTCACTATCTTCAAAGTCGGGAGGTTGCTCAACATAGACCTCTTCCTTGATTGGTCCATTGAGGAAAGCACTTTTTACGTCCATTTGGTAAAGCTTAAAGCCATGGTAAGTAGCATAGGCAAGTAATATACGAATTGACTCAAGCCTAGCTACGGGTGCATAGGTTTCACCGAAATCCAAACCTTCGACTTGTGAATACCCCTTGGCCATAAGTCGGGCTTTGTTCCTTGTCACCACACCATGCTCGTCTTGCTTGTTGCGGAAAACCCACTTGATTCCTACAACATTTTGATTAGGACGTGGAACCAGATGCCATACCTCGTTCCTAGTGAAGTTGTTGAGCTCCTCTTACATCGCCACCACCCAATCCGAATCTTGTAGTGCTTCCTCTACCCTGTGTGGCTCAATAGAGGAAACAAAAGAGTAATGCTCACAAAAATGTGCAACACGAGATCTAGTAGTTACCCCCTTATGAATGTCACCGAGGATGGTGTCGACGGGGTGATCTCGTTGTATTGCTTGGTGGACTCTTGGGTGTGGCGGCCTTGGTTCTTCATCCTCCTTGTCTTGATCATTTGCATCTCCCCCTTGATCATTGCCATCATCTTGAGGTGGCCCATCTTGTTGTTCTTCTCCTTCATCAACTTGAGCCTCATCCTCATTTTGAGTTGGTGGAGATGCTTGCGTGGAGGAGGATGGTTGATCTTGTGCATTTGGAGGCTCTTCGGATTCCTTAGGACACACATCCCCAATGGACATGTTCCTTAACGCGATGCACGGAGCCTCTTCATCACCTATCTCATCAAGATCAACTTGCTCTACTTGAGAGCCGTTAGTTTCATCAAACACAACGTCACAAGAAACTTCAACTAGTCCTGAGGACTTGTTAAAGACTCTATATGCCCTTGTGTTTGAATCATATCCTAGTAAAAAGCCTTCTACAGTCTTAGGAGCAAATTTAGATTTTCTACCTCTTTTAACAAGAATAAAGCATTTGCTACCAAATACTCTAAAATATGAAATATTGGGATTTTTACCGGTTAGGAGTTCATATGATGTCTTCTTGAGGATTCGGTGTAGATACAACCGGTTGATGGCGTAGCAAGCGGTGTTGACCGCCTCGGCCCAAAACCGATCCGAAGTCTTGTACTCATCAAGCATGGTCCTTGCCATGTCCAATAGAGTTTGATTCTTCCTCTCCACTACACCATTTTGTTGTGGCGTGTAGGGAGAAGAGAACTCATGCTTGATTCCCTCCTCCTCAAGGAAACCTTCGATTTGTGAGTTCTTAAACTCCGTCCCGTTGTCGCTTCTTATTTTCTTGATCCTTAAGCCGAACTCATTTTGAGCTCGTCTCAAGAATCCCTTTAAGGTCTCTCGAGTATAAGATTTTTCCTGCAAAAAGAACACCCAAGTGAAGCGAGAATAATCATCCATAATAACTAGACAATACTTACTCCCGCCGATGCTTATGTAAGCTATCGGGCCGAATAGGTCCATGTGTAGGAGCTCAAGTGGCCTGTCAGTCGTCATGATGTTCTTATGTGGATGATGGGCACCAACTTGCTTCCCTGCCTGACATGCGCTACAAATCATGTCCTTCTCAAAATGAACATTTGTTAGTCCCAAAATGTGTTCTCCCTTTAGAAGTTTGTGAAGATTCTTCATTCCAACATGTGCTAGTCGGCGATGCCAGAGCCAGCCCATGTTAGTCTTAGCAATTAAGCAAGTGTCGAGTTCAGCTCTATCAAAATCTACTAAGTATAGCTGACCCTCTAACACTCCCTTAAATGCTATTGAATCATCACTCCTTCTAAAGACAGTAACACCTACATCTGTGAAAAGACAGTTGTAGCCCATTTTGCATAATTGAGAAACTGAAAGCAAATTGTAATCTAAATAATCTACAAGAAAAACATTGGAAATTGAATGGTCAGGAGATATAGAAATTTTACCCAATCCTTTGACCAAACCTTGATTTCCATCCCCGAATGTGATAGCTCGTTGGGGATCTTGGTTTTTCTCATAGGAGGAGAACATTTTCTTCTCCCCTGTCATGTGGTTTGTGCACCTGCTATCGATGATCCAACTTGAGCCCCCGGATGCATAAACCTACAAAACAAGTTTAGTTCTTGATTTTAGGTACCCAAATGGTTTTGGCTCCTTTGGCATTAGACACAAGAACTTTGGGTACCCAAACACAAGGCTTTGACCCCTTGTGCTTGCCCCCAACATTTTTGGCAACTACCTTGCCGGATTTGTTAGTTAAAACATAAGAGACATCAAAGGTCTTAAATGAAATGTTAGAATCATTTGATGCCTTAGGAGTTTTCTTCTTAGGCAATTTTGCATGGGTTGATTGCCTAGAACTAGATGTCTCACCCTTATACATAAAAGCATGATTAGGGCCAGAGTGAGACTTCCTAGAGTGAATTCTCCTAATTTTGCTCTCGGGATAACCAGCAGGGTACAAAATGTAACCCTTGTTATCCTGAGGCATGGGAGCCTTGCCCTTTACAAAATTAGACAATCTTTTAGGAGGGGCATTAAGTTTGACATTGTCCCCCTGTTGGAAGCCAATGCCATCCTTGATGCCAGGGCGTCTCCCACTATAAAGCATACTGCGAGCAAACTTAAATTTTTCATTTTCTAGTTCATGCTCGGCAATTTTAGCATCTAATTTAGCTATATGATCATTTTGTTGTTTAATCATGGAAAGGTGATCATGTATAGCATTAACATCAACATCTCTACATCTAGTGCAAATAGACACATGCTCAACGGTAGATGTAGAGGGTTTGCAAGATTTTAATTCTACAACCTTAACATGCAATATATCATTTTCACTTCTAAGGTTAGAAATAGTAACATTGCAAACATCAAAGTCTTTAGCCTTAGCAATTAATTTTTCATTTTCAATCCTAAGGCTAGCAAGAGAATCATTCAACTTTTCAATCTTAGCAAGCAAATTAGCATTATCATCTCTAAGATTGGAAAGTGAAGCATCACAAACATTTGAATGAACCTTAGCAACTAAACTAGCATTCTCATTTCTAAGGTTGACAATAGTATCATGGCAAATGCTTAGCTCACTAGATAATTTCTCACATTTTTCTACTTCTAGAGCATAAGCATTTTTAACCTTAACATGCTTCTTATTTTCCTTAATTAGGAAGTCCTCTTGAGAATCCAAGAGGTCATCCTTCTCATGGATAGCACTAATTAATTCATTTAATTTTTCTTTTTGTTGCATGTTGAGGTTGGAAAAAAGGGTACGCAAATTATCCTCCTCATCACTAGCATTATCTTCATCACTAGAAGTCTCATACTTAGTGGAGGATTTTGATTTTACCTTCTTCTTTTTGCCGTCCTTTGCCATGAGGCATTTGTGGCCGACGTTGGGGAAGAGAAGACCCTTGGTGACGGCGATGTTTGCGGCGTCCTCGTCGGAGGAGTCAGTGGAGCTCTCGTCGAAGTCCCACTCCTGGCAAACATGGGCATCGCCGCCCTTCTTCTTGTAGTATCTTTTCTTCTCCTTTCTTCTCCCCTTCTTGTCGTCGCCCCTGTCACTATCACTAGAAATAGGACATTTTGCAATAAAATGACCGGGCTTACCACACTTGTAGCAAATTTTCTTGGAGCGGGATTTGTAGTCCTTCCCCCTCCTTTGCTTGAGGATTTGGCGGAAGCTCTTGATGATGAGCGCCATCTCCTCATTGTCGAGCTTTGAGGCGTCGATTGGTTGTCTACTTGATGTAGACTCCTCCTTCTTCTCCTCCGTTGCCTTGAATGCAACCGGTTGTGCTTCGGACGTGGAGGGGCCATCTAGCTCGTTGATTTTCTTTGAGCCTTTGATCATTAATTCAAAGCTCACAAAATTCCCGATTACTTCCTCGGGAGTCATTAGTGTATATCTAGGATTGCCACGAATTAATTGAACTTGAGTAGGGTTAAGGAAAACAAGTGATCTTAGAATAACCTTAACCATTTCGTGGTCATCCCATTTTTTGCTCTCGAGGTTGCGCACTTGGTTCACCAAGGTTTTGAGCCGGTTGTACATGTCTTGTGGCTCCTCCCCATGGCGAAGTCGGAAGCGACCGAGCTCCCCCTCGATCGTTTCCCGCTTGGTGATTTTGGTCACCTCGTCTCCTTCGTGCGCGGTCTTTAGCGTGTCCCAAATTTCCTTAGCACCTTTCAACCCTTGCACCTTATTATACTCCTCTCGACTTAGAGAGGCGAGGAGTATAGTTGAGGCTTGGGAGTTGAAGTGTTGGATTTGGGCCACTTCGTCCTCATCATAATCTTCATCCCCTACGGATGGTACCTGTACACCAAACTCAACAACATCCCATATACTTTTGTGGAGTGAGGTTAGGTGAAATCTCATCAAATCACTCCACCTAGCATAATCTTCACCATCAAACATTGGTGGTTTTCCTAATGGGACGGAAAGTAATGGCGTATGTTTAGGAATGCGAGGATAGCGTAGGGGAATCTTACTAAACTTCTTGCGCTCATGGCGCTTAGAAGTTACGGACGGCGTGTCGGAGCCGGAGGTGGATGGCGACGAGGAGTCGGTCTCGTAGTAGACCACCTTCCTCATCTTCTTCTTCTTGTCACCGCTCCGACGCGACTTGTGTGAAGGGGATTCCTTTTCCTTCCCCTTCCCTTTGTTGTAGGACTCTCCCGATGTAGCCTTCCCGTGGCTTGTAGCGGGCTTCTCGCCGGTCACCATCTCCTTCTTGGCGTGATCTCCCGACATCACTTCGAGCGGTTAGGATCTAATGAAGCACCGTGCTTTGATACCAATTGAAAGTCGCCTAGAGGGGGGGGGGGTGAATAGGGCAAATCTGAATTTTACAAACTTAAACACAACTTCAAGCCGGGTTAGCGTTAGAAATAGAAACGAGTCCGAGAGAGAGGGCAAAAAACAAATCGTGAGCGAATATAGAGTGAGACACGATGATTTGTTTTACCGAGGTTCGGTTCTTGCAAACCTACTCCCCGTTGAGGTGGTCACAAAGACCGGGTCGCTTTCAACCCTTTCTCTCTCTCAAACAGTCACTTAGACCGAGTGAGCTTCTCTTCTTAATCAAACGGACACGAAGTTCACGCAAGGACCACCACACAATTGGTGTCTCTTGCCTTGGTTACAATTGAGTTTGATCACAAGAATGAAGGAAAAAAATAAGAAGCAATCCAAGCGCAAGAGCTCAAATGAACACGACAAATCACTCTCTCTCATCACTAAAGCTTTGTGTGGAGTTGGGAGAGGATTTGATCTCTTTGGTGTGTCTTGTATTGAATGCTAGCTTTTGTAAGTAGTTGGAAGGTGAAAAACTTGGATGCCAATGAATGTGGGGGTGGTTGGGTATTTATAGCCCCAACCACCACAAAGTGGCCGTTGGAAGGCTGCAGTCGCATGGTGCACCGGACAGTCCGGTGCGCCAGCCACGTCAGCAGACCGTTGGGGTTCGACCGTTGGAGCTCTGTCTTGTGGGCCCGCCTGGCTGTCCGGTGGTGCACCGGACAGGCCCTGTAGGCTGTCCGGTGTGCCACCCGCGCGTGCCCTGCTCCTCTGCACGCGCAGGCGCGCATTTAATGCGTTGCAGTCGACCGTTGCGCGCGAAGTAGCCGTTGCTCCGCTGTCACACCGGACAGTCCGGTGTGCACCGGACACTGTCTGGTGACTCACTGGACAGTCCGGTGAATTATAGCGGAGCGGATTCCCGAAGCTGGCGAGATCAGAGTCGCTCTCCCTTGGGGCACCGGACACTGTCCGGTGGTGCACCGGACAGTCCGGTGAATTATAGCGAAGCGCCTCTGAGAATTCCCGAAGGTGAGAAGTTCAGCTTGGAGTTCCCTAGTGCACCGGACACTGTCCGGTGGCACACCGGACAGTCTGGTGCGCCAGACCAGGGTGCACTTCGGTTGTCCCTTGCTCTCTTTGTTTGAACCCTTTTCTTAGTCTTTTTATTGGCTTATTGTGAACCTTTGGCACCTGTAGAACTTATAGACTAGAGCAAACTAGTTAGTCCAATTATTTGTATTGGGCAATTCAACCACCAAAATCAATTAGGAAATAGGTGTAAGCCTAATTCCCTTTCAAAAGGGTACGTTTGGGTTAACAACGTGAGTTAATACTAAAACTTGGCTCTCTCTACTAGTAATAATAATCTGACCAACTAAAAGCAACTGCTTGACTTACCCCCACATAAAGCTAGTCCACTACAGCCAAACAAGACATTTGCTGAGTATGTTGATGTGTACTCACCCTTGCTCTACACACCAAACCCCCCCTTCCCCAGGTTATCCGTGTTGCAACCACTGCTCAGGAGAAGATGAAGCCGTGGAGGAAGACTTCCAGGAGTTCCAAGATTATGACGAGTTTTAGGCGTGGGTTAGCGGCAACCCCGAGTCGGCTGCCTTTGAAGGCTGTGTGTATCTATGTTTCGTTTTCGCAGTTTGATTATTGTTAAAGACTATGTGGATGTCTCAGACATATGATGTAATCGACTATTATTACCCTTTTATGTTATTATTTGAATACTGTGTGATGATGTCCAGTTATGTAACTGTTGTGTACGTGAATTGCTGATCCTGGCACGTACATGGTTCGCATTCAGTTTGCCTTCTAAAACCGGGTGTGTCATAGGTGGTATCCAAGCCATGATGACTGTAGGACCGCTAACCTAGAGTAGAATGGTCGTTCTAAGGATTATAGACCCCTATTCTCACCTTGACTTTGGTATCCCTTCAAAAGTTGGTCATATTGACCAAACTTATGTTCTACTATATATTATACCTTGCTAAAAATCTTTTGTTTATTCTAATTCTTCATTTATTTATGGTTTATTTGCTGGTCATATTAGTTCTGTTCTCACTCTTATGCTTACGGAGTCTTTTGTAGATGGCTCGTCTTAGACACACTGCACGGAAGTCCATCATCCCCTTCTTGCCCTCTTGTCTCGCTGAGCGTCCGCTTCGCCGTCTAGTGCCTGGTCAGTCTAGCCACTTGGAGAGGCTGCACCACCGCCTGCACGAGGAGCAGGAGCGTCGACGACAAGAGCTGGAGCAGTAGGGCTCTTCTTTCTCGCTTCAACAGGAGATAGAGTCCGTGAGGAGCTGCTCCCCTGTGCTCCCACTGGAGGCGCCTCCTGCACCACCACTGAGCGCCCTAGCCGCTGGAGTAGCTGCTGGAGGAGACCTTGACGACGGAGGCGGCGACAACAGCTCGAGCTTCAGCACCGACCTTTCAGCCGACCAGGAGCCGAAAGGATGGGTTGCTCGACCCATCACTCGCGATGCTGCTCGCGGGTGTCACTTCCACGACACGCTCGACACCCTGCTACGCCAGGCACTCGACCGGCGTACTTGGTCCATCGAGTATCGCTGTGTGGTCTTCCAGCACAGTCACGGTTTTACCCGGACCGCTGGGAGGTGACCTGCTTGGTGCGCCGTCCGGAGAACAGTCTCCGGGGTGCGGAGATCTTCTCAGAGCACTACTCTATCTCTGAGCAAGACTCAGCTGAGGCGGCCATGCATGATGCCGCACGGCGTGCGCTTTCGCACTACTACTCGGTGCTCGGCGGGGTAGCCGATGGTCTCAACCTGAAGTATTACCCCCACCATCCATCTGGCAGCACAGGAGGTGTGATTGTCTCACCTGTTGGTGAGGACAATCCTAGGTTGAGCAGCACAGTCAACCTAGCCGCCGTGCTAAACACGGAGCTAGACCATGCATTAGACGAGCTGAGTAGGGCTCGTGATGAGATCGCCCAGCTGCGGGCTGAGCGCGCGGAGCGTCGTCACCTGGAGGATGGTTCCCCCGCTCCCGTCGGGACTCAGTACCCGTACCGCTCACCTCGGCGTGGACACCAGGCTTATGGCAACCCCGACTGCAGGACCAAGATAAATTTAGAACCATATATCGTCAGTGTTGGGTCCTGTAATAAATGTTTAATATAGAAGTTTTAGTCTTAGTCTCAGTCTTACTTTTAGTTAGTCTTAGTTAGACAGGGTAGTTTTCTTATCCTATGCTTTTATGTTTGTCATGATGAACTATGTTGGATTTGGATCTTTGTAATGATTGTCACCAGAGTGTGGGCATCCCCTGCACCTTGGTTTACCTGTTAAATGTTAATGAAGTTAGCTATCTAGTTGGGAAGCCTTTTTATTCCACTTTCCTTTTTATCTGAGAAGCTGTGTTGGAAATCAGTGAATATGTTCATCTGTTTAGTGTTGAGGAAGATTTCTATACTCTTTTCTTATGCTGCAAGCTTGCAAGATCAGTTCTGATGTGTGATTGCATTATGCAGATGTCAGAAAACAGGCGCAGATGAGGAAGATGTGCTCAGCAGGAGCAGGTAGCCCCGCAGGATGAGGCACCCCGTCAGCAGCGGCCACCACCGCCCCCGATGTCCATCGAGCAGATGTTCCTAATGTAGACTCAGGCAGTTCAAGCCATTGGTCAGACTCTGGCCGCCATCCAGCAGCAGCAGCAACAGCCACCCCCTCAGCCTCAGATGCCTCAGATGCCCAGGGACAAGCATGCTGAATTCATGAGAGGTCATCCCCCAGTATTCGCTCACTCTTCTGACCCCATGGATGCTGAAGATTGGCTGCGCACTATGGAGCGGAAACTGCACACCGCCTAGTGCGACAACAAGGAGAAAGTTCTGTATGGTCCCCGTCTGTTGAGAGGAGCAACCCAGTCTTGGTGGGAGTCTTATCTCTCCACCCATGCCAACCCCGACGCCATCACCTGGGAAGAATTCAGAGATAGCTTCCGTCAGTACCATGTTCCAGCAGGCCTGATGACAGTGAAGAAGGAAGAGTTCCTGGCACTTAAACAAGGGTCAATGTCTGTTAGTGAGTATCGAGACAGGTTTCTGTAGCTGTCTTGCTATGCTCCTAAAGATGTCAACACCGACGCCAAGAGGCAGTATCGTTTCCTGAGAGGCTTGGTCGACCCTCTGCAGTATCAGCTGATGAATCACACCTTCCCCACATTTCAGCACCTAATTGGCAGAGCAATCATGACAGAGAGGAAGCGCAAAGAGATGGAGGATCGCAAGCCTAAGATCAGTGGACCTCAACCTGGAAGCAGCAATCGCCCTCGTTTCTCGGGCAATCCACCTCAGCAGTTCAAGCAGAACCAGTGCCCACCTCAGCAGCAGCAGTTTCAAAGGCAGTACCCTCAGCACCAGCATCAGAATCACCAGAACAATCAGTCAGGACGAGGTCAGTTCCAGAGACAGAATCAGCAGGCACCTCGTCTTCCTGCCCCAGCAACCCAACAGAATAGTCAAGCAGCACCAGTTCAAGGCAGAAGCAGAGCATGTTTCCACTGTGGGGAGCAAGGCCATTGGGTGATGCAATGTCCAAAGAAGGCAGCCCAGCAGCAGTCAGGCCCTAGTGCCCCAGCAAAGCAGAATGTGTCTCAGCCTGGAGCAGGCAACCGCTCCCAGCCACGCTACAACCATGGGAGACTGAATCACTTGGAGGCTGAAGCAGTTCAGGAAACGCCCGACATGATAGTAGGTATGTTTCCAGTCGACTCCTATATTGCAGAAGTGTTATTTGATACTAGAGCAACACATTCATTTATTACTACATCATGGGTAGAAGCACATAATCTTCCACTAACTACCATGTCAACACCCATTCAAATTGACTCAGCCGGTGGTAAAATTTGACCCGATAGCATTTGCTTGAATGTAAGTGTGGAAATAAGGGGGATAGCGTTTCTCGCTAATCTCATAGTAATGGGTACTCAGGGAATAGATGTCATCCTAGGGATGAATTGGCTAGATAAGTATCATGCAGTTATCAGTTGTGATAAGAGGACAATCAACTTGATGTCCCCACTAGGAGAGGAAGTGATGACCGAGTTAGTCCCGCCTGAGCCAAGGAAAGGAAGTTGTTATCAGATGACTATTGATAGCAGTGAAGCAGATCCACTCGAGATTATCAAAGTTTTGTCTGAGTTCCCAGATGTGTTCCCAAAGGACCTACCAGGCATGCCACCTGAGCGAAAAGTTGAGTTTGCCATAGAGCTTCTTCCTGGAACCGCCCCCATCTTTAAGACAATTTACAGAGTATCTGGGCCAGAGTTGGTTGAGCTTAAGAAGCAGATCGATGAGCTGTCAGAGAAAGGTTACATTAGGCCAAGCACCTCGCCTTGGCCCGCCCCTATCCTATTCGTGGAAAAGAAAGATGGTACTAGAAGGATGTGTATCGATTATCGAGCTTTGAATGAGGTCACAATCAAGAACAAGTATCCCTTGCCCAGAATAGAAGATCTGTTCGACCAATTAAGAGGAGCCTACATGTTCTCAAAGATAGATCTGAGGTCAGGTTATCACCAGCTCAGGATTCGACCTTCAGACATTCCGAAGATGACATTCATTACCAAGTATGGGTTGTATGAGTTCACTGTGATGTCTTTTGGTCTAACGAATGCACCACCCTTCTTCATGAATTTGATGAACAGTATATTCATGGATTATCTTGACAAATTTATGGTGGTATTTATTGATGACATTCTTATATATTCTCAAAGCGAAAAAGAGCACGCGGATCATTTGAGGATGATTTTGCAGAGATTGCGAGAGCACCAGCTGTATGCAAAGTTGAGCAAGTGCGAGTTCTGGATTGATGAAGTCCTGTTCTTGGGTCATATAATAAACAAAGAAGGATTGGCTATGGATCCAAAGAAAGTGGCAGACATTTTGAACTGGAAAGCGCCAACGGATGCTCGAGGAATTAAGAGCTTCATTAGAATGGTCGGACATTATCGGCGATTCATTGAAGGGTTTTCGAAGATTGCGAAACCGATGACAGCTTTGCTAGGCAACAAGGTTGAGTTCAAGTGGATCCAGAAATGCCAAGAAGCCTTTGAAGCGCTGAAAGAGAAGTTGACTATGACACCTGTCTTAGTCTTGCCTGATGTGCACAAGCCCTTCTTGGTGTATTGCGACGCTTGTTACACTAGTTTGGGATGCGTGTTGATGCAAGAGGGAAGAGTTGTGGCCTACTCGTCCCGACAGCTAAAGGTTCATGAGAAGAATTACCCAATCCATCACTTAGAGTTGGCAGCAGTGGTTCACGCACTGAAGACATGGAGGCACTATCTGTATGGGTAGAAATGTGATGTTTACACAGACCACAAGAGTTTGAAGTACATATTCACTCAGTTAGAGCTGAATATGAGGCAACGAAGATGGTTAGAGTTGATCAAAGACTATGAATTGGAGATTCATTACCATCCAGGCAAAGCGAACGTAGTGGCAGATGCTTTGAGCAGGAAGATTCAAGTCAATATGATGGTCGCTCGTCTGATGCCTTATGAGTTGGCCAAGGAGTTTGATAGGCTAAGTCTCGGATTTCTGAACAATATGCGAGGAGTAACAGTTGAGTTAGAACCCACCTTGGAGCGGGAAATCAAAGAAGCACAAAAGAATGATGAGAAGATCAGTGAAATCTGGCAACTGATTCTAGAAGGAAGAGGTAAAGACTTTCGGGAAGATGCAGAAGGTGTGATATGGTTCAAAGACCGTTTGTGTGTTCCCAATGTCCAGTCTATTCGGGAATTGATCCTCAAGGAAGCTCATGAGACAGCTTATTCTATACACCCTGGAAGTGAGAAGATGTATCAGGATCTGAAGAAGAAATTCTGGTGGTACAAAATGTAGAGGGAGATCGCAGAGCCCGTGGCAATGTGTGATAGTTGTCGACGGATCAAGGCAGAGCACTAGAGACACGCTGGGTTGTTGCAGCCGTTGCGAATTCCTCAGTGGAAATGGGATGAAATTGGTATGGATTGCCTCACACTCGAGCCGGCTATGATTCCATTTGGGTAGTGGTGGATCGCTTAACCAAGTCAGCCCACTTCATACCTGTCAAGACCAACTACAACAGTGCAGTATTCGTAGAGTTGTACATGTCCCGGATCGTTTGTCTTCATGGTGTGCCAAAGAAGATAGTGCCAGACAGAGGAATGCAGTTCACCTCTCATTTCTGGCAGCAGTTGCATGAAGCCTTGGGTACACATCTGAATTTCAGTTCAGCTTATCATCCGCAAACAGATGGTCAGACCGAAAGAACTAATCAAATCCTCGAAGACATGTTGAGAGCTTGTGCGTTGCAAGATCAGTCCGGATGGGACAAGAGGTTACCTTATGCAGAGTTCTCCTATAACAACAGTTACCAGGCCAGCTTGAAGATGTCACCATTTCAGGCGCTTTATGGAAGGAGTCGTAGAACTCTGTTGCAATGGGATTAGCCTGGAGAAAAGCAAGTGTTTGGGCCAGACATTTTGCTGGAAGCTGAAGAGAACATTAAAATGGTTCGTGAGAACTTGAAGATAGCGCAATCAAGGCAGCGAAGTTACGCAGACACAAGAAGAAGAGAGCTGAGTAGCGAAGTTGGGGATTTTGTCTATTTGAAGGTATTGCCTATCAGAGGAGTTAGAAGATTCGGAGTCAAAGGTAAGCTAGCACCCCGCTACATTGGTCCGTATCAGATTCTCGCAAGGCGCTGAGAAGTGGCCTATCAGCTCAGTCTGCCAGAAAATTTGTCTACCGTGCATAATGTCTTTCATGTGTCTCAGTTAAAGAAATGTTTGTGTGTGCCAGAAGAGCAGTTGCCAGTGGAGGGTCTCAAAGTCCAAGAAGACTTGACCTACATTGACAAGCCAACGCAAATCATTGAGACTGCAGACAGAGTCACCTGAAGGAAGACTATCAGAATGTGCAAAGTCAGATGGGGTCATCACTCCAAAGAAGAGGCAACGTGGGAGCGTGAAGATGATCTGATGGCTAAATATCCTGAGCTCTTTGCTAGCCAACCTTGAATCTCGAGGGCGAGATTCTTTTAAGGGGGATAGGTTTGTAACACCCCGAATTCGAGAGTTGAATTTTTTCTTTCTCTAGCACTCACCAAATTCGGGCGTTACCTTTCCTCTTTCTTTTTCTTCTCGCTATGCCTTGTTCTTTTTCAAATATTCTAGCGAGATTTAGCTCGAGACCTTGTGTGAGAAAACCCTAGAAATATTTTCCTTGGTTGTTGCATCATGACGGACCATGATTTTCTTGCTTGTGGTTGAGTGATTTGTGAAAAGCATTCTCGGAGTGGAACCTAGAGCTAAATGGGAAAATTAGGAAAAGAATAAAAAGGGGAATTCCCTCCCTCTTCCCCCCTTTGGGCCGGCTTCTAGCCGCGGCCCAGCCGGCGCCCCCGCCCCTCCCCTCCCTGCCTTGGGCCCCGCTTGGCAGCCCAGTCGGCGCGTGCGGCCTAGCCACGGCCCAGCGCCCGCCGCGTCCCCCTCGCGCGCAGCGCGCGGTCGGTTGAAACCGCCGCCGCCACCTTTGGTGGGGCCCACCCATCAGCCCCACCCCCTCCCCAAACCGCCTCTATCTCTCTCTCCCCTCTACTCCTCGCGCACGTCTCCTTCTTCCCCATGCAGCTCGTTTCCTCCTCCTCAACCACCTTGTCACCGACCGGAACCGCCCCCTCGACGCCGGCCTCGCCCCCCCACGGTAGGCCCCCTCCCTCCTCTTCCCCTCGTGCCCAGCCCACGGCGCCCTGGCGCGCCCGCCGCCGCCCCGCCTCTCCCCGTGGCCTGGCGCGCGCGTCCGCGGTGGCGCGGCCCGGCCCGGCCACGGCGCCCCGGTGCGCTCGGCCCCTCCCCGCGGCGCGGCGCGCTCGCCCGGCGCGGCCCGCCCAACACGCTCCCCTGGCACAGCCGTGGCTTGCCCCAGCCCCCGGCGCGCGGCCTCGCCCCGCTCTCGGCGTGCGCGGCCTCGCCTCGCCTCGCCCCGGTCTTGGCCCCTCCCCGCGCAGCGGCCGCTGCGGTGCGGCGTGCCCGCCCCTGCCCGCGGCGCTCGGTGTGCTCGCCTGGCGTGCGCGCGCCCGCCTCGCGTGCCCCGTCCCTCCCCGTGCCCCGGCGCGGCCTGGAGCTCGACCCGGCGTGCCTATGGCGCGTGGCCTTGAGCTCGGCCAGCGCGCGGCCCCGGCGTGGCCCGGCGCTGCTCGTGGCGGTCTTGCCCAGGCGCAGCTCGCGGCGGCCCGGCGTCCTCGCCGCGACATCGTGGTGCGCAGGTTGCCCGGCACGGCCCCGCCCTGCGCACAGCGTCTTGGCACGGTTCGCCGTGCCCTCGGCGTGACGTGTAGCGCTCCGCCACGTTCGTGACATGCCCGTCTACCCCTAGATGAAGTAATGATTAATTATACACCTACCCGTAATACGCTTCGACTATAGCTTTAACCACTGCGAGACCTTCCTTCTTCTCTTTCTAGCAGTTGCGAATGCAAATCGTATGTCATATTTTATGCATATTTGACTTATCTACTCTCTTGTATGGTGTACTGTTTATTTCCTAATTCAAAGAGATGAATGTATGTTTGCGCTCGCATAGATAACGGTCTGGTTGAGGAGTCCGAAGAACTCACAGGAGAAGACCCTGAGCAGCAGCTGGTTGGTGGAGGCAAGTGTCCCTTGACCCATTTATGTCCTATACAATTCTATAATTCACTTTCCGCATTTACACGGTTTATACCTAAGGATTGACTAGCTTTTGTTATCCATGTCCTTGCTTACCTATTTGGGTCGGATTATTATGGTTTAGCTTTATGCTAGTGCTTAACATTAATCAATGAACATGATGAGATTTATCTATGATACGATGTTTTCCTTCTTATTTATGATGACATATCTATGGCATTTAAGGGGACTCGAGTGGTTTCTCGAGTGCCTCTCCGTAAGGACCTGTTCATTGGATGACCGCCCGGGAAAACAGTGCAACCATGAGGGTGGAATGGGACGCCCTTAGCTGAATAATTAGAGGAACCGGGGTGTAGTTCGCTTAGTGTAACGCCCTGAATTTGGGGGTAGAATTTTTTCTTCTTTTCTCTCACCAAATTCAGGCGTTACTCTTTTCTTTTCTCGTTCTCTCGCTAAACCTTGACCATTTCCAAAGTTATAGCGGGGTTTGGCTTGGAATTCCCGTGTCAAGAAAAAAAACCTAAATTACTTTATCTTGTGTGATGCACCATGCCGAATCATGCATTCTTTCGATTGCTTAAAAATGTAAGTTGCATTCATCTAGGAAGGTCGGATTTCGAAAAGGAGGAAAAACCTTTTCTCTATTTTTTCTTTTTCTTTTCTTTCTTTTTCCCTTCTCTCTCTCCTCCCTCTTTCTCTCTCCCGCGCCCTGGGCCGCCCTTGGCCAGCCCAACCCCCCCCCCCCCCTGCGCCCCCTTTGGGCTCAATTGGCCCATGCCGCCCCCCCTCCCTTTATTTTCCCCAAAACCCCCCAATCCCTCTCCCTCCCTCTCATTTTCTCTCTTCCCCACCCTAGCCGCCGCCCCTGCCCAAGCCGCTGCCCCTGCCCCGTCGCCGCTCGGCCGCCCCTGCGCCCCGGTCCGGCCGCCCGCCGCCCAGCTCGGCCGCCATGGCCGGCTCGGCCGCCCCCCCTGCGCGCCCGCTCGGCCGCCATGGCCGGCTCGGCCGCCCCCTGCGCCGCCCCCTGCCCCGCCCCGCCAGCTCGGCCGCCCCCCCCCCCCCCCGCCGGCTCGGCCGCCCCCGCCCCCGCCACTGCCCAGGCCGGTTCAACCGCCCCCTGGCCGGTTCAACCGCCCCCTGGCCGGTTCAACCGCCCCCTGGCCGGTTCAACCGCCCCCCTTTTTTTATTTTATTTTTATTTTATTTTACTTTCTTTCATTACTGTTATATGTTTTATTTTAGGTAAGTTAATCATTGTTCATGTTATTGAAATAAGAAACTTAATTTAGAATTCCGTTTCGCTATTAATTCATGTAATCAATTGTTTATCCAGTTCAATGTTGATCAACTAAAGATGTTTAGGTTTCCATTAGTGCATATAACTCAATTCTTTTGTTAGAACCAATTGTAACTAATCATTAGTGCGTAAGCTTTAACCCCCCCCACGAGACCCTTTTCCCGTTTCTTTCTAACCATAACTGATGCGATATCGAATGTCATACTTAATGCATATTCACTTTATTTGTTCCCTTGTATGATGTACTGTTTGTTTCCCAATTTGAATGGATGAATGTATGTATGCTTGCAATCGCATAGAGAACGATCCGGTCGAAGAGCCCGAGGAGCTCGCAGGAGAAGCCCCTGAGCAGCAGTCGGTTGGTGGAGGCAAGTGTCCTTTGACCTATCTATGTCCTATTCATTATTTAATTCACCTCCCGCTTTACACATTTATGCCTAAGGATTGACTAGCTTTTGTTATCCATGTCCTTGTTCACCTATTTGGGTTGGATTATTACTGTTTAGCTTTATGCTATTGCTTAACTCTAATCAATGAACATGATGAGATTATCTATGATACGCTGTTTTCCCTTCTCTTATGATGATGTGATACTTGTGGTCATCAAGGGGGCTCGAGCGGTTTCTCGAGTGCCTCTCCGTAAGGACCTGTTCTATGGATGACCGCCCGGGAAAACAGTGCAACCATGAGGGTAGAATGGGGTGCCCTTAGCTGAATAATTAGAGGATCCGGGGTGTAGTTCACTTAGCCGTCGTGCCGTCAATGGGGCTCGGTGTATGCGGCTCGCTCTGCCAAGTTTGGGTTCGCCCCTTGGGGAGGAGTGCGGTGCATTTAGGAAACCTAACGGGTGGCTACAGCCCCGGGGAATCTTTGTAAAGGCTACGTAGTGATGCCCTGCTAGGCCACCTAGGTAGTGGTCAATGGGGAGTAGCTCTCTCCGGGCAGAATGGGAATCACGGCTTGTGGGTAAAGTGCACAACCTCTGCAGAGTGTTTGAAAACTGATATATCAGCCGTGCTCACGGTTATGAGCGGCCAAGGGAGCTCCAGTGATTAGTGGTACTTGATCAGAGATACTTTGGTACAGGTGGTTATGAGATTGATGGTTTTTGGTTATGACTATGGTGCTGGTAAGTGGTGCTCTTTCCGTTTGGAAAGGAGTACGCTTGGGTTAATAACTTGGGTTAATGCTAAAACTTGGCTTTCTACTAGTAAGTAATAATCTGACCAACTAAAAGCAACTGCTTGACTTATCCCCACATACAGCTAGTCCACTACAGCCAAACAGGATACTTGCTGAGTATGTTGATGTGTACTCACCCTTGCTCTACACACCAAACCCCCCCCCCCCCCATCCCCAGGTTGTCAGCATTGCAACCACTGCTCAGGAGAAGATGAAGCTGTGGAAGGAGACTTCCAGGAGTTCCAAGACTACGACGAGTTCTAGGTGTGGGTTAGCGGCAACCCCCAGTCGGCTGCCTGTGAAGGCCGCGGTTATCTACGTTTCTTTTCTGCACTTTGATTTATTGTAAGAACTATATGGACGTCTCAGACGTATGATGTAATCGACTATTTCCCTTATTAATACTATTTTGAGCACTGTGTGATGATGTCCATATTATGTAACTGCTGTGTACGTGAATAACTGATCCTGGCACGTACATGGTTCGCATTCGGTTTGCCTTCTAAAACCGGGTGTGACATAAGTGGTATCAAAGCCGTGCTGACTGTAGGACCGCTAACCTAGAGTAGAATGGTCGTTCTAAGGACTATAGACCTCTGTCTCTGCCTTGACTTTGATATCCTTTCAAAAGTTGGTCATACCGACCAAACCTATGTTCTACTATATATTATACCTTGCTGAAAATTATGTTTTATTCTAATCCTTCATTTACTTATGATTCATTCTTTGCTGGTCATATTAATTCTGTTCTCACCCTTTTGCTTGCGATGTCTTTTGTAGATGGCTCGACTTAGACACACTGCACGAAAGTCAGTCATCCCCTTCTTACCCTCCCGCCTTGCTGAGCGTCCGCTTCGCCGTCCCGTGGCCGGACAGTCCAGCCACTTGGAGAGACTACACCACCGCCTGCGTGAGGAGCAGGAGCGTCGACGACAGGAGCAGCAGAGCTCTTCCTTCTCGCTCCACCAGGAGATAGAGTCTGTGAGGAGCTGCTCCCCTGTGCTTCCTCTGGAGCCGCCCCCTGCACCACCACTGGGCGCCCCAGTTTCTGGAGTAGCTGCTGGAGGAGACCCAGACGACGGAGATGGCGACGACAGCTCGAGCCACGACACCGACTTCTCTGCTAACCCTGAGCCGGAAGGATGGGTTGCTCGACCCATCACTCGCGACGCTGCTCGCGGGTGTCACTTCCACGATGCGCTCGACACCCTGCTACGTCGGGCATTTAACCGGCATACTTGGTCTGTCGAGTATCGCTGTGTGGTCTACCAGCACAGTCGCGGGGTTTACCCGAACCGCTGGGAGGCAACCTGCTTGGTGCGCTGCCCGGAGAACAGTCTCCAGGGTGCGGAGGCCTGTTCAGAGCACTATTCTATCTCTGAGCGGGACTCAGCTGAGGCAGCCATGCAGGATGCTGCACGGCGTGCGCTTTCGCACTACTGCTCGGTTTTCGGTGGGGCAGCTGACGGTCTTGACCTGAAGTATTACCCCCGCCGTCCATCTGGCAGCACAGGAGGCGTGATTGTCTCACCTGTCGGTGAGGGCAATCCTAGGTTGAGCAGCACAGTCAACCTAGCCGCCGTGTTAAACACGGAGCTGGACCATGCATTAGACGAGCTGAGTAGGGCTCGTGCTGAGATCGCCCTGCTGCGGGCTGAGCGCGCGGAACGTCGTCACTTGGATGGTGGTTCCCCCGCTCCCGTTGGGACTCAGCACCCGTACCGCTCACCTCAGCGTGGACACCAGTCTTATGGCAATCCCGACTGCAAGACCAAGATAACTCTAGAACCATAGATCGTTAGAGTTGGATCTTGTAATTAATACGAAATATATACATAGAAGCTTCAGTCTTAGCGTTAGTCTCAGTCTTAGTTAGTCTTAGTTAGACAGGGTAGTTTGCTATATCCTGTGCATCTATGTTTGTCATGATGAACCATGTTTGGTTTGGATCTTTGTAATGACTGTCACCAGAGTGTGGGTATCCCCTGCATTTTGGTTTACCTGTTATATGTTAATGGAGTTAGTTATATAGTTGGGAAACCCCTTTTATTCCACTTTCCTTTCTATCTGAGAAGCTGTGTGGTCTGTGTTGGAGATCAGTGAAGATGCTCATCTGTTCAGTGCTGTTGAAGAATTCTATTCTCTTTCCTTATGCTGCAAGATTTGCCAGATCAGTTCTGATGTGTGGTTGCATTCTGCAGATGTCAGAGAATAGGCGCAGAGGAGGAAGGCGTGCTCAGCAGGAGCGAGCCGCTCAACAGGAGGAGGTGCCCCAGCAGCAGCACCTGCCGCCACCGCCCCCGATGTCCATCGAGCAGATGTTTCTGATGCAGACTCAGGCAGTTCAAGCCATCGGTCAGACTTTGGCCGCTATTCAGCAGCAGCAGCAACAGCAGCAGGCCCCACCTCAACCTCAGATGCCTCAGATGCCCAGAGACAAGCGTGCTGAATTCATGAGAGGTCATCCACCAACGTTCGCTCATTCCTCTGACCCCATGGATGCTGAAGATTGGCTGCGCACTGTGGAGCGGGAGTTGCATACCGCTCAGTGCGATGACAGGGAGAAAGTTCTGTATGGTCCCCGTCTGTTGAGAGGAGCAGCCCAGTCGTGGTGGGAGTCTTACCTCGCCACCCATGCTCACCCTGATGCCATCACCTGGGAAGAGTTCAGAGGTAGCTTTCGTCAGTACCATGTTCCTGTAGGTCTGATGACAGTGAAGAAGGAGGAGTTCCTGGCCCTCAAGCAAGGGCCATTGTCTGTCAGTGAGTACCGGGACAGGTTTCTACAATTGTCTCGCTATGCTCCTGAAGATGTCAACACCGACGCCAAACGACAGTACCGTTTCCTGAGAGGCTTGGTTGACCCTCTGCAGTACCAACTGATGAATCACACCTTCCCGAGATTCCAGCACCTGATTGACAGAGCAATCATGACAGAGAGAAAGCGTAAGGAGATGGAGGATCGTAAACGCAAGATCAGTGGACCCCAGCCTGGAAGCAGCAATCGTCCTCGTTTCTCAGGCAATCAACCTCAGCAGTTCAGGCAGAACCAGCGTCCACCTCAGCAGCATCAGCAGTTTCAAAGGCAGTACCCTCAGAATCAGTACCAGAATCGTCAGAGCAATCAGTCAGGAGGTCAGTTTCAAAGGCAGAATCAGCAGGCACCTCGTCTTCCTGCCCCAGCAAACCAGCAGAACAGTCAGGCAGCACCAGCTCAGGTTGGAAACAGAGCATGTTTCCACTGTGGAGAGCAAGGCCACTGGGTGATGCAATGTCCGAAGAAGGCAGCCCAGCAGCAGTCAGGCCCCAATGCCCCAGCGAAGCAGAATGTGCCTCAACCTGGAGCAGGCAATCGCTCTCAGCCACGCTATAATCATGGAAGGCTGAACCACTTGGAGGCTGAAGCAGTTCAGGAGACCCCCGGCATGATAGTAGGTATGTTCCCAGTCGACTCCCATATTGCAGAAGTGTTATTTGATACTGGAGCAACGCATTTTTTCATTACTGCATCATGGGTAGAAGCACATAATCTTCCAATTACTACCATGTCAACCCCCATTCAAATTGACTCAGCCGGTGGTAGAATTCGAGCCGATAGCATTTGTTTGAATATAAGTGTGAAAATAAGGGGGATAGCATTTCCCGCCAACCTTATAATAATGGGTACTCAGGGAGTAGATGTCATCCTAGGGATGAATTGGCTAGATAAGTATCAGGCAGTTATCAGTTGTGATAAAAGGACAATCAAGTTGGTGTCCCCACTAGGAGAGGAAGTGGTGACCGAGTTAGTCCCGCCTGAGCCAAAGAAAGGAAGTTGTTATCGGATAGCTGTTGATAGCAGTGGAGCAGACCCAATTGAGAGTATCAAAGTTGTGTCTGAGTTCCCGGATGTGTTTCCAAAGGACTTACCGGGTATGCCACCAGAGCGGAAAGTTGAGTTTGCCATAGAGCTTCTTCCCGGAACCGCCCCTATCTTCAAGAGAGCTTACAGAATATCTGGACCAGAGTTGGTTGAGCTTAAGAAGCAGATTGATGAGCTGTCAGAGAAAGGTTACATTCGGCCAAGCACCTCGCCTTGGGTCGCCCCTGTCCTATTTGTGGAGAAGAAAGATGGCACCAAAAGGATGTGTATTGACTATCGAGCTTTGAATGAGGTTACGATCAAGAACAAGTATCCCTTGCCCAGAATAGAAGATCTGTTCGACCAGTTGAGAGGAGCCAGCGTGTTCTCCAAGATTGATCTAAGGTCAGGTTATCATCAGCTCAGGATCCGACCTTCGGACATTCCGAAGACGGCATTCATTTCCAAGTATGGGTTGTACGAGTTCACAGTGATGTCTTTTGGTTTGACCAATGCGCCCGCATTTTTCATGAACTTGATGAACAGTGTATTCATGGATTACCTTGATAAGTTTGTGGTGGTATTCATTGATGACATTCTGGTTTATTCTCAAAGCGAAGAAGAGCATGCAAGTCATTTGAGGATGGTGTTGCAGAGATTGCGAGAGCACCAGTTGTATGCAAAGTTGAGTAAGTGTGAGTTCTGGATCAGTGAAGTCCTGTTCTTGGGTCACATAATCAACAAAGAAGGATTGGCTGTGGATCCGAAGAAAGTGGCAGACATTTTGAACTGGAAAGCGCCAACAGATGCTAGAGGAATCAAGAGTTTCATTGGAATGGCCGGATATTATCGGCGATTCATTGAAGGGTTTTCGAAGATTGCGAAACCAATGACAGCGTTGCTAGGCAACAAAGTTGAGTTCAAGTGGACCCAGAAATGCCAAGAGGCCTTTGAAGCGCTGAAAGAGAAGTTGACTACAGCGCCTGTCCTAGTCTTGCCTGATGTGCACAAGCCCTTCTCGGTGTATTGCGATGCTTGTTACACAGGTTTGGGATGTGTTTTGATGCAAGAGGGAAGAGTTGTGGCTTACTCGTCCCGACAGTTGAAGGTTCATGAGAAGAATTACCCAATCCATGATCTAGAGTTGGCAGCAGTGGTTCATGCACTGAAGTCATGGAGGCACTACCTGTATGGACAGAAATGCGATGTCTACACAGATCACAAGAGTCTGAAGTACATATTCACTCAGTCAGAGTTGAACATGAGGCAACGAAGATGGTTAGAGTTGATCAAAGACTATGAGTTGGAGATCCATTACCATCCAGGCAAAGCAAACGTAGTGGCAGATGCTTTGAGCAGAAAGAGTCAAGTCAATCTGATGGTTGCTCGTCCGATGCCTTATGAGTTGGCCAAGGAGTTCGACAGGTTGAGTCTCGGATTTCTGAACAATTCGCGAGGAGTTACAGTTGAGTTGGAACCTACCTTGGAGCGCGAAATCAAAGAAGCGCAGAAGAATGATGAGAAAATCAGTCAGATCCGGCGACTGATTCTAGATGGCAAAGGCAAAGATTTTCGAGAAGATGCAGAAGGCGTGATATGGTTTAGAGACCGCTTGTGTGTTCCCAATGTCCAGTCCATTCGGGAGTTGATTCTTAAGGAAGCTCATGAGACAGCTTATTCGATTCACCCTGGCAGTGAGAAGATGTATCAGGATCTGAAGAAGAAATTCTGGTGGTACGGAATGAAGAGGGAAATCGCAGAGCATGTGGCTATGTGCGATAGTTGCCGAAGAATTAAGGCAGAGCACCAGAGACCTGCCGGATTGTTGCAACCGTTGCAGATCCCTCAGTGGAAATGGGATGAAATTGGGATGGATTTCATAGTCGGATTGCCTCGCACTCGAGCCGGCTACGATTCCATTTGGGTAGTAGTGGACCGCTTGACCAAGTCAGCCCACTTCATACCTGTCAAGACCAACTACAGCAGTGCAGTATTGGCAGAATTGTATATGTCTCGGATCGTTTGTCTTCATGGTGTGCCAAAGAAGATAGTGTCAGATAGAGGAACGCAGTTCACCTCTCATTTCTGGCATCAGTTGCATGAAGCTTTGGGCACACATCTGAATTTCAGTTCAGCTTATCATCCACAGACAGATGGCCAGACCGAAAGAACCAACCAAATTCTTGAAGATATGTTGAGAGCCTGTGCTTTGCAAGATCAGTCCGGATGGGACAAGCGATTGCCTTATGCAGAGTTTTCCTATAACAACAGTTACCAGGCCAGTTTGAAGATGTCACCCTTTCAGGCGCTCTATGGAAGGAGTTGCAGAACTCCGTTGCAATGGGATCAGCCCGGAGAAAAGCAAGTGTTTGGGCCAGACATTTTGCTTGAAGCCGAAGAGAACATCAAGATGGTCCGAGAGAATCTGAAGATAGCGCAATCGAGGCAGCGAAGCTATGCAGACACAAGAAGAAGAGAGCTGAGTTTCGAAGTCGGAGACTTTGTCTATCTGAAAGTGTCACCGATCAGAGGAGTCAGAAGATTCGGAGTGAAAGGCAAGCTAGCACCCCGCTACATTGGTCCGTATCAGATTCTTGCAAGACGTGGAGAAGTGGCCTATTAGCTCAGTTTGCCCGAGAATTTGTCTGCTGTGCATGATGTCTTTCATGTGTCTCAGTTGAGGAAGTGCTTGCGTGTGCCAGAAGAGCAGTTGCCAGTGGAAGGTCTTGAAGTCCAGGAGGACTTGACCTATGTTGAGAAGCCAGTGCAAATCCTTGAGGTTGCAGACAGAGTCACCCGAAGGAAGACCATCAGAATGTGCAAAGTCAGATGGAATCACCACTCTGAGGAAGAAGCAACCTGGGAGCGTGAAGATGATCTGATGGCTAAATACCCTGAGCTCTTTGCTAGCCAACCCTGAATCTCGAGGGCGAGATTCTTTTAAGGGGGATAGGTTTGTAACGCCCTGAATTTGGGGGTAGAATTTTTTCTTCTTTTCTCTCACCAAATTCAGGCGTTACTCTTTTCTTTTCTCGTTCTCTCGCTAAACCTTGACCATTTCCAAAGTTATAGCGGGGTTTGGCTTGGAATTCCCGTGTCAAGAAAAAAAACCTAAATTACTTTATCTTGTGTGATGCACCATGCCGAATCATGCATTCTTTCGATTGCTTAAAAATGTAAGTTGCATTCATCTAGGAAGGTCGGATTTCGAAAAGGAGGAAAAACCTTTTCTCTATTTTTTCTTTTTCTTTTCTTTCTTTTTCCCTTCTCTCTCTCCTCCCTCTTTCTCTCTCCCGCGCCCTGGGCCGCCCTTGGCCAGCCCAACCCCCCCCCCCCCCCGCGCCCCCTTTGGGCTCAATTGGCCCATGCCGCCCCCCTCCCTTTATTTTCCCCAAAACCCCCCAATCCCTCTCCCTCCCTCTCATTTTCTCTCTTCCCCACCCTAGCCGCCGCCCCTGCCCAAGCCGCCGCCCCTGCCCCGTCGCCGCTCGGCCGCCCCGTCCCCGTCCCCGTCCCCGGTGAGGCCCCCCTCCCCCTCTCCTCCCTCCCCCATTCCCCCTCCCCTTTTCCCTCGCCGCTCGGCCGCCCCTGCGCCCCGGTCCGGCCGCCCGCCGCCCAGCTCGGCCGCCATGGCCGGCTCGGCCGCCCCTGCGCGCCCGCTCGGCCGCCATGGCCGGCTCGGCCGCCCCCCCTGCGCGCCCGCTCGGCCGCCATGGCCGGCTCGGCCGCCCCCTGCGCCGCCCACTGCCCCGCCCCGCCAGCTCGGCCGCCCCCCCCGCCGGCTCGGCCGCCCCCGCCACTGCCCAGGCCGGTTCAACCGCCCCCTGGCCGGTTCAACCGCCCCCTGGCCGGTTCAACCGCCCCCCCTTTTTTATTTTATTTTTATTTTATTTTACTTTCTTTCATTACTGTTATATGTTTTATTTTAGGTAAGTTAATCATTGTTCATGTTATTGAAATAAGAAACTTAATTTAGAATTCTGTTTCGCTATTAATTCATGTAATCAATTGTTTATCCAGTTCAATGTTGATCAACTAAAGATGTTTAGGTTTCCATTAGTGCATATAACTCAATTCTTTTGTTAGAACCAATTGTAACTAATCATTAGTGCGTAAGCTTTAACCCCCCCGCGAGACCCTTTTCCCGTTTCTTTCTAACCATAACTGATGCGATATCGAATGTCATACTTAATGCATATTCACTTTATTTGTTCCCTTGTATGATGTACTGTTTGTTTCCCAATTTGAATGGATGAATGTATGTATGCTTGCAATCGCATAGAGAACGATCCGGTCGAAGAGCCCGAGGAGCTCGCAGGAGAAGCCCCTGAGCAGCAGTCGGTTGGTGGAGGCAAGTGTCCTTTGACCTATCTATGTCCTATTCATTATTTAATTCACCTCCCGCTTTACACATTTATGCCTAAGGATTGACTAGCTTTTGTTATCCATGTCCTTGTTCACCTATTTGGGTTGGATTATTACTGTTTAGCTTTATGCTATTGCTTAACTCTAATCAATGAACATGATGAGATTATCTATGATACGCTGTTTTCCCTTCTCTTATGATGATGTGATACTTGTGGTCATCAAGGGGGCTCGAGCGGTTTCTCGAGTGCCTCTCCGTAAGGACCTGTTCTATGGATGACCGCCCGGGAAAACAGTGCAACCATGAGGGTAGAATGGGGTGCCCTTAGCTGAATAATTAGAGGATCCGGGGTGTAGTTCACTTAGCCGTCGTGCCGTCAATGGGGCTCGGTGTATGCGGCTCGCTCTGCCAAGTTTGGGTTCGCCCCTTGGGGAGGAGTGCGGTGCATTTAGGAAACCTAACGGGTGGCTACAGCCCCGGGGAATCTTTGTAAAGGCTACGTAGTGATGCCCTGCTAGGCCACCTAGGTAGTGGTCAATGGGGAGTAGCTCTCTCCGGGCAGAATGGGAATCACGGCTTGTGGGTAAAGTGCACAACCTCTGCAGAGTGTTTGAAAACTGATATATCAGCCGTGCTCACGGTTATGAGCGGCCAAGGGAGCTCCAGTGATTAGTGGTACTTGATCAGAGATACTTTGGTACAGGTGGTTATGAGATTGATGGTTTTTGGTTATGACTATGGTGCTGGTAAGTGGTGCTCTTTCCGTTTGGAAAGGAGTACGCTTGGGTTAATAACTTGGGTTAATGCTAAAACTTGGCTTTCTACTAGTAAGTAATAATCTGACCAACTAAAAGCAACTGCTTGACTTATCCCCACATACAGCTAGTCCACTACAGCCAAACAGGATACTTGCTGAGTATGTTGATGTGTACTCACCCTTGCTCTACACACCAAACCCCCCCCATCCCCAGGTTGTCAGCATTGCAACCACTGCTCAGGAGAAGATGAAGCTGTGGAAGGAGACTTCCAGGAGTTCCAAGACTACAACGAGTTCTAGGTGTGGGTTAGCGGCAACCCCCAGTCGGCTGCCTGTGAAGGCCGCGGTTATCTACGTTTCTTTTCTGCACTTTGATTTATTGTAAGAACTATATGGACGTCTCAGACGTATGATGTAATCGACTATTTCCCTTATTAATACTATTTTGAGCACTGTGTGATGATGTCCATATTATGTAACTGCTGTGTACGTGAATAACTGATCCTGGCACGTACATGGTTCGCATTCGGTTTGCCTTCTAAAACCGGGTGTGACACTTAGCCATCGTGCCGTTAATGGGGCTCGGTGTATGCGACTCTCTTTGCCAAGGTTGGTTCGCCCCTTGGGGAGGAGTGCGGTGCATTTAGGAAACCTAACAGGTGGCTACAGCCCTGGGAAATCTTTGTAAAGGCTACGTAGTGATACCCTATTGGGTCACCTTGGTAGTGATCAATGGAGAGTCACGATCTCTGGGCAGAAAGGGAATCATGACTTGTGGGTAAAGTGCACAACCTCTGCAGAGTGTTATGAAACTGATATATCAGTCGTGCTCGCGGTTATGAGCGACCAAGAGAGCTCCATTGATTAGTGATACCTGATCAGAGATGTTCAGATTACAGGTGGCGATGAGAATGGTGGTTTTGGTATTGACTATGGTAATGGTAAGTGGTATTCTTTCCGTTTGGAAAGGGTACGTTTGGGTTAACAACGTGAGTTAATACTAAAACTTGGCTCTCTCTACTAGTAATAATAATCTGATCAACTAAAAGCAACTTCTTGACTTACCCCCACATAAAGCTAGTCCACTACAGCCAAACATGACATTTGCTGAGTATGTTGATGTGTACTCACCCTTGCTCTACACACCAAACCTCCCTTCCCCAGGTTGTCCGCGTTGCAACCACTGCTCAGGAGAAGATGAAGCCGTGGAGGAAGATTTCCAGGAGTTCCAAGATTATGACGAGTTTTAGGCATGGGTTAGCGGCAACCCCCAGTCGGCTGCCTGTGAATGCCGCGTGTATCTACGTTTCGTTTTTGCACTTTGATTATTGTTAAAGACTATGTGGATGTCTCAGACATATGATGTAATCGACTATTATTACCCTTTTATGTTATTATTTGAGCACTGTGTGATAATGTCTAGTTATGTAACTGCTGTGTATGTGAATTGCTGATCCTGGCACGTACATGGTTCGCATTCGGTTTGCCTTCTAAAACTGGGTGTGACAAAAGATGTCTTTGCCTGGACAACCAATGATCTTTGTGGCGTCAACAGAGATGTCATTGAACATTCATTTAATGTGGATCCATCTTTCAGGCCAAGGAAGCAAAGACTTCGGAAGATGTCTGATGATAAAGCTGAAGGTGCTCGGAACGAAGTAAAGAGACTTCTCAGTGCTGGTGTCATCAGAGAAGTAACATATTCAGAATGGCTAGCTAACACTGTTATGGTGAAGAAGGCTAATGGCAAATGGAGAATGTGTATTGATTTCACAGATCTCAACAAAGCATGCCCAAAGGACGAGTTCCCATTACCAAGAATAGACTCCCTTTAGATGTGACAGCTTCTTCGGAGCTCATGAGTCTACTGGACTGCTACTCAGGCTATCATCAAATTTGGATGAAGAAGGAAGATGAGCCAAAAACTACCTTCCTAACTCCTAGTGGCACTTATTGCTACCTTCGGATGCCTGAAGGGCTCAAGAATGCTGGAGGAAGCTTCAGCAGAATGACAACCAAGGTCCTTCACTCTCAAATAGGCAGGAATGTGGTGACTTATGTTGATGACATTATAGTAAAAAGCACGAAGTAGGAGAATCATATTGCTGACTTACAAGAGACATTTGCCAATTTCAGGCAAGCTGGTCTGAAATTAAATCCCAAAAAGTGTGTTTTTGGAGTAAAGAAGGGCAAGTTCCTTGGCTGTCTGGTATCAACGAAGGGAATCGAAGCTAATCCAAATAAGATCGAAGCCATCCTTCGGATGGAGCCGCCAAATACAAAGAAGGGGGCCCAAAGGTTGGCAGGAAGGCTGTCATTGTTAAATAGATTCATATCTAGATCAGCAGAAAGGAATCTACCATTCTTTGAAATACTTAAGTCATCCGAAGTTTTCCAATGGGGTCCGGCTCAGCAAAATTCTTTCGAAGAGTTAAAGCAATACTTGATAGACTTGACAACTCTAACTCCACCTTCGCTAGGGGCTCCATTACTTTTATATGTAGCAGTCTCCCACTCTGCAGTCAGTGCAGCGCTTGTACAGGAGAAGCAAGATGGCTAGGTCAAAAAACAAGCACTAGTATATTTCGTCTCCGAAGTTCTAAGCTTGTCAAAGAAAAATTATACAGAATTGGAGAAGGTGCTGTATGCTGTGTTGATGGCCTCCAGGAAGCTTCAGCATTATTTTTCAAGCATATCATATAATTATTCCTTCATCGCAACCTTTGAAAGACATAATGAGGAATAGAGAAGCTACTGGGAGGATCGGAAAATGGGCTGCCGAGCTCAATGAATTTTCTATTGACTATGTACACAGGTCCTCAATTCAGTCCTAGGCATTAGCAGATTTCATTGCTGATTGGACGTCAGGGGCTCAGAAAGAAGTAACAAAAGACGTCGAAGTCTGGACAGTCTTCTGTGATGGTTCTTGGGGAACCTTCGGCGTAGGAGCCGCTGCTATCCTAGTAGCGCCTTCTAAAGTCAGAACATGCTATGCAGCAAGACTGGATTTTAGTTGTACAAATAACATTGCTGAGTACAAATCTCTTCTGTTGGGGCTTCGAAAACTAAAAGCAATGGGAATCAGAAGGACGATCCTTAAAACTGACTCCCAAGTCATCTCTGGTCATGTAGACAAAAGCAGCAAGACAAGGGATCCGAAGCTTGAAAAATATTTGGACACAGTTCGAGGGTTGGAGGCCTCTTTCGAAGGCTTTTCTGTAAAAAATATTCCAAGAGGGGAAAATGAGCATGCAGATCTACTAGCCAAGTCAGCAGCACAGGGGCTCCCCTACCTTCGGAAGTATTCTTTGAAACAATGAAAGCACCTTCGGTTGAACTTATGGAAAGAGCAGTGCTCACAATATCACCCGTACATAGTGAAGATTGGAGGACTGAAATCATATCTTTCCTCCAAGGTAATTGTCTTTCGGATGATGAAGTTTATAATAAAAGAATGGAAGCAAGGACAAGACCATATGTCATGATAGATGGGGAGTTATACAAACATGGAGTGTGCTCTCCACTTCTCAAGTGTTTATCCAGAACCGAAGGTATAGAATTAATGAAGGAAATACATGCAGGTTTGTGTGGATCTCACATTGGGTCTAGGCCTGTGCTGGGAAAAGTTTTTATACAAGGATTTTATTGGCCAAAGGCAGGTTCGGATGCAGCAGATCTGGTTCAAAAGTGCGAAAATTGTCAAAAATGTGTAAGAGACCAGAAGCAACCTTCATCACTAACTTAGCTAATACAGCCAACCTGGCCATTGCAAAGATGGGGTTTAGATTGTTGGGTCCACTCCCACCAGCACAAGGCAACTTGAAGTATGTTGTAGTGGCAGTAGAATATTTTTCCAAATGGATTGAGGCGAAGCCCTTAGCTACAATAACTTTAGTCATAGTCCAAAAATTTTTGTAGCAAAATATTGTTTGTCGCTTTGGTGTGCCGAAGGCAATAACCGTGGACAATGGTACACAATTTGATGCCGAAGCATTCAAAGATTTTTGTGACCAAATTGGTACGAAGATCCATTTTGCATCAGTTAGACATCCAGAATCAAACGGGCTGGTAGAAATAGCAAATGGTATTATAATGACAGGAATAATGAAGCTAATTTTCAACCAGCCCAGAGGAAAGTGGCCAGACAAGCTGATTAAAGTGGTGTGGAGCCACAACACAACTGCGTCAAGGTCAACAGGATTTACACCCTTCAAGCTCTTATTTGGTGACGAAGCAATAACTCCAGAAGAACCAAAAACAGGTTCAATAAGAACAATAGCTTCGGCAGGAGACAAAGCTGATTATCAAGTAACAAAAGATACTATAGAAGGGACCATACTTCATGCTATAGAGCACATCTATAAATATCAGGCCGAAACAATAAAATGGCGTGACAGAAAAGTTCGATTGAAAAATATCAAGCCAGGGCATCTGGTGCTTCGGAGAGTGGCCAACCCAGACACAGTGGGCAAGTTGCAACTGAAGTGGGAAGGTCCTTTTCTGGTAGTATCTTTGTCAAGGCCCGGTTCTTATAGATTGAAGGATATGGACGGCAACAACATACCCAGATCTTGGAATGCAGATGAGCTTCGGCGATACTATGTGTAATATGTTGTAATCTTTTTCAATTTTTTCTATGGCACCCTTTTCCTTTCAAGAGGGGAGAAAGGTTTTTAATGGGGCCATAGTTTGTAATTTTTCACTTATTTAGCCCTACGAGGGCAGAATCCCCCAAAAGATGTAATATGTAAAATCTGAGCATGCACCATCGAGTGCAAAAAGAAAAATAGGGAGAAGCTCAAAAGACGTCCCCAAGGGGATGCAGAGCATGACGAAGCTGCAAAAAAGTCGTTTCTAAGGGAGCCCAGAGTAAGTTTTCTGCTCAAAAGTCGTTCCAAAGGGAATGCAGAGCCAAATACCACCGAAATAAAAGGTGAAGAAGTTCAAAAGTCGTTCCTAAGGGGATGCAGAACTTAAATGCCACCGGAATAGAAGGTGAAGAAGCTCAAAAGTTGTTCCTAAGGGGATGCAGAGCTCAAGACTCAAAAGTCGTTCCTAAGGGGATGCAGAGTCTGGGTGTGGCTTCGTGTGTGTTTGGAACATTCATTTGCACGTTACATCACATCATTCATTGCATTCATATACATTCATGTAGACATTCATAGGATCATCATCATCATAACATAAAGCACAAACAGATACTTCAGTTTTGATAGCAATGCTTCGATGAGCATAAATAAGCGAAGATATGCTTCGTTGTGTACGAAAAGAAGGGAAGGTGTTTTTCGCCTTCGGCTCAAAAGATACAAGTTTCATCCACAGCAAAACAATTTACACATGGAAGAAAAGGTAAAAATATATTACAAGGTATGGACAAATATACAGAGTAATGTTCAACTCTCAATTATAGTCTTTTACATAGATAATACAAATGCCTCTAAAGGTCTATGCAGACAGGCTTAAAAATAGCTTCGGCGGCCCTTCAGAATCTGCTTCGAATTATTAATCTTCATCATCATCATCCTACACATGACAAAACCGTATGAGGTAAAAATGAATCACAAGAAAAGGTAAGCAACAGGTATAAGTTTCATACCAGTTTAAGCAAGCTTCGGGCCTCGTCACCAGCCAAATCTCGACCACCGTTCACCCAAATTTGAGTTATAAATCTGCCCCCTATGCTTCGAGCCTCACTGGGAATGTCAACCAAATCCGTTGAAGATAGGCTGAAAGGTCTATTGACAATCTTCCCATGCGTACAACCAGCTTTCAGAAATGCTGCAGCTGTGCCACGAGAAGCTAGCAGGGCACAGAAGTCACCGTGCCCCGCTATTACTTCGTCAAGTGCTTCGATTTCGCCTTCAATGTGTTCGAAGGTGCTTGATATGTTTTCGGCCGAAGGGGTAAACTTTTCAACGCTGGCTCCAACTAAGTTGAAAACCTTCTTCAAATGCTGTACGCAGCGGCTGCCAAAACCCAGACATATGTTCTGAAGCTCTATCAAAGATTGTTTCAGCTTTGAATTTTCGACAGCTTCAGCTTCGTATTTTATCTGCAAGTTTTTTCTTTCTTGTTCGAAGCTCTCTGATTTTTGGAGAAGCTCCCTATTTAATCTAGCATTTTCGTTTTGAGCTTCTGCAAGGGAACCTTCCATTGCTTGGAGTAGGAAATCCTTCTTCTCAAGAGAAGCTTCGTATTCTTTAATCTTGTTCCCTAAACCCTTGACTATGATTTCGTTCTTTTTATCCTCGAGGTCTTGTTGCATTTGTAGTGCTTTGCTCAACAACATACTCTATACAAATATATCTTCATCAGCAAACTTGCTTCGTCGCAAAAATAAAAAATAAAATTTTGCTTCATCACAAGAATTTTACCTTAAAGTTGGAATAAAACAAACTACCAACGATATGTTGTCGTCGGTGGCTGCTAATATCGGCTTCGAGCTTCGGAAAACCGACACTCTTCGATAGAGTGCCGATTACCTTCACCCGGTACGGTCGCGAACACATCCCAAGGCCTCTTCATCGATCCCGCCAAAGAGCATGGCTCCTGGCTGGTAGCCACAAGAAATGTTGTATTCCTGCAGCTCCTTCTTTTTGGCCTCAGATAGTTCTTGTCCGATCAGATTCCGAAGCTCGAAATCTTTTTCTTCCGAAGCAGCACCGACAATTTTCTTTCCTTTGTCAGGCACTGGGGCCATGATCTGTTCTACAACTGCAAATGTTTCTTCTGTAGGCATATCCAATAGCAATTTATCAATTCCAGATAGTGTGCTCTCCAAGTTGGCAGCTTCAGCGGCAGCTGCAGCTTTGGCCGATATGTTTGCTTCGGCAGCGGCCTCGACGCTCACACTAGGTGCTATCTTAGATGCCGAGGCCGATGGTGGTGTCTTTTCAATGGCTTGCATTATGCTACCAATTCTTCGCTTCTTCAGCCCATCTGCCTTCTTTGTAGTCGAAGGTTCTTCTTTCTTCTGAAAAAGCTTCGTCAGTTCCGGTCCCAGAGGGCTTAGCAGCTTGATAGGTAGAGATTCAGTCATTACCTTTAAATTTTTTGCCACTTCGGCAGCTGGAGGTGTTGAGGGAGTCTCTTCTTCTTCTTCTTCAGTCACCTTCGGCTCTAGGGATTTAGCTTTTCTTTTCTTTAAAGCTGCCATCTTCGGCTCAAGAGTGGATTTTCTCTTCTTTAAAACCTTCTCATCCTCCTTCACCATCCTGGCAACTTGTCTGCTCAGAACGCTAACAATCCTTTTTCTTTTTGCCCCTTCGGCACCCTTGTTGAGCCGCTCATAATCAGGGTATTCAAATTTTAGAGCGTCCATTACCCGGTTTAACCTTCTTTTTGGCCGGGTGCCGAAGGCTGCTATCATTTATTGGTCTTCCCAAAATTTCATTGCACATAGTTTCAATCATTTCCAACCATTCTTGGCAAGGCTCCTTGAACTGTTTCTCAAACTTAAAACGATAAGGTAATCGAACAAGTTCATATTTCTTCCTTGTTCCCTATAGCTTCGGCATGCCCCAATCACTTGACGTTGGAGATGTCCTGTTGGCCAGGTATTCTTGCACCAGGTCTCTAGTGCTGATCTGTTCAGCCACCACCCTGAATTCTACTGCGGCCAACTGGCATGGTGACCCTAGCTGCATGTTGGACAGGGGCTGGGTCATTCTGAAGTTTAGAGATAGCGGGCACATAACCATCGTCATCAGTTTCCCCTTTTCTTCTCATCAGCCTTGATATAGAACCATTCACCTTTCCAGCCGGTTGGCCACTTGGTGCAATAGCTGATGTTGGGGACTTGTTCTCAAAAGCTATGAATTAAGAACAAGGCAACACAAAATGTTAAAGGTTAAAGCCCTTCGTCCTTCGAAGCATTATTTCCCTTAGGATATAATGATCTTCAGACGAAGGTCATGAAGGACATACCTTCATCACCGAAGTATATGATAATGAAAGAAGAAGCATGTAAAATATAAGAAATAATATGAATAATCATATAATATTATTAACTCATCTTTTATTATATTGTCATTGATAAACAGAAATAATATAGAATTACATTTGTACCTTTGGCTTGACAAAAGGAGAAAGAACAAGTGTGATGCACGAGCGAGTACAAATCAGCGTGAACAGTATGGGGGTACTGTTCAACTATTTATAGGCACAAGGCGTAGCCTGTGTGAAATTACATTTATACCCTTTACAATCGATTACAATCATGACACAAACTATCATGGGTCAATCTATCTTTTCATCTTTAAGTCGGTGCAACCCTTCGTCTTAGGCATGTCGTTATGCCGAAGTTCCCTGGAAGGTAGCTTCGGCGTTATTTCCGTGCTGATCTTCCAAAGGTGTTTCTTATTATAGGACCTTCGGCTACGAAGAAGACCCCCAACAGCTGAGAACGGGAGCCTTCGTATCCTTGCGATACGCAAAATTGTAGCAACCAAAATTTTCGTGTAAACCGTCTGCCCTGGCCTTCGTCTGGTAGGACAACTCGTGCACTCGGCAGAATGCTTCGGCATCTAGGTCCATCCCTTGGCTTCGGAGGGCCCAGATGAAGATGCTGAGCCTAACGATAGCATTAGGGGTCAGCTGATGAAAATAAATTTCAAAATTTTTCAAAACTTCTCCTATCATATCGTTTAGAGGAAACCGTAATCCTGCTCTGAAAAAGATTTTGAAAACCACTACTTCATCATCCTTTGGCGCTGGGGTGGTTTGTTCTTTGGCAAAACGAACAAGTTTCCTTTCAGCTTCTCCAAAGTAGCCCAGCTTATCATCATGGGCACGTCGGCTTCAGACACAGTAGATTTCTCAAAATCTAGGTGGCTAGGTTTTGATGGGATCAAAATGCTATAATCCTCCTTTTCTTCATCAGCATTTTCTTCTTCAATATCAGCCTGTTTAGCTTCGGCAGCAGGTGTACCTTCGTCAATGGTTCCCTCTACCATAACTAAACCTGATCGTTTCATGACTTCGGAAATTGGTGCTGTCTCAGTAACTTCTGTTTCTTCTCCCTCACGTGACACCCTTGCAGTCGAGCGCACTCTAGCCATTTGATGGATTTTTCTCGGTTTTCACGAAGATTGATGGTTCTTGTGCAGTTTTGATGAAGCTCACTCTTCTGACGAAGTTAACTCTAAATGATGAAGTGATTGCTTGAGAGCTCAGTAAAAAGCTTCGGCTATGGTTAAATTTTTTAACAGCACAACAGTGCAATGACAATGAATGTTGTGGTAACTCTGCACCAACCCGTCTGTTTATATAGTGCTGCAGGTGGGAAGGTGAACCATCAAACTGTCTGTACTCACTGAACGGTGGACCACTCGATACCCGGAAGGCGAACCGCCAGATCGTCTACATTCGCTGAACGGTGGATCACCTAACGCCCGGAGTATTTTAATCGTTTCTCGGCAACGAGCTCAGGGAAGGTGTTTTTCGGACCTTCGGCATTCCGAAGCCTTTGAGATTTTTCGCGGATCGAGCTCGTTACGAAAAATGATCCAGCACCATGAAGGGGCTACTGTTGGGGGCCTTCTTCTGCACCGAAGGTCCTCTAAGCAAAAACACCTTTGGCAGGACGACATGCACGCAGACATAACACGAAGGTATATGCCGAAGCTACAACCCAGAAAGCTTCGGCATAATGACGCGCCTTGAGACGAAGGGCGGCACCGACTTAAAGAGGAAAAGACTGTTCAGTCCCTGGTAATTTGTGTCATGTTTGTAATTTGTTATCAAGGACATAAATGTAATTTCGACCGGGATGCGTCCCATGCATATAAATAGGTGAACAGTAACCCTATACTGTTCACGCTGACTTGTATTCACTCGCACGTCACACCTGGATTCTCACCTTCTGTCAAGCCGAAGGTATAAATATAATTTAATATTGTTCATGTTTATTCATGATGATATAATAAAAATATCTTAATGATGCCATATGATTATCCATATTGTTTTTCATGTTTCATATGCTTCTACTTTCATTATTATATACTGAGATCATGAAGGTACGTCCTTCATGACCTTCGTTTGAAGATCATTATATCCTGAGGGAGATAATGTTTTGAAGGACGAAGGTCTTTAACCATTAATATTTTGTGTTGCCTTGTTCTTATCTCATAGCATTTGAGAACAAGTCCCCAACAATATTTATCTATTAAATAAATAATTATGCTAATATAACATTACTAGTGATATACAATGATAAAATTTAATTAATATATATAATATTAATTAATATATGTACATACAAATGTATATTAGGAAATTCATTAAGGAACACATCATATCATGTTGACTTCTGCACGGGGATATTCCCTTCGATTTTATGCAGAAAAAAGAAAAATGTCAGGTTCATTCCCTCTCCTTCTCCCACATCTCTCTCCCCCATTTCTTCTCGCCATGGCACTCCTTCTCTGGTCCATGCGCTTGTTTTGGGTCCATATTATCACCCGGATGGTAGGGGACTGCAGGGCATATGTTGTCTTCGTGGTCTGCGCTTAGGACCTTGCCCAGATCTTATCGGCTCATGTTCCCTTCCACATCTAGCTACCTTCCTTTCTCGGTTGTGGTCTCTCCCTTCCTCCTCTCGCTCTAGTTTCTGTGGCAGCTAGCGTGTCTCCCCTTTCGCCCTTCGCGGATGTTAGAGGAGTGGCCGAGGATGGAGTCTTGTAATCTCCAAGCATAGTCCTCGTCATGTCGATGACCGTTCTATTCTTCCTTTCCACAAGTCCATTTTGATGTGGTGTGTAGGGGACGAAGAACTCGCGCTTGATGTCTTCCTCCTCAATGTATTCCTCGACTTGAGGGTTCTTGAACTCAAAACCATTATCGTGCCTTATCTTTTTGAGTCTCAAGTCGAACTTGTTTTGAGCTCGCCTTAAGAAGCGTTTGGGGGTCCCTTGAGTTTCAGGTTTATCCTGCAAAAAGAATATCCAAGTGAAGCGAGAATAGTCATCAACTATAAATAGACCATACTTACTTCCCCCGATGCTAAGATAAGCAACGGGTCCAAAGAGAAGCTCCAATGGTATTGATGTTGTCATTATGTTCTTGCTTGGATTACTTGTACCAACCTACTTCCTTGCTTGACATGCTGCACAAGGTCTGTCTTTCTCAAAATAGAAGAGGGCGCTAAGGCATGGGATGACCCATGGAAGCCGCGAAGCTTCGCATGTCATCGTGAAGTGCCTCAGTCTCACGCCTATGCACCGCCTCCTCGACAGCACGACTGTGGCACATAGCGAAGACTCAAGCGATCCCCTTTGCCAGGCGCACAAACAAGCCCTGACCCTAACCCCGACCTCGACCCTGACCTCTGCCTGGACCACCACGGTCCATCGAACGTGAGGTAGCGGTAGCACGAGAGGTCTCATGGAGTGGAGGCTGAGGGGCTGGTTCATCAGAAGAAGCAGGGCCTCTTGACCTTGTGGGAGCCCGCTTGGATTGTGCAACTAGATTACTAGAGTCAACCCAGTAAGGCACATAGCGAGAGTGGTTGACAGGCTTCTCAAAATGAATCTGAGTGATAGTTTCGATTATCTTCATGATATAGGACGTATGAAGACACCCCTTCAATGGAGACCAAGATGCCTGAAGTATCTCCTCCCAGATCATATCAAACACATTGATACGAGCAGTGCTGTTGGGAGTCAAGAAAAGAAGGAGAACACGACTATCCCCAAGGACGTTCATTTGGTTCTTGCCCTTAGGAAGAACGGTCATCCTGGGAAGAGAGTTTAGGTACCGATAGTACCTGTGCATGTTGGAAGTGACCTAGAACTCCCTTTCTTTAGAAGTATGCACTATTTCCTGATCTTCCCGCCGAGGCAACCGAATATCATGAACTCTGAGATTGCTGCCTCTAATGTCTTCATTTGAGAAACCTATGATATGAGCAAAATGATGGTAGCTGACTTTGTGCCAAATCCCCTAGAGAAAGAAGTACATAACCGGGTAATCATACCCATCAGTTTCTTCATCAACCTTCTTAATCCAGAGAGTGGCATAGAATTGAGCCACTACTTCGTCGTTCCAGGGGTATTCCATAGTCATGATGTTTTTCAACCCCTTCTGCTCACACATCCTCAAAGCCTGTGACATGTCACCATCATTCATCCTTTCACAGCCTTCCCAGTCAATCACCCTATGACGAACAACTGGGTGTTTCTTGGTGATGATGACAAAATTATAGAAATCTGCCTGAAATAAGTTCCAGAATCTTGGATCAAGCACTCCAGGATGTCTGGGGAAGATAGTAGGATTAGTGAAGTTGATCTCCTGAAGAGACTCCACCCCCTTCACAGTGAAGTCAGGCATAACATCATGAGGGCTTTGAGTCACGGTGGTCTGGTGCATGCTGAGGCCCCCAACATAAGGGACATCAGAAGGAAGAGGCTCAATATCGTCATATTGAGCACCGTCTTCCTCCTGACGGGGAAAGTTCCCTACAGAAGAGCCTCCACGACGAGAACGAGAGGAGGCCACCTTTTGCCTCCCCTCTGAGGGGGCTGAGAGGGCCTGGAGGGCCCCTCCCCCTCAATCCTCCTAGAGCTTTGGCCCCTCTTGGAGAGGGAACGACGAGGTGGAGGGGAAGGAACTGGAGATTCCTCCTTAATCTCCTCTTCATCGCCGTTGAAGTCAATCACAAAGGGATTCCGACGACGAACCATCTTGAAGGAATGAATAGACAAAGTATGAGATGGGTTCGTGCAAGGTAGGAGACAACAAATGCTAGGAGAGGGTGCGAGTGGCATAAACAGTTCAACAGTTCATATGAGCAATTCAATTGGCCATGAACACCGTACACACTCTACCACAACAAACGTGAAGAACAAGGCTAAATTTCTTAAGGAAAGTGTTCAATATGCATAGATTAGCCTACTCCTTGAAGGGATTCATAAAATGATGGCTAGAAATGTAGATTGGGGCAAAAGAGTGAAAAACAAGGAAATACCTCGATCTGAAAATCCACCGGACGAACTGCCACCAAATTTGATAAGATGGAGGAGAATCCCTTGAGGAAGAATGCCTCAAAGTTTGAATGAATTTGGACGGATGGATTAGCGGGGTCTGGAAGTGGAAATGTGAGTGGAGAGAGGGTTTTCGCGTTGGGACGGTGGCTGGGCTGCACAGGACTGAGTTGAAGTGAGGGAGAGAAGAGGAGAGACATAGGTTAAGAAGGCCAGGGACATGCTGCTGAAAACTGGTTCAACTGGTGTCCCTAGCCGGTTGTTGGGGACTTGTTCTCAAATGCTAAGAATTAAGAACAAGGCAACACAAAAAATGTTAAGTATTAAGGTCCTTCGTCCTCCATAACGATATATCCCTTCGGGATATAAAGCATCTCGGACGAAGGTTACGAAGGACATACCTTCGTAAGCATAACAACGAAGAATGAAGCATTTACATAAATCATAGAATATGAAGTAAACATTTAAGTATTGTTATAGAATTATCTCTACTCGTTTTAATGAATGTAAATGACTTTGAATTACAAATGTACCTTCGGTCCTGCGGAAGGCAAAAGTACAAGCGTGATGCGAAAGCAAATGACAGGTTCACGTGAACAGTACAGAGGTACTGTTCATCTATTTATAGGCACAGGTCGCAGCCTGTGACAAATTACAATTATGCCCCTTGCGAAAGTTTACAGCATTGACTCAGACCTATATGTATAAAAAGGTCATTCTATCTCTATGTCGGTTTAAAACGCCGAAGCTCCATGAAAAGGGACCTTCGGCCATCTCTTGGAGACGACTTCAGCCGAAGCTGCTTCTTCGTGTGAGACCTTCGGCGCACCGAAGCACGACCCCAACAGTAGCCCCTTTCGCGGTGCTAGATCGTTCTTCGTAGCGAGCTTGACCCGTGAAAAAAGCCTCTTCAGCTTCGGGAAGCCGAAGGTCCAAAAAACACCTTCCCTGAGCTCGTTGCGGAGAAACGATCCGACTTCCGAGCGCGTGTCGGTCCCACCTTGCAGAGTTACTGTTTGATTCTTGCGGTCCACTGCGCAGCGGGTATGAGTTACTGCGCGCCTGGTGTAACAGTTCCACCGCTTCGCCTTCCTACCTGCAGCACTATATAAACAAATAGGTGGGTGTGAAGTTACCACAGCATTCATTGCTATTTGCACTGTTTCGCTGCCAAAATTTTTCACCATAGCCGAAGCTTAAGTCTCAGAATCGAACGAAGGTGCTTCTCAACGTCCGCTTCGTCAGAAAGAAGAGCTTCGGAGAGAGAAAAAAGGAAAAAGTTTTTGACTTCCCCAACTTGGAACCAAATGGCGAGAATACGATCTACTGCCAAAGTTGTACGTGAGGGAGACGAAGCCGAAGGTTCAGACACTGTGCCCATCTCCGAAGCAATGCAGCGTTCCGGTCTACTGACTACAGAAGAAATGCCTGCTGCTGAAGCAGGCCCAACAACTGCCGAAGGAAAAGAAAACATTGAAGGGACTGACTCCGAAGATGACTATCACCTTGCTACGCCCAGCAAGCCCAGTCACCTAGATTTTGGGAAATCAACTGTTTCAAAAGCTGACCTTTCGAAGATGGTGAAAGCAGGTTATTTCAAAGAGGACCAGAAGAAGCTACTCCGCTTCGGGGAAGAAGAAACCACCCCGAAGCCAAGGAAGGATGAGATTGTTATTTTCAAGAGTTTTTTAAAGGCTGGGCTTAGATTCCCTCTCCACGGTATTGTTGCGGAGATACTAAGGAGGTTTGGTATCTACTTTCATCAATTGACTCCTAACGCCATCGTTAGGCTCAATGTTTATATCTGGGCCCTCCGAAGCCAAGCTGTGGAACCATTTGCTGACAGCTTCTGCCGAGCTCACGAATTACATTACCAAACAAAAGCCAGAAAAGATGGGCTTCATGATAATTTCGGTTGCTATAATTTTGCCTACCGGAAGACAACAAAGTGTCCTGTCATCAGCTACCGAAGCAAATGGCCAGCAGGTTGGAAATCTGAGTGGTTTTATGTAAAAGTCGATGAAGACAAAGAAAAATTGGTACAAAGCCCTCTGGAGTTAATCTTCGGAGAGACAAGGCCGCAATGCCACATTGGCGACCTAAAAGGTCCCACCTGGGCTGCTCTGGGTGAATTTGAAATTATCTCAGAACATATTGGCACCAGGGATCTAGTTCAAGAGTTCTTGGCATTCAGAATTTTCCCTACTCTAAAAGAGTGGGAGATGCCGAAGCTGGAGGGAGAGAAGAAGAAGGGGGAGCTTGTCCGGCTTCCCTATTACTTCAAGTTCAAGAAGTTCTTCAAAAAACCCTGCAAAGAATGGTTAGACACTGTTGAGGTGATGTGCAACGAAATCCTGGGGAATTACTCCAAAAAAGAGGATCAACTAATGACAGCAGCCTTCGGTGCCCGACCGAAACGAAGGTTGAACCGAGTGCTTGACGCCCTAGGCTTCGAATACCCAGACTATGAACAATTGAACAAGGGTGCCGAGGGCCTTAAAAGAAAAAGAATAGCCGAAACTCCGATCACGGATGAAGAAAGACCAGCAAAGGAGAAGAAAATTCTCAAAAAAGGAAAAATATCTGCTCCGAAGCGCAAATCACCCGAAGAAGAGGGGACCCCCACACCGCCTTCTACCAGCGACGTGGAGGAAATTTTAAAGGTAATGACTGAACCCATGCCTACGAAGCTAAGTCCATTAGGGCTCCAACTGACGAAGCTTTTTGCAAAGGTGGACGAGCCGGATCAATCGAAGATAAACAAACCCAAACGGCAAAGAATTATTGCGGTAACTGAGGTTATCGACAAGACGCCGCCAAGGGCATCAATCCAAAAAACGGCAGCTGCCGAAGGTACAGCAATCGTCGAAGGCGTAGCTTCGGAGGTCGCGGCTGCCGAAGCCGCTACAGCCGAAGATACAAACTTAGAAACCACGATTAAGAATATCAACAAGATTTTGGAAGACATGGCTGCGGAAGAAGCTGGTGCTACTACTGAAAAAACCATGGCCACAGTGCCTGAGAAAGGAAAAGAGATAGCCGAAGACCCTTCGGACGACGAAGCCTACTCTTTCCAGAACTTAGTTGGGCAAAAACTGACGAAGGACGAAATAGAAGAACTTAAAGACTACGCCAAGTCTTGCGGCTACAAGTCAGGTGCCCTCCTATTTGGGGGTGTAGATGATGAAAAACTAGGCTGTATTCGAGACCAGACTGGAGCTAAGGTAATCGGTACTCTATCGAAGAGTATCGGTTTTCCGAAGCTAGAGACAGACATCAGCCGCTACCGACGACAACATATCGTCGGCAGCTTGTTTTATTCCAACTTCAAGGTAAACAACCTTTTTCTCTGGTTTTTATTGCTGTTAACAATGAAAATATTACTTAACATAAGTTGTCTCTGTTCAGAGCATGCTACTGAGCAAAGCTCTGAAGATGCAACAAGACTTGGAGGACAAAAAGCACGAAGCTATAATTGAAAACTTGGAAAGCAAAATAAAAGAGCAATCTGCCATCATTGAAAAGAAAGACTTCGAGCTCCAATCGACCGAAGGCTTGCTGGCTGAAACTGAGGCTAAAATATTAGAGTTAAATTCGAAGCTTATCAATCAATCAAAACAATTTGATCAGGAGAAGCTAGAACTGAATTCGAAGCTTAAAGCCGAAGTCCAGACCAGCTCAGAATTGAAGAAAGCATTAACAAGCCTTCAAGACAAATGCTTGAACTTTGGCAATAATTGTATTGGACGATTAAAGAAGATATTTTACTCTGTTGGAGCCAGCAGTGGGAAATTTAACCCTTCGGCGGAAAATTTACCCCAGGCCTTCGATCATATTGAAGCTGAAATCGAAGAGCTTGACGAAGTTATAGCCGGGCACGGCGACTTCTGTGCCTGGGTAGCTTCTCAGGGTACCGCTGCTGCATTTCTGAAAGCCGGCTGCGAACATGGAAAGGTTGTCAACAGGCCCAATTTCACCTTATCTTCATCAATCCTGGATGATATGCCCGACCTCGCCCGAAGTATCTCCAATAGATTTATAAAAATGGTATGGACAAAGGGCGGTCGAGAGAAAGCTGGAGACGAAGCCCGAAGTCATCTTGAACCAGTAAGAAATAATACTTCGTACTTACCTTTTTCTTTGCACTTGATTTTTACTCACGATTCCTTGATTTATGTAGGATGACGAAGGTGAAAATGATGCCTAAGTTATGTCACCGAAACTGTCGCCGAAGCTGAAGCTTAATGAAGATCAGTAGAAATGTACTATAGGAAAAAACTCAGGATACTTTTGTAACAAGTTTTGTAAATACAATTGAACTGTTCTCAAGGAACTTTGTACATACCTTGTAATATATTCTTACCCTTCGATTGAGTCGCTTTGATGTGGACGAAATCAGTATTTTGAGCCGAAGGCGAAAAAACACCTTCCCTTCTTTTCGTACACAACGAAGCCTAAACGGCCGCTTCCTCTTTTTGCCAAAGCTTTTCTTCATATAGCAAAACATAAAAAACTACTTCTTTTTTCTGCCGAAGCTTTTACATAGCAAAACATAAAAGACTACTTCTTCCTTCTGCCGAAGCTTTTACATAGCAAAACATAAAAGACTACTTCCTCTTTCTGCCGAAGCTTTTACTTTTACACAACGATTCATAAAAAACCAATTCTCTTTTTTGCCGAAGCAACCACTTTGGTACATAAATGCTATGAATGAATGCTTATGTATGCAAATGCCATGATGTAATGTAATGTGCAAATGAATGTCCGAAGCGTATATCCGAAGCCACACTCATCCATCATTTTCTTAGGAGCAAAACACACGTCAGCTCTGCATTCCCTTAGGAACGACTTTGGAGCATCTTTGCCTTTTACTTAGGCAGTATCAGCGTTGACTTTTCGCTGTAAGCTCTGCATCCCCCTAGGGACGTCTTTGGAGCTTCTTCGTCTTTTACTTAGACGGTATAAGCTCTGCATTCCCTTAGGAACGACTTTGGAGCTTCTTCGCCTTTTACTTTCGGCGGAATCAGCGTTGACTTTTCGCTGTGAGCTCTGCATCCCCTTAGGGACGTCTTTGGAGCTTCTTCTCTTTTTTAGTTTCGGCACTCGATGGTGCGCTCTCAGCTTTTACATTTACATTCTTTGGGGGATTTTGCTCTTATAAAACTAAAAAGGAAATTACATAAGATGGCCCCATTAAAAACCTTTCTCCCCCTTTAGAAAGGAAAAGGGTGCCATGAAAAAGAAAAGAAAAGTCAAAATTACATCGAGTTATACATAAAACCGCCGAAGCTCATCCGCATTCCAAGATCTTGGAATTTCATTGCCATCCATGTCCTTCAGTCTGTACGAACCAGGCCTTGACGAAGATGCTACTAAGAAAGGCCCTTCCCATTTCAGTTGCAATTTGCCCACTGTATCCGGATTGGCCACTCTCCGAAGCACCAAGTGTCCTGGCTCAATATTTTTTAGCCGGACCTTTCTATCTCGCCATTTAACTGTTTCAGCCTGGTACTTATTGATATTCTCCACGGCCTGAAGCCTGATCCCTTCTAAGGCATCTTTTTCCACGAGACAAGTATCTTCGGGACCTGATTCTGCCGAAGCTACCACTCTTATTGATCCAGCTTTGGCTTCTTCCGGGGTTATTGCTTCGTCACCAAATAACAACTTAAATGGGGTAAAGCCTGTAGATCTTGATGTTGTTGTGTTATGGCTCCATACCACTTTGGTAAGCTGATCTGGCCACTTTCCCCTTGGTTGATTAAAGATTAGCTTCATTATTCCTGTCATTATGATGCCGTTGGCCCTTTCAACAAGCCCATTCGACTCCGGGTGCCTGACTGACGCAAAGTGGATCTTCGTGCCAATTTGATCACAAAAATTTCTGAATTCTTCGGAGTCAAATTGTGTTCCATTATCTACGGTTATAGCCTTCGGCACTCCGAAGCGACAGACAATATTCTGCCAGAAAAATTTTTGGACAGTGGCCGAAGTTATTGTAGCTAATGGCTTCGCCTCAATCCACTTGGAAAAATATTCCACAGCAACTACAACATATTTCAGATTGCCTTGAGCCGGTGGTAATGGGCCCAGCAAATCGAAGCCCCACCTTTGCAATGGCCAGATGGGTTGTATTAGCTGTGTCAAAGACGAAGGTTGTTTTTGATCTCTTGCACATTTCTGACAACCTTCGCACTTTTTAACTAACTCAGCTGCATCCGAAGCTGCCTTCGGCCAATAAAATCCTTGACGGAACACTTTTCCAAGTAACGGCCTGGATCCGATGTGGGATCCACAAAGACCTGCATGTATCTCCTTCATCAACTCTATACCTTCGGCTCTAGACAAGCACTTGAGCAGCGGTGCACAAACTCCGTGCTTGTATAACTCCCCTTCTATAATGATATACGGTCGAGCTCTTGCCTCTATTCTTTTATTATAAGCTTCGTCATCTGATAGGAAGTTGCCCTGAAGGTAAGAAATTATTTCAGTTCTCCAATCTTCACTGTACACAGGAGAAATAGTAAGAACTGCTCTTTCAAGTAACTCCACTGAAGGTGCCTTTATTGTTTCGAAGAATACATCCGAAGGTAGCGGCAGCCCCTGTGCTGCAGACCTGGCTAACAAATCAGCATGTTCATTTTGCCCTCGAGGGATATTCTTGACAGAAAATCCTTCGAAGGAAGCTTCGATCCTTCGGACTGTGTCTAGGTATTTTTCAAGCTTCGGGTCTTTAGCCTTGCAACTTTTGTCAATATGACCCGAAACAATCTGAGAATCAGTTTTAAGAATCGCCCTCCTGATCCCCATCGCCTTTAGTTTCCGAAGTCCCAGGAGCAGGGCTTCGTACTCAGCAATATTATTTGTGCAGCTGAAGTTCAGTCTTGCTGCATAGCAAGTTTTAACCTTGGACGGTGAAACCAAAACAGCAGCTGCTCCTGCTCCGAAGGTTCCCCAGGAGCCATCACAAAACACTGTCCATGCTTCGGCATCTTTATTCGCTTCTTCGCCCTGAGCCCCTGGCGTCCAGTCGGCAATAAAATCTGCCAATGCTTGAGACTGGATCGAGGATCTGTGCACATAATCAATGTAAAATTCATTAAGCTCCGCAGCCCATTTTCCAATTCGGCCAGTAGCTTCTTTATTTCTCATGATATCTTTCAACGGCTGCGAAGAAGGAACAATAATATTATATGCCTGAAAATAATGCCGAAGCTTCCTGGATGCCATTAGAACGGCATACAACACCTTCTCCAGCTCTGTATAATTTTTCTTTGAGACACTAAGGACCTCAGATACAAAATATACTGGGACCTGCTTCTTGATTTGTCCATCAAACTTCTCCTGCACAAGTGCCGCACTTACTGCTGAGTGCGAAGCTGCCACATACAACAACAGAGGAGCCCCTGGCATTGGTGGAGTTAATGTTGTTAGATCTATCAGGTATTGCTTGAGTTCTTCGAAAGCTTTTTGCTGAGCTGGGCCCCATTGAAAGACTTCAGCTGATTTTAGCACTTCGAAGAAGGGTAGATTTCTTTCCGCTGATCTGGATATAAATCTGTTAAGAGATGCCAGTCTTCCTGTCAATCTTTGGGCCCCCTTTCTTGTGGTTGGTGGCTCCATTCGAAGTATAGCTTCGATTTTATTTGGGTTAGCTTCAATTCCCTTTGTTGAAACCAAGCATCCAAGGAACTTACCCTTCTTTACTCCGAAGACACATTTTTCTGGATTCAGCTTCAGACCAGCTTGTCTGAAGCTGGCGAAGGTCTCCTGCAGATCAGCAATATGGTCTTCTTGCTTCGTGCTTTTTACAATAATGTCATCAACATAGGTCAACACATTTCTGCCTATCTGAGATTGGAGAACCTTCGCAGTCATCCTGCTGAAACTCCCTCCAGCATTCTTAAGCCCCTCAGGCATCCGAAGATAGCAATATGTACCACTTGGGGTTATGAAACTAGTCTTCGGCTCATCCTCCTTTTTCATCCAGATTTGATGATAGCCTGAGTAACAATCCAGGAGACTCATGAGTTCCGAAGAAGCTGCTGCATCAACTAAAGAGTCTATCCTTGGCAGCGGGAACTCATCCTTCGGACAAGCCTTGTTGAGATCTGTGAAATCAATACACATTCTCCACTTTCCATTGGCCTTCTTCACCATAACAGTGTTAGCTAGCCATTCTGGATACTTCACTTCTCTGATAACTCCTGCACTTAGGAGTCTTTTTACTTCGTTGCGAGCCCCTTCGGCCTTGTCATCAGACATTTTCCGAAGCCTCTGCTTGCGGGGTCTGAAGGATGGGTCAATATTGAGCGAATGTTCAATAACATCCCGATTCACTCCACATAGATCATTGGCTGACCATGCAAAAACATCTTTATTGTTGAATAAAAACCTTATCAAGGTTTTCTCTTGATCTTCAGATAATTGCGAGCCCAATAGCACCTTCTGCTCTGCTATATCCTCACACAGCAGCATGGGCTTCGGCTGATCAGCCGAAGCTGCTTTTTCCCTCCTGAACTTGTACTGTTCACAAGCTTCAACTCCATCTATATTATGGATTGCCTTGGAATCAGTCCAGCTTCCTTCGGCCCTTCTGGCAGCTTCCTGACTCCCATGAATAGCAATGGGCCCTTGGTCCGAAGGTATCTTCATGCAGAGATAAGCTGGGTGAAGAATTGCTTCAAAAGCATTTAGGGTACCACGACCAATGATGGCGTTGTAGGGGTATTCCATGTCAACAATATCAAACATAATTTGCTCAGTCCTTGTGTTATTAACAAATCCGAAGGTTACCGGCATGGTAATCTTCCCGAGTGCCACAATCTGCCGCCCTCCGAAGCCACAAAGAGGGTGCGTAGCATCATGAATCTTGTCTTCAGGCTCTTGCATCTGTCTGAAGGCTTTGGCAAATATAATGTCAGCTGCACTGCCTGTGTCAACTAGGACATTGTGAACCAGAAACCCTTTGATCACACAAGAAATGACCATAGCATCGTTGTGGGGATAGTCCTTGAGCTGAAGATCTTCCTGAGAGAAGGTAATTGGAATGTGAGACCATTTTGACTTAATGAAGGGTCCCTGCACTCCAACATGCTGCACCCTTCTCTGAGCCTCCTTCTTCTGCTTTTTGTTAGCTGGCTCTGAGCAAGAACCGCCTGTTATCGGGAGCACCAGCTTCGAAGCCGAAGCAGCTCCAGCTTGAGTGTTGAACGAAGCCATCAGCTCAGAAAGGTGGAAGTGAGTTGACCGGAGGTGGGCGCCAATGTTGGGGACTTGTTCTCAAATGCTAAGAATTAAGAACAAGGCAACACAAAAAATGTTAAGTATTAAGGTCCTTCGTCCTCCATAACGATATATCCCTTCGGGATATAAAGCATCTCGGACGAAGGTTACGAAGGACATACCTTCGTAAGCATAACAACGAAGAATGAAGCATTTACATAAATCATAGAATATGAAGTAAACATTTAAGTATTGTTATAGAATTATCTCTACTCGTTTTAATGAATGTAAATGACTTTGAATTACAAATGTACCTTCGGTCCTGCGGAAGGCAAAAGTACAAGCGTGATGCGAAAGCAAATGACAGGTTCACGTGAACAGTACAGAGGTACTGTTCATCTATTTATAGGCACAGGTCGCAGCCTGTGACAAATTACAATTATGCCCCTTGCGAAAGTTTACAGCATTGACTCAGACCTATATGTATAAAAAGGTCATTCTATCTCTATGTCGGTTTAAAACGCCGAAGCTCCATGAAAAGGGACCTTCGGCCATCTCTTGGAGACGACTTCAGCCGAAGCTGCTTCTTCGTGTGAGACCTTCGGCGCACCGAAGCACGACCCCAACACCGGTTCAACCGATGTTGGTCAGTCCTACCAGACTGATAGTCTGACTGTCAGAGCAAGCTGACAAGTGAGACAGCAGATGCCAGAAATGGTCAGACTGGTCAGAACGGTCAAATTTGACCGTTGACCAGGGACCAGGTTCAACTGGTCCTGACCAGAGAAAACTGGAAAACAAACCAGTTGAGCTGAGAAAGTTCAGCTGGTTTTCACCAGTGAACTTTAACAAGGTTGAGAATTTTTATATGGCTAGTATATTGCCATTCTCAACCAAAGATAGAGATTTAAGATTGAAAAATATGTTTTTTTAAATATTTTAAAATTCACACAAACATACAAAAAAATTCAACCAATTTTGTGTGCTGGCCTTCAAGATACGTTACGAGAATCTAATATGTTTAGTTCACTACTAAGAAAGCAAAACCTAGTCTCATCAAGAGGTTTAGTGAAGATATCGGCTAGTTGATTTTCGGTGTTGACATGACATAATTCGATATCTCCTTTGGCTTCGAGGTCTCTCAAAAAGTGATGTCTAATGTCAATGTGTTTAGTTCTAGAGTGTTGCACGGGATTGTTTGCTAGTTTAATGGCACTCTCATTGTCACAAAGTAATGAAATCCTATTAAACTCACAACCAAAGTCCCTCAAGGTTTGCTTCATCCATAACAACTGGACACAACATGCACTAGCAGCTATGTACTCAGCATCGGTAGTGGAAAGTGCAACACAATTTTGTTTCTTGGAACTCCATGACACCAAGGACCGCCAAGGAATTGGCATGTCCCTGTAGTGCTTTCTCGATGTACTTTGCAACCGGCATAATCTGAGTCAGAATAGCCAAATAAATCGAAAGATGAGCCTTTAGGATACCAAAGGCCTAGGTTTTGGGTGTGAACTAGATATCTTAAGATTCTCTTAACAGCCACTAAGTGGCACTCTTTCGGGTTAGCTTGAAACCGAGCACACATGCACACACTAAGCATGATATATAGTCGAGATGCACATAAATAGAGCAATGAACCTATCATGGATCTATAAAGCTTTTGATCTACATGTTTACCGTCTTCATTGAGGTCAAGATGCCCGCTTGAAGCCATTGGGGTCTTGGCGATCTTCGCCTTCTCCATGCCAAACTTCTTTAGCATATCTTGAGTGTACTTGGTTTGGCACAGAAAGGTTGCTTCCCTTAGTTGTTTCACTTGGAAACCTAGGAAGAACTCGAGCTCACCCATCATAGACATCTCAAACCTATTTCTCATGACCCTACTAAATTCCTCATAAAATTTCTCATCAGTACTACCAAATATAATGTCATCGACATATATTTGGCACACAAATAATTCATTATCAACTTTGCAAGTAAATAAAGTAGAGTCGCTTTTTCCTATTTTAAAACCATTTTAAGCAAGAAATCCTTAAGACATTCATACCAAGCTCTAGGGGCTTGTTTAAGCCCATAGAGTGCTTTGTGTAGGAGGAAGACGTGGTTTGGCTTCTTTGGATCTTCAAAACCCGGTGGTTGCTCCACATAGACCAGCTCTTGCAGTGGCTCATTCAAGAATGCACTCTTGACATCCATTGGATACAATTTGGAATCATGGTTAGTAGCATAGTGAAAGGGAAATGTGCCCTTGGGCCATTTCTATAATGTTTTGGTGATTAAGTGTCCAACACATAGTAAGTGAGTAGCTTTGTGCCAAACAAGCAAGAAGTGCAAATCATGTAACAAGGTATGTTTCTAGACTTAGTACATTGTTTTGAGTACTAACATATTCTGTCTAAGTACTAGCAACAGGGAGAAAAGCATTGGAAAAAGACTTGGCTCTATGCAGCCAATTCTCAGCTCGGTCTGGCACACCGGACAGTGTCCGGTGCACCATGCAGGTCTCCGGTGAAAAGGCCGCTCTCGGTAAAAGAGTAGCGGAGTATGGCTATAATTCACCGGACTGTCCGGTGGTGCACCGGATTGTCCGGTGAGCCAACGGTCGCCAGCGCAACGGTCGGCCGCGCAATCTGCGGGTGACGCGTGGCCCGCACCAACGGTCGGCAGGGGGCACCAGACTGTCCGGTGTGCACCAACGGGCCCGAAGCTACAACGGTCAACTGCGCCTGTTTTGGAAAGCATTCGCGCACCGGACAGCTACAGTGATTGTCCGGTGGTGCACCGGACTGTCCGGTGCACCACCCGACAGAAGGCAAGTTTGGCCATCCAAGTTGGCCTCCAACGGCTCCTAGCTGCCTTGGGGCTATAAAAGGGACCCCTAGGCGCATGGAGGAGACACACAAGCATTCACTAAGCATTCTAAGGCATCCAAACTCTATTCTCGCGCATTCGCTTCATTGTGTTAGAGATTTGAGCTTTAATCGAGTCAAGGACTCCCTGTGTTGTCATTTGAGCTCAAGTCTTCTCTTGTGTGCGTGGGTGTGCTGCGATTTGTGTCTTGTGTGTGTTGCTCATCCCAACCTTACTCCGTGCTTTCATTGTGATCTTTGTTGTAAGGGCGAGAGACTCCAATCTTGTGGAGATTCCTCGTAAACGGGAATAATCATCTAAAGGAAAAACCATGGTATACAAGTTGATCATCGGATCACTTGAAAGGGGTTGAGTGCAACCCTCGTCCATTGGGACGCCACAATGTGGAAGTAGGCAAGTGTTACATGGCCGAACCACGGGATAAAAATCGCGTGTCTTGTGTTGATCTTTCTGTGATTGTTTTGTCCACAGGAACTCGCTTCTCAACTACTTAGTCGCACTAACACTTCTATAACTAAGTTTTGTGGCTATTTAGTGTTGAATTTTACAGGATCACCTATTCACCCCCCTCTAGGTGCTCTCACATAGACAATTAATATTCTGATGGACTCTAACCTTGCCACCGGTGCATAGGTTTCCCCAAAGTCAAGTCCTTCAACTTGGGTGAAACCTTGAGCAACCAACCGTGCCTTGTTCCTTGTTACCACACCATTCTCATCTTGCTTGTTGTGAAAGACCCATTTTGTTCCAATTACATTTTGCTTGGGTTTGTCTACCAAAGACTAGACTTCATTTCTGGTGAAGTTGTTTAGCTCTTCTTGCATTGCAACTATCCAGTCTAGACCTCCTAGTGCTTCTTCTACCTTAAGTATCTCAAGAGAGGAAACAAACGAGTAAAATTCATAAAACATTGCTAAGCGAGATCTAGTTGTTACCCCTCTCCTGATGCTACCAAGGATGTTGTCCATTGGATGATGTCTTTGAATGCCTTGGTTCACTCGAGGATGAGGCACCAAGGGTTGTCTTTGGATTTGATCATAATTATCCTCTTGTTCAAGAGGAACTTCACCATCCACCGCCTCTTGTTCATCTTCCACAATGCTTGGCATCTCTTGTGGTTGAACAAGTTCCTCAAGAGTTGGATGACTTTGAGGTTGTTGGGTTTACTTGAGTGGAAGATTCATCATCTACCACCTTTGTACTCCCAACAGTGGCCCCATTGGTCATCCAAACCATTCCATCGTCATCGTCCTTCTCTAGTGGTTTTACTTCACCAATTGCTAGCTTCTTGATAGCCTCACAAGGTGGTCTTTCATTTCCTGCAACTTCACTAGAAACGTGCCCTTGCGAGCCATTAGACTCATCAAACATCACATCTACCGCTATTTCAACAAGACCAGTGGAACTATTGAAAACACGGTATTCGTGCGCGTTTGATGCATAACCAAGCAAGAAGCCTTCGTCCACATTAGGAGCAAACTTTGAGCTCTTTGCTTTCTTGTTAAGAATAAAACATTTTCAACCAAAAACTCTAAAGTAATCGACCTTGAGTTTGTTACCAGTGAGAAGTTCATAAGCCGTCTTCTTGTAGATTTTGTGAAGGTAGAGACGGTTGATTTCATGATAGGCGGTGTTAACGCCTATGCCTAGTAATTATCCAGTGTCTTGTATTCATTCAACATAGTTCTTGCGGCTTCAATAAGTGTTCGATTCTTTATCTCCACAACACCATTTTGTTGTGGAGTGTAGGGAACCGAAAACTCATGTTTGATTCCTTCTTCACCCAAGAATTCTTCAACACCGGTATTTTTGAACTCCGTCCCGTTGTCACTTCTCACCTTCTTGATCTTTAATTCAAACTCGTTTTGAGCTCGCCTCATGAACTTCTTCAAGACTTCTTGAGTTTTACCTTTATCACTCAAAAAGAAAACCCAAGTATAGTGAGAAAAGTCATCAACAATAACTAGACCATACTTACTACCACCAATGCTTATGTAAGCCACTGGACCGAAGAGGTCCATGTGAGTTCCAATGGCCTCTCGGTGGTTACCACATTCTTTGGGTGGTGTGGAGCACCATGTTGCTTTCCTGCTTGACATGCCCCACAAAACCTGTCTTTCTCAAAAATAAAATTGGTTAGTCCAACATTGTGTCCATCCTTTTGAAGTTTGGCCAAGTTCCTCATGCCAACATGGGCTAGTCGGCGATGCCAAAGCCAACCCTTGTAGGATTTTGCCACTAAATAGGTATCGGATGACACTCCACTTGTTCTAAAATCAACAAGATAGAGCTTGCCTGTCAACCAACCCGTAAAGGCAACAGAGGAATCCTCCCTTCTAAGGATTTTCACACAAGTATTCCCTTACCACTGTCCCCAAACACAATTTCTTGTGACTCTTGGGTTAGATGTAAGGATTGAAACATGTCCTTCTCCTCGGTCATATGATTTGTACATCCACTATCAAGCACCTAGCTTGATCCACCAGAGGAGTAGACCTGCAACCACAGATTTAGGCTATGCTTTTAGGTACCTAAATTGAATTGGGTCCTTATGTGTTATTAAAAGCCTTAGGTACCCACACACTCTTTTTCATCACTTTTCTTTTAGTGTAGGCACCAACATATTTCACAATTAATTTGCCCTAATCCTAGGTAAACATATAATCACATAGATAAGATTGAGAGATAGGAATTGTAGCCTTGTCTCCATTTGTTGTGACAACCCTCGTCAACTTATCCTTTGTGGTATGCAAGTTTACCTTTCTTGGTATTGTTTCATCCTTGGAGGAGTGGATCCTCACTAAGGCATCATACAAGGTAGTGCCTTCTATGAACTTAGGGGATCTCCACCCCTTATGCTCAACGCTAGGGTTCACCTTATATGTGTTGTACCCAAGTCCCTTTTTCCCGTTGTTGTGTCTCAAGGGTTTATACTTGGGTTCAACTTTCTTTAACCCATCATTGCTAGAGCTTCTTCTCAACACATGCTTAACCTCAGTCTTTGAATCAACTTTCCTATCATGGTTAGTCAAACATGTAGCATGATACTTTACACAATGTTTACATGTGTTAGTGTTGGAGGAGCTAGCATTAGAATGTACCACTAAGAGTGTGGTGGAGAAGTTCTTGCATTTTTCAAGTTGCACTTGGAGTTCTTGATTTTGGATCATTAAGCTTGATATGCTTAACTCAAGTGCTTCTTTGACATTTGCAACATCAATTATAACATCTTTAGCATTGGAGAGTTTATCTTCTTTATCCTCTATAGTTGCTTTAGCTATAGAGACTTCGTTAGTCAAGTTACTTAACATTTCAACTCTTTTAGTTAGCAACCCTTGAAGCTCTAGGTTTCTCTCCTTCTCAAGGACGAGCAAATATTCTTGAGCATCAAGTGTTGCTTTCCTTTTCTCTAACTTCTCCATTAGTTCAGCGATGATGTTGTATCCATTTAAAACAAATTCATTAATCATTTTATTTTTCATGCTATATTCATCATCAACATTATCATCAAACTTTGAATCAAATAAATGTACATTATCCCCCTTTGCCATGAGGCAAGTGGGAGTGAAGGAGTCGTCGGAGAGGTTGGCGAAGAGCCGCGACAACGAGGTGGATTGGATGGCAATGTTGGCCACCTCTTATTCTTCATCCGGGCTAGAATTCTCTTCATCGGAGTTCCATTCTTCACCAATATGAGCTTGACCATACTTCTTGTTTTTGAAGTATCCCTTGCTCTTCCCTCCTTTCTTGAACTTGTCTTTCTTGAAATCTTTCTTTGCTTCTTGCTCCTTCTTACTTGGACAATCTACAATGAAATAGCCGGTTTGGCCACATTCATAGCATGCCCGCTTTCTTTCGTTCCTTTGGAACTTATCATTCTTTCTTACAAATTTCTTGAATGTTTTGATGAACATAGTCGTGTCTTCATCACTTGAACTTTCTTCCTTGCTTGATCTTTCGACCACTTTCTTTGACTTGTGGTCTTTGCTCATTGAACCCTTCTTGGAAGAATCTTGATCATTTATAAACAAGGCATGAGTATCCCTTGTCTTGGTGGGGGCTTCCTCTGACTCATGTTGTTGGATCTTGGCAAATAGTTGTTGAGGAGTCATCTCCTTATAGTTATCATGCTCCCTTATCATCCTTGCCAAGCTCTTGTCTTAATCCTTGTAGGCTCTCATGAATATCCTAGTGATTTTCGAGTCACTCCAATCCTCACTTCCTAAAACTCTTATCTTGTTCACCAAGACGATCAACCAATTGAAGAATGACTAGAGAGACTCACCCTTATTCCAATCATACCTTGCTAGCTCACTTTCCAAGGCCTCAATCCTATGTCTCTTAGCCTTAGGATCTCCTTCATGTGACATTTTGAGAATTCTCCAAATATCACGAGCATCCTCTCTTCCTTGAACTTTTCGGTACTCTTCCGGACTTAGACTTCCTTTGATAATGGTCACGTCTTGAGCATTGCGATGCACCTCTTGCATCATTTCCGGTTTCATCTCTTCATGTTGGGCGGGCTTGTTCATACCTATATTTACAATCTACCAAAGAATAGGATGCACACCGATTAAATGTGAGTTCATCTTGTCGGCGCACTCGTCATAGTTCAACTCACTAAGAGTTGAAAGCTTTTCGAGGGGCGCCGAAGAGAAGTTGGGAACAAAATTGCGATAATAATCAAAATGAACTCAATTGAACTCATTACCTTTACTCTTGGTGGATGACTCCTCGGTGTTGAGACTTACCTTACTCATCACCTTGGACACCAAGAGCTCAACCAAGTCACCATTGTACTCCATTTTCCCTTTCCTTTATCTTCGTCGGCCTTTTTCCTTGATTCTTCTTTGGCCTATTTCTTTGTGTATTCCTCTTTCATCTTGAGGAACATCTTCTCGGCAATCTTCATGGTGAGGTCGAGGACCTTGGGGTCCATTTCCTCGCCAGTGGATGTGGTTGGGATTTCCTCAAGAGGAGGATCCACATGGTCCCTTTTAGTCGACATGATCGTTCCCTCACGCGGTTAAGCGTAAAACAAGGTACGAAGCTTTGATACCAATTGAAAGTAGCCTAGAGGGGGTGAATAGGCTAAACCTGAAAATTATCACCACTAACTTCGAGGTAATGTCAAATCTATAGTTCAACTGGTGCAGGCCAGTTCAACTGCTATAAAGGCAAGTTGAACTACTCTAAACCAGTCCAACAGCTAGAATAAATCTAGGCTTTGAACTACACGGAAATACAATAGTGATCTCTTAGAATGGAAAACGCAAGGGATAACCTAAGAGTGGATGGTGAGAAGTACGGAATTGAATTCACCACAAGATCCACACGGTGAGTAAGTTTATATGCCCATCTTGCTAAAAGAAATCACAATCACGGATCAAGCAAGAACAAAATACACAATATTTTATCCCGAGGTTCGGCCACAACACAAAGGTGTCCTACTCCCTGTTGAGGAGCCCACAAAGGTCCGGGTCTTTTCCAACCCTAATCCTCCACAACCCGGCCACCAAGGTCAAGGGATTCTTTTCTCAAATCTGCTCACAAGAGCGGGGAATATAAACTTTTAACACCTCAAATCCATCAATTAAAATAATACATTATGGTCATTTAAATTTAATAGAAAGTAAAAGTAAAAATTCAAAACAAGTGCTTGATCTCATTTTTCTTAAGAAAATGATTTTTGTTTGCTCATAATTGATTGATGATTTTATTTATAAAATTCCTTTTATGTGAAGCCCAATTAATTAAAATAAGAACTTTGGTCCAAAAATAAATATTTTAATTGTAAATAATTTTGGTATAATTATTATGATTTTTAGAAATATTTAAAAATATATTTATTTAAAATTTTATTGGTTATAAAAAAAATAAAAAAAGAAACCCTAGCGTCGGTTGGCCAAACCGGCCCAGCCATGCCCATCAGCGCGCGCCCGTCTTCCCTCCTCTCTTCTCTCTTTGGCGTGTGGGCTTGCTTGGCCCTGTGGCCCTTCTTCTTCTCTGGGCAGGCGCGCGGGTGCTCGGCGCCACGCCGCTGCCTGGCAGCCGGACCGTCCGCGCCCGACCACGCCACACCACGCCCAACCCCTTGCCTCCCCACACTGGAAATGGCCGTGCCCCTCCCTCTTCCTCTCCCCCACTCACTCTCCATTGATGGGGATACTGCCGCCGTCGCCATTAAGGCCGGCCAGCCTCTCCCTCACCCTCCCCGGCTCTTCCTCTCCCTCTCTCCCTCTATAAACCCGGCCCCTGCCGAGCTCTCCCCTCCCCAGCCGAGCTCGCCCTCTCTTTCTCCTTCTCTTCCTTTCTCTCTCTCACTCGGCCATCGCTCGCCGGAGTCGCTCACCGGACCGTCTGCCGCCGTCGCGTCGTGCCCTCAGCCGCGTGCCCTCGCCCCAGCCACGCCGCGTCCCCGGACTGTCTGCGCCCATCCCCGGACCGTCCGCTCGTCGATTGACACGCCCTGCTCACCGTGGACGACCCCCTCCGTTCTTCGATTCGTACCTACGCGCAGACTGAGAGCAAGTTTGAAGAGAACATAAATTTTTATTTAATTTTCAAAGTCATGTTTGAATTAGTTCATGATTTCTGTAATTATTTGTTTTGATTTGTGATTTGGAGATCATGTGTGTTGGGGACCTTCGGCATCCGAAGGTCCTCAAAAACAGGATTTAACAGTATTTCTGGAAGTATAATGTGTGAGCAGGTACCTTCGAACTCAAGTCGGTATCACGGCAGGAGAAGACCAGGATAATACGAAGGTCTTGACACAACGCCGAAGATGTTAGCAGGAGAGCTTCGGCGTGGTTGCAGAAAATGAAACCGACTTAAAGATGAAAAGGCTATTCAGACCTCGATAGATTACTATAGAATTATTATCAAATGTAAAGGGCATGAATGTAATTTTGTATGGGCTGTGTCCCGTGCCTATAAATAGGTGAACAGTACCCCCGTACTGTTCACGCTGACTTGGCATTCGCTTTTTGCGTCACGCTTGTATTGTCATCTCCTTCCGATTGAAGGTACACTTGTAATTCAACGATGTTTTCGTTTATGCTCGATAATAATATATGATTGTTCATGTTGTCTTTTACATTCTTTATATTTCATCCTTCGCCATTGTTCGATGAATTTATGAAGGTATGTCCTTCATAACCTTCGTCCGCAAGCCATTACATCCTAAGGGAAATAATGCTTCGGAGGACGAAGGACTTTAACGATTAACATTTTCTATGTTGCCTTGTTCTTAACTCATAGCACTTGAGAACAAGTCCCCAACATTGGCGCCCACCTCCGGTGAACTCACTTCCACTCTGAGTTTTTTGAACACCTTCGACGATCATAAACCTTCGTCATGGCGCCGAAGAAGGCTTCAGCGACTGGGGCTGCAGCTCTGCAACCACTGGACCACAATCAGGAGACAGTCTCCCTGCGGGAGGCCCGAAGCCAGAAAAGGAAGGCTGTCAGCCCGACACCACCAGAAGATGAGATAGATCAAGAAATCAGAGATATGGAGATGCTTCATCAGCAAGTACAGAGGAAGAAAGAAAAGATGGCCAGGCTAGATGAACTGCAGAGGCAGATAGACGAAGCCTCTGAAGAAGTTCGTCATCTTGCTCAGGATGAGCAACACCGAAGGCCTCAGCATCAAGACCTTCATCAGGAGGGTTTTCCCAACGAAGATGACTGGTATGACAATTTCCATCATGGGAATTTTGTTTTTGATGATGCTTCTCCTCTGTCCGCTGAGCTGCAGGCTACACCTTGGCCCCCGTCCTACAAGCCGCCTCAGCTCCCCGTATTCGATGGCCACTCAGACCCGAAGCAGTTTTTGATGAGCTACGAAGCAACAGTGTCTTCGTATGGTGGCAATGCTTCAGTCATGGCCAAATCTTTCGTTATGGCTGTCAGAAGTGTTGCTCAAACCTGGTATTCCTCCCTTCGACCAGGAACGATCACTTCATGGCAGAAGCTGAAGGATTTGTTGTTAACCAGCTTTCAAGGATTTCAGACGAAGCCGGTCACTGCTCAGGCTCTGTTCCAGTGCACCCAGGATCACGAAGAATACCTTCAGGCGTATGTCCGAAGGTTCTTGCGTTTGAGGGCACAGGCACCAACGGTGCCCAATGAAATTGTCATCGAGGCCATGATCAAGGGGCTTCGGCCAGGTCCGTCAGCTCAGTACTTCGCCAGGAAGCCTCCTCAAACCTTGGAGAAGCTTCTCCAGAAAATGGATGAGTACATTCGGGCCGATAATGATTTTCGTCAAAGAAGGGAGGAGGCTTTCAGGTTTTCTGAAATGACCAGGGGCTTCGGAGGGAGGTTTTACCCGAGGCACGTGAGATCAATTCACAATTCTACACAAAATGATGACAGAGGAAGTCAACAGCAAAGGCCACAATGCTCCTCACAGGCTTCTGGACAACAGCAAAGCTCCTTCCGACCACCAGCTCCAAGAGGCAGAGGCGCCAGGGGCTTCGGAGGAAGATTTGGCGATCAACCGAGAAGAATCTTTTGCTTATTCTGCGGTGAGAACAAAGGCCATACTACCAGGATGTGCCATGTTACTATTCAGAAGCAAAAGGAAATAGCTGAAGCAGCAGCACAACAAGCTCAGCCGAAGCAGGTCATGCATACAGCTTCGTATCATTCGCCCTACATTCCAGAATATGTGGGCAATCATCCTGCAGTTTCTGTTGCTTCGGCGAGTCAGCCCCAAGCTTCTTGGCAACAGCCTCCGCCTCCACCTCCGTTGCAACAAGGCCAGCAACCAGAAGGGAGCCAGTATGCTCCACACCAGAGGGACTTCAGAGAGCAGTCCGAAGCTCGTACAGTCAATAGCACTGTGCCAGAGTCTAAGCACATCTATTGACAGATATCCTACCTTAATAGCAATCTTTTTCATTCAGTTTTATTTTCTGTAATAAAGGACATTGTTTAGATTTCATGAAATTAGTTTCGTTGAATCCTACAAGGAAAATATATTTTCTTCACAGGCTTATGGTAACAAAGAGGACCTTCGAACTATCGAAAATTTTTCGAAGCAACAAAAAGTCGTTCTAACGAACGCAGAGTAAGTTTGCCGAAGTCACAAAAAGTCGTTCCAAAGGGAGCGCAGTGTAAGTTTTCTGCTCCAAAGTCGTTCCAAAGGGAATGCAGAGCATACAGCGAAAAGTCAACGCTGATACCGCCTAAGTAAAAGGCGAAGCGCGAAAAGTCAACGCGAATACCGCTGAAAGTAAAAGGCGAAGAAGCTCCTAAGGGAGGCTTACAGCGAAAAATAAACGCTGATTCCGCTGAAGTAAAAGGCGAAGAAGCTCCTAAGGGAGGCTTATAAAAGATTGTGTTTTATTGCAGGGATGCGTATGTATCTTCGGAATAAACATCATCTCACATGACATAACATCATCGCATCATTTCGCATAGCATAAGCATCATACATCATTTTGCACATGGCACAAGAGGTGGACACATTATCAATCCACAGAAGAACGCTTTGAAAAAAGGGGAGAAACCATAGTCACAAAAAGATACATCATCGATCTTCGGAAGTGTAGCTTTGGAAAATATTTTCACGAAGCCTGGATATTATTCATCAGAATATTGGATATTGTTGTGACAAAGAAAAATTCTTCTTCACGAAGCATGAAAAGAAGGGAAGGTGTTTTTTCGTCAAAGACTCAAAAGCGGTACGTGTAAAGTTTCATGCATCGTAAAGAATTGACTAACAAAAATAGGTATATTACATTTGGAGTTACAAAATGTTACAGTATATTACATTTCAGAAGTTTTCACAAAAATACTTAATCCTCTCTCAAAACGACTTCTGCAGCCTCGTTCAGGAGTCGATTAACGACTTCGTCCATAATATCTTCAGCCATCTTTTTAATTTCGTCGTCTCCTTTCGGCGGGGGGCCCGAAGACGTTTTAGCAGGATCTGAAGTAAGACAGGATACGGCTGCATTGCTATTACAAATCGCAAACAAATCTTAAAGCCTAAAGATTACAGCACAATAAAAACTATTAGTTAATACCTAATTGACCTTCGACCTCTGCGCTCTTTTTAGCAGCCTCAGCTACTTCTCTAGCATCGTGAATGCCCTTTTCACTTCTTCGAATAATTTCTCCGGCCATTTCTCGGCCACCGTTATCCCAGATATCGGTAAAAAACTTTCCACCAATTATGCTAGCTTCGGCCGAAGGATCTCTTGCATCTTCAAAGGACAAAGCAGCTTCGGACTGTGCTAAAATTTTTACATGTTCGCAGCCCTTCTTCTCTAAGATGGTGGCAATCCCTCTGGCGCCAGAGAAGGCACATATATCTCCTCGGCTATTTAAAATTTCTTCGAAGGCTTCAGCTTCGTGGTCAATCCATTAGATGACACCTTCGGGATTGCCTCTCGAAAAGTTTTCCTCACTTGAGAATGCGCCGACCTTGGCGAAGCTAGCCTTTAATTTCTTAACACAATCTATAGATTTGTTGTAGCATCTCTTTTTGGACGAACGAAGCTCTTCAACAGTCACTTCTAGGTGATCTGCCCATTGATCGCTGAGTTCACGCTTTGTTTCTTCAAGTATGCGTTCTTCCTTGGCTCTGGCCAGTTGTTTCCGAAGGTCTTCAATTTCGCGTTTCTGAGCTTCAGCTTGACTTTTAAAAGCAGCTTCGTCTTCCTTTATTTTATTTATCAATGAGTATAATATTTTATCTTTTTCGAGACCTTCGTTCCTCAGTTCAATTACTTCGGAACGAAGGTTGCTCAGGGCTATAGTACACCCTTCGTCTTCAGCATCTTTCTGTGCCCTGAGGGCATTGCTAAGTATCAGGCCCTGCAAAAAGAAATATGTGTGCGTCAATAGGTTTTAACAAAACGAAAAATTTTGGACTCAACAAAAAATATAAAAATTTCATTTGTCACACCTTTAAGCTATTGTAAGCCAGGCTGTCGGCCAGATCGTTCTTCGACAGCACCGAGAGCCCGTCTTCTAAAGTTGGAAATCCGAAGCTCTTGCTCATCTCCCGACAGACAGAAATTTCCTTGCTGTCAGGAAGACAATACAAGAAGTCTTCTTCTCCACTGCCATTGAATATTAACGCCCCCCTTGGATATTTCAGTTTTTGGGCGTAGTGCTGGGCCTCTCGCTCTTCTTTTTCTGATAGTTTTTTCCCCGAAGCATGACGAATAATATAATCACGAATTTTGGGGGATGCTTCGGGGGCAATAACACCGGTTTCTTCAACAAAGGTTGGCTTTGTTATTTTTTCTGCCTCATTTTCCAAGGGTTTTATCTTTGCGGGCTCTGAAGGCCCAGCTTCGGTTTCAGTCTCTTGACCTGGAGCTTTAGAATCAGAAATTTCAGTTGTTGTTTCAGGAGTGACAGCAGCCTTCTTCGGAGGTGTGCTTGAAGATTTGATCGTTTCCAGTACATCTAGCACATTAGCCATTCTCTTTCTTTTCGGAGTTACGGCTGGCACTTTTTCATTTTTTGCTGTCCCAATGTTTGCTGCAGGACTCAGAACTTCTGATGTTTTGGAGCCCTCAGTTGCTTCCTTTACCCCTTCCATTTTTTCTGTGGACGGCGCTTCGGCCTTCTCTTTCGTTTCTGATAACAAAATCTTTGATTGCTCCAATTTTGTCTTTGTTGGCACTTCGGCCGTTTCTGCGACTTCTGGCAGTAAAGTTGGCTCGGTTGGTTTTTCAGCTTCGGATGCCGAAGAAGTTTCTCCAGTAAACTCAGGCACCGAAGCTGGTTCAATATAGCGCGGTCGATGTGTAAGGACCTTTATCTTCTTCCTTTTCGGTTCTGGCTCGCTAGGAGCAGCTGCAGCTTCTTCTTTTGCAGAGGTTGTGTTCTTTCTCTTCTGCCTTCGAATAGGATAGCAATAGTCAGGGTAGACAAACCCGATGGCATCAAATACCCGATTCAGCCTCTTCTTTTTTCGGCCTCCGAAGGCTGCTGACATTGCAGTGTCTTCGGCCTTCGAGTAGGTCCCAAGCAGCTCATCACTTAAATTTTCAATGCTTTTTAACCAGTCATCATCTGGCTCAACGAATTTATCTCCAAACTTGAAGGTATACTTCAACCTGATAAGTCCACCTTCGTCGGCCTCTTTTATGGTTTCTTGTGGCATTTCCCATTTTTCCGCAAGCGGCCATACCCTGAAGGCGATATGCTCTTGTACTAAATCCCTCGTTCCAATAAAAGAACAGATAACGCCGAAGGCTCTCTGGCATTCTTCGGCAGCTTCACTCATTTCAACCTTCAGCCTCCGAAGGCCGAAGCTTTGCCAAATAGGGCGCATGATTATACCTTTGATATCTTCTCGCGCTGTCAGATCATTCTTCACATAAAACCATTCTGTCATCCAGTCGCCGGGCCATCTCTTCCGAAAAGTCGGCACGGGACAGCTTGACCCGGACCGAGAAACGAAATTGTAGCAGCCAAAATTATTATGATACTGTTCCTTACCCCAAGGTTTTGTTTCGTATGATAATTCGTGTATATTGCAGAAACTTTTTGCATCAGGCTTCAGACCTTGGCTTCTCACGGCCCACACGAAGATATTTAGCCTTATAATTGCCTCGGGGGTAAGTTGATGGAGATAAACTTCGAATATTTTCAGTACCTCCACAACGAAGCTGCTCAAGGGAAATCGCAGTCCAGCTTTCAAAAAGCTTCGGTACACTACGACTTCGTTCTCTTCAGGGTGTGGGCAAGTTTTTTCACCTTCATCGGCCCTCACAATGGACAAATCCCGGAAATACCTTCCTCTCATGTTGACAAGATGATTCTCTTTGATAGTTGATTTACCATAAACTGAATGGCTTGGTCGCCAGGGACGATCTTCGGAGTCCTCGCCACCACTGTCCACATCATAGCTGTCACTGTCACCAGTATCTTCGGACAAACCTTCCAAAATTTCCTTGGTAATCTTTTCTGTATTAGTCTTTGACATCGCTATAAGGAACCCCAAGTTTTTCTCTGCGTCAAGGCTCAGCTTCATCTCAGCAACAGTCTTCTTATCTTCAGACATCTTCGGAGACGCTAAAAAACTATTTTCAAAGCTGAAGCTTCAAAACCAAAAGCCTAGCAAATCGCAATGCACAAGAGCTAAAAATTGAGTAAGCAGGAGCAGTTGGCCAGAAAGCGTGTCAAATGAGTTTGCGGTATGCCCGTATTTATACGCCAAGAGCGTTGAAAATTCAGAGACCCCGCTTGTCAGTGGTTGTTGCTATTCTAGCAAAGGGAAGGTGTTTTTTCGGACCTTCGGCGTAAAGCCTTCGTTCATGTCGCAATCTAAATTCGTTATTTCAAACAAATTAATATTGCGAGGGGCTACTGTTGGGGACCTTCGGCATCCGAAGGTCCTCAAAAACAGGATTTAACAGTATTTCTGGAAGTATAATGTGTGAGCAGGTACCTTCGAACTCAAGTCGGTATCACGGCAGGAGAAGACCAGGATAATACGAAGGTCTTGACACAACGCCGAAGATGTTAGCAGGAGAGCTTCGGCGTGGTTGCAGAAAATGAAACCGACTTAAAGATGAAAAGGCTATTCAGACCTCGATAGATTACTATAGAATTATTATCAAATGTAAAGGGCATGAATGTAATTTTGTATGGGCTGTGTCCCGTGCCTATAAATAGGTGAACAGTACCCCCGTACTGTTCACGCTGACTTGGCATTCGCTTTTTGCGTCACGCTTGTATTGTCATCTCCTTCCGATTGAAGGTACACTTGTAATTCAACGATGTTTTCGTTTATGCTCGATAATAATATATGATTGTTCATGTTGTCTTTTACATTCTTTATATTTCATCCTTCGCCATTGTTCGATGAATTTATGAAGGTATGTCCTTCATAACCTTCGTCCGCAAGCCATTACATCCTAAGGGAAATAATGCTTCGGAGGACGAAGGACTTTAACGATTAACATTTTCTATGTTGCCTTGTTCTTAACTCATAGCACTTGAGAACAAGTCCCCAACAATGTGTATGAAAACGATTGTTTTTTAAGGTATGCGATGAACTAGTGTAATATTATCAGTCGTATGGTGTATGTTAATTGTTTACAATTATTTTAGAATTTTTGTTTAGAAAGAAGAATGACATGATTTGGTAGACCGCGTGTTAATGATGAAAACATTAGATGAGTAATTTCACAATTAGCCTTGTTTATAATGAATTTTAGAATTAATCAAGAAGTTTATACTCATAGGTTCATATACTTAACTTAGATCAACTAAATAAATAATAGAAGCTTTATTAACACTGAGATAACATAAGTAGTACCCGTGTTCATGATAATTCAAATAGTGTAGTTCAATCAGTGGTTTAAATTATTATTACAAATATTTGACCTCTCGTTATTATGATGACATTTTCCTTTAAAAAGAAAAGATAAAACTAAAAGTAGACATATGTTTATGGTAGAAATAATTAATTGATATTATAAGCTGATTTCGTGGTAGAAGACCAAATTACGTTTGAAGACGATCCGCATGACACCTTTGACCAAGGCAAGTGGATTCTCCCTCTGCATTTCTGTTTGTACCCAAATAATGCATATAATAATGTTTACTTTTGGATATTTGCATAAATTTGATGGGATTCGCCTAAATATGATTACCTAGAAATACCAACCCTATTCCTTGATTACCCTGGGTTAAATACTATGCTTAGTAATTGTGCTACTGCTCAACTTGATAATTATGGTGTCACTCTTTAATGATACTATTGTTCGGGAAATGAAATTTGTATTATGATGACAACCCGATGGTTAAATAAGATCATGTTGTATTAAATGGAACATGGAGTGACCACCCAGGAAAACAGTGCAATCACGAGTGCTATCATGGCTCTGGCTTTGGTAAATAGCTTTATAGACTTAGTGCTTAGCAACCATGCCTGAAAGATGGGCAAGAGGGGGCAGCAGTGGTTTGGTGGCAGCTCATGTTAACATGGGGTAGTAGTCTTAGCTAAGTTACCTCGCCCAGAGGGTCACCAATACTGATATGGAAACCTTAGCGGGTGGCTTTGTACTAAGGATATTTTGTGAAAGCCTCATAATGGATCCCTAGCCATTCACCTCGTAGTGTTTAAGGGTTCGTACAACCTAGGCTATAGGGGATTCATGGCTTGTGGGTAAAGTTGTACCACCTCTGCAGAGTGTAAAACTGATATATCAGTCGTGCTCACGGTTAAGAGCAACACCATATGCAACTACCTTTCCCAACAGATGGTTGAATGACCCCTCTGATTCAACCACAAAACAAAGATTCTGACCAACCTACCTCATGAAATCTATCCTACCCACGATTATCTTACTACATGTCCATAACTCGGATAAAGACACCAAGGTCCGAAAAGAAGAGCTCAACCTCGACAAGGAAGGATACGAATCCAATCCAACTTCGAGAGGAATCAAGATCCACATTCCAAGATAGAGTCTTTCCTTACCATAATCTTTCTTACCTCAAACTATTCTTGTTCTAACCATATCTCACCCTGCCTTGGTGGCCTGGCACAAAATATGCTTATGCTCTCCTAATCAACCATTAAATGAATAAAAAAGAATCTTGATTTTCGAACAAATCAGAAACTAGAATCTAAAATCGCAAACCAATCTTTCTATAACCCTTTTCTTACTAATCTCGAGGACGAGGTTATTTTTAAGCGGGGTAGAATTTGTAACACCTGAAATCCTATTTTGGGATTTTTACAAATTTTAAATAAGTTTTCTCCAAAAATATCTGAGATAAAAAAAATAATTTCATTCCCTCATAAAGTATACTCCTCTAAATTAATGAATAAAAAATGGTAAGAATCCCCCGAGTTTTGGATAACCATGTTTTCTTAAATAATAAGTCAGATTCTCCTATAAGCATTATCTTTAGTTGGATTTTATATTCTCTAAAGATTTAACCTAAACTGAAGATTATATCAATGTGTTTTACAATGAAACATTAAATTGGATTAAAAGTTTATTATCCTAAAAGAAATGAGGACATTAGTAATTTGATCAACTTTAAGTTTGAATAATGACAATGGAATAAGGAATCTGAAACTCTAACAAAAAGAATGGTTTCAAACTTGATTAATAATAGGACTTATTTCTTTCATACACTTGCAAGCATTTATTTTATATAGGACAATAAAATGATTAATAAACAATTATACTTGTATCATGTTGGGTTCTTTGATTGGTGCATTTAAACTGAAATCTAAATATAAAAGCAAATTCGAATTTTGAATTGAAATTAAAACAAAAGTGTCACACCCGGGTTCTAGGGGCCAAAACTCGGGCGCGAAATTCACCAAGTGTGCTGGGATCAAGTCTCACACATATGATGATTCATGGTACATAAACGAATGTCACATTATTTGTATATAACAGAGTTCTATACAAAATAGATAAATAGTTACATCATACAAAGACAACGATCCAGCAACCCAAAGTTGACTGGGAGACGACGACCTAGACCACTCACGAACTCATCACATCATCTTTCATGCGCCTCATCTAGTGGTACCTGTCCTTGACCTGGGGGGGATGTGAGTACAGCAAGGGTGAGCTCACACACGTTCATCGCTCAAAAAGTTGTGGGGAATAATGTGCATGAACTCACCAAAGGTGGGAGCTTATGTGAAGTGTAAGGCTTACCAAAGGAGATGGTTAGAGTTGAGCGTTGCTTTTAAAGTCGGTCAAAATTTTATTGGCAGTTACTAAGTATAAGTAGATACCGACCCAAATAAATAAGAGATCAAAATTAATAATAACACCCGCGATGCAATGCATATGACAGATTAAGTTTAGTTCCATAATTTACTCATGTGAGGGTCCGAGCTACTCATGACCGTGAGCACAGCTGATATACCAATTTTACACTCTGTAGAGGTTGCACATCTGATAATCGCCTAGGGGGGGGGGTGAATAGGCGAATCCTAAAATTTATAAACTTAAACTTGCACTAAGGCCGGGGTTAGCGTTAGAATTAAATTCGAGTGCGGAAGATTGTTTCTCTTGCTATGAGTTTCTCAATTAATGCGGATGACGTTTGGGAGCAAACTCAAATCAATATTAGCAAGGAAACTTAGGGAGAGGAAAGAGGGCAAACAAATCAAGCGAAGATCAATGCAAGTGATCACAGTGATTTGTTTTATCGAGGTTCGGTTCCAAAGAACCTAGTCCCCATTGAGGAGGCCACAAAGGCCGGGTCTATTCCAACACTTTCCCTCTTTCAAACGGTCACTTAGACCGGATGAGCTTTCTCCTTAATCACTTAGGTCACTAAGACCCCGCAAAGACCACCAAACACTTAGGTGTCTCTTGCTAGCTTTACAAAGCACTTATGAGAATAAGAATGGGGAAGGAGAAAGCAATCCAAGTGACAAGAGCAACAAAAGAACACAAATAATCCTCTCACAAGTCTTTAGGCAGTAGAGTTGATTTTGGGAGCTTGGAGTGGATTGAATGCTTTGAATGTGTCTTGCAGTGTTTGGCTTTGCTCTTGTATTGAATAGGAACTTCAGAAAACTTGGATGCCATTGAAGTAGGTGGTTGGGGGGGTATTTGTAGCCTCCAACCACTTCCTAGCCGTTGGCTAGTTTTGCTGGCAATGGGCACACCGGACAGTCCGGTGGCGCACCGGACATGTACTGTTCACTGTCCGGTGCGCGCCACGTCACCACGTCCATTGGGGTTTCGAGTAGTCGACCGTTGGAACCCTTCTGTAGTTGCACCAGACAGTCTGGTGCCACACCGGACATGTCCGGTGTGCTCTAACTTCTCTGCTCTGAGTTCTACCGCGCACTGTTCACCACTGTTCACTTTTGGCAGATGACCGTTGGCGCCAGGTAGCTGTTACTCCGTTGGCTCGCCGGACATGTCCGGTGAACACTAGATAGTCTGGTGAATTATAGCGGAGCGTGCCCTAGAGAAACCCGAGAGTGGCTGGTTGGAGTGCTGCTCGGCCTGGTGCACCGGACATTGTCCGGTGCGCCATTTTTCAGCACACTCTCAAGTCTTGCTCCAAATTTATTTGAGTCCCCAACTTAATTTCTTTCTTGGTTTGTGTTGAACCTTATCCACCTGAGATAAATGACATCTAGACAAACTAGTTAGTCCACGTGGTTTGTGATGGGTATCAAACACCAAAATTGTTTATAGGAAATGATCAAGCCCATTTCCCTTTCAATCTCCCTCTTTTTGGTGATTGATGCCAACCCAAATCAAAGCAAATATAAAGTGGAAGAATGTAACTAGTTCGCAATTTTGACAAAAGTGCATAAGTCACTTAGAGTTTAAACCAATTTGAAAGAATTTCTACATATGTATATGTAAGTGATTGCTTTCTTCTATTTTAATATTTTGGACCACATTTGCACCACTTGTTTGTTTTTGCAAATCTTTTGGAAAAATCTTTTCAAATTCTTTTGCAAATAGTCAAAGGTATAAGAATATGATTTCAAGAAGCATTTTTGAGATTTGAAATTCCTCCCCCTATTTCAAATGCTTTTCCATTGACTAAATGAAAGCTCCCCATGAAGAAATTCTCCCCTTAGCTTTCAAGAGGGTTTTTTGAAATGATTTCCCTTTTTGAAACAGATATCAAATGAAATTTTACCAATTGAAATCTTTTATACTAACTTGAAATTTTTAAACTAAATAAGATACCAATTGATAATGTGGCAGAACCGCCCGAATTATTCCAGATTAAGTGCCTAAGTCACGCCTCAGGGGCCGTAACACACTTAAATCGGAATAACCCGTCAGTCCCTCAGATCTAGTCTGATAGAGCCACTTAACCAGGATCAAATTCCACAATCTCACTCGAAGGTGAGTCACAGAAGAAATACAATAAAACATGAAACCTCAAATTAAGTACTGAGTTATTACATAAATCGGAGTTTTTGAGTAGCAAGTAAAGTTCATAACATAAGGTGCAGCCGATAATCGAAGTCGTCGGTAATGAGGAAATGGGTAAGGCCTAGCCCACTACTCCTCATGCTCCTCTCCTGCCGGAGCAACATCCCACTCGACCGTCCAACCCGGTGGCAGGGTGGTAGGCCAAGTCACACCATCAACCAATTCCTGCATGGTACCTGCAAAAATGGTGCCACAAGCAAGGCTGAGTATACTAATACTCAGCTAGACTTAACCGGTGTGAGGAGTCTACTCCTCTACCTCTAGACTATGCAGCTGTTAGGCTGAGGGGTTTGGTTTGCCAAAAGCACTAGCTGTTTCTAAAATCAATTTTTAGCTTTTCAAATTCTATCATCTTTAACTTAGCTAGATTTGCTCCTTCTAAGCATACATGGTAACAAGCAATTAGTTCAATCAACAAGTTATCTCATATAACCACATTTCACTTCTTACTCGATGCAGTACAAGGAATCAAGCAGTCTCATTAGCTGCGAGAAGCAGACGATTCGAATCGAGTTTTAAACCTTGCAAGGTAAACCTAAACACACGGCATGTCAGGGTACTCCGACCCCGCACATGACAACCGTCCCCATCGATTCCCCGTTCGCGTCCAGGCCTCACCGCCTTGGCATACAATGCTCCACTGACCCCGGCTGCCGCCGTGCAGTGACCGCACTTGTACCCACCATAGCTAGCATGGGAGACCCAGTCTCAGGTCGCATGAGGGATAAAGTCCGCGCCCGGCTTCACTCAGGTACTAGGTTTACCGGTTACCATTTTTCCCGGCATGTGCTTAGTACGTTCAAAAGCTTGACTCAGGTATCCACACATTAATCCTTAATTCATTTTCCCGTCTCATGGACAAGGCATCCTCCCTAGATCCAAATCCATAGACTAACATATATCCCATTATCAAGATGAATACAATCAATTCCTGACCTCGCGCGAGTGCTAGAAAAATCACTCGACTTCTACCGAGATCCTGATTAGCAAGCAGCTACTCGACCTAGCATACTAGTATTCATCTCAAAAAGGAATCCTAAGTTCATGCAACTAGAGGTTTCAAGCAACTCCTACACTTAAGTGCACATTGCAATCCTACAAGCATTAAGTGTAGTAAAGTAGCATATAATAACATGGTTATGCATAAAACCGGGGCTTGCCTTCAATTGCTGGGGCTGCGGGGAGATCCTCGATAGCAGCCTCTGAAGCCTGCTCCTGGTCCTCCTCTTGGACAGGTCCTTGCTCGGGGATGAGCACGTACTCTCCGTCGGCAAGATTACAATCTAATGAATGCAATGCGTAAGATATATGCATGATATGATATGTGCTTTTTAGAAATTACAACTTTAAAGGTGTATGATCTTTTGAGTTTAAACAAGTTAACTTTACTTATGTAAAACTCTTAGTGGTATACTTGGTAAATTGGGTTAGACTTATTGGGATGAGGTTTATTCCTTCTTCTCTTTTCTTTTATTCTTTTAATGTTTTGGAGTAGGTTTGAACTACAAGTTGTTTTTATAAAATTCCAAAAATTCTGCAAAAATTACAGTGGCTTGTTACTGGTGCGTGTTTCTCTGTCTCAAAATTTGGGGAGCAGAAGGTGAATAGTTTTCTTTGGACAAAATTATCAAACTCTAGGGCAGAAGGGGTGCTTTGAACTACAACTACTATTTAACAGTGGGTAATTCTCTAAAACTTATTTTTGCTGGCTTTTAGGTGTTACAACATGACTTGATACAAATTTCTAGCCATTACTACCTTTTAATTATTTTTCTATGGTTTTCTCAAGTTTCTAGCCAAATGGGTGCTTTCTACTATCACTATATTTGAAAAATATCAAACAACAGAGTTCTTATTTTTCTTGGTTATTATTTTGTGCAAGAGCAATCATTCTGAAGTTTGGCCTCTTTTTGCTTAAGGGAAGGGGTGGTTTGCATTATTTGAATTAAGTGGCCTTCCTCCTAAATCATTTGTAATAGGTATGGGTTTGCTTCTTTTTCATGGGTTTGCATTTTTCTCTGGTAATTTATCTCATCATGGACTTAGCTAATTTTTGGTTGCCCATTATCACATTAATAGGGGTTGTTCATGATTTATTTGGAAAATGCCTTATTATCACTTTGTATTTATTTTCCTTACTTAACAAGTTGGGCTGGGGTGCTCTGTATTTTTGTAGTGGGGCTCTGGTGGTTTTAAGTCTACTAGAATTTTATTAATCATTTTGGTTATAGTTTTGTAACTCTAATAATTGATTTTCAGTCTATATAAGGCTAAACAAATCATCTTAATTTAAAATTGGTTCAAATTAATGGTCTCTGTAATTTTCCTAGGTTCTCTGTTACATAAGTAAACTAGAAAAAATATTATTAATCACTGTTCAATAATCTCTAATGCCTTTCTGATTTTCTCTAAGTTTTGGACAAAATAGCTTTAAATGAATAACCACATCATAATTGTCAATGCTAGGGTTCCTACTATTTTTAAACAGTGCCTAAGTGAGGTTTAATCATCTACAAATTTTCTTAAGTTCTGCACAGAAGAAAAACTAATTTTCCTTAATTAAACAAGGTTTAGTGGGTTTCTGTTTTTAAATTTAAACTCTAAAATCTTGAACAGAAAGCCTGAGGTTTACTATTTTTAAATGATAGATCATAATATTCAGGAGCTAGCAAAATTGGTTTGACAACTTTTTATTAAGATTTCATCAAGTTATGGATTTTCTAAGTTCTCTGGTCTTTTAAAAAGATTAACAGAATAGATTAAATGGAAATCCACTTTGCACTGGGGTCCCTGGCGGTTTTCTAAGTTTTTCCTCGCGAATCAGTCCTTAGGTTACTATTCACATGAGTCACTGACATTACAGAAAACCCCTCGGGTTCTACCAATCCTAACCCGAGGTCCTTCTTCTACCTTAAACAGTAGCCGCGGCGGAGAAAAGGGCGGAGGGGCTTACCGGCGGCGAGATTGCTCCGGTGAAGCGGTCGAGGACGAAGGGGAGGTCGCGGGGATCACAACGGTGTGCGAAACACCGTCGGAGATGGCCGGAGTCGGTCAGTCCACGCACGCAGGCGGGGATGCTCGTCGGCGGCGAGGAGACCGGCCTGGTCACGGCGAGATAGTTCAATCAAATGGGTCAGGGAGGTCCACGGGATGCCAGAGAAGCTATGAGCGCAAGGAATTGGTCGGAGACTCACTGGATAGCTCGGTCCACGCGCGGCGGCGGAAGACCGAAGTCCGGTGAGGTCGATCTCGGGCCTCCGGTGAAGTCCGGCCGGGTCCGAGGGCTTGGCAAGCTTCACGGGCTACTGGCGGAGCTAGCCGAAGCACTGGCTGGGCTTGAGGGTGGCTGGAGTTGGCTGGCCACGGCGGCCGAAGCTCTGGCGGCAATGGCGGGCGGAATTAAGCTCGCCGGAGCTAAGGAAAGGTGGCTGGCCGGAGAGGGTGAGTGCGGGGCGAAGAGAGGTGCGCCCGGGGAGGCTTTATAGGCGCGGGCGGGCACGGCCGAGGGCGTGGGCGCACGGCGGACTTGACCGGACGCCGGGGTGAGCGCGCGCGCGGGTTGGGCGAGCTCTGGCGTGCCGACCAGGGTCGAACACGTGTGCCCGTGCGTTCTGCCCAAGTTCTGGCGCGTGTGGTCGCTCATCCGAGCCTGCTCTCGCCTTGGTCAGTGCACAAAACCTCTTCTCCTCCCTACAAGCTACCATTCTTGTGTGGGGTCATAGGATTTTGCCTACTGGTTGCAGAGATATGGGGCCAGGAAATCTGGTCTGTCTCCCTGCCCAAACCCGAGGCAAATCCAAGGTTTTGTCGTGTCTAGGGCTCGCGTCCCAATGCCATCTTCTGGCACACGACAGAGGGTTTAGTTAGACACAATTTTGTCAATGGGGCCATTAGGATTCGAGTTAGGGATCAAGGTGAACATCCCTGATCTTTGGCTCAAGGTCTGAATTTCAGAATTCTAAAATTCAGGAATCCCAATGAGTCCCCACATGAGAAGCTTGATTTGGGGTTTTATTTGAGTTATTTTGGCTAAGCTTTCTCAACATTTCTTGTTGCTTAATAAATATACTTTAACTTATATAATTGGCTCAACTCAAAATTTTAAACTTTTCATTGCCTTTTTCTTATTTTCTTGAATTTTGCTCAGGGGGCTTACTTAGGGTTCTTAATTAGGGTTGCACATTCTTATCTTTTCAAAGACTCAATTGTTTTGATCATGTTACTTTTAAGTATATACTTGGTGAATTCTTTATTACTTAAGTTGTTTTGATGCTCATGCTTACTTTGGTTCACATAAAATGATGGTTCTTGGTTTGGCATTTGAGAAAAAACCCTGAGTGACACTGGGGTGTGACAGCTAATTTTGAGATTAACTCAAATACTGATTGAAATAGTTCTTCCTTTGGTTTTTTGAAAATTTTAAAATGGGGGTGCGGTCCTTTTTCTTTGAGCTTAATACTTTCTCCCCCTTTGGCATTAAGCACCAAAAACTGAGAACTTGAGAGCCCTTTTTACTTTCTCCCCCATTGGTAAAAGAAATATGAGTGAAGGTTCATACCAAATGAGAGTTACATGAGCAACGACAAAGGATAAATGATACGGTTGGAGTTAGAGTGGAAGCCTTGCCTTTACCGAATACTTCATTTCCCTTTCAATCTAAGACTAAGCATAGAAAATATACTTGAAAACACATTAGTCTTAGCCTTGGCACAAGACGATAAGAAATATGCATTTGTACCAAATGAAAGAGACATGACCAAAGGTATATAAATTAGCTATGTGTACAATGTTTCAATCAAAGTTCCGAGAATCAAGTATATTTAGCTCATTTCTAAGTTCGCTAAAAGTCTTTTCATCTAATGGCTTGGTAGAGATATCGGCTAATTGGTTGTGGGTGCTAACATAAGCAATTTCGATATCCCCCTTTTGTTGGTGATCTCTTAAAAAGTGATACCGGATGTCTATGTGCTTAGTGCGGCTGTGTTCAACGGGATTGTCCGCCATGCGGATTGCACTCTCATTATCACATAGGAGAGGGACTTTGCTCAATTTGTAGACATAGTCCCTAAGTGTTTGCCTCATCCAAAGTAATTGTGCACAACAATGACCTATGGCAATATACTCGGCTTAGGCGATGGAAAGAGCTACTGAATTTTGTTTCTTTGAAGCCCAAGACACCAGAGATCTTCCTAGAAACTGACAAGTCCCTGATGTGCTCTTCCTGTCAATTTTACATCTAGCATAATCAGCATCAGAATACCCAATTAAATCAAAGGTAGATCCCTTGGGGTACCAAAGCCCAAACATAGGTGTGTAAACTAAATATCTCATGATTCTTTTCATGGCCCTATGGTGAACTTCCTTAGAATTTGCTTGGAACCTTGCACACATGCATACAGAAAGCATAATGTCCAGTCGTGAAGCACATAAATAGAGTAGTGAACCTATCATCGACCGGTATACCTTTTGATCTACGGACTTACCTCATGTGTCGAGGTCGAGATGCCCATTTGTTCTCATGGGAGTCTTGATGGGTTTGGCATTCTTCATTCTGAACTTCTTGAGTATATCTTGAATGTATTTAGTTTGGCTGATGAAGGTGTCCTCTTAGAGTTGCTTGATTTGAAATCCAAGGAAATACTTCAACTCCCCCATCATAGACATCTTGAATTTCTGTATCACTATCCTACTAAACTCTTCACAAGATGACTTGTTAGTAGACCCAAATATAATATCATCAACATAAATTTGGCATATAAACAAGTCTTTAGCAATAGTTTTAGTGAAGAGAGTAGGATCAACTTTACCGACTTTGAAACCATTAGTGGTAAGAAAGTCTCGCAGGCATTCATACCATGCTCTTGGGCTTGCTTGAGCCCATAAAGCGCCTTTGGGAGCTTATAAACATTGTTAGGGTACTCACTATCTTCAATGCCGAGAGGTTGCTCAACGTACACCTCTTCCTTGATAGGGCCATTGAGGAAGGCACTTTTCATGTCCATTTGATATAGCTTAAATCCATGGTACGTAGCATAGGCAAGTAATATACGAATTGACTCAAGTCTAGCTACGGGTGCATAGGTTTCATCAAAATCCAAACCTTCGACTTGTGAATAACCTTTAGCAACAAGTCGGGCTTTGTTCCTTGTCACCACACTATGCTCATCTTGTTTGTTGTGGAATACCCACATGGTACCTACAACATTTTGGTTAGGACGTGGAACTAAGTGTCATACCTCATTCCTCGTGAAGTTGTTGAGCTCCTCTTGCATTGCCACCACCCAATCTAGATCTCTTAGTGCATCCTCTATCCTGTATGGCTCAATAGAGGACACAAAAGAGTAATGTTCACAGAAATGAGCAACTCGAGAATCTAGTTGTCACCCCTTATGAATGTCACCAAGAATGGAGTTGATGGGGTGATCTCTTTGAATTGCTTGGTGGACTCTTGGGTGTGGCGGTCTTTGATCCCGAATCTCTTGATCATCTTCCTTGTCTTCATCATCTTCATCTCCCCCTTGATCAATGTCCTCCTCTTGAGGTGGCTCATTGTCTTGGTCTTTATCCTCTTCTTCTTGAGCCTCATCCTCATCTTGAGTTGGTGGAGATGCTTGTACGGAAGATGATGGTTGATCTTGTGCTTGTGTGGGCTCTTTGGATTCCTTTGGACACACATCTCCAATGGACATGTTTCTTAGTGCGACGCACGAAGCCTCTTCATCATCTAATTCATCAAGATCAACTTGCTCCACTTGGGAGCCATTAGTCTCATCAAACACAATGTCACAAGAAACTTCAACTAATCCAGCGGACTTGTTGAAGACTCTATATGCCCTTGTGTTTGAGTCATAACCAAGTAAAAAGCCTTCTACTGCTTTAGGAGCAAATTTAGAATTTCTACCTCTTTTAATAAGAATAAAACATTTTCTCCCAAAAACTCTAAAATAAGAAACATTGGATTTTTTTTACCAGTAAGGAGTTCATACGATGTTTTCTTGAGGATTCAGTGTAGATAGAGTCGGTTGATGGAGTAGCAAGCGGTGTTAATTGCCTCTGCCCAGAACCGATCTGGAGTCTTGTACTCATCAAGCATGGTCCTTGCCATATCCAATAGAGTTCTATTCTTCCTCTCCACTACACCATTTTGTTGAGGTGTGTAGGGAGAAGAGAACTCATGCTTGATGCCCTCCTCCTCAAGAAATCCTTCAATTTGAGAGTTCTTGAACTCCGTCCCATTGCCGCTTCTAATCTTTTTGATTCTCAATCCGAACTCATTTTGAGCTCGTCTTAAGAATCTTTTTAGGGTCTCTTGGGTTTGAGATTTTTCTTGCAAAAAGAATACCCAAGTGAAGCGAGAATAATGATCCACAATAACAAGACAATACTTACTCCCGCCAATGCTTATGTAAGCGATTGGGCCAAATAGATCCATGTGGAGTAGCTCAAGCGGCCTGTCGGTCGTCATGATGTTCTTGTGTGGATGATGGACTCCAACCTGCTTCCCTGCTTGGCATGCGCTACAAATCCTGTCTTTCTCAAAATGAACATTTGTTAGTCCTAAAATGTGCTCTCCTTTTAGAAGCTTGTGAAGATTCTTCATCCCAACATGAGCAAGTCGGCGATGCCAGAGCCAGCCCATATTAGTCTTATCAATTAAGCAAGTGTCTAGTTCGGCCTTGTTATCATTAAAATTAACTAAATATAGCTGACCATCTAACACTACCTTAAATGCTATTGAATCATCACTTCTCCTAAAGACGGTAACACCGACAACAGTGAATAAACAGTTGTAGCCCATTTTGCATAATTGAGAAACAGAAAGCAAGTTGTAGTCTAAAGAATCAACAAGAAAAACATTAGAAATGGAATGGTCAGGGGATATAGCAATTTTACCCAAACCTTTGACCAATCCTTGATTTTCATCCCCGAATGTGATAGCTCTTTGGGGATCATCATTTTTCTCATATGAGGAGAACATCCTTTTCTCCCCTGTCATGTGGTTTGTGCACCCGCTATTGATTATCCAACTTGATACACCGGATGCATAAACCTACAAAACAAATTTAGGCCTTGTTCTTAGGTACCCAAACGGTCTTGGGTCCTTTGACATTAGAAACAAGCACCTTAGGTACCCAAACACAAGTCTTTGGACTCTTGTGTTTGCCCCCAACATATTTGGCAACTACTTTGTCTGATTTGTTAGTAAGCACATAAGAAGCATCAAAAGTTTTAAACGAAATGTTATGCTCATTTAATGCATTAGGAATTTTCTTTAAGGCATTTTGATATGAGTGGAATGCCTAGAGCTAGAAGCCTCATTCTTATACATAAAAGCATGATGAGAAACATTATGAGGTTTTCTAGCATAGATCTTCCTAATCTTATGCTCAAGATAGTTTGCAGGATATAAAATGTAGCCCTCTCTATTTAGAACCATGGGAGCCTTACCCTTAACAAAATTAGACAATTTGTTCTTGGGGACATTAAGTTTGGTGTTGTTTTGGCTCCCTTGTTAGAAGCCAATGTCATCCTTAATGCCAGGGCGTCTCCCATTATATAGCATGCCATGAGCAAATTTAAACTTTTCATTTTCTAATTCATGCTCAGCAATTTTAGCATTTAATTAAGCTATGTGATCATTTTGTTCTTTAATCATGGCAAGGTGATCATTAATAGCTTCAATATTAATATCTCTACATCTAGTGCAAGTAGTGACATTTTCAACAGTAGATGTAGATGGTTTGCAAACATTCAACTCTTATATCTTAGCATTTAAACTAGCATTCTCATCTCTAAGACAGGAAATTGAATCATTGCAAATGCTAAGCTCCTTAGATAAGTTTTCACATTTTTCTACTTCTAAAGCATAAGCATTTTTCAATTTAACAAATTTCTTGTTTTCCTTAACGAGCATGTCTCTTGGCACTCCAAGGGATCATCCTTCTCGTTAATGGATTATATTAATTCATTAATATTTTTCTTTTGATTTTTAGTTAGGTTATCAAAAAGATAAGTTAGATCATCTTCATTATCACTAGAGCTACCCTCATCATCGGATGTAGTATATTTGGGGGTATCTCTAGAATGTACCTTCTTCTATTTGCCGTCCTTTGCCATGAGGCACGTGTGGCCGACGTTGGGGAAGAGGAGGCCTTTGTTGATGGTGATGTTGGCGGCGTCCTCGTCGAAGGAGGAGTCGGTGGAGCTCTCGTCGGAGTCCCATTCCCATCCCATGTGCGCCTTGCCACCCTTCTTCTTGTAGTACCTTTTCTTCTCCATTTTCTTCTTCCTGTTCTTGTCTTTGTCCCTGTCACTATCACTTGTATATGGACATTTTGCAATGAAGTGACCGAACTTACCACACCTGTAGCACACCCTCTTGGAACGGGGCTTGTAGTCCTTCCCCTTCCTTTGTTTGAGGATTTGTCGAAAGCTCTTAATGATAAGAGTCATCTCCTCGTTGTCGAGCTTTGAGGCGTCGATTGGAAGTCTACTTGGTGTAGACTCCTTTTCTTCCGTTTCTTTGAATGCAACGGGTTGCACCTTGGGTGTGGAGGTGGTACCTTGCTCCAAGTTGACAATGTGTTTGGAGTCTCTGATCATAAGTTCAAAGCTCACAAACTTGCCAATCACTTCCTCGGGAGACATCTGTTTATATCTAGGATTCCCACAAATTAATTGTACTTGAGTAGGATTACATAAAACAAGGGATCTTAGGATTACCTTGACCATTTCATGGTCATCCCATTTGGTGCTCCCGAGGTTGCGCACTTGGTTGACCATAGTTTTGAGCCGATTGTACATCGCTTGCGGCTCTTCTCCTTTGTTGAGGACGAATCGACTGAGTTCTCCCTCGATCGTTTCGTGCTTGGTGATCTTGGTCACCTCGTCCCCTTCGTGCGGCGTTTTGAGAACGTCCCAAATTTCTTTGGCATTTTCAACCCTTGCACCTTATTATACTCCTCTCGACACAAAGAGGCGAGTAGTATAGAAGTTGCTTGGGAATTAAAATGCCTAATTTGGGTGGCCTCGTTCGAATCATAGTCCTCATCGCCCACTTGTGGTGCCTGCGCTCCAAACTCAACAATATCCCATATGCTTTCGTGGAGTGAGGTTAGATGGTGCCTCATTTTATCACTCCACATACAATAATCTTCACCATAAAATATGGTGGTTTGCCTAGGGGTACCGAAAGTAGAGGAGCACACTTAGGAATTTGAGGATAGCGAAGAGGCATCTTACTATACCTCTTGCGCTCGTGGCGCTTCAAGGTTGTTGACTCGACGCCGGATGTGGAGGGTGATGAAGAGTCGGTCTCGTAGTAGACCACTGTTGGGGGCCTTCGGCTTCCGAAGGTCCTCAAAAACGCGATTTAACAATGTTTCTGGAGTGTAATACATGAACAGGTACCTTCGGACTTGGATCAAAATCACAGTGTGAAGAAGTACAAGGAATACGAAGGATGGCGCAGAGCCGAAGCTATGCGCATGGGAGCTTCGGCATGATAGCAGAATAGGAAACCGACTTAAAGATGAAAAGGCTATTTAGACCTCGATGAATTAGTATAGAGTCATTAGCAAATGTAAAGGGCATGGATGTAATTTTACATGGGCTGCGTCCCATGCCTATAAATAGATGAACAGTGTTCCCGTACTGTTCACGCTGACTTGGCATTTGCTTTTGCGTCACGCTTGTACTTTTGCTTTCTTTCAAGCCGAAGGTACATCTGTAATTTGTTATCATTTCTATTTTTCCATAATAATAAAATAGAAATGAGATAATAATAATATTTAAGTGCTTATGTTATTTCTCATACTTTATGTGAATCCTTCTTCATTATTTGTTGTACTGATGAAGGTATGTCCTTCATAACCTTTGTCCGAAATTCATTATATCCCAAGGGAAATAATGCTTCGAAGGACGAAGGACTTTAACGTTTAACAATTTCTATGTTGCCTTGTTCTTAATTCATAGCATTTAAGGACAAGTCCCCAACATTGGCGCCCACCTCCGGTGAACCCTTTTTGACCACCTTCGGCAAGCATCGACCTTCGTCATGCCGCCAAAGAAAGCTTCAGCAACAGGGGCTGCTGCTCTGCAGCCGCTAGACCCGAACCAGGAGACCCTTTCTCTTCGGGAAGCCCGAAGCCAGAAGAGGAAGGCCACCAGTCCAACGCCTCAGGAGGACGATTTGGACCAAGAAAGCAGGAACATGGAAATGCTGCATCAACAAGTGCAAAGGAAGAAAGAAAAGATGACCCGGCTAGCCGACCTACAAAGGCAGATAGACGAAGCCTCTGAAGAAGTTCGTCATCTTACGCAAGATGAGCAGAACCGAAGGCCCCAGTACAGAGAGCTTCACCAAGAGGGTTTCGTCAACGAGGACGACTGGTATGAGGATTTCCATCGTGGAAATTTTGCTTTTGATGATGCTTCTCCTCTGTCAGCAGAACTGCAGGCTAGACCTTGGCCCCCGTCTTACAAACCACCTCAGCTCCCAATGAATGAGAAACACTCAGATTCGAAGCAATTTCTGATGAGCTACGAAGCAGACATATCTTCATATGGTGGCAATACTGTAGTCATGGCGAAGTCCTTCGTCATGGCAGTCAAAAATGTTGCACAGACCTGGTACTCTTCTCTTCGGCCAGGAACAATCACATCGTGGCAAAAGCTGAAGGACATGCTCATCACCAGCTTTCAAGGGTTTCAGACGAAGCCGGTCACTGCTCAAGCTTTGTTCTAGTGCACTCAAGATCATGAAGAATACCTTCAGGCGTATGTCCGAAGGTTCTTACGACTGAGGGCGTAGGCACCAACAGTGCCTAAAGAAATTGTTATCGAGGCCATGATTAAGGGGCTTCGGCCAGGACCTACAGCCCAATACTTCGCCAGGAAACCCCCTCAGACCCTGGAGAAACTGCTTCAGAAGATGGATGAATATATCTGAGCAGATAATGACTTTCGACAAAGGAGGGAGGAAGCTTACAGGTTCTCCGAAATGACTAGGGGCTTCGGAGGGAGAATCCACCCTAGGCACGTCAGATCTATCCATTCTACTCAGACTGACGATAGGGGAAGTCAGCAACAAAGGTCGCAGTATTCCTCTCAAGCTTCGGGGCAGCAACAGAACTATCCTCGGCCCCTAGCTCCAAGGGGCAGAGGCACCAGGGGCTTCGGAGGAAGGTTTGGGGATCAGCCCAGGAAAATTTACTGCCTATTTTGCGGTGAGGACAAGGGACATACTACCAGGATGTGCCATGTCACCATTCAAAAACAGAAAGAGATAGCAAAAGTTGCAGCCCAACAGAGCCAGCCGAAGTAGGTTATGCATACTGCTTCGTACCACTCGCCATACATCCCAGAGTATGTGGGTAACCATCCTGCAGTTTCTGTTTCTTCGGCAAGCCAACCTCAGGCATCTTGGCAATAGCCCCCACCTCCACCACCAATACAACCCACTTATCCCTAGGGCCAGCAGCCAGAAGGGAGTCAGCACAATCACCAGCAGAGAGACTTTAGGGAGCAGTCTGAAGCTCGCACAGTCAACAGTACTGTACCAGAATCAAAGCACATCTACTAAGATATATCCTACCTCTGAAAAAGTTTTTACATTTTTATCATTTACCTTTTCAATAAAGAGTAATCATTGAAAACTAAGTTCTTTTGTTTTTTTCAATTTCTTGTAATAGCTTCATCATTATCATATTGAATATACCTTCTTCAAGCATCGATGAAGTTCCAAAGGTCTTGACGAAGGAATGCATTGCAAGCTTTTGTCGAAGCAACAAAAGTCGTTCTTAAGGGAACACAGCGTAAGTTTTCTGCTCAAAAGTCATTCCAAAGGGAATGCAGAGCTTACAGCGAAAAATAAACGCTGATACCGCTGAAATAAAAGGCGAAGAAGCTCCTAAGGGAGGCTTACAGCGAAAAATAAACGCTGATACCACCGAAATAAAAGGCGAAGAAGCTCCTAAGGGAGGCTTACAGCGAAAAATAAACGCTGATACCGCCAAAATAAAAGGCGAAGAAGCTCCTAAGGGAGGCTTACAGCGAAAAGTCAACGCTGATACACCGAAAATGGCAAAAAGATTGTGTGTTCCACTGGGGAATGTGTGTGGGCCTTCGGCGCAAATATCATTTTGCATGACATTACATCATTACATCATGTGCATATCATAGCATCATACATCATATTGAATCAATGCCACAAGAAGGGGATGCAATATGGACCTTCGGAAAGGTAGACAATGTTGACCTACAATATTGAGCTTCGGAGCTCGTTTCGAAGAAGTGCCAAGGCGCAAAATAGGTTTTCAAGAAATATAGCTTTGTCACTTTGATATAAAAAAGGAGATCCATTGTTCACAAAGCATAATGTTTTTTTGGAAACTGTATATTTTTACGGAATATGGATATTCTTCATGAAGCATGAAAAGAAGGGAAGGTGTTGTTTTCGCCGAAGGCTCAAAAACGGTATGTACGAAAAGTTTCATGCATCGTAAAGAGTTGAATTATAAACAGCTTATATATTACATTCAAAATTATAAAATATTACACATATTGTCCAGCAAATATTACATTCCAAATGTCTTTACAATAACAGCTAATCTTCTCTTAAAACTACTTATGCAGCTTCGTTTAATAGTTGATCAACAACTTTATCCATAATAGCTTCGGCCATTTTTATAATTTCATCATCCTCTTTTGCTCTGGGGTCCGCCAATGGCTCGGCGAGCTCTGGGGGAGGAGATAGTGCGGCTGTGATGCAAAGCGTAAATAAGTTCGAAGTCATAAAATTAGAACATAAAGTCAAAAGCTATTAATCAATACCTATTCGCCTCTCGAGATCCGCACTTTTCTCAGCGGCCTCTGCTACTTCTCTAGCATCGTGAATACCTTTTTCACTTTTCCTTATAATTTCTCGAGCCATCTCCCGACCGCCATTTTCCTAGATATCGGTGAAAAAATTTCCACCAACCAAGCTTTCTTCGGCCGAGGGGTCCTTTATACCTTCAATGGATAAGGTAGCTTCGGTTTGCGCCAAGGATTTCACATGTTCGCAGCCTCCCCTCTCCAAGATAGCGGCAATCCCCCTAGCACCCGAGAAGGCGCATATGTCCCCACGGCCACTTAAAATTTCTTCAAAAGCTTCGGCTTCGCCGTTGATCCAGTCGATTGGACCTTCGGGATCTCCTAGTACGAAGTTGTGTTCATTCGAATATGCGTCGACGCTGGCGAAACTAGTCTTAATTGTCTCCACACATTTCATGGATTTTTCATAACATCTTTCTTTTGAAGACCGAAGTTCTGCAGTTGTTTTCTCCCAATGATTTTTCCAATAATTGCTGGCGTCTCGGTCAGCTTCGGCAGTTGCACACTTTAATTTCGCTTCAGCCAGCTGTTTCTGAAGATTTTCAATTTCGCACTTTTGGGCTTCAGCTTGGGCCTTAGAAGTAGCTTCGTCTTCTTTTATTTTATTAAGCAATGAGTTTAATATTTTATCTTTCTCAAGACCTTCGTTCCTTAGCTCAATCACTTCGGAATGAAGGTTATTCAACGCCATGGTACATCCCTCGTCTTCAGCGCTTTTCTGCGCTTTGAGGGCATTGCTAAGAATAAGGCCCTGCAAAAGGAATGTGGTATTAAAAAATAAGCACACAAATTTTTAAGCACACAAAAAGGTATTCTCACCTTTAAGCTGTTATACGCCAAGCTGTCGACCAATTCATCTTTTGACAAAACCGAGAGCCCGTCTTCTAGAGTTGGGAATCCGAAGCTTCTTGCCATCTCCCGGCAGACAGAGATCTCCTTGCTGTCTGGGAGACAATACAAGAAGTCTTCTTCTCCGCTGCCATTGAATATCAACGCCCCTTTTGGATATTTTAATTTTTGGGCATAATGATGAGCTTCTCGCTTTTCCTCTTCAGATAGCATTTTGCCCGAAGCATGTCGTACAATATAATCAGGCAATTTGGAAGATGCTTCGGGAGTTGAAGAGAGAGTCTTTTCAGACAGAATTTGCTTTAAAGTTTCCTTTGTAGTTTCTCCTTCGGTTTCCAAGGATTTCTCCTTGACAGACCCTGAAGTTACAGTTTCGATTTCAGCCTGGTGCTTTGTAGCTTCGGCTCCAGAGGATGTTGTTTCAATCTGAGCTTTTTGAGCTTCGACAATTTTTCTCGGAGTAGAGCTTGAAGTCTTTATTGTTTCCAGTACATCCAGAACATTAACCATCCTTTTCCTTTTGGGGGTCCCCACTGGACCTTTCTGAGTTTGTGGCACTCTAACTTCTGCCGAAGGGCTTAAAATTTCTGATATTTTTGTCCCTTTAGCTTTCGGCTCTTCAATTCTTTCAGCCTTCGGTGTTGCAGTCAGCTCTTCAGTTTTCTGCGCGGGTATAGGTTTTTTGGCTTCAGTAGCCGAAGAAGCCTCGCCGACAAACTCGGGCACTATGGCCGACTCAATGTAACGTGGCCGATGGGTAAGAACCTTCACCTTTTTTCTCTTCGGCGTTGGCTGATTAGGAGCGGCCGAAGCAACTTCCTTCACAGAAACTGTACCTTTTCTTTTCTGACCCCGTAACGGGTAGCGATAGTCAGGATAGACGAATCCAATAGCATCGAAAACTCTTTTCAGCCTCTTCTTTTTCCGGCCTCCGAAGGCCGCTGATAGCGTAGTATCTTCTGCCTTTGAGTATGGCCCAAGCAGTTCATCGCTTGTGGCTTCAATACATTTCAGCCAATCATCATCTGGCTCGACAAATTTACCCTCGTATCTGAAGGTGAACTTTATCCTAATCAGCCCACCTTCGTCAGGCTTGGTGATAGTTTCTTTTGGCATTTCCCACTTTTCTACAAGTGGCCATACTCTGAAGGCTATATGCTCCTGAACTAAATCCCTTGTCCCAATGAAAGAGCAAACTACGCCGAAGGCCCTCTGGCATTCTTTGACTACCTCGTCAACTTCCACCTTCGGTTTTCAGAGGCCAAAGCGCTGCCAGATAGGGCGCATGATGATATCTTTAATATCCTCTCGTGCCTTCAAGTCGTTTTTCACATAGAACCATTCCTTCATCCAGTCTCCGGGCCATCTCTTCCGAAAAGTCGGCACGGGATAGCTTGACCCAGAGCGAGCATCGAAGCTATAACAGCCAAAATTGTTGTGATATTGCTCTTTACCCCAGGGTTTCGTCTCATACACTAGCTCGTGTATATTGCAAAAACTTTTTGCATTCGGCTCCAAACCCTGGCTCTTCACGGCCCATACGAAGATTCCCATTCTTATTATAGCTTCGGGAGTAAGTTGATGAAGGAAGACCTGATATATCTTCAAATCTTCATCCACAAATCTGTTTAAGGGGAACCGAAGCCCAGCTTTAAAAAAGCTTCGGAAGATCACGACTTCATTATCTTCGGGAGTTGGCACAGTCCTTGTTGAGGACTTGTTCTCAAATGCTATGAGTTAAGAACAAGGCAACATAGAAATGTTAATCGGTAAAGTCCTTCGTCCCTCGAAGCATTATTTCCCTTAGGATATAATGATTTCCGGACGAAGGTTGTGAGGGGTATGCCTTCATAAATACACTATACAGTGACGAAGGATGAATCAAAAGGAATACGAAGGATAACATAAACAATTGTATATTATTATTAACTTATTTTTGCATTATTATTATGTAGAAACAGAAATAACATCGAATTACAAATGTACCTTCAGCTTGAAGGAGATGAAAGTACAAGCGTGACGCAAAAGCGAATGTCCAAATCAGCGTGAACAGTACGGGGGTACTGTTCACCTATTTATAGGCACGGGACTCAGCCCATACAAAATTACATTCATGCCCTTTACATTTGATAATAATTCTATAGTAATCTATCGAGGTCTGAATAGCCTTTTCATATTTAAGTCGGTTTCATTTTCTGCTACCATGCCGAAGCTTTCCTGTTCACATCTTCGGCGCTGTATCAACCTTCGTATTATTCTGGTCTTCTCCTGCTGTGATACCGACTTGAGTCCGAAGATACCTGCTCACACATTATACTCCAGAAATATTGTTAAATCCTGTTTTTGAGGACCTTCGTAAGCCGAAGGCCCCCAACAGTCCTCTCTCTGTCATCTGCTCACACAGTAGACATGTCTCGAAAATATCTCCCCCCCATGTTATCAAGATGACTTTGTTTAATACTCGATTTTCCGAAGACTGAGTGGCTTGGCCGCCATGGTCGATCTTCGGAGTCTTCACCTCCACTTTCTACATCGTAACTATCACTTTCACCAGTATCTTCAGATAAGCCTTCTAAAATTTCTCTAGTAATCTTCTCTGTATTTGTTTTCTCTATCGATTCAATGAAGCCCAGATTTTTCTCCCCGGAAAGGCTCAGTTTCATTTCGGCAACAACTTTCTTTTCCTGAGACATCTCTTCGAAAATGCTGAAAATGTGCTCGCACGGCCGAAGCTAAAAAATCTAGAAAGCTGGGCAAGCATTTGTAGGCAAAGAGCTATTTGAGCAGGCAAAGCAGATGGCAAGAAAGCGTACCAAATGAGTTCGCGGTCGGATCATATTTATACGCCCAGGGCGATGCAAATGGGAGGATCCCGCTTGTCATTGACTGTTGCTATTCTAGCAAAGGGAAGGTGTTTTTTCGGACCTTCGGCTTAAGGCCTTCGTCCATATCGCAATCTGAATTTATAATCCTAACAAATTAATATTGCGAGGGGCTACTGTTGGGGGCCTTCGGCTTCCGAAGATCCTCAAAAACGCGATTTAACAATGTTTCTGGAGTGTAATACATGAACAGGTACCTTCGGACTTGGATCAAAATCATAGTGTGAAGAAGTACAAGGAATACGAAGGATGGCGCAGAGCCGAAGCTATGCGCAGGGGAGCTTCGGCATGATAGCAGAAAAGGAAACCGACTTAAAGATGAAAAGGCTATTTAGACCTCGATGAATTACAATAGAGTCATTAGCAAATGTAAAGGGCATGTATGTAATTTTACATGGGCTGCGTACCATGCCTATAAATAGATGAACAGTGTTCCCGTACTGTTCACGCTGACTTGGCATTTGATTTTGCGTCACGCTTGTACTTTTGCTTTCTTTCAAGCCGAAGGTACATCTGTAATTTGTTATCATTTCTATTTTTCCATAATAATAAAATAGAAATGAGGTAATAATAATATTTAAGTGCTTATGTTATTTCTCATACTTTATGTGAATCCTTCTTCATTATTTGTTGTACTGATGAAGGTATGTCCTTCATAACCTTCGTCCGAAATTCATTATATCCCAAGGGAAATAATGCTTCGAAGGACGAAGGACTTTAACGTTTAACAATTTCTGTGTTGCCTTGTTCTTAATTTATAGCATTTAAGGACAAGTCCCCAACAACCACCTTCTTCATTTTCTTCTTCTTCTTGTCACCCCTCCTAAGTGACTTGATGGAGGAAGAGGATTCCTCCTTGTACTTGTCGCCATACTCCCTTGACAGAGTCCTTCCCGAGCCTATGGCCTTGTCGCTGGTGACGATCTCCCTCTTGGCGTGATCTCCAGACATCAGTTTGAGTTTGTTAGATTCTTAATGAAGCACTGGCTCCGATACCAATTGATTGTCGCCTAGAGGGGGTGAATAGGCGAATCCTGAAATTTATAAACTTAAACTTGCACTAAGGCCGGGGTTAGCGTTTGAATTAAATTCGAGTGCGGAAGATTGTTTCTCTTGCTATGAGTTGCTCAATTAAAGCGGATGACGTTTGGGAGCAAACTCAAATCAATATTAGCAAGGAAACTTTAGAGAGAGGAAAGAGGGAAACAAATCAAGCGAAGATCAATGCAAGTGAACCCGGTGATTTGTTTTACCGAGGTTCGGTTCCAAATAACCTAGTCCCCGTTGAGGAGGACACAAAGGCCGGGTCTATTCCAACCCTTTCCCTCTCTCAAACGGTTACTTAGACCGGATGAGCTTTCTCCTTAATCACTTGGGTCACTAAGACCCCGCAAGGACCACCACACACTTAGATGTCTCTTGCTAGCTTTACAAAGCACTTATGAAAATAAGAATGGGGAAGGAGAAAGCAATCTAAGTGACAAGAGCAACAAAAGAACACAAATAATCCTCTCACAAGTCTCTAGGCACTAGAGTTGATTTTGGGAGCTTGGAGTGGATTGATGCTTTGAATGTGTCTTGGAGTGTTTGGCTTTGCTCTTGTATTGAATAGGAACTTCAGAAAAGTTGGATGCCATTGAAGGAGGTGGTTGGGGGGTATTTTCAGACTCCAACCGCTTCCTAGTCGTTGGCTGGTTTTGCTGGCGATGGGCACACCGGACAGTCCGCTGGCGCACCAGACATGTACTGTTCACTATCCGGTGCGTGCCACGTCAGCACGCCCATTAGGGTTTGGAGTAGTCGACTGTTGGAACCCTTGTCCTGTAGTTGCACCGGATAGTCCAGTGCCACACCAGACATGTCCGGTGTGCTCTGACTTCTCTGCTCTGAGTTCTGCCGCGCACTGTTCACCATTGTTCACTTTTGGCAGACGACTGTTGGCACCAGGTAGCCGTTACTCTGTTGGCTCACCGGACATGTCCGGTGCACACCGGATAGTCTGATGAATTATAGCAGAACACGCCCTAGAGAAACCCGAGAGTGGCTGGTTGGAGTGCTACTCGGCCTGGTGCACCGGACACTGTCCGACGCGCCATTTTCAGCAAACTCTCAAGTCTTGCTCCAAATTTATTTGAGTCCCCAACTTAATTTCTTTCTTGGTTTGTGTTGAACCTTGTGCACCTGAGATAAATGACATCTAGACAAACTAGTTAGTCCACGTGGTTTGTGATGGGTATCAAACACCAAAATTGTTTATAGGAACTGATCAAGCCCATTTCCCTTTCGGTATCTTTACCCACAAGTCGTGTTACCCATTTGCCAAGGGATCGCGACTTCCCATTCATCTCTGCCGAGGAGACGAGGCAGGGTACCACTACGAGGCCTTTACAAAGTTCCACTAGCTTCCGAAAACCCGCTACGGTTTCTGTGAAAGGAAATATAGGAATCCCTCGTCCGAAAAGCCATCGCAGCATGATCGACCCAAGAACCTCCCTATACACAGCTCCTCTACCGCCCTTGCCCCTTTTGGGTAAGGTAGTCTTCCACTAGCTAGCTTTCCTAATTAGTCAGCCAATGGCCTCCCATACCATCCTTATGGTAGCACTGTTTTCCTGGGTGGTTCTCCATGTTACAATTAACACAATGATCTTGTCATGAACAATAATTAAAACAACAATATAACTGGATCATGATCATAATATAACATTAATTTACCAAAACCAGGTAGAGCAATAGCAAAACTACACAATATTGCTTTTGTTTGCAAGGTAGGGGATAAACAATGCTAAGGAAACCTATTGGGTCCCGTTAAATTAACGTGAAAATGTAAAAGTGATTAACATGAACATTTTTAGGTAAAGAAAAGTGATCAAGGACACAACTTGCCTTAAACTCGAGATTCTCAGGTACCAAGTTGGTCTCCAGATTCTCGTGACCTTACCACTATTCGAAGCAATACATACAAACATACAAGGATCACCTAAAAATAACATTTCACCAATCATGAGAAAAACAACGTAAAAATATTCTACGCGATGCTACGAGATCGTAGGTTCAAGAATTACTAAAATCAGAGTTAAAATGAAGAAGTTATGGTTTTCGAAAGACCTACGTTATTAAGCAATCACACTAGGTCTTATGTCGATTTTATAAATCATGAGGCTTAGGTAGTCTAAAGAAATAACAAATTCAACATTAATTTAAGCCATAACCTGATTAGAGGTCATATTTTGATCAATGTTATCATTATAAGAAGGTTTACTCTAACTAGGATGGTTAATCCACTAATCACACATTAAATAAATATCCAATTTTGAAAGTATGTAATATGGTCAAATAATGTTTGTTGTCGCATAGATAATTTTATTATGAAGCTAACACAACTGAAACGAACTAAATCAGAGTTAAAACATACAAGTTATGGATTATCTAAGGTTTAAGGATATTTTATACTTTAAAAATCCTTTTCTTTATTTATTATATACCCTGAACCTGGACGATGGCTTCAATATTTAAGAAGTCTAGGGTTAGGTTTGTAAAATCCAGGACTGGTTTGCGTTGATTCGTATATGTGTTAGGACAGCGGGTTGATTTTGTCAAAGTCAAAGGGCTCTTTTACAATTGGTCGCGGCGGAAGAGGTATCCCAGATTCTGAACCATCCGATCTATCTCTACGGTCAGGATTAGATTGACCCAATAACAAAAGCGGTAAACACTCCATCAGATCCCAATCCAGCGGCACTCATTTAATGAGACACACGATACCTGCCGACTGCCCGATGGGAGATCAATGCTCCAGATCACGCCCGAGCGAAGCGGTATCCCCAACTAATCCTAGTCGCCCAAACTCGGATCAATGGTCCAAGCGGCTTTTTCTTTACAGCGACAGTCGGCGTGGCGAGGAACAGCGCGCCACCCTAAGATCTCGCCGGTGTACTCGACCCCCATGCTCTGAGCTTCAAATTCAAATCCAAAAAGCGCTATATGGAGAGGAGAACATGGCAGGTCTAGTAGGGTAGGTTGTTACCTGTGCAACAGCACGGACATTGCTATCCACGGTGTGCGACGGTTTAGTGGCAAGTCGAAACTCCGGCGAGGAATTGGTGAGTCTTCGGTGAACGGATTCGTCGGAGGAGGACGTACAAGCGACCAGTACGCACACGTGAGACATCACCGCCACACCATGGCTGATAAGCATCGGTACGAACACGAATCAACGACGACCTAATTTTTTTCCCGCAGCGATGTCCACCCCCCCATGATTTCGTTAACTATGTGCAAGGATGTCACGACCTGTGGCCTAGGGTTCGCCAAACCCTAGACATGAGCCGCTGTAACACCCCTGGTATTACGAGAACTAAAACATTGACATGACATCATATGCATCAGCATCATTTTGCTTGATACACCTAGAATGCATTTTAGTAGGTCCAAAATCTCAAATGAAACACTAAAGTAGCCCAAAAGTGGAATTTTAAATCTAGAAAGAATTTGCTAGGAGACCATATACCAAAGTTATAGAGTTTTCAGAACCAGACAACTTTCATGTGTTGATATTTTCAAGTTTTGAAGAAAAATTTGGAGTAGTTGCAGAATTCAGATTTGGTTCAGTTTTTGGTTCGGCTCAAAACAGCTTTGTTTACCTGTTTTTGGACGCCTGCAGTTTCTAATCCATGAGTGTTTTGAGAAAGGTTGCTGTAGAAAACTTGTAGAGTAGTTATAGGAGACCCACTTTTATTGAGTATGTTAGCCCTAAAACCACATGAAAATATGTGAAAAATTGGTCAAAAGATGGGCTGACAGGTTTGGATTTCAGACTTGGTGTAATTATCCAAGTCTGAATTTCAGTGTGTCTGGCTCAACTTTGGAGCTTTGTGGTGATTGATCTATATGGTTTTGGACTGCAATTCCTGTAGCAAGTTTGAATACCATATGTTGGTGTGGAAGTTTGGTCAAAGATCATACCCCTAAAGCTACTTGGAACTTGGAGAAAAGGTGGTCCAAATTGGAGCTGTCAGACTTGTGATTTCTGGACTTTGATTCAGAAGTTGTAGTGCAGTTTCAGCATTATTCACCCAACTTCAGAGCTTTGTTGTGACTGATCCATGATGTTATGGCATGTACTTTCTATAAAAAATTGTTAGAGGGTAGTGTGGTGAGTAATTTTCATTAAGGTGGATCCCCCTGAACTTGCCTACAAATGGGAGAAAATGGTGTCCAAAAACATGTTGTCAGACTCCAGATTTCAGACTTAGTGCTGAATTGGCACTGCAGAACTCATATTTTGGAGCAACTTTGGGATCTCTTTGTGATCAATCTATGGAGTTTTAAGCTAAGGACTATATAAAAAAGTTAAAGACCGGAGAAAGGTGAACAAGTTTTATGTGAAGTACTGGGCCTGGTGTTGTGCAAAACTGGGAGTAAAATGCTCTTCAATATGCCCTGTCAGCCATGTGATGTTCTGTTCTCGTTTCAGCTGGATGAATTGGAATTTCAGTGTTTTCATCCCACTTTGGAGCGCTACGGCTCTTGATCTGTAAACCTTAGGTCTTGGGTTGCTGCAACAGGTTTGTAGTGCTTTGTTTGGTGAGCAAATTTTATTAGCAAAGGTTGATCCCTCGTTACCATTTGAAATCGTGGGATTAAAGAGAGATAGAGGGGAGGGTTCAGCCAAACAGTGTAAGTGCAGTTCAGGTGCTTAGTCTAGGAGTGAAGCAAGGATCTCCATGCCTGTTGTGTGTTTTCCTTGGGTCATTTCGAGTCAGCAGCTGACTGCTATCCACTGCTCAGCCCTCTATTTATTTTTACCCAAGTCGTATATATCTCCTCTCTTATTAAATCCTTGGAATGCTCCTGTTCTTATCCAATTAGTGCTCGGCTGGAAGCCTTCTCGTGTACACCAAATCTCTCCTTATCCCCTCCACGTAGCCTCTTTGTTCAGCCTGGAAACTACCGGACACTCCTCCGTCTCGTGATATTTTCTCTCTTCCATATCTCCACGGAAGCCGCTGGACATCTCCTAGATAATCTTCAGCCGTTACTTCCGCTCGTCCGTGCCATGCTTACATTGGTGATCAAGACGCCTAGGTCTTCACCACCATCGCTTAGCTGTTCGCCTCTGCGTCAGCTCACCGGACCTGCAGTCCGTCAGGCCACTGTCTACGCTGTGCTCAAGGTCCTACTCACCGTTCTTCTCGTCGACAGCGCCAGTCGTGTCTCCCGCTACACCGACACTTTTTCTCCATCGCTCGACTCCGTGCTCAGCGCTCTCACCATCATTACTGTTCCTCTCCTCGCCGGAGTTCGCCGGGCTTACGCTCAACCCCGCCACCGTGAGATTTACCTCGCCTCCAAACCGTGTTCGCCGCAGCCCAGCCATCGTCTACCATCACGCTCGGCTCCAGCTAGTTGCGCTCCTCGCGCCAACCCTGATTCCAAGCGCCGCCACAACCTCGTCCTAGATTCGAGGCATCACATCGTCGCTCTGCTGCATAGGCGCCCATGTCGTCGCCTTCCTGCCGTCTTTGCTCATGTGCCAGGTAAGAGTTGGCCGAAGGTTTTGTATTTTATTTTCCAATTTCAGATTATAGTGGGGACCTAGAAAATGACATAGAAAATTACAGAAAAATGCTAAATATGTAAAACCAATTTTGTTGAGTTCACCAAGATGAGTACTATCTGATCAAAAAATTCATTAGGCTTGAACAACTTTTATGTTTAGGTCTTAATTAAAATTAACTTACTAACGCTTATTTTAGTTATAGAAATAAAAATATAGCTCCAAAAATACTGAAACTTTGTGGATAGGTTTAATATGTCTAAAATAGTGCCGAGTATAAGTTTTAATGTATTTGGAGTTGGTTTGCCTAGAGAACCTTGAAATAGCTAAAAGAAGAAATAAAAAAAACCTAGACAAGTAGTGTTAATATATGTTGTAGCGGGGTTAGAACCTATAAAGTGTTGGGTAGCAAAATTTAGTGAACCTTAGCATGTTTAGTCCTCTGGTTTGTCCAACTAAATTCAGTTTAGGCATTTAGATCAAATGTTAAGTTAGGTATAAGTATAGATAAGCTTGTCACGTGCTTAGTTAGAGGTGTTTATGTTCCCCACCTCTCCTTTGTGAGAGTTTGCATTTCATATCATTACATAAGCATCCATGTATTTGTAATTGACTTGTAGAACACCTAGAAGAAGTGGCATTGAAGAAGAAGCCTGCCCCAAGTACTGTTGATCTAGTGGTGGAGTTCCATCTAACTAATTGTCGTGATTGAAGGGTTTTGGATCTTCTCCTGCAAAAAGGCAAGCCCCGGTGCATTTGCCACCTTCCTTGTATTTACAAAATTTTATCACTTATATGATGCATTAGGTGATAGGGGTTGAATGATTAAACACTTGATGCATTACCATTCCTTGAAAAAAAATTGATTACCATACCTTGTCACCTGATTTATAAAAGCTAGAGATGCTTAATCATGCAGATAGATTAAAAAAAATGTTTTTGATCTACGACTCATAATTTCCAAAAGAAAATTGGCTTGGGATAATGAAGGCATCATCTGCTGTGAGAAATTCATTATCCAGGCATGGCCCCTCTGTCAGGCGCCAAATGTTTTGAGAAATAGTATAAATAAACTTGAGGCCGGGCGGTTGACTTGCACCAGAACGGAGTCTGGTTGTAGTGTCTCCGTCTGTGTCGATTAAGGACCGTACCGATTGTAGGCCTGTTGATCTAGGACCTTTTAGCTGGCCACATACCTCGTCATGGGTAAGCTTGAACCCGGCTATTCCATACGTGAAATGACAACCGCGCACTGGGTATGGGAGATGGTGGGAGTAGCAGTTATCCTCCTGGCAAGAGGCTGGATGGTAGGGTAATGTGCTCCCGGGTAGCGCGGACCAGTTCATGTAGTGAAGGATCCGTGGGGATGGTTGACATATGCAAGGGTTAAGTGCTACATATGTCGTGTGGTTGGAGATCCCCAGCTGGGCATTAATCGATTCGGATCGCCGTTACTTCTCGGATATGAAGACTGGATCGCTGCCCTTCATCGTAGATAACAAGTGAAACAAAAATTTGGATTTTAAAAGCAACCTAGTGTAGGTCAAGTGAATGATCTAGATTAGGAAATTGCTAGATTCAGGCTAGAAGATTCAGGTAATAAACTAACTTGTGAAATAAAACTTGGCTTAAGGACTCACTTCTAGTAAGCTTTTCTGCAAAATGAGTCCTTGAACTTTGATGAGCTTTACCTTGATTCCCAAAAGCCAGCATACCCTTGAGAGTCTTTTCTTTAGTCGGGTAAGTCTTGCTGAGTAATTGTGTACTCAGGGTTTTATCCCTTATTGTTTTTGTAGGAGAAGTTTTATTCCCTTATCTTTGGGTTAGCTACTTCATGTGGATGACTTGAAGCTTAGAATGTTTATGTATATATCTTATGGAAAGGCTTCACCCTTCCAATTATTGTAATAAGTTATGCACTTCGAGTACTAACAGGACTTGTAATAAATACATCTCTTTCTACCATGTAAAACTTGAGTTCTGAAATGTAAAGTGTACTTTGTAAAAGTCTTCCGCTCTATCTTCAATGTGTGTGTATCAAATGTGATTACTGTAATATACCTGTTATGTGGGAGATCCTTGGGATGATGAGTTCCAGTTAGCGAACTCGATAGCCTTGTTAAGTTACCCGGTACACGTGCACAACCATCTGAGGCCAGTAAGGCAAGGATTGGTGCATGTGGGTCTGATAACTTGGGAGGGCTGTCACAGCCGCGACAGCAGGATCCGACAACTTCCCTTGTAAGCTTCGGTGGCGAGGAAGAAGAAATAGACAGATTTGTGGCTAATCCTTTCTTATCCAGTAATCTTTGACGGTTTATCAGCACAAGTATTTATAGTCCATTAGATGGGCTAGATTACAATCAAAGACAAAGTCACACAATGGCCCAGATTAACCCTAATGCTTTTAGAATCCCATAGATCTCCAGATCTACTACTACACCAAACTCACCGCTGCTTCGGTCGTTACATTTCCCCCCAACAAAACTCGCTTGTCCCCAAGAGAGGGCATCAGGAAACCTATTTTTGTCCACATAAAAATCTTTCCAGGTTGCTGAAGAAATAGGCAAACCTATCCATTTAATCATCACTTGAGGTACTGCATGATTACCCCTCCGAACCAACCTTCTGTCCACAATTTCCTCAGGCCAAATCCCTGGACCAGACAAATCTGCCACCTTGGGAAGCTCAGCAAAAACTAGAGTATGTTTTGGGTGAAATGCCTTTAACTAAGATACATGAAAAACATGGTGTATCTGTGCATTTTCTGGCAACTCCAATCGATAAGCCACTGCACCAATTCTTGCCACAATTTTGAAAAGACCAAAGAACTTAAAGGATAACTTTGGATATGGCATGTTAACCACTATCTTTTGAGCATAAGGTTGTAACTTGAGAAGCACAAATTCTCCAACCTGGAATTCCCTAGGAGTTCGCCCTCTGTCTGCCATTTGTTTCATTCTATTCTGAGCTTGTGCCAACCTCTCTCTAAGCAGTTCAGAGGCCACTTATCTTTCCTGCAACCAGGTAGTGACATCCCTATCCCCTTCCTCTCTCAATCAAGGAACAACCATCATAGGAGGTGTATAACCATACATAATTTTAAAGGGAGAACAGTCCATAGCAGTATGGTAGGTGGTGTTATACCAAAACTCTGCTAAAGCCAACCAATGCCTCCATTTGTGAGGATGATCATGGACTGCACACCTAAGATATTGTTCCAAACACTGATTCACCCTCTCAGTTTGCCCATCTGTCTGAGGATGATATGCAGTAGAAAATAGCAACTTCACTCCCACAAGCTGAAACAAATGTGTCCAGAAAGAACTTGTAAACACTTTATCTCTGTCTGACACAATAGTTTTAGGAGCACCATGAAGCTTAACCACAGTGTCCAGAAACACCTGAGCTACCTCTTGAGCAGTGTATGGATGCTTGAGGGAAATAAAATGAGCATATTTGGAGAATCTATCACCACTACCAAAATAGTGTCAAAACCTTCAGACGTAGGCAGCCCCTCCACAGAATCCATAGAAACATCCTCCCAAGCACCTGTAGGGATAGGCAGAGGCTGTAACAGTCCTTGTGGATGCACTCTTTCACTTTTAGCCTGCTGACATACTTGGCACTGGCCCACAAACTGAGTAACATCATTCTTAAGTCCCTTCCACCGAAACATTTTTTCACCCTGTGATAAGTAGCATGCACTCCTGAATGCCCTCCAACAGCACTGTCATGCAAAGCTGTGATCAACTTAGTCCTTAGATCAGAGTTATCTCCAATCCAAATCACCCCATTCCTCCTTATAATCCCCTGATGCAAACTGTAGCATGCTCATTAGGACTTTGAATCAAAAGCTGAGTCTTCAACTCTTGAGCCTCCATATCAATTTCATATGAATTTAAAACCTCTTGAACCCAAAGAGGTTGTACTCAGACACATGGGATAAGGCCATGAGATAACTCACTCTGGACAGAGCATCTGCCATAGCATTTTCCACCCCCTTTTTGTGTACTATCTGAAACTGCAACCCAATCATTTTAGCCATAGCCTTTTTCTGAAGTTCAGAGTGTAACTGTTGTTCTCCCAGAAAAGTAAGGGACCGGTGGTCAGTCCTGATGGTGAAAGGAGCTCTCTGAAGATAGGCTCTCCATTTGTCTACATCCAAAATCAAAGCCAAGTACTCCTTCTCATATATAGACAAGTTCTTAGAAAAGCAATAGGTCTCCCTTCTTGCATCAAAACGGCCCCATTCATATATCACAAGCATCAGTCTCCACAATAAAACGAATATCAAATCTAGGCAGAGCCAACACTGGAGTAGTAGTCATTGCTTGTTTCAGAGCCTCAAATGCCTGTTGTGCTTCTTCTCTATGACGGAACCTCCCAAGTCATTAGGCCCACCTACATTTGTCCTTGTCCAGCAGACCTCAGACAACCCTGTAGATGCACCTGATCACTCAACAAGTTCGGCATCTGTATTCTTTACCTTTCCCAAGATCATTTCACCCGTCACGCAGATATTACAACACATCGGAGGAACGAATAAGCGGAAGCAATTACAATAACTTAATTTACATTAGAATATAGAAAGAGTGTTATTATTACAGACCAGCGGTATATGAGTGCAGAAGTATTACTATTACAAACTCGGGAGGCAAAAACCCCTCCCGTATAAAAGTATAATGTTTTTAAAACGAGGACAACATCCTCCCGAGGCTTCACTCTTGAGATTCTTCCTTTGGCACCACCTTAGAGCAAAAGCAACAAAAGTTTGTCGCTTCCTCCCCTACAACAACATGGGTTTGAAGACCATGAGTACGAAGTGTACTTTCGCAAGTCTTACCCGTCAAAATAAAAGACTCTCAAGGATATGCTAACTTGAGGGAGTCAAGGTAAGGCTTAATCAAGAATCAAGACTCTGTTTGCAAAAATGCTTACTAATAGTGGATCCTTAAAAATCCAGTTTTATTAGCAAGTTAAGTCATTACCTGAATCTAGAGTTCTTTCTACCCTAGTTCAAGCACTTGGCCTATACTAGCCATCCTTTATCATCCCTTTAAATTTACTAGAATGCTACGTGTAAGTCAGTGATCAAGTCTTCATGTCCGAGAAGTAACGGCGATCCGAATCGATTAATACTCAGCTGAGGATCTCCAATCACACGACATATGTAGCACTTAACCCTTGCATATGTCAACTCGCCGCCGGGGTTCTAAAGACCAGATCAGGTTCATGCCAACCGAGAGCACAGATACACCACCGTCCAGCCTCTTGCCATGGAGGGTACACGCTACTCTCGCCATCTCTCCACTCCCATTGAGTGTTGTCCTATTCTGGTATTAGTTTGCCCGAGGCAAAGCTTACCCATGATGAGGCATGTGACCAGTTAAAGGGTCCTCGGTCAGCAGGCTCACATCGACACGGTCCTTAATCGACTCAGATGGAGACACTACACCGAGACTCTCTTCTCGTGCAAGTCACCCGTTTGGTCTCAGCTTTATCATTTCAAACCCAAAGTTTGGTACCTGACAGAGGTACATCTTTTCCGATGTTGAACCCATCAAGGCCCTGATGGATCCACCATCAAGTTTTATTTTTGAAAACACCCCATCCCACTTGAAGCATCATATTTTGTCAAAACAAAACATTTATTTTTTCTAGAGCAAGACTAAGCATCAGAAAAACCTTTTCATAAAACAGGTGATCAAGGAAAGGTAATCAATCTTCCAAGGAAGGAAATGCATCAACTGGTTAGCACACAATTCCTATCACCTAATGCATCAATCAAGTGAGAAAGATTTTAAAATAGCAAGGAGGTGGCAAATGCACCGAGGCTTGCCTTGTGTTATAGGAGAGTCGGGCTCTACTCCACAAATATCAAAATATAAGCAGTTCCCGACAGGTGGGTCTTCAGGTGGTGGTTGTGCAACTCCTTCTTCAACCATACTTCTTCCTCGTTCTCTATTTATAATCATATATAACCATGAATGTTCATGTAATGCTTATGAAAATGCAGTAATAGAAAAGGTTTATCAAGTTGTATCTTGAATACAACTTTCTTTCATGGTACTCCAGGAAACTAGGGTTTTTGGAGTCAGTTCTTCATTTGAGAGGGCAAACATTACCTAGAAGATTAGGGTTTTAGGTTTAGGGATCAAACAATGTCCAAAGCAAGTCAAACTTCACACAAGGTTTCTAAATATTATTTTAAGCTTATCCAAAAAGTTTGGTGCTTTTTGGAGTTATTAATTAATTTCTAAAATTCCATGAGTATAGGTTTTAGCCCTTTTTAATACTGAATAATTCTTGGTTTGGACTAAGAATCCTAGAACTATTTTTTTAAAATACTATAGAAATGTAGTAGTCCAGCAAAATTGGTCTTATATTTTTAGCATTTTCCTAAAATTTTCTATGGATTTCCTAAGTCTGGCAGAAAAAGAAAAAGAGAAAAGGTCAATAGTACTGGGCTCAATTCAACCCGAGCCAGCCCAATACCGGCGGAATGTGCCCCCGCCCGCGCCTTTGCACATAGACCCTTGGCTATTCGAATAACTCGTAAAGACTCCTCCCAACTGTATCTCTGTCTCACTGACATTTCCAGTAAGACCCCTCCCCTTTCTATTCTTTACAACTTGTGATCCCTGACGGTGGATGGCGACAGGCCGAGCTCCGGCAAGATTGTACTGGCCGGAATAGGCAACGACCAGCTCTTTCATCTGCTTGACACCCAATTCAACCCCTGACGACCATTTCCCCTCACTTAATTGCAAGACTCTAACGCCTAATCACTCTGTCCACGGTGACTGCGCAATCCGGGGACAATTCAAAGTGTACCCATCGATCTACTCTGGTTCAGTGCAATTGGTTGGGCCGATGAGCTTCAAGAGCACACAGGAATGCTAGAACAAGAGCGAGGAGAACATGATCGGACCTGTGGAGCGCTGACCGCAGCGAGCTCACACACGCGGTGTTCTGGATCGATTTGGGGGAAATCCCAAATTGGGGCTCTCTGGTGGATAATCGGAGGCACGGGTGGGTGCGTTGAGTGCTTGACTACATGGCGGAGCCGATGGCGCGCTCAATTTATGGGATTCAGGGGCGGTGGCTCATGAATTTGGATTGGTGTGCTAGCGGCCGGAGAAATGAGATGAGTCACCGCGGTGATCTACCATGGCGATCACAGAGCAATGAGCTATGGCGGTCACTGGGCCGTCACTACAGCTCGCGACAACACGATAAATGTCCTAAGGTGTGGCGCCACCACGGTAAATGGCGCACATGCCGGTGACGGACGCTCGGCCACGTCGCCAGCGTGAGTGGATGAGTGACAGAGCGCACAGTGCCTCCAAGTTCACCCACGGCAAGATCTTTTACCTGGGGATCGTTATCCGTGTTTAACTAGGCACGAATCATGGCGCTGGCGCGAATCCAAGCGCAAGATCACCGGTGGCGAGGTGCACTGCACCTGTGATCTTAATCACTGTACTGTACATCGTAATTCCATTCAGTCGGTCTGACATAGTGTTTTGCAGCGCAATTTGCTTCAAATTTCATGTATTGACTTGACCACCTCTCTATATCAAAGTTGTAGCCCTACAATCCAGCTACAATCTTGCTATAGTAACCATGCTCAAAAACTCACTGGATTATCTTCAAAAGAGCTCTCCAAGTTCACCCTAAACCACGGTAAGTAAGATTTCAGATTCTGAGCTGACTGACAGTCCAACTTTAAGTCCATTTAACTGCAACTTTTGCATAACACTTGTGTCTGATGACTTAAACAAAGTTATACCCCTTTAATAGCTCTATAATCTTGATGGGTTGACCTAGGGCAAATTCTTTATAAATTGGAAGATATAAAGCTTCAAAGTTGACCCATTCAAACTGAATTCAGACTTAGTCACATATGGTTTATAGGGTGCTTTTTGCAAATGGGTCCAAACTCCACTATTCACTTGCAAATCTTCAAATGTGTGAAACATATGATTTATGGTGCTCTAATTCTTTGGTTTTTGTACTTGGATCCAAAAGTGCACAAAATTTACACTTAACCCCCTAGGGTTCTAGTTTAGGGTTTTCTAGGGATCTTTTCAGGGTTTTTAGCACTTTAGGGTTTTGGTGTCACTAAAGTCCTTCAAATGTGATATATTATGACCATGTTTCATATCTTTTGAGGTTTTCACATATTTGGGCTTCACTGATATCCATAAACCCAGATTTAGGGTTAAGTACTTTACACTAGGGTTAACCACACATCAAGTCATATCAGTACAACATTTTTGAAATTTTTACCTAGTGAATGCACTCTAGGTGTGACAAACACATGATATGCTAATGTTCATGATGTTTTGCTCAAGTTTTAGTGACAGTAACACCAGGGCTGTTACATCCTTCCCCCCGTAAAGGAATCTCGTCCTGAGATTTAAAGTCCTAGGGCAAGTAGTGGAAAAGGAAATGCGTCATATTTTTATTTCCTTATTTCTTGTACAAGGCAGGGGGTGGTATGGGTCTATTCCATTCTTACAAACAACTGTACATATCTCATAAATTACATTAAGCTAAAAAGCCTGGGAAATTCTTTTCTAGGAAGTCTTGGGTTTCCCATGTAGCTTCATCTTCGGTGTGTTCGTTCCATTGTATCTTATAGAATTTCAGAACTCTTCTTCAGGTGACCCTGTCCTTTTGATCCAGGACTCGAATGGGATGTTCTGAATATGTTAAGTTTGGTTCCAAGGTAACATCCATTACTTCAATTGTTCGATCTGGAACCCGAAGACACTTCTTCAATTAGGACACATGGAACACATTGTGCACTGCAGACAATGTTTCGGGTAGTTGGAGTCGGTAAGCCACTGGTCCACATTGTTCAAGAATGAGGAATGGGCCAATGTATCGAGGTGCAAGCTTTCCTTTTACACCGAAACGAGTTACGCCCTTCATTGGTGATACTTTCAGATACACATGACCTCCGACTTGAAAGTACAAGGGTTAGCGTCGTTTGTCTGCATAACTCTTTTGTCGTGCTTGTGCTTCTTTCAAATAATGTATAATTCATTGAACTTTTTCTTCCATCTCTTTCACCAAATCAGGCCTGAAGAACCACCTTTCTCCTGGTTCAGACCAGTTTAATGGAGTACGACATCGTCGTCCATATAAAGCTTCAAAGGGTGCCATCTTGATGCTCTCTTGATAGCTGTTGTTGTATGAAAACTCCGCCAATGGTAAACATTCATCCCATTTTTGTGGGAATTCCAGAACACATGCCCGTAACATGTCTTCAAGTATTTGGTTCACTCTCTCAGTCTGCCCACTGATTTGAGGATGATAGGCCGAACTGTGAAGCAACTTAGTACACAGGGACTTATGCAGTGCTTCCCAAAACTTGGATACAAATTGCGGTCCGCGATCCAACACTATGGTCTTTGGAACTCCGTGCAGACTAAGAATACGAGCAATATATAACTGAGCATAAACAACAACCGGGTGATCTATCTTGACAGGCAGAAAATGGGCTATCTTGGTAAGCCGGTCAATTATAACCCAAATAGAATTAAAACCTTTGGCCATCCTGGGTAATCCTACAATGAAGTCCATGCTAATGTCTTCCCATTTCCAAGTTGGGATGGGCAAAGATTTTAATGGACCAGCAGTTTTCATATGTATGTCTTTGACAAGTCTACAGGTGTCACATTTTGCCACATAGCGTGCAATTTAAATCTCCATCTTTGTCCACCAATTGTTGCTTTAAATCTTGATACATCTTAGTGCTTCCGGGATGAATGGAATAACGACTAAGATGAGCTTCATCCAAAATTTTCTGACAGACTTCTTCATCTTTAGGCACAACTATGCGGTTATTAAACCATACTATACCTTGATCATCCTTTCTGAAACAGTTTGCTTTACCAGCTTTTATTTTCTCATGAATATGTCTCATACCCTTATCACTCCTTTGTGCATCAATAATCCTTTGCAGAAGAATTGACTCAAGCTTCAATTGATTCAAGGTTCCATGTTGAGTTATTCCCAGGTTTAATTTTTCCATTTCTTGGCATAATGTGATGTCATAAGTCTTTACTGTAAGACAATGGCAGGAAGCCTTGCGACTTAGTGCATCTGCCACCACGTTGGCCTTGCCTGGGTGATAGTGAATTTCTAATTCATAATCCTTAATCAGCTCAAGCCATCTCCTCTGCCTCATGTTTAGTTCTGACTAGGTAAAAATGTACTTCAAACTTTTATGATTTGTATATATATGGCAGATATTTCCCAGCAGATAATGACGCCATATGTTAAGGGCATGAACCACATCAGCTAATTCTAAATCATGAGTTGGATAATGTTCCTCATGTCGGCGCAACTGTCTTGAAGCATATGCTATAACTCGTCCCTCTTGCATTAAGACACACCCGAGGTCATTGCCCGATGCGTCACAATACACATCAAAAAGCTTTTCAATATCCGGTTGAGCTAATACCGGAGTAGTGGTCAATAATACCTTCAGTTGCTCGAAGGATTCGTTGCATCTTGAGGACTAGTTAAATTTTGTATCATTCTTCAATAGACTTGTGATTGGCTTCACAAGCTTGGAGAAATCCAGGATAAATCTGCGGTAATAGCCAGCCAGTCTAAGGAAACTTCGAACCTGATGCATAGTGGTTGGTGGTTTCCACTCTAGAATATCCTTGACCTTGCTGGGATCAACCGCAATCCCATTTGCAGACAATACATGTCCCAAAAATTGGATTTCCTTTAGCCAAAACGCGTACTTGCTGAATTTACCATATAATTGATGTACCCTTAAGCGCGTTAATACGATCCGTAGATGCTGAGCATGCTCCTCTTCATTCTTGGAATAAATCAAGATATCATCAATGAAGACCACCACAAATTTGTCCAACTCGGGCATAAATACCGAGTACATTAGATATGTGAAGTGGACATGAGCATTCGTTAACCCGAAAGACATTACCAAATATTCGAATAATCCGTACCGCGTAGTAAATGCGGTCTTGGGTATATCTTCGGGTCGGATACGGATCTGATGATAGCCCGACCTGAGGTCAATTTTGGAAAATACCCGAGCTCCGGTAGCTGATCGAATAAGATACCAATCCAGGGAAGAGGGTACTTGTTCTTGATTGTGACCTCATTAAGGGGTCTGTAGTCCACGCACATCCGAAGCGTTTGATCCTTCTTCTTGACAAAGATTGCGGGACATCCCCAAGGTGACAAACTGGACTAAATGAATCCCTTCTCCAGTAGATCTTGTAATTGAGTCTTGAGCTCTGCCAACTCATTTGGAGGCATTCGGTACGACCTTCTAGAAATAGGAGTCGTACCGGGCTTTAGTTCAATCACGAACTCTACATCTCTTTCTGGAGGTAATCCAGCAGATCTTCTGGAAAGACATCCGGGAATTCACATACTACCAGAATATCCTGGATTTCCGGTATGATCCCTTCATAGATTCTGCCAAATGGTTTAGCTGGAGTAGCTACAGGGATGGACAAGAGAACCTCTTCATGGCCATAGCTCAACCTGATGGTTCTTAAATCAGTGTTGAGGATAGCTTTGTGCTGGGCTAACCAATTCATGCCCAGAATTACATCTATATCTTGGCCTTTCAGAATAATCATATTGGTGGGAAAATCCCGTTCACCCAATGTTACTAGCACATTGAAGGCCACTTCTTTAGTAGATATTTGTCCCCTGGGCGAATGAATAATAAACCCTTCCCCTGATTCAGTGCAAGGAATGCAATATGTTTCCACGAATTTCTTGCTTATGAATGTATGCAAAGCACCATAATCAAAGAGAATGACTATTGGGTGATTGTCCACAAGGAACGTACCCATCATAACTGGCTCTCTCTCCGGTGTAGTGGCCACTTGAGTGTAGTATATTCACCCAGTCTTCTTGATATTCTTGCCTACTGAATTATTTGCCATGTTTCCCTTGCCTTGATTTGAGCTCCCTGAGTTCTGATGATTGTTGGATTTATTCTGCCTCGGATATGGGCAGTCTTTGATGAAATGACCAGACTTCCCACAGTTGAAGCAGCCAGTTGAGGAACTAGGGAGGGCGGGGAAACGAGCACCAGGGGCACTCGGCTGACTTGTAGAAGTGGGGGCAGTGGCAGGGCGAATGAAGACAGGCTGTTTGAATGGGTAGGAGGGTGGGCAAGATGAAGAACGATTCTAATTAACAGGTCGGATTACCAACCTGGTTCGCTTTTCAGGTCCCTGATTGGACCTGTCACCTCTGAATCTTTTCGATTTTCCTTGGCCTATATTCTTAGCTTCTACTACCAGCGCTGTGCTGACAGCCCTGCTGTAAGTGAGATCTAGGCAGGTGGCCATTTTTATTTGAAGTCAGACGTTGAGGCCTCTCATGAAGCAATTCTTCTTTTTCAGGTCAGTATTTACTTGATCAATTGCATATTGGGATAGATGATTGAATTTGTTGAGATACTACATAACAGTATCTCCTCCTTGCTTGAGTCGCATGAATTCCTCCTGTTTCATGTGTAGCACTCCTTCTGGAACATAGTGCTCACGAAACGCTAAATTAAATTCATCCCACGTGACCTGATGTTCGGCCGGTTGAATGGCCACAAAATTTCCCTACCAAGTACTGGCAGGGCCTCTTGATTGTTGAGCAGCGAACAACGGCTTCTGGATTTCAGTGCAGCGGATTAGTCCAAATTTTTGCTCCATAACTCGTACCCATTCATTGGCTTCCAGAGGGTCTTCGACTTTAACGAAGAGTGGGGGACGGGTTTCAGAGAAGTCCAGGTATGAAGTCTCTCACGTGGTCCCTGCGGAGGAGCCCTTCCGCCTTATTGCTGAAATTGATTACCCGCCATTTCACATAAAAAGCGGGTATTGTCGACGGTCGCGTTGACCAAGGTAGCGATAGCCTCGGCCAATGTTGGCGGTACAAGCGGTGGATTGGGCATGTCTTCTCGACCATGGGAGGTACCCGCGCCGTCATGCGCACGAGTCCTTGATGGCATCTGAGGCAAAGAAATATTTGGGAAAAATATAACATGCTGATACATACCATCATTTTACATTACCAAGATGTAATGATATAGACTCAAATGTACAACATGACTTTATTACCTATTTTACATTAGTATTATATCTAAACTATACTACTCTAGTATTTATCGTCTTTGGTTGCTTCACTGTCTGTTGTAGGGGACCGCTCGTCAGCCAGGTTCATAGAAGGAGGGGGCTTAAAAGGTCCAATTCCCCACCAAGTCCTTCACCTGCTGTTCCTGAGGGTCCGGCTCCCATTGCAACAGGGTCAGCAGGCACGTCTGGGTGCAGTCGCGAATACAGTACATGGACTTCCTCATGTAAAGTATTGCAATACACCTGCAAGTTGTCAATGGCCGCACTAAGCTCTGCCACACAAGCACGAGCTTTGGCTTCCCGGTCCCAAGAAATCGAACGTGAATTGACAGCCCAATCGATTGCCAAATCCCGTTCAGCAAGCTCGTCCTGCAGATGTCTGATGTCAGCTCTCAGCTCATTCATACGCTGACCATCTTCTGCCCACACCCTGTTTTGGTGACGCAACTCCGTTCGTAGCTGCTCCACTTGGGCTTCTAGGTCTCCGATCGGATCAGTGCTGCCGCTGCTGCTCCCTTCATGTCTTGGAGCCAACTGATGCCGAGGTACGCAAATAGGTCCAGTGGACTTACGCGCGGTTTTCCTCGTACGAGGCGGCATATCTCCATAAGGGGGAAAACTTTATTAGTATAGTTTTTAAGCATGATGCATGCATAATTACGGAATCAACTTTCATTGATTCCCATCCTCCTATACATTGCACTCTATTACCTGGTCTTATAGGATGAATACTTCAGAAAGTAGTGAGATAAGAATGAAAGAAATTTTCTTAGATAAGCCTTCGAAAATTCTTTTTGAAATGCTTCATAATATCTGAAGAGATGGGCTTCACTCCGATACCAGCTGTGACGGAACCTCTCAAGTCATTAGGCCCACCTACAGTTGTCCTTGTCCAGCGGACCTCGGACAATCCTGTAGATGCACCTGATCACTCAACAACTTCGGTATCGGTATTCTTTACCTTTCCCAAGAGCATTTCACCCGTCACGCAGATATTACAACAAATCAGAGGAACGAATAAGCAGAAGCAATTACAGTAACTTAATTTACATTAGAATATAGAAAGAGTGTTATTATTACAGACCAGCGGTATATGAGTGCAGAAGTATTATTATTACAAACTCGGGAGGCAAAAACCACTCCCGTATAAAAGTATAATGTTTTTAAAAGGAGGACAACATCCTCCCGAGGCTTCACTCTTGAGATTCTTCCTTTGGCACCACCTTAGAGCAAATGCAACAAAAGTTTGCCGCTTCCTCCCATACAACAACATGGGTTTGAAAACCCTGAGTACGAAGTGTACTTTTGCAAGTCTTACCCGTCAAAATAAAAGACTCTCAAGGATATGCTGACTTGAGGGAGTCAAGGTAAGGCTTAATCAAGAATCAAGGCTCTGTTTGCAAAAATGCTTACTAATAGTGGATCCTTAAAAATCCAGTTTTATTAGCAAGTTAAGTCATTACCTTAATCTAGAGTTCTTTCTACCCTAGTTCAAGCACTTGGCCTATACTATCCATCCTTTATCATCCCTTTAAATTTACTGGAATGCTACATGTAAGTCACTGACTAAGTCTTCATGTCCGAGAAGTAACGGCGATCCGAATCGATTAATACTCAGCTGAGGATCTCCAATCACACGACAAATGTAGCACTTAACCCTTGCATATGACAACTCGCCACCGGGGTTCTTAAGACCAGATCGGGTCCATGCCAATCGAGAGCATAGATACCCCATCATCTAGCCTCTTGCCACGGAGGGTACACGCTACTCTCGCCATCTCTCCACTCGCATTGCGTGTTGTCCTATTCTGGTATTAGTCTGCCGAGGCAAAGCTTACCCATGATGAGTCATGTGACCAGTTAAAGGGTCCTCGGTCATCAGGCCACATCGACACGGTCCTTAATCGACTCAGACGGAGACACTACATCGAGACTCTCTTCTCGTGCAAGTCACCCGCCTGATCTCAGCTTTATCATTTCAAACCCAAAGTTTGGTACCTGATAGAGGTACATCTTTTCCGATGTTGAACCCATCAAGGCCCTGATGGATCCACCATCAAGTTTTATTTTTGAAAACACCCCATCCCACTTGAAGCGTCATATTTTGTCAAAACAAAACATTTTGTTTTTCTAGAGCAAGACTAAGCATCAGAAAAACCTTTTCATAAAACAGGTGATCAAGGAAAGGTAATCAATCTTCCAAGGAAGGAAATGCATCAACTGGTTAGCACACAATTCCTATCACCTAATGCATCAATCAATTGAGAAAGATTTTAAAATAGCAAGGAGGTGGCAAATGCACTGGGGCTTGCCTCGTGTTATAGGAGAGTCGGGCTCTGCTCCACAAATATCAAAATATAAGCAGTTCCCGGTAGGTGGGTCTTCAGGTGGTGGTGGTGCAACTCCTTCTTCTTCAACCACTACTTCTTCCTCGTTCTCTATTTATAATCATATATAACCATGAATGTTCATGTAATGCTTATGAAAATGCAGTAATAGAAAAGGTTTATCAAGTTGTATCTTGAATACAACTTTCCTTCACGGTACTCCAGGAAACTAGGGTTTTTGGAGTCAGTTCTTCATTTGAGAGGGCAGACATTACCTAGAAGACTAGTGTTTTAGGTTTAGGGATCAAACAATGTCCAAAGCAAGTCAAACTTCACACAAGGTTTCTAAATATTACTTTAAGATTATCCAAAAAGTTTGGTGCTTTTTGGAGTTATTAATTAATTTCTAAAATTTCAGGAGTATAGGTTTTAGCCCTTTTTAATACTAAATAATTCCTAGTTTGGACTAAAAATCCTAGAACTATTTTTATTAAATACTATAGAAATTTAGTAGTCCAGCAAAATTGGTCTTATATTTTTAGCATTTTCTTAAAATTTTCTATGGATTTCCTAAGTCTGGCAGAAAAAAGAAAAAGAGAAAAGGTCAATAGTACTAGGCTCAATTCAACCCGAGCCAGCCCAATACCGGCGGAATGCGCCCGCGCACGCGCCCTCGTTGGCGTCTTTGCACATAGACTCCTGGCTGTTCGAATAACTCGTAAAGACTCCTCCCTACTGTATCTCTTTCTCACTGACATTTCCAGTAAGAACCCTCCCCTTTCTATTATTTACAACACGTGATCCCCGACGGTGGACGGCGACAGGTCGAGCTCTGGCGAGCTTGTACTGGCCGGAATAGGCAACGACCAGCCCTTTCCTCTGCTTGACACCCAATTCAACCCCTGACGACTATTTCCCCTCACTTAATTGCAAGACTCTAACGCCTAATCACTCTGTCCATGGTGACCGCGCAATCCAGGGACAATTCAAAGTGTTCCCGTCGATCTACTTCGGTTCAGTGCAATTGGTTGGGCCGATGAGCTTCAAGAGCACATAGGAATGCTACAACAAGAGCAAGGAGAACATGATCGGACCTGTGGAGCGCTGACCGTGGTGAGCTCACACACGCGGTGTTCTGGACCGATTTGGGGGAAATCCCAAATTGGGGCTCTCTGGTGGATAATCGGAGGCACGGGTGGGTGCGTTGAGTGCTTGACTACATGGCAGAGCCGATGGCGCGCTCAATTTATAGGATTCGGGGGCGGTGGCTCGTGAATTTGGATTGGCGTGCTGGCGGCCAGAGAGAGGAGATGAGTCACCGCGGTGATCTACTGTGGCGATCACAGAGCAATGAGCTATGGCAGTCACTGGGCAGTCACTACGGCTCGCGACGACGCGATAAATATCCTAAGACGTGGCACAACCATGGTGAATGGCGTACATGCTGGTGACGGCCGCTCGGCCACGTCGCCGGCGCGAGTGGATGAGTGACAGAGCGCACAGTGCCTCCAAGTTCATCCACGACAAGATCTTTTACCCGGGGATCGTTATCCGTGTTTAACTAGGCGCAAATCGCGGCGCTGGCGCGAATCCGAGTGCAAGGTCGCCGGTGGCGAGGTGCACTGCACCTGTGATCTTAATCAGTGTATTGTACCATCGCAATTCTATTGAGTCGGTCTGACAGAGCGTTTTGCAGCGCAATTTGCTTCAAATTTCATGTATTGACTTGACCACCTCTCTGTATCAAAGTTGTAGCCCTACAATCCAGCTACAATCTTGCTATAGTAACCATGCTCAAACATCACTGGATTATCTTCAAAAGAGCTCTCCAAGTTCACCCTAAACCACAGTCAGTAAGATTTCAGCTACATATTGTTTATAGGGTGCTTTTTGCAAATGGGTCCAAACTCCACTATTCACTTGCAAATCTTCAAATGTGTGAAACATATGATTTATGGTGCTCTAATACTTTGGTTTTTGCACTTGGATCCAAAAGTGCACAAAATTTACACTTAACCCCCTAGGGTTCTAGTTTAGGGTTTTCGAGGGATCTTTTCAGGGTTTTTAGCACTTTAGGGTTTTGGTGTCACTAAAGTTCTTCAAATGTGATATCTTATGACCATGTTTCATATCTTTTGAGGATTTACAATAATTGGGCTTCACTAATATCCATAAACCCAGATTTAGGGTTAAGTACTTTACACTAGGGTTAACCACACATCAAGTCATATCAGTACAACATTTTTGAAATTTTTACCTAGTGAATGCTCTCTAGGTGTGATAAACACATGATATGCTAATGTTCATGATGTTATGCTCAAGTTTTAGTGACAGTAACACCAGGGGAGTTACATTCTCCCCAACTGAACTTGTTTTGCTTTTGCAATAACTTGGTCAAAGGTTTGGCTAAGACTCCATAGCCTTTCACAAACTTTTTATAATAACTAGTGAGACCCAGAAATCTCCTTAGTTTAGTAATATTCTAAGGTATTGTAACACCCTAAAATCCTATTTTGGTATTTGAGAAAAAAAATTAATAAGATTTACAATTTAAAAGTGTATTTCTAATAAGTTTATCAATTGAAATATTTTCCTAAAGTTAAATAAAAAGTTAATATAAATTTTGGCTATGTATTTGAACTATTTTTCCCAACTAAACAATATGGTGAGGTATTTTACATAAATCATGCCTTATTGAATTATATGTTTTTTGGCATGGACAAAGCAATCAATATAAATAAATATATAATTTATACTTGCATTGTCATGCTGGGATTTCTGTTTGATGCATCAAATATATGCTTGAAATTCAGAATCAAACTTAGGATTGAAATGAGAAAGGAAATTGGAATGAAGACACTTATTACTGGAATTAAATAAAGGGGAAGGAAAAAAATACTAATATAAAAAAATAGTGGCGTTTACATTCATAAATTGGATCTTATTTTGATACTGGGGATCTGAACTTCAAAATAGGAAATTTGAATTTGAATTGAATGTTGTAAACTTGAAAAAGAGAATAAAATAGAAATAAAAAAAGGAAGAGAATAAACTAAAACGGATTCAGCCCAAGTTCCTCACCGCGACCCACTTTCTTTTCCTCTTTCCCCTCCCCAGCCCACTTCCACTGCAGTCCCGCGCGGCCCAAGCCAGCCTCTTCCCCCTTTTCTTTTGTTTTGGTCACTGCGACGTGGGCCCTAGACTGCAGCTTCCTCCCATATGCGCGGGTCACGGCTCGATGGGACTGACTGGCGGGCCCATGTGGCCAGGCTCTTGCCAAGTCCCCGCGGCGTGGGACCCCCCTCCGCAACCCCGTCTCTACCGCCATGACGCAGCTACACCAACGAACCCCGACGAATTTATAGGGGCTGAGCACCGCTCGTGGAGCGGACTTCAACGGCTCAGCTAACCCCTGCCCAGTTCTCGCGCCTATATGAGTGTCCTTGACCTCGCCCTTCCTTGCGCACTTAATCCACCAGCGTCCCCACGAGAGCGCCTGCGTCAAATGCCATTACCGCCGCAAGGGAGCAGTAGAGAGAGAGAACCACGGGTTCTGGCGCTGGCGGCGTATTGTGGGGCATTGGTGACCACCCTGATCGCGCGGTGAAGTGGCGCTGTGGTTCCAGACAGCGGCCGGGTGCCCTCACCTCAGTCGTGCGTCGCGGCGGATTCGGCGCCGACCCGTGTTCTTCCCCTGCCGTGGACCCGCTCGACCTTCACGAATTACTCCGGTATGATGCCCTCCATCGACCTCACTACCCATATGCAGTAGTTTACGCCCCTCGGATCGATTCACGACAGCCAGAGTAGAGTTTTGGGTGTGATCCGGCAATGGACCACCGTGGTCCAGGGCGCCGCCGTGTTTTACGAGAACCAGAGAAGAAGACACGATGTTGGTCGTTGAACGTGTGATGGACGGCCACGATTAAATCCAGTTTCCCCTTTCTCCCGATTGGATCGCGACCGTTGGATCTTTCACCGACGGTGTCGATTAGATTAAGTGTACCGATTCGGGGTATCCCACCTGGAGCGCTAGATCGGAATCCAAGGGCCACGATCGCTTACCGCTTCATTATAATGTCGATCTGATCCGAGCCATCCATGTTTGATCTGGCGGCCCACAATAACGGATACCCCTTCACCATGGTTAAAATACAAAAGAGCCCTTACTAAGTGACAAATAGATCCCGCGGTCCAGTCCTGTGTCAGCCTGAGTCTTGGACTCTTTTTCACAAGCGCCCCTGCTGTTATCAGATATTGAGGCTCAGTTCAGAGATGATTAAAAACAGAGAAATAATTATAGATAATCGTTTTTAATACAAAAATAAATCTAGAAACTTGTAAAATGCATAGAAAATTCATTTTAGCTCCAAATTGATCCATTCAACTTTCTAAATTTTTGTAATATTAATATCTGTCATTTAGAGTCTCTGTTTTGACATGAAAACAGTAAGAGAATTAATTTCTCATTTAATCCTATTTCAAGCATATTAAACCTTTGGAAATTCATAACTTAAAATCTATAACTCCAAAATTAATGATTCCTATTCCTAGAATCTTATTTTAATATGTAGATTATTAACATGTATTTTGTTCTTATGTTTGGTGTGATGTTAATTTTGCCTGTACACTATTTGTTTGTATTGCTACGTTTAGCAGTGAGGACACGAGTCATCTGAAAAGCAAGTTGGTACCTGGAATCTCAAGTCCCAGGCAAGTTGTGCCCTTGACCACTTTTTACCCAATAATGTTCTTTAATATCATTTATTCATGCATAGGTTAATTTTGATGGGACCCAATAGGTTACCCTAGATTGTTTATCTTATTACCTTGTTTACCCCTGAATCACTTGGGTAGTTTGCTATTGCTTTACATGGATTTGGGATAATTATTTATCATATCTATGTTCCAGTTATTTTGTTATTCTATTTATGTTCATGTCAAGATCATTAATGTTAATTGGAACATAGAGCTTAACTTGAGAAACACATGCCACCACAAGGGTTTATGGACGCCCTTGGCTGATTAATTAGGAAAGCTAGTGGAGGACTACCTTACCCGAAAGGGGCAAGGGCAGTAGGGGAGTGGTCAGTGTAGGGAGGTCCTTGGTTGATTTTGCTGCGATGGCGGTCAGGCAAGAACCCTGCATTGGAGCTTCCTATAAACTGTAGCGGGTTTTCTGAAGCTAGTGGAACTTTGTAAAGGCCTCGTAGTGTTACCCTGCCTCGCCTCCTCGGTAGAGGTGTATGGGAAGTCGCGATCCCTTGGAAGATGGGTAACATGACTTGTGGGTAAAGGGTACCACCTCTACATAGTGTAAAACTGGTATACTAGCCGAGCTCACGGTCATGAGCAGCTCAGGACTCTCTGATGATTAACTTATGGAACTAAATTCAATTTGTCATATGCATTGCATCGCAGGTGATGTTGTTACTTTTGTTCTACTACTTAATTGGGTTGGTATTTACTTATACTTAGTAATTGCTAATAAAATTTTGACCAACTTTAAAAGCAATGCTCAGCTCTAACCATCCTCTTTGGTAAGCCTTACACTTCACGTGAGCTCCCACCTTCGGCGAGTTCATGCACATTATTCCCCACAACTTGTTGAGCGATGAATGTATGTGAGGTCACTCTTGCTGTCTCACACCCCCCACAGGTCAGGAACAGGTACCACAGGAGGAGGCGCATGGAGGATGCTGTGACGAGTTCATGAGAGGTCTAGGTCATCGTCTCCCAGTCAACTTTGGGTTGCTGGACCGTTGTCTCCTTATAATGTAATTATTTATTTATTTATTTTGTATAGAACTCTTATTATATAGTAAAGATGTGACATTCGATCCTGTGCCATGATTCATCATATGTGTGAGACTTGGTCGTCCCAGCACACCTGGTGATTATGTTCGCGCCCGGGTCTTGGTGCCCCTGAAATCCGGGTGTGACAGAAGTGGTATCAGAGGAATGTTGACTGTAGGACGAAACCTAGATAGAACTGGACAACCAATATTTACTTACCTCTACTACTCTGATTCTTTCCTAAACTTCCCTTAATCTTTTCTCATCTAATTCCGCTTACTCTGATTATTCTTATCTTTTCTTTCTAAAGACAAATATGGATTTCACACTTTGAAATCTTGTGGCTAAAGTGACTTTTAGGAATAGGAGACCTAATCTTAGGAACAAAACAAAACTATTTTTATAGGTATCTATATGCTTGAATGCTTGTTCTTATGATACTTGTTTGATTTGGATCTTTGATTGAGTGTGATGAGTTGTGGAGTAATGTCCACATTTGCATCTACATATACATATAGGCATAAATATAAATAAATAAAATTCATAAGATAAAAAAAATCTAGATTATTCCTCATTAAAGTGTACCTATTTTAATAGATCCATCTTATCTTAAAAGATACTCTATTACCTTAGTAGATTCATCTTATCTTGAAAAAAAATTGTGTCATCCTAATAGATCTAACTGACCTCAAAAGATTCTACCTTATCCTTATGGATTTATCTTGTTCTAATAGGTATACCTACCCCACTCTATAGTAACAACCATGATCTAGCCTAAAATAAATAGATCTTATCTAGTTATACCAATCTGATCTAGATCCCACCTAATCTAACGTGAGCTAATCCAAATTGAGTTACTTAAGTAAGTTAGACATAAATTAGGCCCTGATTCTATAAACATATCTTACCCTAAATTAATACCTTGGACTAACTCGTCCGTAAACAACCACCTAACCTACATCATAGGTTGCCTAATCTAGATATCCTAAAAGCAAAGTAAAACTCTGTTTAAATCTAACTACCTCATGTACCCTAGCTATCCTAGCTATAGCCATATGTCCTCAACTCGGATGGCAACTCCAGGACTGAGGGCCACAGAAGACCAACCACGTCAAGGGAGGATAAGCACCAACTACAGTCTTCAAAGGGCAAAACGGAATCATCAGATGAGTCAAGAGCCACCATCCGTAATGGAATCTTTCTTTGCCCTAATCCTTGTTACCGCAGCCTTCTCTACTTCTGCCTAATAGCTAAACATAGTATACCCATGTATTCCTAATCATTTCCTTATTTAAATGACAAAAAAAAGTATATAGAAAACATTTGTGCTTAAAACCATTTAAAAAAACTCGAAGCTAAACTGCAACCAAATATTTGGCTTTCTATATTCCTTTTCTTACAAATCTCGAGGACGAGATTTCTGTTAAGGGGGTAGAATTTGTAACACCCTAAAATCCTATTTTGGTATTTGAGAAAAAAATTAATAAGATTTACAATTTAAAAGTGTATTTCTAATAAGTTTATCAATTGAAATATTTTCCTAAAGTTAAATAAAAAGTTAATATAAATTTTGGCTATGTATTTGAACTATTTTTCCCAACTAAACAATATGGTGAGGTATTTTACATAAATCATGCCTTATTGAATTATATGTTTTTTTGGCATGGACAAAGCAATCAATATAAATAAATATATAATTTATACTTGCATTGTCATGCTGGGATTTCTGTTTGATGCATCAAATATATGCTTGAAATTCAGAATCAAACTTAGGATTGAAATGAGAAAGGAATTCGGAATGAAGACACTTATTACTGGAATTAAATAAAGGGGGAAGGAAAAAAATACTAATATAAAAAATAGTGGTGTTTATATTCATAAATTGGATCTTATTTTGATACTGGGGATCTGAACTTCAAAATAGGAAATTTGAATTTGAATTGAATGTTGTAAACTTGAAATAGAGAATAAAATAGAAATAAAAAAAGTAAGAGAATAAACTAAAACGGATTCGGCCCAAGTTCCTCACCGCGACCCACTTTCTTTTCCTCTTTCCCCTCCCTAGCCCACTTCCACTGCAGTCCCACGCGGCCCAAGCCAGCCTCTTCCCCCTTTTCTTTTGTTTTGGTCACTGCGACGTGGGCCCTAGACTGCAGCTTCCTCCCATATGCGCGGGTCACGGCTCGATGGGATTGACTGGCGGGCCCATGTGGCCAGGCTCTTGCCAAGTCGCCGCGGCGTGGGACCCCCCTCCGCAACCCCGTCTCTACCGCCATGACGCAGCTACACCAACGAACCCCGGAGAATTTCTAGGGGCTGAGCGCCGCTCGTGGAGCGGACTTCAACGGCTCAGCTAACTCCTGCCCAGTTCTCGCGCCTATATGAGTGTCCTTGACCTCGCCCTTCCTTGCGCACTTAATCCACCAGCGTCCCCACGAGAGCGCTTGCGTCAAACGCCATTACCGCCGCAAGGGAGCAGTAGAGAGAGAGAACCGCGGGTTCTGGCGCTGGCGGCGTATTGTGGGGCATTGGTGACCACCCTGATCGCGCGGTGAAGTGGCGCTGTGGTTCCAGACCGCGGCCGGGTGCCCTCACCTCAGTCGTGCGTCGCGGCGGATTCGGCGCCGACCCTTGTTCATCCCCTGCCGTGGACCCGCTCGACCTTCACGAATTACTCTGGTATGATGCCCTCCATCGACCTCACTACCTATATGTAGTAGTTTACGCCCCTCGGATCGATTCACGGCGGCCAGAGTAGAGTTTTGGGTGTGATCCGGCAATGGACCACCGTGGTCCAGGGCGCCGCCGTGTTTTACGAGAACCAGAGAAGAAGACACGGTGTTGGTCGTTGAACGTGTGATGGACGACCACGATTAAATCCAGTTTCCCCTTTCTCCCGATTGGATCGCGACCGTTGGATCTTTCACAGACGGTGTCGATTAGATTAAGTGTACCGATTCGGGGTATCCCACCTGGAGCGCTAGATCGGAATCCAAGGGCCACGATCGCTTACTGCTTCATTATAATGTTGATCTGATCCGGGCCGTCCATGTTTGATCTGGCGGCCCACAATAACGGATACCCCTTCGCCATGGTTAAAATGCAAAAGAGCCCTTACTAAGTGACAAATAGATCCCGCGGTCCAGTCCTGTGTCAGCCTGAGTCTTGGACTCTTTTTCACAAGCGCCCCTGCTGTTATCAGATATTGAGGCTCAGTTCAGAGATGATTAAAAACAGAAAAATAATTATAGATATTCGTTTTTAATACAAAAATAAATCTAGAAACTTGTAAAATGCATAGAAAATTCATTTTAGCTCCAAATTGATCCATTCAACTTTCTAAATTTTTGTAATATTAATATCTGTCATTTAGAGTCTCTGTTTTGACATGAAAACAGTAAGAGAATTAATTTCTAATTTAATCCTATTTCAAGCATATTAAACCTTTGGAAATTCATAACTTAAAATCTATAACTCCAAAATTAATGATTCCTATTCCTAGAATCTTATTTTAATATGTAGATTATTAACATGTATTTTGTTCTTATGTTTGGTGTGATGTTAATTTTGCCTGTACACTATTTGTTTGTATTGCTACGTTTAGCAGTGAGGACACGAGTCATCTGAAAAGCAAGTTGGTACCTGGAATCTCAAGTCCCAGGCAAGTTGTGCCCTTGACCACTTTTTACCCAATAATGTTCTTTAATATCATTTATTCATGCATAGGTTAATTTTGATGGGACCTAATAGGTTACCCTAGATTGTTTATCTTATTACCTTGTTTACCCCTGAATCACTTAGGTAGTTTGCTATTGCTTTACATGGATTTGGGATAATTATTTATCATATCTATGTTCGAGTTATTTTGTTATTCTATTTATGTTCATGTCAAGATCATTAATGTTAATTGGAACATAGAGCTTAACTTGAGAAACATGTGCCACCATAAGGGTTTATGGACGCCCTTGGCTGATTAATTAGGAAAGCTAATGGAGGACTACCTTACCCGAAAGGGGCAAGGGCAGTAGGGGAGTGGTCAGTGTAGGGAGGTCCTTGGTTGATTTTGCTGCGATGGCGGTCAGGCAAGAACCCTGCATTGGAGCTTCCTATAAACTGTAGCGGGTTTTCTGAAGCTAGTGGAACTTTGTAAAGGCCTCGTAGTGTTACCCTGCCTCGCCTCCTCGGTAGAGGTGTATGGGAAGTCGCGATCCCTTGGAAGATGGGTAACATGACTTGTGGGTAAAGGGTACCACCTCTGCAGAGTGTAAAACTGGTATACTAGCCGAGCTCACGGTCATGAGCAGCTCAGGACTCTCTGATGATTAACTTATGGAACTAAATTCAGTTTGTCATATGCATTGCATCGCAGGTGATGTTGTTACTTTTGTTCTACTACTTAATTGGGTTGGTATTTACTTATACTTAGTAATTGCTAATAAAATTTTGACCAACTTTAAAAGCAATGCTCAGCTCTAACCATCCTCTTTGGTAAGCCTTACACTTCACGTGAGCTCCCACCTTCGGCGAGTTCATGCACATTATTCCCCACAACTTGTTGAGCGATGAACGTATGTGAGCTCACTCTTGCTGTCTCACACCCCCCACAGGTTAAGAACAGGTACCACAGGAGGAGGCGCATGGAGGATGCTGTGACGAGTTCATGAGAGGTCTAGGTCATCGTCTCCCAGTCAACTTTGGGTTGCTGGACCGTTGTCTCCTTATAATGTAATTATTTATTTATTTATTTTGTATAGAACTCTTATTATATAGTAAAGATGTGACATTCGATCCTGTGCCATGATTCATCATATGTGTGAGACTTGGTCCAAGCACACCTGGTGATTATGTTCGCGCCCGGGTCTTGGTGCCCCTGAAATCCGGGTGTGACAGGTATAGGCCAAGCCAGCATAGCTGTAGTTTTGGAATAGTCGGTAGCTACCCCTTCTCTGGATATTACATGACATTGAGTCCCTGCTAACTCATCCAGTATTTCATCTACTAGGGGCATAGGAAATCTGTTCTTGATGGTCATGTCATTGAGTTTTCTGCAGTCCACACAAAATTCCAACTTCCATCTTTTTTTGAACCAACAAGACTAGGATACAAAGGGACTCATGCTAGGCACAATTAGACCAGACGTTAATAGTTCTGAGACCTGCTTCTTTATCTCTGTTTTGTGCAAAGGTGAGTACCTATAGGGCCTTGAGTTCACAGGTACATGTCCTGGTACCAAAGAAATATGATGATCATAATCTCTGGAAGGAGGCAAACCAGTAGGGACAACAAAAATATCCTCAAACTCCAGCTGCAACCTTTGTAACTGCTCAGGGACTACTGCTTCTTTCTTATCCACCACTTGCTCCAGCATAACCAAAGCCCAAACCTCATTGCCTTCCAACCATTTATTCACTTGTAGAATGGAAATTTGTGGAACCTCCTTCTGCTGACCCACATCTCCTCTTAGCTGAACAATCACTCCCTTGTCCACAAATGTGAGCACATTCTGCAGCCAATCACATTGCATAGGGCTATGCTTTTTCAACCAATCAAAACCCAAAATCAGGTCATACACATCCAACTCCAATACCCTCAGAGTAGTAGTGTAGGTATGACCCCTAGACCACCACTCCAGATCAACCACCTTCTTGTCACTCCTCATCTTTTCTCCATTAGCCACCTTCATCTCCATTGCTGCACAATTTTGCACAGGCAAGCCCATTTTATCCACTAAGTTTTGACTGACAGAACTCAGAGAACTGCCAGAGTCTATCAGAACCACCAACATCTGGTTATGCATAAAACCTTGCACCCTCATACATCCATCACTTTCTATTCCACTGATAACATTTAGAGACAGTTTATACAATTCTTCAAGCCGCTTGTCTTCTGACTCTAGATGCTCCAACACAGGACCAGTCAACACCATGCCCATGTCTTCCACAGTTAAGGCATGCAACTAAGGCACCACCCTCTTGGGACACTTCCCTTGGTGACCTGGCTCAAACTTTTCACGACAAGTGAAACAAAGTCCATTAGCTCTTCTAAACTCCATGAGTTGCCTCTCCTTTGTTAGATCACCCAAAATAAATCCTCCATTATTGTCAGTCTTCATATTACTGCCCACAACCTTATTAGCAGTAATACTCCTCTTCATCTTCAACCTATTCTTCTCTAATATCTCCTGTTGCATATGAGCTAAAATAACTGCTCTATCCACAGACTATGGCAGATGACACATTACAGCCCCTTGTAATTCTGTCTTCAGTCCCTTCACAAATTGATTGACAAAAAAATCTCATCCATCCCCGGGTTGTGAACAGCAGTGGTATACCTTGCTTTGTCAAACTCTTGAGCGTACTCTTCAACTCCATTCTTCTGATATAGGGTCAGAAGATGTCTCATGGCCTTGGGATATTCTTCCACTCCAAATTTGGCCCGAACAGCTCTGCCAAACTGCATCCAGTTTCCCAGTCCCTGCCTCATCTTGTACACTTGAAGCCACCTCGTTGCATTCCCCTCCATGTGCATGGATGCTGATATTGCCCATAGAGCTTCCGGAACCTTATAAATGGTGAAGTAGTCTTGGCACTTGGCTAACCATATTCCAGGTTCCTTCCCTTGAAATCCGGGAAACAAATATTTGGGCAGAGATGGATGTCCTCGCCCTCCCATCACCTGATCTTCTTCTTCTCTTACTCTCTCCTGTTGTGGTTCTCCTCTTCTTTGGTTTGGATCACCTTGATCAGCATCCTCCCTTGATGATCCAGCACCATCTCCCTCCAAGTCCATTGCCATCATCTCCAAACGTAACTGCGCCACCACCTTGCCCGTCTCCTCCATCTGCCTTGCCAATATAGTACGCTCTTCGTCTGGCTTCCTTGCCACTGTAGCTGAGAGCTCGGCTTGTCCTTCCAGCCGATGGTGTCTAGCTTCCACTGAATCCAACTTCTTCACCACCCAATCCATCATCTTCATCATCTATTCCCACTTCTCCTCTCCCTTCTGCTCCACAGTTGCCATAGCCTCTAGCACGAGACGCGTTTGGACAGACGGTTTCACCATAGGCACCGTATTGACAGCTCCAGATTCGACCGTCCTCTGATACCAAATTTTCACGACCCGTGGCCTAAGGTTCGCCAAACCCTAGACATGTGCCGCGACAGCAGGATCCGACAGCTTCCCTAGTAAGCTTCGGTGGCGAGGAAGAAGAAATAGATAGGTTTGTGGCTAATCCTTTCTTATTCAATTCGTAATCTCTAACGGTTTATCAGTACAAGTATTATAGGCCATTAGATGGACCAGATTACAATCAAAGACAAAGCCACACAATGGCCCAGATTAACCCTAATGCTTCTAGAACCCCATAGATCTCTAGATCTACTACTACATCGAACTCACCTTTGCTTTGGTCGTTAAAAAGGGCGGTTCGAGCTTTAGCCCACAGCTGAAGGAGGTCACGAGGCCATGCTTTTATATGTTTGAGGTGTTGTCGAATCGGCCAGCATTGATGGCTACCGGAGATCTTGGCGGATCGCCCTTGTTGTTATGGACAGAGCTCGAAGAAGCCCCCCTGCGACAACGGGCCCACCGATCAGTGGCTTGGGGCACAAGGATTCCACGCGGTGTGAGGCTGACGAGCGGGCGCCCATTGTCGATGAAGCACGGGTGCAAGCGACGTGGGCCGAGCACGGGAAATGGGCTGGAATGGGGGAGTTGTGAGAGGAAGAGAATAGTGCCCACGATGGGAATTGATGTGGGTCGATCACAGAGGACTTCGGCCCAGGCGTCAGGTAGTGCTTCTCTTCTGTTTTTAATTCCTATTTCAAATTAAAATTTGATTCAAGTTTTGAATTTAAACTTCAATTAAAATGCACAACATAAAATTCTAGCACAAAGATATTTTTGGATTTATATTAATATTTTTAACCACATGATTCAAATATAAACCACATACACATATTTTGTTCATTTATTTCAAAGAAGTCATTATTTTGAATGTATAATCATCTTAAGGATTTATCCAAGGTTTAATGTTTAAAACTTATTTAGTTTTATAGGAAGATGTTTGGATAATATTTTATCAGGATTTCTTTAGTTAAATATCTTAAATTGTTAATTATATAGTTCATGAGAGGAACACTCCCATCTTTTCATAATTTTATTGTCTATTCGTTTCTATGTTTCTAGTTCCAATTTTTTTGAACACCACTATTTTGGACAAACTTTTATGAATCCCAAAATTAGGATTTTGGTGTTACAAAAAGAAAAGAAAAGGGGGTGAAAGACTAATGTGGGCCAACTTCCACTTGGGCCTAATAGACCCCACTTCCCTGCACACCCCACCGAGCCCAACTGGGTTCATGCGGACTGATGGACCCGCCTCGCCAGTCGCCCCACACACCATGTGCCGCCCTCTCACTCACGCTGACTTATGGCCCCCATCTTTTAGATCTTCCATCTCCCTCTTATTCGTTCCAGCAAAACCGAAACCCGTAGTCATCAGCCGCGCTCCGCGGCGTGCCCCCATTCCAACTGGTTGCCGAATCCTACGGGGCATACGCTGGGCCCCAGACCATAAATACCTAAGGCGCACCTGCGTCTGCCCCCGCGAAGTCAAGCCGTAATCACCCACCTTGTGCCGAGGAAGCCAAACGAGAAGCACCGAGTTGGGGGAAATAGGAGATGTCGACGCAGTTGAACTCGTGGAGAAGCGGAGCATAGACCTTGCGGGGTGCGTGGAAGTGATCACCGAGCTATGGCGAACTCGCCTATGGCGGTGGTTGATGTTGGGGACCTCTATGACCGCGAGGATTTCACGCCGGAGTATAAACGTCGCCGCGGGACCGCCCTTCGTCATGGTCAGGGTTCCCTGCTGCATTAAACACTGGTGAGTTGTCCCTAACCTATTCGCAAGGAGTTCTACGTTGGGTTGCGCCAGGGTGGTATATGGGATGGTTCACTGGGCACCCGGATTGATGGTCGCTGGGGCCGCGCAGCTGCGGTCCGCACACGCCATGGAGCTGGGCAGTCGAGGTAAGAAGAAGCATCCCTAGTCATCGATCCATGTGTTGGCGGCCATGATTAGATATTGGGCATAACCTTTCGGTGAACAGATATGGGCCATGGATAGGCTATCCAAGGGTCTACAATGGGGAATCGTGTGGTCGCATGACAGCCGCTCATCCGAGATCGATCGGGCGAGCTTGTATACTGGTTGAAAACTATGGAGATCTAATCCTGGTCTTCAATCATTGATTGGACGGTTAGGGTTTCCCCGTACCCCTTCGGCGTGTGGAAGTTAATAAAGAACCCCTTGACTAATGAAATAAACCCGCCATCCCTCTCTGATTGAATACAATTATGGTTAGGTCCTCGGATTTTACAAAACAGCCCCTGATAGTTATAAAGTATTTCTGGAAATTGTTTTTGCTATAAAAATAAATCTAGAACTTTAGAAAATTCATATCTCCTTCGTTTTAACTCTGATTTGATCGATTCCAGTTGTGTTATATTCATAAAAACATTTCCTTCGCAGTAAACAACATTGTTTTATCATATCACATGTTTTAAAGAGTAGATAAACACATGTTTAACTTATGATTGAACTTGCTAATCAAAGTTAAGATATTATTTTAATTCCCTACAAGTATACTTTGAATAAAATATGATATCCAATCAATTTATAACTTATACTAAAATAGAAGTAATTATTTCTCTAATGTTTTTCTCACATGATATATATAGAGTATATTTTTACTATTTAATCCCCTAAAACTTCGGAAAACTATATCTTTTAACAGTAACTCCGAATTTAGTGATTTTCGAAACCGCGATCTCATTATGATGCGTAGAACATTATTATGCAGTTTGTTCTTACATTTGGTGTAATGTTAATTTTGCCTATACCATGTTTTTTATATTGCTACGAATAGCGGTGAGGTCACGAGAATCTGAAGACCAAGTTGGTACCTGGGAATCTCGAGTCTAAGGTAAGTTGTGCCCTTGATCACTCTTCTTTACCTAAAAATGTTCCGGTTAATCATTGTTACATGCTCAGGTTAATTTGATGGGACCTAATAGGCTTCCCTAGCATTGTTTATCCCACACCTTGCAGGCAAAAGAACTATTTGGTAGTTTTGCTATTCTCTACCTGGTTTTGGAAAATTAATGTTATATTATGATCATGTTCCAGTTATGCTATTGTTATAATGATTATTCATGACAAGATCATTGTGTTAATTGGAACATGGAGCTTAACTTGAGATATCCGTGCTACCACAAGGGTGGAATGGGATGCCCTTGACTGATTAATTTGGAAAGCTAGTGGAGGACTACCTTATCCGAAAGGGGCAATGGCGGTAGAGGACCTACGTATAGTGAGGTTCTCTGGTCGATCATACTGCGATGGCTTTCGGACGAGGAATTCCTATACTGCCCTTTTCAGAACCGTAGCGGGTTTTCTAAAGATAGTGGAACTTTGTAAAGGCCTCGTAGTGGATCCCTAGCCATTCACCTCGGAAGTGTCTAAGGGCCTTGCAAACCCTGGCTAGATGGGATACACGACTTGTGGGTAAAGGGCACAACCTCTGTGGAGTGTAAAACTGGTATATCAGCCGTGCTCACAGTCAAGAACGACTAAGGACTCTCGCATGATTAGTTTATTGAACTAAACTTAATCTGTCATATGCATTGCATTGTGGGTGTTATTATTAATTGTGATATCTTATTTAATTGGGTTGGTATCTACTTATACTTAGTAACTGCTAATAAAACTTTGACCAACTTTAAAAGCAATGCTCAGCTTTAACCATCTCCTTTGGTGCCTTACACTTCACATGAGCCCCCACTATTAGTGAGCTCATGCATATTATTCCCCACAACTTGTTGAGCGATGAATGTATGTGAGCTCACCCATACTATACTCACATCCCCCAGGTCAAGAACAGGTACCGCAGGATGAGGCACATGAAGGATGTTGTGATGAGTTCGTGAGTGGTCTAGGTCGTCGTCTCCTAGTCAACTATGGTTGTTGGATCGTTGACTTCATATGATGTAATTACTTATCTATTTTGTACAAAACTTCGATATATATTAATGATGTGACATTCGTTTCTATACCATGAGTCAACATATGTGTGAGACTTGATCCTAGCACACATGTGAATCGCACTCGGGTTTGCCCCCTAAATCCGGGTGTGACACTACGTAGTGATACCCTGCCAAGCCACCTAGGTAGTGGTCAATGGGGAGTAGCGCTCTTCGGGTAGAAAGGGAATCACGGCTCGTTGGTAAAGTGTGCCACCTCTGCATTGTGTTAGAAACTGGTATATCAGTCGTGCTCGCGGTTATGAGTAGCCATGGAAGCTCCTTTGATTAGATTAACTCTAGATACTTTTATGATGATGCTTAATGATAATGATTATCTTTATGGTATTTCAGTATTTCCTCTTGGAGGGAGTGACACTTGGGTAATAACTTGGGATTATTACTAAAATTTTGATTTCTACTAGTAATAAATACCTGACCAACTAAAAGCAACTACTTTAACCTTAACTCCACATACAACTAGTCCACTCTACCTAAACGGGACACTTGCTGAGTACATTGATTTGTACTCACCCTTGCTTTAAAAACCACCCCACCCCAGGTTGTCCCCATTGCAATCAGTGCTCAGGAGAAGATGAAGGCAACATGGAGGACTTTTAGGAGTTTCAGGACTTCGATGAGTTCTAGATGTGTTTAGTGGCAAACCTCCAGTCAGCTGCCTGTGAAGGCCTTATCGTACTACATTTTGTATTCGCACTTTCATTTATGTTTAAGTTAATGACTCTGTGGATGTCTTTGACGTATTGATGTAATAAAGTACTATTTCTGCTATTATTTTGAGCAATGTGTGATGATGTCCAACTATGTAATCGTTGTGTACGTGAGTTTCTGATCCTGGCACGTACATGGTTCGCATTCGGTTTGCCTTCCAAAACTAGGCGTGATAAGAAGCCCCTGAGCAGCAGCAGATTGGTGAAGGCAAGTGTCCTCTGACCTATTATATTTATTTACTTTATAATTCACTGTCCCGCATACTATGATTAACCTAAGGATTTATTAGCTTTCTATTTATCCTGTCCTTGATTACCTTTTTGGGTTGGGCTATTACGATCAGCTACATGCTAGTGCTTTACTTTAATCAACGAACATGATGAGAATAACTTTATGATACGATGATTCATTCTGATTATGATTATGAGCTTGTGGCATTTTAGGGGGCTCGGGCTATTTATCAAGTACCTCTCCGTAAGGACCTGTTCATTGAGAGACCACCCTGGACAACAGTACAAACATGAGGGTGGTATTGGACGCCCTTAGCTGATTAATTGGAGGAACCTGAGGGTGTAGTTTGCTTCGTTGTGTGTCGTCAATGGGGGATGGGGCATAGTGCTTGCTCTGTTAATGGTGGGTGCTGAGGTTCATTCGATTTGGTTTTGTTAGTCACCCACCTTAGGGAGGAGTACCGTGTTTATACGACTGGCGAAACCTAACGGGCATCTACACACCAGGAGAATCTTTGTAAAGGCTATATAGTTAATCCCTAGCCATTCACCTCGGTAGTGAAGGTCTGGTCTTGCAAACCCAGACTGAAAAGGGATCACAACTCGTGGGTAAAGTGTGTGACCTCTTTAGAGGGTTAGAAATTTATATATCAGTCGTGCTCACGGTTAAGAGCAGCCTTGGGATCCTTTTTTATTAGAGATACTCTGGATACATTTATGTTGATGGTTTAATGATGATGGCTATACTTATGATGTCTGGTACTTTCCTACTTTCCTCTCTGAGGAGGTGCTTTCTTTTGGGAATATCAACTTGGGATCGATGATAAAACTTGACTTCTACTAATGATAAATACCTAACAAACTAAAAGCAACTGCTTTGAGCTTAACCCCACATACAGCTAGTCCACTTCAACCAAACGAGACATTTGTTGAGTACGTTGATGTGTGCTCACCCTTGCTTAAACACCAAACACCAGGTAGTCCACATTGCAACCATTGCTCAGGAGAAGAAGAAGGCAACGAGGAGGACTTTCAGGATTTTCAGGACTTCGAGGAGTTCTAGACTAGATTAGCAGAAAACCCCAGTTAGTTGCATGTGAAGGCCTTATCTTACTACACTTCATTAAGCACTTTGATTTATGTTTAATTTAATGACTATGTGGATGTTTCAGACATCATGATGTAATAAAGTGACTCTTCTTTACGCTATTATTTGAGCACTGTGTGATGATGTCCAATTATGCAATTGATGTGTACGTCAATTTCTGATCCTGCACGTACATGGTTCGCATTCGCTTTACCTTCCAAAACCGGGTGTGACACAAAGGTTTGTGAAGGTTGGCCCTCAAAAAGGCCTCTTCGCGAGACCCTCGTTAGAAGTCTTCTATCATTGCTGCCTCGATGATGTTGGGGATGCAATTTGATAGTCACCTAGAGGGGAATGAATATGTGACACCTAAAAAATCACAACTTAACACAAACTTGAATATCAAATTATGAGTTAGCTTAAAATTAGATCCAAGGGTGTGAGAGAAGAAATATGTTCTTGCACTTGATTGTTCTTCTCGATTGTAGAATTATGACTAGAGCAGTAACAAAAGTGAAGATGAAGAACTTAGAATAAGAAAGGAAGAATAAATCACAGAAGATCAAGCACACAAGGCACGGTGATTTGTATCGTGGTTCGGTCAAGCCTCAAATGTTTGCCTACTCCACATTGTGGTCTCCCAAAAGACAAGAGTTGCACTCAAGCCTTCTCAAGTCATCCAGTGATCAACTTGAGGCCACAATTCTTTCTTATAATTTCTCCTTGGAAGGAACTCCACAGATCGGAGTCTCTTGAAGCCGTATATAGTTCAAAGGGAGCAACAACTCCAAGAATGCGAGAGGGAGGAGTATAACGCACACAATAGCACAAGAACAACACCCAAAGAATAAGAGCACGAGCGCAAGCAGCACCACAACTCTATCTCACAGAAATATACACTCGGATCACCTAGGCGTGTTTCTCTAATGCGTAGGAATGAAGTGCTAGCTCCTGAGTGACTTGGTGTGTTGATGAGGCCTGTTAGAGGGGCTATTTATAGCCCAAAACCCCCAACTAGTTGTTGCTTGTTTCCTCCAAAAAGTTATGTAGTGGCGCACCAAACTGGTTCGGTGCACCAATAGACCGGGAACAGTAGTAAACACTTTGGGATCCAGATTGGTGACTTCTATATTTGGTTGGTACCGAACCAATTCGGTTTGCCACCGAACCACCACGTGTCAGCCACTCATTGAAGTAGCCATTGGCGCCCGAAGTAGTTGTAATCGCGAGGTTCTATGCAGCACCGGACCAGTACTATAGAAGGTTTGATTATTTTTAGAGGAAAACCCCAAAGTTGAGCAGTTCGTATATGAAGGGTTTCGTGCATCAAACCCAGGGTTTGTTGTGCTAGGACCCCAATGCCTCCTAAAGGGCTCCTTGGACACACAGTTCAGTGCACCAGCGGACCGGTACAATGAGCCCTAGAACAACCTAGACTTGGCTCTTTTGAGTGAATCTTCTACACTTCCATTCCACTAGTCTTGGAAGCTATTCTATGACTTAGACAAACATATTTAGAGTATGTTTGACATGCCTAAGTCATAGTTTCATACCTTTAGCTTATCTCCCTCTTGGAATCCCTGTTTGAACTCAAAGCAAGTCCAAAACGACACTTTTGCTAGAAAATGAGTTAAAGAGCAAACCAAAGTGCCAAAATCATTCTAATAGGTGTATGCAATATATTCAAAGGTTCAAACCTCACTATGTTACCCTTTACAAAACGTCGCACTTCCGGGCCTTGTTTGGGCTCATTTGGACTTGGATTCTTCAATTTGCACTTGAGTGAACCTATGCTCATAGACTTAGCAAACCAGTTAGTCCAAAATGTTATGTTGGTCATTCATTCATCAAAACTTATAGAAATTCCTTATTTTCCCATTTCCCTTTCACAATGCTGCATTGATTGGAACCGCTTCCGGAAGGAATCGTCGCCCTTTCGCTTGACATACTTGAGGTCCCACGGCTACGCTGGCTTGTTAGAGAGCGACTAGAAGTTGGCAACGAACCGGTCACAAAAGTCGCCCCAATTGTCAATGCAGTTGGCTTAGAGGTGACAGAGCCATTGGAGGGCATCCTTCCCTAGCCGATTGGAAGGTAGATTGTCATCATGTTTTCACTCTCCTCGATAGCACGGACCATGGTGAAAGAGATAGCCAGCCAACTACTTAGGTCCTGCTTGGTCTCATATTTGTCGATGTTGGAGACCTTGAAATTCGGTGGTCACCCAAACGCATGGAGTAAGTAGGTGAATGTTAAGACCCAAAACATGCTTTAAGGGGCTGGTGCACCTGGGTCACCGCCTCGAGCTATTTTCATAGCGTCCTCGGTGGTGTCAAGGTGACAACTAGGGATGGAGGTCGCCTAGCCTCTCATGGATGAAGCGATGAGCCACGAGGCTGTTCACTGAGGCCAGTTGTCGACCCCTAGTCGTGGCATGTTGTGGTTCTGATCATACTCCTCTGACATCACGCGCATGATTCCTCAATGTTGTGTTGCGTCGTGGTGATAGTTGATGTCGTGGTGCGTGTCCCCATCAGCAGGAGAGATGTGGGCCACAGGTAGGAGATGGTTCGCCGCTTGAGTGTGGATTTGCCGATTTATTTCCTCATCAGGTGAGTTAGAGAGGTCGTTCGCGATCTGAGCGAGCACACAGCTGGCTTGACTCGAGGTCTGCATGGTCCTGACAAAGTCTGGCATCAAGTTGTGTGAGGTAGGAAGTGGACCGTGTGGGCGCCCGTGACTATGCTCGGGAAGCTCCAGCTCACGCTCGCATGTAGCCTCGTGTTCATGCTCTTAGGTGCCATGGTGTCTCCTCCATCATGTGTTCCAATGTTGGCAAAGATCTTGCTTGCCCAGGATTTTGCCAGCCTCAGACTCTTCATTGTGCCAGACCGATTGAGTTGGGTCAATTCATCGGTGATATGATGACACTGGATGTTGCAACACTATTGCGGATCTTCTCCCTCTTAGGTGGGCTCGTCATTGGAGATGTCATCATCGTCCACCCTACCATCGATGACGAGGATCTCAGAGAGGCAAAAGGATGGGCCTAGCGTCGTGGGTTGGGTGGTTGTTGCTGTAGATTCTGTCACACCCGATTTTAAGGACGAATCCAGATATATCTCAAATATGTGCTAGGATCAAGTCTAACACATATGACGACTCAGTGTACAGAAATCAATGGCATATCTTTATTATATAATACCAGTTCTGTACAAAAATAACTAAATAAAATACACCATATGGAGACAACGAACCTCCACCATCATAGTTGACTAGAGATGATGGCCTAGTCCTCTCCGAACTCATCGCATCATCCTTCATGCTCCTCATCTTGGTGATACTTATTCTTGACCTGGTGTGATTATAGCAAGGGTGAGCTTCCATATGGTCATCGCTCAGCAAGTGTGGGAAATAATGTGTATGAGCTTACTTATGGTGGGGGCTCATGTGTAGTGTAAGGCTTACCAAGGAAAATGGTTAAGGCTGAGCATTGCTTTTAATTAAGTTGGTCAAAATTTTATAAGCAATTACTAAGTCTAAGTAAATACCAACCCGATTAAATACTTGATCATATAGAAAATCCCACAATGCAATGCAAATGCATGTCAAGTTAAGTATAGTTCCATCATTTAATCATGCGAGAGTCCTAAGCCACTCATGATCGTGAGCACGACTGATATACCAGTTTTACACTCTATAGAGGCTTGCATCTTTACCCACAAGCCATGTAACCTTTTTTGCCTCGGGTTGTATGGACCCTTAAACACTTCCAAGGTGAGTTGGCAAGGGCACACTATAAGGCCTTTCCAAAGTTCCACTAGCATGAGAGAACCCATTATGGTTTCAGTCAGGAGGGGCAATATAAGAATCCTTCGTCCAAGAAGCTATCACAGACAGATCGACCCAAGAATCTCCCTATACCGGCAGCTCCTCACACCTCATCTGCCCCTTTCGAGAAAGGATTAACTCACACTAGTTTTCCTAATTAATTGGCCAAGGGTGTCCCATTCCACCCTTGTGGTAGCACTATTTTCTTAGGTTAAGCATCATGTTCCAATTAACAAAATGATCTTATCATGAATAAAAATAAATAATCCAGCAATATATCATAATGAAACATGATCATAATTCATAAGTATGATTAACCAAAAAAACCAGGTAGGGCAATAGCAAAAGTACCCAATAATTCATTTGTATGCAAGCTGTGGGCTGAACAAAACTAGATAACCTATTAGGTTTCATCAATTTAACCTAAGCATGCCATGGAGATTATCAGAAACATAAACATTCTTAGGTTAGAAAATGTGATCAAGGACACACCTTGCCTTTTTGGTGCAACACATGGTACCTCCCTAAGGTTGGGCTTCAGATTTCTCATGACCTCGCTTCTACTCGTAGCACTACATACAAATAAGCAAATAATGGATACATTACACCAAAACATGTAAACAAACTACATGATAATATTTTATGCGTCGCTACAAGAATGTAGGTTCGAGAACTACTAAAACCGGAGTTAAAACGTAGGAGATATGATTTTTCTAAGTTTCTAGATTTATTTTTATACTAGAAATTATTTTCTCGGATTTATTTTATATAATTCAATAAACCGTGGACTACGGGTACTATTTTTAGGAAGAATAGGGTCTATTTCATAAATATTTGGACCTATATGTAATGATTCTCCTACATGCGTGGATAGCAGGTTATTTTAGTTAAAGCACAAGGGCTCTTTTGCAACGCTCCCTATCTGAAGCGGTATCAACCAACTAGGTACATCCAATCAGATACCTACGATCATGATTAAATCTTGCACTACATCGAACCAATATGCACTACGGGCCGCCAGATCCTGGATTAACGGCCCGAGAGCCCTCCACATCTACCCCTATTCTCGGCCACCCGATCAAGAATGCATGATCAAGAATTAAAACAACGAAGCGTTTTCTGATGATCAAATCTTGATCGCGCCTTACCGATCCCACGGTACAACACACTGCCTCCCCGCTGGCATCAGGACGGCGGTGGTCTCGGCTCCACAGTGGCGCCATGACTGGCATCTATCCAATCCAAGAATCCGAGCCCCAAGCTCATGACCAACCGTTAATACGTGAAGAGAAAGACAAGGCGAACATCATAGGGTGTTCTCACCGTGATTTGAGGCAGTGACGAGGCTGGGCTGCGGTGCGGTGCGGCTCAACCTCGAGATTCATCTCCGATGAGGAAATCTCCTAGACTTTAGGGTCTCTATTCTCTCGAAGATGAAGCACAGACCCCCCCCCCCCCCCCCCCCCCCCCCCCCCCCCGCGCATGGTAGTGAATCAACTAGAGTACTAGTTGCAGACTAGATGATCGCCTTCGCTGGACCATGAAGGATCATACCTCTTTCATAGAAATTGCATAGATTCTACACGGCCTACGATGGCTTGGACAAGGGGCGCAAGTCTGGTTTTATACATGCCAAGGAATTGTAACAAACTCCTCATAATCGACGAAAGACGTTACGGTTCATCACGGACGCGGATGCTTTTGCATCTGGGGTGCTCGCGGTGGAGTCCGACCGACTAATCGGGCCCACATGTCATCGAGTCAGAGAATATGTGGATGATGCCATGGCCGACGTCATGCTGAAATTAGCATGAGATGCAACAATATAGGTTTATTTATCACCTATTTATTCACATATGCATAAGAAAACAATAGTTCACTCACTAAAATTAACAGGGACCTCTACTAAACCAACCTTCTGAAAACTATCCCATCTTTTAGAGAGCATATTTTAAAGGTTTATAGGTCCACGCACGACCATCATCGTGATGAACCACCATGGGCTAGAAGTAGATTAGGGTGTCGAGACTCAAAGGTGAGTCGGTATAATCAGTGTCGGTGCAACGACAAGCTGAGGTTTAGCCATAGTCAACACTAGAGTTGTTGCAAGCATAGATGAGGAGCCCCACATCTCATCCATTACAACGCTGATGTAGTGCAGGTCACCGTTCTGGTTGGTGATCAGCGAGATAGATCTAAAGTGGAAATCTCAGCATGAATAAACTTGACGTCGTTGGTGAAGGTGACAACAATGGAGTTAGCTGATGTCGATGTCGCCTCCCCCACCTAACGTGCCAACTGTTTGTGTTTTCTACTGGCAGTGCACCACAGGATGTACCACAAGGTGCCTTTTGTATTTAGTGAGATCGATTGTAGCTCGATGGTCCATGTGGAATGCGGCATGACACAAGAATTATACAGGTTCAGGCCACTAGAAAGCTTAAAATCCTTCGTCATGTGTGTTGTGGAGATTGTATTGCTTCTGAGCTCGAGGTTACCATGGTGCGCAACTATCCTAGGGTTCTAGTATGTGATGGCTATGAGATGAGATTATCCGTCCGCTCCGTAGGGGGCCCTAACACATCTTATATAGGCTAATATGTTTAGGGTTGCAAGTTGATTTCCATCCTAACTACCAGTCCCACGATATTTAGAGTTTGTTTCTAAGTTGCGCATGAGTTCTCGCGCCTTCCTTAACTAAAACCACCACTATTCTACCTTGATCCCCAAGCCTCCTCGCTGTCTTTAGGCCCGAGTTGGTCAGTCGGCCCATGAAACCAGTCGCCTGACCTACTTAGGCCCTCCAACAGCCCATGCATAGAATCCATTCCATGATGACCTAGGGGATATCCATCCTCCATAGTAGGCACTACCACCCAGAAGCTAGCTTCATCTGTAGATAGCCACTGCCACCGGAAGCAAGAAGGGCTGGCTCTTTTGCATAGAGTGCACTAATTAATTGGAAATAAAGTGTGAGCTAGTGTAATATATTGATGTATGTGAAAGGGAAATGTGCCCTTGGGTCATTTCTATAATGTTTTGGTGATTAAATGTCCAACACATATTGATGAAGGTCTTATGTGCTAAATAAGTGAGAAGTGCAAATCAAAGATAAAGGTATGTTTCCAGACTCAGTAAATTGGTTTTTAAGTACTAACATGTTTGTCCCAGACTTAAGCTCCACGCATTTGATCGATTGTGCTAGTGATTTGAGCTCCGTTTGAGTTGTGAACTCCCTGTGTTGTGTTTCGAGCTCAAGTCTTGGCTTGTGTGCGTGGTTGTGCTGCGGATTTGAGTCTTGTGTGTGTTGCTCTCCCATCCTTACTCTTGTGCTTTCTTTGTGATCATAACTTTGTAAGGGCGAGAAGCTCCAAATTGTGGAGATTCCTCACAAATGGGAAAACACTCTAAAGGAAAAGACTGTGGTATTCAAGTTGATCATCAGATCACTTGAAAGGGGTTGAGTGCAACCCTCGTCCATTGGGACGCCACAACATGGAAGTAGGCAAGTGTTACTTGGCAGAACCACGGGATAAAAATCGCGTGTCTCTTGTGTCGCTTTCTCTGATATTATTGTGTTAACAAGAACTCGCTTCAAAGCTACTTAGTCGCGCTAACACTTTAATAACCAAGTTTGTGTCTATTTATTGTTTGATTTTACATGATCACCTATTCACCCCCCCTCTAGGTGCTCTCAATTGGTATCAGAGCCGTACTCTTCATCTAAGGGACTAACCGCCCGAAGAGATGGATCCTAAGGGAAAGAGGATGGTGGTCAACGACAAGGAGGAGTCCCTCTTCAACGAGCCAAGAGACGACAAGCCCACTGACTCAGGCTCGAGTCACAAAAAGAGGGACGGTTAGAAGAAAAGACGCATCAAGAAGATCATCTACTACGACAGCGATGCATGTTCTTCTTCACCAAGAGACAACGACGACGACTCCTTGTCCAAGAAAAAGTCGGTTAATCAAAATTATTCTTTTGATTACTCTCGCATTCCCTATAATTCAAATGCGCATCTACTTTCGATTCCCCTCGAAAAACGTCTACACTTTGATGGAGAGGACTATTCATTTTGGAGTCATAAAATGCGTAGTCATTTATTTTCTCTCCATCCTAGCATATGGGAAATTGTAGAAAATGGGATGCATTTCGATAGCACTGATAATCCTGTGATCAGTAATGAACAAATTCGTAAGAATGCCCAAGCTACTACTGTCTTGCTAGCTTCACTCTGCAGGGATGAATATAATAAAGTGAGTGGCTTGGACAACGCTAAGCAAATCTGGGACACCCTCAAGATATCTCATGAGGGAAACGACGCCACTATGATCACAAAGATGGAACTAGTGCAAGGCGAGCTAGGGAGGTTCGCGATGATTAGGGGAGAGGAGCCAGCTTAGACCTACAACAGGCTCAAGACTCTGGTCAACAAGATCTGAAGCTATGGAAGCACAAGATGGATAGATCATGATGTCGTCCGACTCATGCTAAGGTCATTCACTGTAATTGACCCACATCTTGTCAGTCTTATTCGTGAAAACCCTAGGTACACCAAGATGACGCCCGAGGAGATCCTTGGAAAATTTGTGAGCGGGTGCATGATGGTGAAGGAGGCCCGATATGTGGACGATGCACTAAATGGTCCACTACCCGTCTACGAGCCACAACCCGTTGCTCTCAAAGCAACAAGCAGCAGGGAGGCGCTACCAAGCAAGGTGGCAAAAGTGGAGGTTGCCGGGCTAAATGAAGATGAGATGACACTCATTATCAAATGCTTCAAGACCGCACTCAAAGGACGTAAAGAGTACCCCAACAAGAATAAAACAAAGGGAAAGCGCTCCTGCTTCAAATGCGGTAAGACTGGTCACTTTATTGCTCAATTCCCCGATAACGATAATGACCAGGCACAAGAGAAGCATGGGAAAAGAGAGAAGAAGAACTACAGGAAGGCCAAGGGCGAGGCACACATCGAGAAGGAATGGGACTCCGACTGCTCCTCCTCCGACTCTGAGGATGAAGGACTAGCTGCCTCGGCCTTCAACAAATCCTCGCTCTTCCCCAATGAACGCCATACTTGTCTTATGGCTAAGGAGAAGAAGGTACGTATTCGAGATACCCCCAAGTATTCTTCTTCTAGCAATGAGGAATCTTCCGACGATGAAGTAGATTACTCTGGTTTGTTTAAAGGGTTAGATAGAGCCAAAGTAGAGAAAATTAATGAATTAATTGACGGTCTAAATGAAAAGGATAGACTTTTAGAAAAGCAAGAGGACATTTTGTATGAAGAACATGATTAATTTGTTAGTGTTCTAAAATCTCTTGCTCTAGAAATTAAAAGAAATGAAATGCTATCCTCTGAGTTATCTACCTGCCATGAATAAGTCTCTAGTTTAAAGAATTTAAATGATGAATTAAATGCTAAGCTAGAGGAAGTTAGTAAAACTAGTTCATGTGTAGAGCATGTTATTATTTGTAATAGATGTAAGGACTTTGATGTTGATGCATGTGATAAACATCTTACTTCTATTGCTAAATTAAACAATGAGGTGGCAAGTCTTAATGCTCAGCTTAAGACTTGCAAAGTTGATTTTGATAAATTAAAATTTGCTAGGGATGCCTACACTATTGGTAGACACCCCTCAATTAAGGATGGACTTGGTTTTCGAAAGGAAACCAAGAACTTAACAAGCCAAAGGACTCCCGTTCTCAACAAGGAGAAAGGGAAGGCCCCTATGGCTAGTAGTCCTCAAAGAAACCATGCCTTTACTTATGATAGGAAAATTGCTAGTCGTGCTCATTATAATAGGAGTTATGATCATGCTTCTTATAATTCACATGCTATGTTTGCCTCTAGTTCTACTTTTGTTCATGGTAGAAGTAGGCCTAGGAGAAATCATGTTGTGCCTCATGTGCCTAGGAGAATGTGCAATTGACCTTCTACTGTTTATCATGCTTGCAATACTTCTTTTGTACTTTCATGTAAAATGCAAAAGTAGTTGCTAAGAAGTTGGGATCCAAATGCAAGGGAGACAAGACTTGTATTTGGGTTCAAAAACTATTGTGACTAACCTTGTAGGCCCCAACAAGAGTTGGGTACCTAAAACCCAAGCTTAAATTCCTTGCAGGTTTATGCATCCAGGGGCTCTAGCTGGATAATTGACAGCGAATGCACAAACCACATGACGGGGGAGAAGAAGATGTTCACCTCCTATGTCAAGAACAAGGATTCCCAGGATACGATCATCTTTGGAGATGGGAACTAAGGTAAGGTCAAAGGCTTGGGCAAGATAGCCATCACTAACAAGCACTCAATATCGAATGTATTTCTAGTAGAGTCGCTTGGATACAATCTTCTGTCTGTAAGTCAATTGTGTCACATGGGTTACAATTGCTTGTTTACAAATGTTGATGTATCTGTCTTTAGAAGAAGTGATGGTTCATTAGCTTTTAAGGGTGTATTAGACGGCAAGCTCTACTTAGTTGATTTTTTGAAAGAGAATGCCGGTCTAGATGCATGCTTAATAGCTAAGACAAACATGGGCTGGCTTTGGCATTGCCGTCTAGCACATGTTGGGATGAAGAACCTTCATAAGCTTCTAAAGGGAGATCATGTGTTAGGACTAACCGATGTCTGTGAAAGACAGACCTTGTGCAGCATGTCACGCAGGGAAACAGGTGGGAAGCACTCATCACGGCAAGAATGTGATGACAACATCAAGACCACTGGAGCTCCTTCATATGGATTTCTTCGGACCCATTGCCTATCTAAGCATCGGGGGAAGTAAGTATGGCCTTGTAATTGTTGATGATTTTTCCCGCTTCACTTGGGTGTTCTTTTTGCAGGAAAAATCAGAAACTCAAGGGACCCTAAAGCGCTTTCTAAGGAGGGCTCAAAATGAATTTGAGCTAAAGGTGAAAAAGATAAGGAGCGACAACGGGTCCGAGTTCAAGAATATACAAGTCGAAGAGTTTCTTGAGGAGGAAGGCATCAAGCACGAGTTCTCCGCTCCCTACACACCACAACAAAATGGTGTGGTAGAGAGGAAGAACAGGACGTTGATTGACATGGCGAGAACAATGCTTGGAGAGTACAAGACGTCTGAGCGGTTTTGGTCAGAAGCTATGAACACAGCCTGCCACGCCATAAACCGGTTCTATCTGCATCGCCTCCTCAAGAAGACCTCCTACGAACTCAATACCGGTAACAAACCCAATGTCTCTTACTTTCGTGTATTTGGGAGCAAATGCTACATTCTAGTGAAGAAAGGTAGACACTCTAAATTTGCTCCCAAGGCAGTAGAAGGGTTTTTACTAGGGTATGACTCAAATACAAAGGCATATAGGGTCTTCAATAAATCATCAGGATTAGTTGAAGTCTCTAGCGATGTTGTATTTGATGAGACTAATGGCTCTCCAAGAGAGCAAGTTGATCTTGATGACATAGATGAAGATGAAATTCCGACGGCCGCAATGCGCATGATGGCGATAGGCGATGTGCGACCACAGGAACCACATGAAGAAGATCAACCATCTTCCTCAACAATGGTGCTTCCCCCAACTCAAGACGATGTACAGGTACCTCAAGAAGAAGGGAAGGATCAAGGGGGAGCACAGGAAGATCTAATGATGGAGGAAGAAGCACCTCAGGCCCCTCCAACTCAAGTCCGAGCATCGATCCAAAGACATCACCCCGACGATCAAATTCTGGGTGATATCAGCAAGGGAGTAACTACTCGCTCACGTTTAGCTAATTTTTGTGAGCATTACTCATTTATCTCTTCTATTGAGCCTTTCAGGGTAGAAGAGGCCTTGCAGGATCCGGACTGGGTGTTGGCCATGCAGGAAGAGCTCAACAACTTCAAGAGAAATGAAGTCTGGAGCCTGGTGCCACGTCCAAAGCAAAACGTTGTGGGAACCAAGTGGGTGTTCCGCAATAAGCATGACGAGCACGGAGTGGTGACAAGAAACAAGGCTCGACTTGTGGCAAAAGGTTATGCCCAAGTCGTAGGTTTGGATTTCGAGGAGACTTTTGCTCCTGTGGCTAGGCTAGAGTCAATTCGAATTTTATTAGCCTATGTCGCTCACCATTCTTTTAGGCTATTTCAAATGGACGTAAAGAGTGCTTTCCTCAATGGGCCAATCAAGGAGGAGGTGTACGTGGAACAACCCCCTGGCTTTGAGGATGACAGGTATCCCGACCATGTGTACAAGCTCTCTAAGGCGCTCTATGGACTTAAGCAAGCCCCAAGAGCATGGTATGAATGCCTTAGAGACTTCCTTATTTCTAATGCTTTCAAGGTTGGGAAAGCCGATCCCACTCTTTTCACAAAGACATGTAATGGTGATCTCTTTGTTTGCCAAATTTATGTCGATGACATAATATTTGGTTCTACTAATCAAAAGTCTTGTGAGGAGTTTAGCAGGGTGATGACGCAAAAGTTCGAGATGTTGATGATGGGCGAGTTGACATACTTCCTTGGGTTCCAAGTGAAGCAACTCAAAGACGGCACCTTCATATCCCAAACGAAGTACACTCAGGATCTTCTCAAGAGGTTTGGGATGAAGGACGCCAAGCCCACGAAGACATCGATGGGAACTGACGGACATGTTGACCTCAACAAAGGAGGTAAGTCCGTTGATCAAAAGGCATACCGGTCCACGATAGGTTCATTACTTTATCTTTATGCTAGTAGACCAGACATTATGCTTACTGTATGCATGTGTGCAAGATATCAATCCGACCCCAAGAAGTGTCACCTTGTGGCCGTTAAGCGAATTTTTAGGTATTTAGTTTCTACGCCTTGCTTCGGGATCTGGTATCCAAAGGGGTCTACCTTTGACTTGATTGGATACTCAGACTCCGACTATGCCGGGTGCAAGGTTGATAGGAAGAGTACATCAGGAACGTGCCAATTTCTAGAAAGGTCCCTGGTGTCTTGGAGTTCCAAGAAACAAACCTCTGTTGCCCTATCCACCGCTGAGGCCGAGTATGTTGCCGCAGGACAGTGTTGCATGCAACTACTTTGGATGAGGCAAACCCTCTGGGACTTTGGCTACAATCTGAGCAAAGTCCCACTCCTATGTGACAATGAGAGTGCAATCCGCTTGTCGGATAATCCTGTTGAACACAACCGCACTAAGCACATAGACATCCGGCATCACTTCCTGAGAGACCACCAGCAAAAGGGAGATATCGATATTTATCATATTAGCACCGAGAACCAGCTAGCCGATATCTTCACCAAGCCGTTGGATGAGAAAACATTTTGCAGGTTGCGTAGTGAGCTAAATGTCTTAGATTCGCGTAACTTGGATTGATCTATAGCATACATGTGTTCTATGACTTTAATCATGTTACTTTATGCATTTACATCATTTGTTATGGTGCTCAAGTTGTACAAGTGATCCCCGGACCTCACAAGTCCATACGCAAATGATGCACATGTTTAGGGGGAGATGTGTTACAACTTGATCCCTTTGAGACTAATTTGTTTGGTTAAGTTCACCTGATGTAGTCTCAAAGGTGCATTGAAAGGAAAAATGAACTTGGACGCCGCAAAGACTTCCACTGCACTCTGGTATTAGTGTATTTAATTCAAGTTCATACTTATGCTCTCATTGCCCTTTTTGCTCTTAATTGACATTTTTTGGTGACGCAATGGGGTTAAAGGGCCAAAAATAATCCTGTTTTGGTGCTTAATGCCAAAGGGGGAGAAATTAAGGCCAAAGCAAATGGATCAGCCAACCACTTGAGAATTTTGAAAATAATAGAGTTAGAATTTGAAATTTGTCCAAAACACTCTTATTGCAAAATTTGGTCTCTTATGGGGGAGAATTTTAATTATGGGAAAAGGTGGAGTTTTTTGTACTTGATCAATTTCGCTCTTGGGATATCTCTCCATTTGCCCAAACAAGTGTGTTTGACTTAGAGATAGGAAAAAGAGTTTGATTTGCAAAAGCAAACCAAGTGGTGGCAAAGAGTGATCCAAATATGCCAATTCATAAGCAAAAACAATTTAGTCTTCATTTTGTATTGATGTTGCACTTCTCTTGTTGCTTTTTGTTGTGTTGACATAAGTCACCAAAAAGGGGGGAGATTGAAAGGGAAATGTGCCCTTGGGTCATTTCTATAATGTTTTGGTGATTAAATGTCCAACACATATTGATGAAGGTCTTATGTGCTAAATAAGTGAGAAGTGCAAATCAAAGATAAAGGTATGTTTCTAGACTCAGTAAATTGGTTTTTAAGTACTAACATGTTTGTCCAAGTACTAGAAACAGTGCAGAGAAAATAGAAACAAATTTGGAAAAGGATTGGCTGTGAGCAGCCAACATCAGCTTGGGCCTGGCACACCAGACTGGCCGACGGTGAACTGGCTGCTCTCAGGAAAATGACAGAGGCGTACAACTATAATTCACCGGACTGTCCGGTGGTGCACAGGACTGTCCGGTGAGCCAACAGCGCCAGCGGCCAACGATCGTCCGCGTGATCAACGCGCGAAACGTGGCCGGCTCCAACGGTCGGCTGGGTGCCAACCGGCCCCGAGGAGCAATGGTCGGCTGCACCCGATATGGAAGGAGCTCGCGCACTGGACATGAACAGTGGTTGTCGTGTGTGCACCGGACTGTCCGGTGCACCACTCGACAGAAGGCAAGAATGGCCTTCCAAATTGACCTCCAACGGCTTCTAGCTTCCTTGGGGCTATAAAAGGGACCCCTAGGCACATGGAGCAGAACACCAAGCTTACAAGAAACATTCTAAGACTCCCAGACTTAAGCTCCACGCATTTGATCGATTGTGCTAGTGATTTGAGCTCCGTTTGAGTTGCGAACTCCCTGTGTTGTGTTTCGAGCTCAAGTCTTGGCTTGTGTGCGTGGTTGTGTTGCGGATTTGAGTATTGTGTGTGTTGCTCTCCCATCCTTACTCTTGTGCTTTCTTTGTGATCATAACTTTGTAAGGGTGAGAGGCTCCAAATTGTGGAGATTCCTCGCAAACGGAAAAACACTCTAAAGGAAAAGACCGTGGTATTCAAGTTGATCATCGGATCACTTTAAAGGGTTGAGTGCAACTCTCGTCCATTGGGACGCCACAACGTGGAAGTAGGCAAGTGTTACTTGGCCGAACCACGGGATAAAAATCGCGTGTCTCTTGTGTCGCTTTCTCTGCGATTATTGTGTTAACAAGAACTCGCTTCAAAGCTACTTAGTCGTGCTAACACTTTAATAACCAAGTTTGTGGCTATTTAGTATTTGATTTTACAGGATCACCTATTCACCCCCCTCTAGATGCTCTCAGTATGCTTGACTGTTTGTCTTGCCTGTTTGTATGAAATGTCACCTAAGCAGAGTCAATTCAAACGAGGATATCTCAACAAGGTATTTAAGAAAATCCTCCTTTCAACTCATGTGTAACACCTAAAATTCTAATTTAAATTTTAAATAAAAATACACCCTAGATTTATTTGAATCAGAGGACTTTTATATGGATTATACATTTAAAAGGGTAGTCTCTTAAAATAAATTATTTATTTATGCACTACATGGTAGAGCATTATTTTTGCGTGTGTTAATTCAAATTTGCTCCTAAAATTTTGAATTTGGATTTAATATCTTTTTTATAAATTCAAAAAGGTTTTTGTTCTTTTTCTCTAGTTCGCAGGCTGATTTTCTGACCTCGGTCATTAGTACCATCTTCCCCAAGTTGGATCGGGACTACATTATTTTTTCGCGCAAACACTGAGTCCTACAAGATAGATTCCTAAGGAGGTAGGATATGATTGTAACGAATAAGAAAATCACGCTTGTAATTATACAGAGTTGGATATTTATAGGACTCTTATTCACCGTCCACCTCCTTAGACTATACAAGGAGAGGTGGGGAGCCTCGAGAGAGCAGATCAAATCATAATAGATTAGTATCCACCAAAACACTAGACACTAGTTATTATCTCACGACGAGAGCCTGAACCAACCTAAATCTTGTGTCGAGAACCCAACCTACAGAAGCATCTGAGCAGCAGGAGTTTGTTAAGAAAGGCATGTGTGTCCTTGATCACATTGTTTTGATGTTCTTAGCTATGCATTGCACAGTTAGGTTAACCTGATGAGACATAATAGGTTACCTAGATTTGTTTTCCCTATACCTTGTTAATATCTAGTTTTTACTTATTATTGGTAGTCTTCCTATTGCTTTATTTGGTTATGGGATAATGTTACATATGCAACATTGATCATAATTTATTATTATTGGTTTACTTATGCATGATAAGTTCACTTTATTTAATTAGAATATGGAGCGACCACCCAAGAAAACAGTGCAACCACTACCGGAATTGGCCGCTTTGCCGAGTGCCTGAAGCACTCGGTAAAGCCTGAAAAACACTCGGCAAAGTCTTTGCCGAGTGTCGCACTCGGCAAAGAGGGCTCGACGAATAGTACATCGGCAAAGGCTTCTTTGCCGAGTACTTTTTATAGGCCACTCGACACAGACTTTACCGAGTGTCAGACGATACTCGGCAAAGAAAAGTCGTCGTCACGGCGCCGGGGTGACGGAGACGGCGTCTTTGCTGAGTGTTCTAGGTGACACTCGACAAAGAAGTTACCTTTGCCGAGTGTCTCCTAATACACTCGGCAAAGAATCCATCAGCGGGTCACTTTGTTAGGTTCTTTACCGAGTGTTGTGTATGGCACTCGGAAAAGCGTGCCTCTTTGCCGAGTGCCAGGGCCACCACACTCGGCAAAGAAGCTATACCGGTGCCCAGGTCTTGGTTCTTTGCCGAGTGCTATGACCCTGACACTCGGCAAATCCCCTCTTTGCCGAGTGTAACACTCGACAAAGTGACCAGTACACACTATTTAAATTTGTTTTTTCTATTCCATCCAAACAAACAAAAGATACATCACAGATATCATCACATATATCACATATATACATCAAAGACATAAATATCCAACACAAACATTAATATACAAGTTCTCAACACAAACATAAGTATCAACACAAGTTCAGAAGTATCAACACATAAGTCTCAAGCTCTGACATAAGTATTCAACATAAGTTCTGAAGTCTGAACACTAAAAACATAACTCTCATCGAGGTGAGCGGTTGGACTGGTGCTGCGATGGGCTAGGCGCTTCATGAGGGTTGTTGGATGCCGCCCCAGATTGGCTCCACACAGAGAAGAGATTGCATGTGTTATACCAGATGCATTACCAACATCTAACTACAATTTTGATACTCACGGGAGTATGGAACAGAGCAGGGTCAATTGTAGGGAACAATGGAGGTGGCGGAGCGAAACCCTGTGCAGCGCCAAGGCTCTGCATGTATTGGAACATCTCCGCCATCCTCTGCTGATCTGTCAGGCGAGCCACCCGCTCCGCCTCCCGCTCCGCCATCATCCTCGCCTCCATCTCGTGACGTTCCCTCCTCTCTTCTTCTAGCTGGGTCTGTAATATTACAAGCCAATGTTATAGTAACTCAAAGAGAAGGTATATAACTCAAGTAACGACGAGTTACAGAAGCACTAACCTCGAGTTGTTGTATGCGATGTTGTGAGCTGTCGTGTCGAGGTCGTATAGCTGGACTCGAGCCCGTGCTCCTTGCTCGCACCTGAGTCAGAGTGGGAGGGCCGGGGATGACGAGTCGATTGCCCCGTCGGCAATCCAGTACCGACCATGTATCTTGCCTCCTCCGACCCTCATGAGCACATCAGGGTCGATCTCCTCGGTCCTCAGATCGTATTCTGGGCCATGGACCTCCTGCGCCATGGCGGTGTAATCATGAAGGCGACTGTAGATGGCGGGGTTGTTGTATGCCTCGGGCCCGTCGTTTGGGTTGTAGGTGACGTCGGGCGTCGCCTTGCCCTTATGGGCCATAACATAGGCCGAGAAGATGGAGCAAGGCTGGCCACCATGTGACGCCGACTACAAGAAAACCAACGAGATAGTTAGAAATAATATCTAATCCAGTGTTATATACCTAAATAAAAAAGAGGGTGTACACATGCTTCTGCATATTTGTCGAGGCTGCGACTGCCTTGGTGGTGCGAGGGACCTTGCATCATCAGACGCCGTTCCCGGCTAGCGTTATGTGCCTCGTCCCACTCAGGCAAGCACCACCTATCCACCATCTGCTCCCAGCACAGAGGATGTGTGGCGCACCAATATGGAATCATCTACAAAGTAAAAACGTAAATTGCATATCAGAAGATAAAATTAAATTCATGCATGGAGTACTGGTACCAAACATGCATGACTTTACCTGCAGGTACTGGTCCCTGGTCAACGACATGGTTCGGGCTTGCTGCTTGGTCACCTTCTCCCAAAGGACGGAGCCGTGGTAGCTGACGATGGCCTGGATTTGGGCCTCATAGTGCATGTCCACGACGAGCTTCTTACAGCTCGTGGTGGCCACCACATCCGCCCTAGCCTCGTATCCAGCCTTGCATCTATACAAATCCTGCATACAAAAACGATGTATCCATACATTATTTCAAGAATGTGCAACAAATGCGACATATTTTACATTATACAAAGACTTACCCACAGCTCTTGCTTCACCCGCTCCGCCTTGTTATTGAATTCTCGGCCATCCCGGTCTACTGCATCAGGGCCGACGGCGTATTGGTCGAAGGTGTAGGCTGGGCCTGTCACTCCGGCGTACTCAACCAGTCTAGGGAAGTGTTCCCTGCACAGCAGGCCGAGGATGCCATTGGGGTTGCGACGATGACCCCAAAATTCTCCACAACCGTCCAAGACCTGTCTAAGTGATAAATAAAAAGTATTAGTTTATATTATGATTTTGAACACATAATATGAACAAGAATGAAGAACATAAAGTTACATGCCTCTCCCCATCCGGTCGAATCAACGGCCGCCTGTCCCGAATTATGGGACGCTGAGGGAGACTCGCGGGACCTCATTGGTAAACGCTCCTCGAAACTGAGGTGCGAGAACCTGAGGTGTCCTACTGAGCTTCATCGTCGTCCTGCTGCTGGTTGTCGTCGTCCTGCTACGCCGCCTGCTGCTGGACAAGGTCATCCTACTGCGCCGCCTGCTGTGCCTCGTCCGCCGTCCTGCTCCTCCTCCCTTTCCTCCTCCTCAGCCAACCACCCACCATCTTTGTCCAACAACCTGCAATTAAGAGTAAACAAATAAGCACATATAAAAAGATGTATTAAAAACAGGTGCGAAATAAAAAGTTATATAGCATTACATCGATTAAAAATAATCTTCATATGTGTCGGGTTAGCCGGATCATAACTCTCATCATCACTATCAACCATTTCATAGTCAACACCATCTGAAGGCGCAAGTTTGTCATTAATGTCATTGCCTTTAAGGATTACTAAGTCATTCTCATTTTGCACCTCATCATCCTCCTCATCAACAACCATTTCAATATTTACGTTCATTCCGATAGCTTCGGTTAAGTCTATCTAAAATCGCCCTTCTAGCCCATCTTCTTGGAAGAACTCTCCATCATATGTGTCTAGATCTAAGTTATAATCTTCATTGATAGGAACAGGTAATCTCTCGTGCGGCGATACCTTATAAACAACATCCCAACCCTTAAGATGTTCTTTCGTTTGGCACGCATATGGGAGATAATACACTTGTGTGGCCTGTTGGGCCACGATATAGACATCGTCTCCTGATAAGGTGGAATCTTGTCGAATTTCGACTATCCCAAGATTAGAATGTGTCCGTCTCGTCACTTGAGGGTCAAACCAATTACATTTGAATATCACTGGAGTAAGAGGTTTGGAACCATAAAATTGAGTTCATATATTTCTTCGATTCGTCCAAAATAATCGACATCGTCAAGGCCAGGCGTAAAGACTACAGAACACGTTGTTTTTCGATTGGGCCGACTTTGGTCGTAGTTTTGTTGTGCGAAAACGGTATCCATTGACGTCATACCCAGAATATTTCTTGACCCTATAAGCAAAGTCGTTGGCTACTTGTCTCAACTCGGTACTCATAGACAGATCTCTTTGGCCCTGCAAGTATTCGCAAGTTAAAAGACGCTAAATTGAGTTCATAGACGGATCTCTTTGACAAACTAAGCACGTACCTTACGTTTGAACCAGGAAATGAAATCGGGCAATCCATTTCTCGCACCCTTTCTAAGTAGAGTATCATATTCGTGCAGATTTGGGTCCCTTGATCGACGCCAGAATTCATGAAGAAATTGTTCCATGTATGGCGTCACCTCTTCAAGGTTGGTCAATACATATAGCATGATATGCCGCCACTCTTCATGTGTCAGGGTCTTGGTGGTCGAGCCACTTGCGCTTCCGAGTTGGCCTCAAAATATGATGAGGTTCGATTCATTGTCGCCATCATTGTAACGAGGGGGTGGATTATGCACGCTCGACAGTTTGTCACCATAGTAAGTTGTTGTGAAGTTTGACACCTCCTCTAGAATGTATGCCTCTGTAATGGAAGCCTCAATTTTGCATTTATTTCTACATTTCTTTCGAATAGTCTTTAGACATCTCTCGATTGGATAGCACCAACATCCCTGCACGCCCCCCCCCATTCGTGCCTCATAGGGGAGATGAAGAATCAAATGCTGCATTGGATTGAAGAAGCCAGGTGGAAATATCTTCTCAAGCTTCCACAGTAACATGGGTGCCAATCTTTCCAAGTCTGCAACCACGGTCCAAGATAACTCTTTTGCACAAAGCCGACAGAAGAAATAGCTCAACTCTGAAAGCGCTAGCCAGATATGCTCAGGGACATAGCCTCGAACCATAGCAGGAAGAATCCATTCAATCCATATGTGGAAGTCATGACTCTTCATCCCTAAGACTCGCAAAGTAGATAAGTTCACCCCCCTACTTAGGTTAGCCGCATACCCATCGGGAACATCAACATCTTGATCCACTGAAGTACTTCCTTCCTCTGGGCTCTACTTACGACGAAATCGGCCTTAGGCCTTCTCCATGTCTTTCCACCACTTGGTGGCTTCATCTCTTGGTTTGGTCTATCACATAACGCTGCCAGATCCACTCTTGCCTTTACGTTATCATTTGACTTATCAGGAATGTCCATAATTGTTGCCCAAAGTGCCTCGACAACATTTTTTCAGTGTGCATCACGTCAATGTTGTGTGGAAGGAGCAGGTCGTCATAATAGGGGAGCTGAGTCAAGCCCGACTTATGTGTCCACATATGCTGCTCACCATATCCCACAAAACCACCTTCTATATTGGCCACAAGCCCATCTATCTGTTCACGAATTTTGGCACCAGTTATCGCTGCAGGTGGGCGGTCTGTCACTACAACACCTTTCGTAAAGTTCTTGATGTCTAGGCGGAATGGATGGTCAGGAGGGAGAAATTGTCAATGTTTATCAAAGGACGAATATTTGCCACCCTTTTTCAACCAAATGAACCTAAGAGCTTCCTTGCAAACTGGGCATGGAAACTTACCGTGAACACACCAGGCGCAGAATAGCCCATACGCCAGTAAGTCATGCATGGAGTACTGGTACCAAACATGCATTCTGAAGTTTGTCTTCGTAGCTCGGTCATATGTCTATACCCCTTCCTTCGTAGAAACCTAAGAGAACGACATTGGAACTCTATGATTTCATGTGTCGATCTCTTAGGTTTCTACACATAGTGCGTCACAACTTTCTCGAAACATTCTCAATTTTTTATCACAACCTATACATATGATATCATGACATGTGGACAAGTTTCATGATTTTCTCACTTTGTTTGTGTTTTATACAATTTTTAAACAGCTGGATGTCAAGTTCACGACCATGTTTAGTGAGCATGGTGCTCGAAGTTTCCGGTCCGCTCCTAAAATGGGTCGTAACTTGTGCTAAATAGCATGGATATCATTTTTGCATGCATAGTTTTCATACTATTCCTTAGTAAGCCTTACACTACACATTTTTCTACACACTTGCTAGGCCCCCATCGTAAGTGAGCTCGCCCTTGCGGTATTTGTTGCTCAGAATCAGGTCATCAAGTGGAAGACTACTATGTAGTGTTCGATGAGATCAAGGTCGTCATCGGTCCGATCAACCTACCTTTGGCTCATTATCAAGATCGTCGTTGTTCTCGCCGTCGTTGTTTGGTTTCTATTATTTATTTATTTAAATACAATTTATTTATATAATAAAGTTTGTTACACTGGTTTCTATACATTAAGTCGTCATATGTGTGAAACTTGATCCTGGCACACATATGAGATATATCTGGATTTGTCCTTAAATCCGGGTGTGGCAGACAAAGAGGATGGCGGACGTGGATCATCGGAGCTGGAGTGTGGACGAGGATCACCGGAGCCAGAGCGTGGGCACATGTGGTCCTGCCGGACCGAGGTGGCGGCTGGACGTGGGAGACGAGAGTGGCGAGAGTTCGAGACCTAGCCACGCCCTGTCGAGCATTCCTAGGGTTAATGTCGCAATGGACTTTGGATGGGTCGGTTCGTCATGGTGTCAGACCTCCCACTTTTGGACTAAAATCTAATTCTGGATATCCGCTAGGGACCCGGGTGAAAGGTGAAACTCGTACCCGGTCCGATTTTATCATGTGTCAGGTGTAGGCTAGACCCGCGGGTCAAATTTAGTGTTCGAACACGCGGTTAAAATTGTCATCCATAATGCACTATACCTATACAAAAAATAGTGTTTATTGTTAAGCTCAAGAATGATGGGTGCCCTTGTTAAAATAGCCCTAAATCCAATCGCTTTGAGTGACGACATTTTTGGTACCGTATATTCTACTTGTTGGCGAGACGTGACTCTATGTTATGCACCATACGTGTGGGAAACATAAACTCTATAACGAAGATAAACAAGAACAATGACGCTAGTTCAATACACTAGAACAATGACATAACAAAACTCCGGTTTTCGATACTCTCACCAGCAGGGGAACGGGACATGGCTGCATGCTGCGATGGCACCGCTACTGCTGCTACCGGGAGAATGCTGAACTGCGTCTGCATCTCCATCGAGGTGGATACACATATTTATGATGCATCGCCATAGGTGCAGTTCACTGCTGCTACGCCATTCAATCCAGGTGGATACACATATTCTATCATCTCCCTGTATGCTCGAGAGTTTCCTTGTGACCTCATTTCCTATCTCCCGGACAGGAGCTTGCATTGACATGCATGATGCACGACATGCTCTTTTTCTCAGACACCATGACACCCTAACCACCGGAAAGGTCAAGGTCAAGCAGGAATTAACACCGCAGAGAGATCAGCTAGAAACTAACCATGCATTGCATACTCTATATATATATATATATATATATATATAACATGGCCACCATTCTAGCTAGATGGAGATGGAGAGATATCGACCAGCAGATGATAGATTCTTCTATAGATGGAGATGGAGAGAGTAACAACCAGATGCTAGATCGCTGGTGTCTGCATTGCATCCACGGTTGCTCCTCTCCCCACCTGCATGCATAAGTGGTGCCTCACACCTCAGTGTCCATTCACATGAATGCATTCAGTATCCCTTTAGCTGTTTGTAATTATTACTTTTTCTTTCTAAAAAGAAAGAAAAGACAAACTCCATATCAGACTTGGAGGTCCATCATAATGATTGTAATGCCTAGCGACATCCTACCAAACAAGGCCTTATCAGACTTGTGGTTTGTGAGCCATGGCTCATGTGACAAGAAGTGGAGGCATCTGTGTGTTTATACATGCACACATCGTGGAGATGCATGTCAGGATCGCCCTTGCTGAAGATGGGGAGAAAAATGGCGTCAGCCGTCAGCGAATAGACACTGCGACGGGGACGGCACAGGCAGACATGCATGCTGCACGACGTCGACAGAAAACGAGGTGTATGACCCGGAATCACCTGAGGATTGAGGGGATTAAATGGGAAATTAGTTCATTTCCCCTTCAATCCTCTCCAATCCTCCCGTGATTTCCTTGTCACCAAATCAACTCTCAGCGTATTAAATTAATTGTATAGAGAAACTACAGAAATCAAGTCTTCTTTATAGTTAATTAATCTAATATAATAAGCTTGTGTTGGACAGAAAATTATACTGTCATATGTACAGCAAGGATCGTATATATATTCGTATCGGGACCGGCCGTCTGAATCATTGAGCTGCTGCACGTACGTATATATTATATATGTACAGGATCAGCAGTTCAGCACAAACGTATATATTATATATGTACAGGATCAGCAGTTCAGCACAAACACACTGGTCTGTTAAGATATGTCCTCTACACTAGTCAATTATTGTCCTCTACACTAGCCAGTTAACAATAACTGGGGTAAGGTTAGACCTAACCGTCTAACCGTGTCCATCACTACCGGAATCAGCTCCTTTGCCGTGTGTCTCAGACACACGGCAAAGACAATTTTACACTCGGCAAATGCTTTGCCGAGTGTAACACTCGGCAAAGAACGCTCGGCGCACTGTACATCGGCAGCAGCCTCTTTATCGAGTACTATTTGTCGGGCACTCGGCAAAGACTTTGCCGAGTACCAAATGGCACTCGGCAAAGAAAAGTCACCGTCACGGCGCCAAGTAACGGTGACGGATCCTTTGCCGAGTGCCTTCTGTGGCACTCGGCAAAGAGGTCCATTTTGCCGAGTGTTTGCTCGAGAGGCCCTCGGCAAAGACTGATCCAGTGGGTCCCACCGCCAGTCCCTGTGCCGAGAGCTCTAGTAGGCACTCGACAAAGGAGGCTTCTTTGCCGAGTGTCTGTTGGACAGGTACTCGGCAAAGAACCCTCCAGTGGGCCCCTTTGCCAGTCCCTTTGCCGAGTGCCTTGGCAACAGCACTCGGCAAAGATGTCTTTGTCGGTTCCCAGGTTTCCTTCTTTGCCGAGTGTCACTGTCAGCACTCGGCAAAGATGGCTTTACCGGTTCCCAGGTTGCCTTCTTTGCCGAGTGCCATAGTCATAGCACTCGGCAAAGCGCCCCTTTGCCGAGTGTTACACTCGGCAAAGTGACCAGAATGTCCCTTTTTTATTTGCTTTTGTTGTTCCATCCAAACAAACAAAAGATATATATGATTCACATCACATTATATATCAATCACATCACAGAATGAACACATTTATCATCAACACCATATATATCACAAAGTCTCACTAAAGTCTCACAAATATAAGTAAGGATCATCACAAAACAGATATAAGTCTGCGTCATCACTAACATCACCAAGTATCTCACAAGATAAAGTTTAACTAACATCACCAACACTCATAAAGGTAAGTTTGGATCATCACAAAACAGATCATCAACGAGGTGGGCATCTGGACTGGTTCGGCGAAGGGCTGGACGAAGCATGAGGGTTGTTCGACGCCGCCGATTGACCCTGCACAGAGAAGAGATTGTATGTGTGAGAACATATGAATAAATATCATGCAGAACTAAAATTTTGATACTCACAGGAGTAGTGAACTCTGTAGGGTCAGCTGCAGGGAACAACCGAGGTGGTGGAGCATGACCCTGTGCGGCGCCAAGGCTCTGCATGTACGCGAACATCTCCGCCATCCTCTTCTCCAGCTCCTCACGTTGCCTCCTCTCATCATCTAGCTGAGTCTGTAATATTTCGCCCTAATGTTACGATAATGCAAAGAGAAGATATATAAAAATCAATAAACGATGAATAGATAAGGAATAACCTAGAGTTGCTGGATACGATGCTGTGAGGTGTCCTGCCGAGGTCGTATGGCTGGGCTCGCGCTCGTGCTCCTTGCTCGCACTTGAGAGAGAGTGGGAGTGGAGGACGAGTCGATTGCCCCGTCGGCAATCCAGTACCGTCCATGCCTCTTGCCTCCTCCGACCCTCATGAGGACATCTCCGTCGATGTCCTCGGTCCTCGGATCGTAATCTGGCCCATGGACCTCCTTGGCCATGGCGGTGTACTCACTGAGTCGGCTGTGGATGGCGGGGTTGGTGTACGCCTCGGGCCCGTCATCCGGGTTGTAGGTGACGTCGGACGTCGCCTTCCCCTTGTGGGCCATGGCATATGCCAAGAACGTGGAGCAAGGCGCGCCACCATGTGCCGCCGACTGCGAGAAAACCAACGAGATGGTTAGAAATCATGTCTAATCGAAAGTTATATACCTAAATAAAAAAGAGCGCGTACCCATGCTTCCGCGTATTTGCCCAGGCTGCGGCTGCCTTGATGGTGGGAGGGATCTTGCATCAGCAAACGCCGTTCCCGGCTAGCGTTGTGCGCCTCATCCCACTCAGCTGAGCACCACCTCTGCACCATCTGCTCCCAGCACTCAGGATGCGCGGCACACCAATGAGGAATCATCTAAAAAAATATAAGTACACCCCATATCAGAAGATAAGAATAAGCATATTTAGTACCAATAATAAAGTTTTGTATTTACCTGCAAGTACTGGTCCGCAGTCAATGACATGGTTCGGGCGTCCTTCTTGTTCACCTTCTCCCCAAGGACGGAGCCGTGGTAAGTGACGATGGCCTGGATGCGCGCCTCATAGTGCATGTCCACGACGAGCTTCTTACAGCACGTCGTAGACACCACATCCGCCCTGGCCTCGTATCCAGCATCGCACCTGAAGAAATCCTACATACAAAGACGATGTATCCATACATTATTTCAAGAATATGCAACAAATGCGACTTATTAAACAATATAGTGCGAGGAAGACTTACCCACAGCTCTTGCTTCACCCGCTCCGCCTTGTTGTTGAATTGTCTGCCGTCCCGATCTACTGCATCGGGGGCGACGACGTAGTGGTCGAAGGTGTATGCTGGGCTCGTCACTCCGGCGTACTCGATAAGTCCAGGGAAGTGTTCCCGGCATAGAAGGCCGAGGATGCCATTGGGGTTGCGGCCGTGACCCCCTGCAGTCTCCAAAACCATCCAAGACCTGTCGAAGTGATTAAGATGAAGTATTAGTTTCTATTATTAATTTGAACATATAATATGAAAAAGCAGCAACAACATCTAAAGTTACCTACCTCTCTCCATCGGGTCGTATCAGCGGACGTCTGTCACGAAGTATGGGTCGCTTAGGTAGGCTCGCGGGACCTCGCAGGTAGATACTCCTCGAACCTGAGGAGCCAGAACCTGAGACGTCCTGCTGAGCGGCGGCGTCGTCGTCGTCGTCCTGCTGCGCCGCATCGTCGTCGTCCTGCTGTGCCGCATCGACAGCGGCTTGCTGCTCCACCTGCTGTTGTACGGCGTCGTCCTGCTGCGCCTCCTCCTCCGTCCTACGGGTGCTCCTCCTCCCCCTCCCCCTCCCCCTCCTCGTCCTCGTCCCACCGCCCACCATCTTTGTCCGACAACCTGCAATTAAGAGTAAACAATTAAGCACAGATAAAAAAATATGTATTTAGAAACATATGCAAAATAAATGAAATATAGCATTACATCGATTAAAAATAATCTTCATATGTGTCCGGGTTAGCCGGATCATAAGTGTCATCATCACTATCAACCATTTCATAGTCAACATCATCTGAAGGCGCAATTTCGTCATTGGCATTGCCTTCAAGTATTTCTAAGTCATTCTCATTATGCACCTCATCATCCTCGTCATCAACAACCATTTCAATATCTACTTCCATTCCGATCGCTTCGGTTAAGTCTATCTCAAATTGCCCTTCGAGCCCATCTTCTTGGAAGAACTCTCCGTCATATGTGTCCGGGTCTAAGTTATAATCTTCATCGTTTGGAACAGGTAATTTAGCGTGCGGTGATACCTTATACACAACATCCCAACCCTTAAGATGTTGTTTCGTTTGGCACGCATATGGAAGATAATACACTTGTGTGGCCTGTTGGGCCACAATATAGACATCGTCTCCTGGTAAGGTGGAATCCTGTCGAATTTCGACTAGCCCAAGATTAGAATGTGTATGTCTCGTAACTTCAGGGTCAAACCAATGACATTTGAATATCACTGGAGTAAGAGGTTTGGAACCATAAAAATTGAGTTCATATATTTCTTCAATTCTTCCATAATACTCGACCTCGTCAAGCCCGGGCGTAAAGACTCCAGAACACGTGGTTTTTCGATTGGGCCGACTTTGGTCGTAGCTTGTTGTGCGAAAACGGTATCCATTGACGTCATACCCAGAAAATTTCCTGACCCTATAGGCAAAGCCATTGGCTACTTGTCTCAACTCGGCACTCATAGACGGCTCTCTTTGGCCCTGCAAGTTCAAACACGCTAGATTGTTATATTATTCGTACGTAAGAGCAACTTGGAATAACAAACTAAGCACGTACCTTATGTTTAAACCAGGAAATGAAATCGGGCAATCCATTTCCCGCACCCTTGATCGACGCCAGAATTCATGAAGAAATTGCTCCATGTATGGCGTCACCTCTTCAAGGTTGGTCAATACATATAGCATGATATGGCGCCACTCTTCATGTCTCAGGGTCTTGGTGGTCGAACCACTCGCGCTTCCGAGTTGCCCTCGAAAAATGCTGAGGTTCGATTCATTGCCGCCATCATTGTAACGAGGGGGTGGATTATGCACGCTCGACAGTTTGTCACCATAGTAATTTGTTATGAAGTTTGACACCTCCTCCAGTATGTATGCCTCTGCAATGGAAGCCTCGATTTTGCATTTATTTCTACATTTCTTTCGGATACTCTTTAGACATCTCTCGATTGGATAGCACCAACGTCCCTGCACGGGCCCCCCCATTCGTGCCTCATACGGGAGATGAATAATCAAATGCTGCATCGGATTGAAGAAGCCGGGTGGAAAGATCTTCTCCAGCTTACACAGTAACACGGGTGCCATCCTTTCCAAGTCTGCAATCATGGTCCGAGCTAACTCTTTTGCACAAAGCTGGCGGAAGAAATAGCTCAACTCTGCAAGCGCTAGCCAGACATGCTCAGGGACATAGCCTCGAACCATCGCCGGAAGAATTCGTTCAATCCATATGTGGAAGTCATGACTCTTCATCCCTAAGACTCGCAGAGTAGATAAGTTCACCCCCCTACTAAGGTTAGCTGCATACCCATCAGGGAACATTAACATCTTGATCCATTGTAGTACTTCCTTCCTCTGGGCCCTGCTCAGGACGAAATCGGCCTTAGGCCTTCTCCATGTCTTACCACCACTAGGCGGCTTCATCTCTTGGTTTGGTCTATCACATAACTCTGCCAGATCCACTCTTGCCTTTACGTTATCCTTTGACTTATCAGGAATCTCCATAATTGACGCCCAAAGTGCCTCGGCGACATTCTTTTCAGTGTGCATCACGTCAATGTTGTGTGGAAGGAGCAGGTCATCATAATAGGGGAGCCGAGTCAAGCCCGACTTATGTGTCCACATATGTTGCTCACCATATCCCACAAAACCACCTTCTGGGTTGGCCACGAGACCATCTATCTGTTCGTGAACTTCGGCACCAGTCATCATTGCAGGTGGGCGGTCTGTCACCACGACACCTTTCGTAAAGTTCTTGATGTCTAGTCAGAATGCATGGTCAGGAGGGAGAAATTGTCGATGTTTATCGAATGACGAATATTTGCCACCCTTCTTCAACCAAATGAACCTAAGAGCTTCCTTGCAAACTGGGCATGGGAACTTACCGTGAACACACCAGGCGCAAAATAGCTCGTACGCCGGAAAGTCATGCAAGGAGTACTGGTACCAAACATGCATTTTGAAGTTTGTCTTCGTAGCTCGGTCGTACGTCCATACCCCTTCCTCCCAAGCACGGACCAATTCATCAATCAAAGGCTCCATGTACACGCCCATTTTATTCCCCGGGTGTCCAGGAATTATCAACGACACGAATATGTTCTGTCTTTGAAAGCATACGCCGGGGGGAGCTTGATTGGGATAACGAACACAGGCCAACATGTGTATGGGGCAGCGGTCATTCCATAGGGATTGAACCCATCTGTGGCCAGCGCAACACGAACATTACGAGCCTCTTTAGCTTTCTCATGGTGAATGACATCAAAGTGGGTCCATGCTTCACCATCGGATGCATGAACCATCTTGTCAGGATTGTATCGTTTTCCTTTTTTGTGCCATGTCATCTGTTTCGCGGATTCCTCTGTCATGTATAGACGCTGGATCCTCGGTATGAACGGAAGGTGGCGTAGGATTGTCACGGGGATGTCGAGCTGCCTCTTCTGTCCATCACCAGAGTCTACCTCCATGAACCTAGACGATTTACACTTCGGACAGTACTTTGCCTCAGTGTGTTCTTTCCTAAATAGGACGCAGCCCTTCGGACAAGCATGTATCTGCTCATACGTCATCTTGAGTGCACGAAGGAGTTTCTGTGCCTCGTACATGCTCTTTGGGAGAACGTGATCCTCCGGAAGCAGGCTGCCAATAACTGTCAACAAACCATCGAAGGCGTCTCGACTCATGCTATACTGCGACTTGAACGCCATTATACGCCCAATGGCATCCAGTTGAGAAACCTTTGTCTTGCCGTGAAGGGGTTTCTGTGCCACGTCAAACATGTCGTAGAATGCCTTTGCGGTCGCCTCTGGCTCGTCCTCCGTACATCCTTCGGCGAACTGTGCCTCGTGATAGTCGTTCAACATGTCCGCTACCCCGGCATCAGCATCGTAATCCTCGACACGTTGTCTCACCACCTCCTCTCTCGTGCGATGCGCTTCACCATGGAAGATCCACCGAGTATAGTCCGGCGTAAATCCATTCTTCCAAATATGTTCTACCATGGCCTTCTTTGGTTTTCTTTTCCGGTTGTCACATTTGCTGCACGGACAAGGGACTAGGCTAGCTCCTTTAGCAGCTTCGCCATATGCCCGTTCCACGAAAGCATCGGTCTTCCTAATCCATTCTGGGGTGACATCATTACGTCGAACGCGGCCCGTGTACATCCACTCACGGTCCTCCATCCTCTAACATATATAACCGAGTATAGTTTAATATAGACATGTAATGCATGTACACTACGTTCCTACCTTCTAATAGGTGATGATAGGTCCTAATCCCACCCGCGGTTGCGTAGATGGAGTTAGTTTCCATGCTCTACTCCGATCCGAGATAGAATTTTGGCAGCACCTCCCCGCTGTTCTCCGGATACACGTCCTGACAGGGAGAGTGTACTGTCCGGAGAACAACAGGGAGGTGACGCCGAAACTCTATCTCGGACCGGAGTAGAGCATGAAACTAACACCATCTACGCAACCGCGGGCTGTCCAAAAAACGTGGACAATCCGAAACTGATACATTTGTAGATATGCAAAGATCTGCATATCTACACCGAATCTCTTTCGAACGGGAGACGCCTAACTGGGTTACGTGATCTACGACCTTGATGCGGAAATAGAGGTTATACCTAGGGTGGCGGTGGAGTCAGTCTAGTAGGGCTATGGCGGGTCGGTGCAGTGGCGACACGACGTGGTGCAGGCAGACCCGCAGCGGCTAGGAAGGCAAGTATCTTCTCTGTAAAAAAAATCACAAGTATGTTAACACAAGTATTTGAAACACGAATTAAATATTCAATGTCCACTATGGATGGTTATTGCTTAACCACAACCCACTAATAACTAGATAGATAACTATAAGTATAACCACAATCGACTAAATACTAACCACCTAATACTACCCACTAACTACTAAATAACTAAGTATAAATTTTGACAGCACCTCCCCTGCACGGGGAGGATACTAAAACCTGCATATTCAACTCACATTCATCACATCCGATCAAATTCACTTTTATCACATTCATATTCACGATATTCATACCTACCAAAAATGCTAACAAAACTAACAAACAACTAATTATAGCAACAAAACTAACATACCTAACAAAAATGCTAACGACGGTGCTCGCGACGGTGCGGCGAGGCGTGTGCGGCGGGCGTGGCGGGCACGACCGTGGGGAGGGGGCCCGACGCGGCGAGTGGCCGCCGCGGCGAGCAGGCGGGCGGGCGCCTGAGTGGGGCAGGGGGCCGCGGCGTGCCGGCGTGGGGAGGGGCAGCCGGCGCGGCGGCGGGAGGGCCCGACGCGGCGAGTGGGGAGGGCCCGGCGCGGCGAGCGGCGTGACGGGGCGGCGGCGGGAGACGGCGCGGCAGCGGGCAGAGGGCGTGGCGGCGGGAGACGGCGTGGTGGCGGGGAAAAAAGAGAAAGAAGAGAGCGTGAGAGAAGAGAAAGGAGAAAGAAGAACGGCCGGTTGTTTATTTCCTGACTTTGCCGAGTGCCCGCGATCTGGCACTCGGCAAAGATTTTTTAAAAATATTAAAATATTCTTTGCCGAGTGCCAGATCGCTGGCACTCGGCAAAGTGTTCTTTGCCGAGTGCTAGCTGGATGACACTCGGCAAAGAATCTTTTACAAACCTTTGCCGAGTGTCGCCCCGCTGGCACTCGGCAAAGCATGCTTTGCCGAGTGTCATTTGTGGACACTCGGCAAAACACTTTTTAATTTTTTTTTTATTTTCCCTACTAAATTTTTTGTGGTATGTTCCTACACTATATAGACCTACATGTACCATTTTGAGATAATTAGAACAATGTTTTCTATAGCTAATACATTTAGTTTTTTTATTTGAATTTCTTCGGAAAACTCACATTTGAACTGCAGGTCTCTCGAAACTTGGAAAACTATGCATGCAAAAATAATATCCATTCTACTTAGCACAAGTTACGACCGATTTCAGGATCGGACCGGAAACTTCGAGCACCATGCTAACTCAACATGGCCGTGAACTTGCCACACAGCTGTTTAAAAAATTTATAAAACGCAAACAAACTTAGAAAATCATGAAACTTGTCCACATGTCATAATATAATATGTAGAGTATGTGATAAAAAATTTAGAATATTTGGAGAAAGTTGTGAGACATTATGTGTAGAAACCTAAGAGAACCACACATGAAATCATAGAGTTTCAATGTGGATCTCTTAGGTTTGTACACATAGTGCGTTACAGCTTTCTCGAAACTTTTTCAAATTTTTATCACAGCCTCTACATATGATATCATGACACGTGGACAGGTTTCATGATTTTCTGACTTTGTTTCTGTTTTATACAATTTTTTAAACACCTAGATGGAAAGTTTACGGTCATGTTGAGTGAGCATGTTGCTCGAAGTTTCCGGTCCGCTCCTGAAATCGGTCGTAACTTGTGCTAAGTAGTATGGATATCATTTTTGCATGCACGGTTTTCCAAGTTTCGAGTGACCTGCAGTTCAAATCTGAATTTTCCGAAGAAATTCAAATAAACAAACTAAATGTACTAGCTATAGAAAACACTGTTATAATCGTCCCACAATGGTACATTTAGGTCTACATAGTGTAGGAACATACCACAAAAAGTTTGGTGACCAAAATAAAAAAAATAAAAATATGCTTTGCCGAGTGTCTACATAGGACACTCGGCAAAGACTCTCTTTGCCGAGTGCCAGATATTTGACACTCGGCAAAGACTGACGGCCGTCAGTTGTAGACGGCCGCTAACGGCCCTTTGCCGAGAGCCATATTTGCCGAGTGCTTGACGCTCGGCAAAACAGTCTTTGCCGAGTGCTTGGCTGTGCCGAGTGCCCTGCACTCGGTAAACAAGATCTTTACCGAGCGCAGGACTCTGCCGAGAGCGGCCCTCGGCAAAGTCGACTTTGCCGAGTGCCCGATAAAAAGCACTCGGCAAAGCCGCCGGCACTCGGCAAAGAGCCGAATTCCGGTAGTGCATAATGGGGGGTTATCCTAAGGGCTACTTTGGAAACCTCAAATCCCCTTTGAGATTGGAGGGGATTGAGGTGAAAATGAACTAATTTCTTCTCCAATCCCCTTCAATCCCGAAGGGAATTTGAGTTTCCAAACTAGCCCTAACAGTTGGTTGCAGCCCCCGGTCACACGACGCCATATAAATAGATTAAGGGAGCTGACGGGTTTAGCCAATGTTAATCACTTGACCATGAAACCCTAATCGACATTCTGAAAGGAACCGATCTCCTAGGCGCTCGGAGAGACTAGAAGAGCTGTGACTATGTCTCAGATCCCCATCATCCCATCGGGATCTGATATTCCCCCTGCAGGCGACACCGCAGGAGTTGATCCACTGCCGATCAACGATGGGAACCAATCTCCTCGCCAAACGCAGGGCGGAGATCGAGGAGGAGGAGGTGGGACTTCGCTACAAGACACCACCACGATGATGGCTAAGAACAACAAGGTATGTGTACCTTATACCCCTTAGTAGAATAGATCTATTCATCATCGATGTATTGTAGATACAGATTGCTATTTTAGGGGCTTAGGAATCTATCCTAGGCACCATAGAATCTAACGATGGTATATGAGCCGTCCTAAATCCCCTAGATCTCATAATCCACATTCGGTTTTGAGATCATATAAAGGTCTCGGATCAATGTGATTGAACTCATTTTTTATCGTTCATCACCCGAGTACAGATAGATTAGAGTAGAAAGTAGTTTTAGATCTCTCGGGTTAGGGTTTTTCTAACCCTAAATCTAGGGTTTCGGCAACAGTAAAGAGACACAGGGTCTCGGCCATCGATGGTATAGAGTTAGGGTTTTATTACCTAACCCTAGTTCACAGATCGAATCACATAAATTGGTCAGATCGGTCAAGGGCTCTGGATCTGTGAATCTGCGGCCAAGAAACAAGTTTAAAGAAGAAAAAAGGAACCGCACAGGTTCATTAAAACCCCGAAGGAGACCCGGATGCACGCATAAGTGTCTCCAAAACTCAACCCCACCATTACATCAGTGTTTGTTTCTTACATGCATTCATCACAGAGAAGGGGTTCGAGTTAATGGAGATAGATCCGGGTGCTAGAGTCAAAAAAATGGCCAACGATGGCTAAAACCTCACCGGCTCACCAGGACCACCTTCAGCCGACTCTACCGACGGCAACCCCCCCCCCCCCCCGTGGAGACGGGCCCGTCGGCGGGAGAGCCTGCGTGGCCCCACTTCGCCAAGCACAGTGCCGACCAAGCCGGACACTGAGGGTCCAGTCGGACGCCGGCCGAATACAAAGAAGAAACAGAGAGAGAGAACCAAAAAAAGAAAAGGCGTCAGCGGCCTGAAGACATAGGGCACAGGCATTCGGCGCAAGTGCCAAGCGTCGTCGGCTAGGGCGTCCGTGAGAGTGTCCATGAGGACGGTCGTGAGAACGGCACGAGGGTTGCGACTGTAGAAGGAGGACATGAGCTAGGGTTCCTCCTTCCCCTGACATTTTTGGTTTAAATTCTCCGCGCTACAGTGCAAAGAGCCACCAGAGCCATCCGATCGAATCTAACGGCTCTGGATCATGCAGGCGAGTGGAAGCCGTGTGTTGGGCCGAATGCACGGCCCAGGCCTAGGTTGCGGCCTGCGCGTGTCGATGCCCTTCTCCAGCAGGCGGAGCGGGCCGCCAGCGCACGGTTGCGCCAAATGGCCAGCCATGACATTTTTTTTCATTTTTCCAGCGAATTTTACTGTTTTATTTTATGAAATTAGAGAATAGAAAAGAAATTAGAAAAACAGTAAAGAAAATTTTAGAAATTTTTTTCTCAGTTATAGAAAATTACACATATATTTATGGACCATTTTATTCCGTTGCATACTTTGGTACTTTTTATTTATATTTTATGCAATTTTCAGTGGATTATGAAACCAACATGGATTAATTATTGTTTGAATTGCATAGAATTCAGAAACTTTTGTGGTGATTGAATATTTTAACCAATATTGGATATTGTTACCACAATTTTATACAAGTTTATGTTTTCTAGATCAACCAATGATGGTTTTGAATTTTTGTGACTAGAAATTTTCTTAGATGTGGCATGGTTATTATTTGACCAAAGTTGAATATTTAATTCATGCATGTTCTATGATTTAGTATTTATTTTAGATGTCTCAAATATTTTCTGTTTTAATTTTGCAAAGGTGCACATACTGCTATGCTGATTAGCTAGATTGCTCAGATGAAACCGCTAGATGGTAGTAATTACCATTCTTGGCGAGCGGGTATTGACATGATAACCACAGTGGGTGAAATAGATTATGCAATGCGGTTTGATAAACCAACAGAGCACAAAGTGGGCACTCCCAACTATGATCACAGGTGGATGCAATACAGCATCAACAAGGTCAAGTGGGAGAGGTCAAATGATAAATGTATGATTATTCTTAAGAGGAGCATCAATGAGCCTCTTAAGAGTTCTGTCGGTACCTTGAAACTAGGGTACCCCTTACTGCTGTATAAAAGCACAGTACCCACGCGACTACTCTTAGTCGCGTGGTAAAAGAGCTGTATGTGGGACCAGGCCATGACTCGCCCTAGCCTCAGGCGACTACTTTGGGTTAGCAACAACGCCTGACCCCACCACATGGGCGGGTCCGGGGCCGCCACGTGTCCAGAGAAAGTGATATACTCCAAGGCATCAACAGTGAGTCCAGACCCCCATGGGAAAGTGCCGGACCCCTGGATATACAGTCCGGACCTCCAAGTTTGGTCCAGGACCCCCACGTGTACAGACTGGACCCCTAGAATGGGACTCGGACCCCCCCCCGTATGGGGTCCGGGCCGCCCACAGTAGGGTCCCAAGGTCCCAGGACAGAACACACCCGGGCCTTAATCAGGGCCTAGGCGGGGGTCCGGTGCCGACACGTGTCTAGACCTGGTCTGGTGGGATCCGGACCTATCCGCATACACTCCTGCTCCCCGCCCAGGCGGAGACCCGATGCTGCCACGTGGCATAAGCCAACGGGTGGAACCTAGCATGACGCCTCTGGGCTACGTGCGCCTTCGCATTCATTACGGATAAGACGTGCGCCTGTCCACTCCACTGATAGGCGGCGTGCTCAGTCCATGATACGTGGGTCGTGCAGTTACTCACCATTACTCGTACGTTTCCAAGAAAAGGGTTACTGCCTATCAATGTTGCATGGACTGCAGTCATCATGACTCCTGCTGATTACTCATGCGTTACTCTGTCAACATTAGTTATTCACATAATGTATTTCTTCATTATGCTCCTGGGCCCGCATGTCAGAGCTCAGCATCCTTGTATATGCGTCCCTTAAACTATAAAAGGGAAGGCACACAGCGTTACAAAGGACACGCTCAAACACACACTCAATACAACTTACACACAATGGAGGTAGGGTATTACGCTCCGGCGGCCTGAACCACTATAATCCCTCGAGTCCTCTTGTGTTCACGTGAAATCCACCAAACAGGCAAAACGCTTAGGCCCCCTCCTCATCTTAGGATTAGGGCGGGTGCATTCCGCCACCCGACCGGAGGATTTTCCCTCCGACATTTGGCGCGCCAGGGCTCAACGTCATCAGCCATGCTGCGTTCAAGCAGCTGCAGATCCTAGGATCCTGACTGGGACCCTCTCGCCCGTTCTCCGGAGTGGGCCCTCAACCGGTGTATCCCCTTGGGAGCATCACACTCCCGGTTACATTCGGGACTGAGGAAAACCTCCGCACTGAGAACGTCCAGTTCGACATTGCGGAGGTTAACCTCCCTTTTAATGCCATCATTGACAGGCCGGCCCTATACCGGTTCATGGTCATTGCCCATTACGGGTACTTGGTCCTCAAGATTGAAGCGTCCCCAATCCTCTCGGACTCAAATGTGATACAATTACTAGTCCCAGGAGGCTAGTAAACACATTATACAACAAATGATTCCAGATCTGCTTAAACGAGACAAACCTATAAAGGTGGCGATCAACTTTAAGAGTTGGTCCACAACTCGGGACATATTATCAGAGTGGGGCTGGAGCAGCCCAATATACGCAGCGAAGCAAATCAGCGGTCCAACAGCCACAGGCAAGGTTGGGAACAGTCGTAACTCTTACCCGATCTCCTTTTTTCTGAAAAACAACAAATAAGCAAGGGTGAGTACAAACGTACTCAGCAGCCCACCTTCACCCGCGGAATGGGGAAATCAGATATAATGCATGGAATATGTGGAACTCAGGATATTTTGCAGAAATAGCAATATTTTATGCAGGGTTGTTTTGTAAAACATTTTGTATTTTTCAAAGCGCATCCTCTCCCAAAGGAGCACGAAGTTTTTCAATATTAGAACAAAATCCCCTGGACTAAACCATCCAGGTATCTCAGCAGTTTCCCACTGGTTTTCATTTTCAAAAACAGCTACTGGACTTCACGTCCACCATAGCTCACGGCTCAACCGCCGGACCTTTTAAAAACCACTTTTATCAAATGCACCTCTTTTTTTTGAAAACAAAACACGAATTGCCATACCACACCAGACTCGTCCATTCCTGTGGACATAGACTATTCGAATAGGTTTGAACTCTGCGCAGAGGGGTACACTTTACCCACTAGTCCGGCTCTGCGATCTCATGGCCAATGAGATCCGAATCCGAATCTCTTTCTTTCCTCGCACGTCCTAACCTTAACGGTTATACCGGAAGGAGTCAGGCCACCGCCATGTCCAAACCGGACAAAACATTCCCCCTCCTTATCCTCCCGGTGCTCCCCAGCCTTCATAACCCTGGGGTTGGACCGTACGAGTTCAGATTGAGTGACTGCCCACACAGTCTCGAGTGGATGTACTTATCATGAGTACAGGTAGTGAAGGATGACAAACTGGTCCTTATATGAGGGGACAATCCTTCTGCTCACGCCTAAACCAGCTGAGCCATCACCTTAGGCCCTCCCCTAAACCAGAGAGTCCCTGATCATCCCTACTCAAAGGTGATAAGGGTGAAAACCCTTCATCATACACATTTTGAAAAGCATTTGTAACAAATATATCAAGGATTGATTGCGGCAAGCGGCTAGGTGGCCATAATAACTTGTCTCAAAATCATATCATGCATAAAATACCAGGCTGAGGGTTGTGGTTGAAAAATCATAGGTAATTTATGCATCAAAGGGATCCAGTGAGCTTGCCGTGCTTATCCGACGAAGGGGGAATGAGAGCTCATGGAACTTGCTTCTGGCTCCACCGCCTGGCGTAGACTTGCAGATCTAGCCTCCACGAGACGACACGAACGCTCCAATAACTATGCAACATTAACAAGCAAACATACAAACCAGCAAGTATACCAACAAATATTTAGTATAGTGGTCAGAATAGCGATACATGGATGGGTAGAGTCTTGAGTAGAATCTGTGGCATGTGGTGTTGAGATACTACTAGTGGTGGAGCGGAGGTGCTTACCAGGAGGGTGGATTGGATGCGAAGCGACACTATGAGTGTAGCCGGCAGAGCGGAGTAACTGAGTGGGTGGGGTGTTTGCCTTGGCTGAGGGTGTTGAGTGTGTGTGGAGAGGGAGAGGGTAGCTGGGTGTATTTATAGCTAGGTGTATGCGGTGTAGCACAGTGAAGTTCCCCAACAGTGAGAATAGTGACGAATGAATCGTCTGACTTAGTGTGAACAGGAGAGTTATAGGCAGAATATGGGACAAGAGTATTTTGGGAGTTTTCTGGAATATGGACCATGTTTAAGGGATGACATGGTTGGATAGGGAATAGTTTGATAAGAATTTAGAAACAAGAATTATTGGAATCTGAGTTTGGAAGCCTAGGATGGGTGACCAGATGGGAAGTTCCCTACTCGAAGGAAAATCACAGTCACCGGAGTTCGTATGACTGGAATATGGGTCTGGCTGGTCTTAGGTGGACTAGACAGCATGATGGATGAGTAGTTGAAATTTGGGGTGATCGGATGATTGATGAATAGTAACGATGAATAGTGACGACAAAAAAGTTACCATAGATATCATCGATGAATAGTAACAATGACAAATAGTGTCGGCGAATAGTAACGATAAATAGTAACGATGGTGAATAGTACGATGAATAGTGATGGTGCATAGTTCGTATGAACGAACGATGAACGATGAATAGTGACGATGAACGAACGATGAATGATGAATAGGAACTATGAACAAACGGACGAACGATCGAATGATCGGACGAACGAACGAACGAACGATCGAATGATCGAACGATCGGAATTTTGACAGCATAACGATAGGACAAAGATTATCTGGACGAACGATGAATAGGGACTATGAACAAACGATGAACGATGAATAGGAACTATGAACGAACGATGAACGATCGAATGATCGAACGAACGAACGATCGGAATTTCGGCAGCATAACGGCTGAACAAAGATTATTTGGACGAACGAACGAACGAACGATCGAATGATCGGACGAATGAACGATCGGAATTTCGACAGCATAACGGCAGGACAAAGATTATCTGGAAGAACAATGAATAGGGACTATGAACGAACGATGAACGATGAATAGGAACTATGAACGAACGATGAACGATCGGATGATCGAACGAACGATCGGAATTTCGGCAGCATAACGGCAGGAAAAAGATTATTTGGACGAACGAACGGACGAACGATCGAACGATCTAACGAACGGACGAACGAACCATGAATGATCGGACGAACGATCGAACGATCAGACGAACGAACGAACAAACTAAGAACAGGGGGACGAACGATCGAAGAACGACCGAACGATCCTTGTGCTAGTGTGTGCTTGTGTGGAACATGGAGTGGGTGTGTGGGGGGTAAGAGAGTTGCCATGAAATGGCTTGAGGTGGGATGAGAGGAGGCCCTTGCCCCTCTATTTATAGCCATGGTGGGGGATTAGGGGGTGGGATGAGAGGATTAGTGGGAGGATGAGAGGATTAGTGGGAGATTAGCATGTATTTGTCTTGTATAAGTGAGATTAGCTTGTAGAGCTCACCGTATGACACTGGATGCATACGTATACGTATGAGCATGAGAAAAGTTATGAAGAAAATATTTGTAGTGACTTGAAAAATGATTCTGAAGGTATTTCTGAGGAAGAAAGTACTTGGAGATGTATCGGTGGAACATTTGGACAGTATTTCTGGAAAGAACTTGAAGGGGATAACTAGGGAAATATTTGGGCAGTATTTCTGGAAACAATTTGAGGGGGATCACTGGGGAAATATTTGTAGGATATTTTGAAGAGGATTTTGGAGGGAATATAGACCACTATATTTTATTTGCTGATATCAACTCGCAAACAAACATTTTGAAATTAAATTTAAAATTCATTTTGAATTTAGAGCGAGTTTGAGAAAATTTCAGGATTTGAATTTTTGGGATGCTACAAATCTACCCCACTTAAATGGAATCTTGTCCTCGAGATTTGGCTTAGAAGGGTTATGGGTATAGGTTTACTTCAGCTACATATCTTCACTTTGCAAACTCTTCGAGGAGATGGAACTTCAACAAAATCTAGCCTTTCAGGAGCATCTGGTTGCCGATGGCAACGCTGATTCTGGCTACTCAAAGATCATCCTCAGGCTTCTAGGTTTCGCTTGGCAGCTAGCTTATTGAGGAAGCATCGATGCCAACACACAAACCTTTCTCTTGCGAACTCCCACATAGATTCCTTCCTTGATTGGTCTTTTGGTGCTTCATCAATAAAACTTGGGTGACCACTTCTCATCTAGAAACTTATAAGCTTCGATGATCTGGTCCTCCACAAGCTTGCTATAGGCCTTCTTCTTTTTCTCCACAGCAGGAACTTTACTGGAACACTACCCCACTTAAAATGAATGAGGGTAGAACTCTTGAATCTTGGGGATTTGAACTCCTTGAAGTACCTAATAACAAGAGTGTTACGGGTCCTTCTTCTGCTGTTGCTGCTTGAGCAGGCTGCGGAGAAATGACTGACACAGGGTTGATTTTGGGAGAACCTTTTTCTCATCTTCTCTTCATTATCTTCTTTTCTCTTCTCACTTTTCACTTTTCACTGCATCTTTCTTTCTCTTTGCTCTTCCCACTACAGGATTCTGTCAAAGAGTATTACCATCATACACTGGAGGAAACCAAAGACTATGAACCATGTGCAACAGTCTTCAACCCAAGAATCACCAAGCATTGTGATCTTAGGGGCGAGGGAGTTGAAAATGGAGTTGCTTGCGATTTGGCAGAGGGGATTTATCTGGAGTGTGCTTTGCTTTGAGCGAGATGGGAGTTGAGGGAGCTAGTGGGGGGTTTTATAGGCAAGCGGGGGTGCTCGGGGGGTGTGGAGTGGTAGTGATGGAGCAGGTGACACGAGGCAAGAGGTGCGACAAGGGGAAGGGGGCCTGTTGCCGGCGACGATGGCGGTGGGTGCGCTGCAAAAGGGGGCGTGGGTGGCGGTAGTGCGCTGCAAAGGGGGCATGGGTGGCGGTAGTGCGCTGCAAAGGGGGCGTGGGGCGGTGGTAGTGCGCATGGAGGCGGGCACGCGTGCGAGGGGCACGGGTGAGTGGTGGGGTCAATGACCCTGATGTTTGTGCTCTCTGGTTCCAAGAATCTTTGCCTCTCTGTATGGTAATAACTTCTTCTGTCCTCTTTTCCTGTTTACTTTGACTCAGGGGCAGTGCTTTGATTCTCAAGTCAGTCCTTTTGACTGAGCGACTGGATAGGTTCCTCTGTAGCTTATTCCATGCTTCAAGGGTAAGCTTCCCGGTATCTTCTTGGGTAAGGTTCTTTTCTCTTGAGATGGGTTAAGATGAGAATGAAAGCATAAGTTGAGGATTAGCTCTAATTTGTGATCTATGTTTTTAGAGAAAACCTTTCTTAAAAAGAAAGAAAACACACAAGCTCAGCAATGATAAGCACAAACAAATCAAATGTTTTGAATAAGGGAAGAATAGAGTTTTTCCAAAGCACGGACTACTCAGATTCGGGGGCTAAGCATAACTACTATTGCTCGGCTCCTGAATTGAGAACTATGCTAACCAGGACTTATGAGCACTAACGTTAAAGCATCACATATGCACTAAAAAGGGGAGAAAACATCAAGCGAAATTCATTTTGAAATGCCCTAGGGGGCCACACAAATAGAGTTTTCAAAACACGAGGCTACACGGTTACCTCTCATACATGCAGGGCTCTAGCCAAAGTGAAGAAAAAACTTCACTACCCAGTGCATGCAGAGGATTGAGCATAACTAACTCAGATCTGGCAGCTTCTCTTCTGGCAAGGCTGGCTCACAACTTCAATCTGAGACATCTCCTGGATGGGTCAAGAGGGAGCTGATGTTGATGACTTCTTCTGGGGGCGACTGAGATGGCAAGATGGGGTTGAACTCTTCTTCAAGCGGGACTGGCTCTTGTAGCTCCTCAGAGAGCGGTGGTGCTGGAATCTTCTTCATGGTGAGGGGCTCAAACAACTCCGGCGGGGGATCTTGGGAGGATTCAGGGTGCTCTTGCTTATCCATAGCCTGAGAGAAGACTGGAATTCCTTCCAAGACTATGGCTCCATCCGGGAGTTCCCAAGCCTTCTTCTTTCCTCTGGTAGAGACCAGGTGACCTTCAAGAATCTGGGGATCTTTAGCTCTCCTAGGTTGAACTGGGTTGGATGAAGAGGGCTCTTGGATTCGCTGGGCTCTACGTTGGTTATGGGTTACCAAGTAGGCCTCCATCAACTTCTGGACGTGCTCATCCTTGGCTTGCTTCAGGGCTTCAACAGCAATGACTTCATGACTTTCCAATGCAGTTGCACGGGCTTGAGCTGTGGTGAGATCCACATGGAGCTAACGGTTGCGCTTCTCTACATCTTCTACTCGAGCAATCATCTGACGGTGGTGCCGAGCCAAGAAATCATACTGGGCATCCAGGGTGAGCAGGTATGCGGTGAGGTACATGACTGTGGGGTCATCCTCAAGCAGCTGCTTCCCTTCCAATGCACGCATCCTGGCCATCCAAACTGGACAGTCTCTCTGAAAGGGAGGAAAGAATCTGAGCGGTGTGTCGGCCACTTCTTCTTCATAGATCTGACACAGGGCCCTCAATGCCTTGCGAGCGACGACTTGGCAGGTGTCTTTGAATCTGTGCCCAGCAGCGGTGACACTCCATTCCACATGGTGCAGACTGGATCCAATGTATACAGTCACGACACACTTCTCTGTGCCATGCTCGACGAATTCACGACCATCATACTCTAGCTGACTCCTAATTCCGAGGCGAACTGTGCATGCTCTCAGCAACTTGGGAAAACCATCTTCATTCTGGCAAAAGCTGGTTTGGCATTGAACCTCCATCTGACTTCTGAAAGAAGGAAAGGGGGAAAGCATTTTTGAAATGAAGGGATGAGAGCAAGATTTTTTTTAAGAAAATAGTTTTGACTCAAAAACTTTTGGATCAGGCTAAGGGTTACGTCCTGCGGCCAACCTAACAGCTTTGATACCACCTGAAGCTTCCCCAATCCTCTGGGACTCAAATGTCATACAATTACTAGTCCCAGGAGGCTAGTAAACACATTATACATCAGATGATTCCAGATCTGCTTAAACGAGACAAACCTATAAAGGTGGCGATCAACTTTAAGAGTTGGTCCACAACTCGGGACATATCATCAGAGTGGGGCTGGAGCAGCCCGATATACGCAGCGAAGCAAATCAGCGGTCCAACAGCCATAGACAAGGTTGGGAACAGTCGCAACTCTTACCCGATCTCCTTTTTTTGAAAAACAACAAATAAGCAAGGGTGAGTACAAACGTACTCAGCAGCCCACCTTCACCTGCGGAATGAGGAAATCAAATATAATGCATGGAATATGTGGAGCTCAGGATATTTTGCAGAAATAGCAATATTTTATGCAGGGTTGTTTTGTAAAACATTTTGTATTTTTCAAAGCGCATCCTCTCCCAAAGGAGCAGGAAGTTTTTCAATATTAGAACAAAATCCCCTAGACTAAACCATCCAGGTATCTCAGCAGTTTCCCACTGGTTTTCATTTTCAAAAACAACTACTGGGCTTCCCGTCCACCTTAGCTCACGGCTCAACCGCCGGACCTTTTAAAAACCACTTTTCTCAAATGCACCTCTTTTTTTGAAAACAAAACACTAATTGCCATACCACACCAAACTCGTCATTCCTGTGGACACAAACTATTCGAATAGGTTTGAACTCTGCGTAGAGGGGTACACTTTGCCCACTAGTCTGGCTCTGCGATCTCATGGCCAATGAGATCCGAATCCGAATCTATTTCTTTCCTCGCACATCCTAACCTTAACGGTTATACCGGAAGCAGTCAGGCCACCGCCATGTCCAAACCGGACAAAAAATTCCCCCTCCTTATCCTCCCGGTGCTCCCCAGCCTTCATAACCCTGGGGTTGGACCGTACAAGTTCAGATTGAGTGACTGCCCACACAGTCTCGAGTGGTTGTACTTATCATGAGTACAAGTAGTGAAGGATGACAAACCGGTCCTTATATGAGGGGACAATCCTTCTGCTCAGGCCTAAACCAGCTGAGCCATCACCTTAGGCCCTCCCCTAAACCAGGGAGTCCCTGATCATCCCTATTCAAACGTGATAAGGGTGAAAACCCTTCATCATACACATTTTGAAAAGCATTTTCTTTTGAAAACTCACACATTTTCTCAAATCATTTGTAACAAATATATCAAGGATTGATTGCGGCAAGCGGCTGGGTGGCCATAATAACTTGTCTCAAAATCATATCATGCATAAAATAACAGGTTGAGGGTTGTGGTTGAAAAATCATAGGTAATTTATGCATCAAAGGGATCCAGTGAGCTTGTCGTGCTTATCCGGCGAAGGGGGAAGGAGAGCTCGCGGAACTTGCTTCTGGCTCCACCGCCTGGCGTAGACTTGCAGATTTGGCCTCCACGAGACGACACGAACGCTCCGATAACTATGCAACATGAACAAGCAAACATACAAACCAGCAAGTATACCAACAAATATTTAGTATAGTGGTCAGAATAGCGATACATGGATGGGTAGATTCTTGAGTTGAATCTGTGGCATGTGGTGTTGAGATACTACTAGTGGTGGAGGGGAGGTGCTTACCAGGAGGGTGGACTAGAGGCAAAGCGACACTATGCGTGTAGCCGGCAGAGCGGAGTAACTGAGTGGGTGGGGTGTTTGCCTTGGCTGAGGGTGTTGAGTGTGTGTGGAGAGTGAGAGGGTAGCTGGGTGTATTTATAGCTGGGTGTATGCGGTGTAGCACAGTGAACTTCCCCAACAGTGAGAATAGTGACGAATGAATCGTCTGACTTAGTGTGAACAGAAGAGTTATAGGCAGAATATGGGACAAGAGTATTTTGGGAGTTTTCTGGAATATGGACCATGTTTAAGGGATGACATGGTTGGATAGGGAATAGTTTGATAAGAATTTAGAAACAAGAATTATTGGAATCTGAGTTTGGAAGCCTGGTTCAAAGGAATCTCAAAGTTAAGCATGCTCAACTTGGAGAAACCTAGGATGGGTGACCAGATGGGAAGTTCCCTACTGGAAGGAAAATCACAGTCACCGGAGTTCGTATGACTGGAATATGGGTCTGGCTGGTCTTAGGTGGACTGGACAACATGATGGATGAGTAGTTGAAATTTAGGGTGATGGGATTATCGATGAATAGTAACGACGAATAGTAACGACGAAAAAGTACCAAAGATATCATCGATGAATAGTAACGATGATAAATAGTAACGATGATGAATAGTAACAATGATGAATAGTGTCGACGAATAGTAACGACAAATAGTAATGATGGTGAATAGTCGTATGAACAAACGATGAACGATGAATAGTGACGATGAACGAACGATGAATGATGAATAGGAACTATGAACAAACGGACGAACGAACGAACAATCGAATGATCGAACGATCGGAATTTCGGCAGCATAATGATAGGACAAAGATTATCTGGACGAACGATAAATAGGGACTATAAACAAACGATGAACGATGAATAGGAACTATGAACGAACGATGAATGATCGAATGATCGAACGAACGAACGATCGGAATTTTGGCAGCATAACGGCTGAACAAAGATTATTTGGACGAACGAACGGACGAACGATCGAATGATCGGACGAACGAACGATCGGAATTTCGGCAGCATAACGGCAGGAGAAAGATTATGTGGAAGAACAATGAATAGGGACTATGAACTAACGATAAACGATGAATAGGAACTATGAACGAACGATGAACGACCGAATGATCGAACGAACGAACGATCGGAATTTCGGCAGCACAACAGCAGGAAAAAGATTATTTGGACGAACAAACGGATGAACGATCGAACGATCGGACGAACGGACGAACGAACCATGAACGATCGGACGAACGACCGAATGATCGGACGAACGAACGAACAAACTAAGAACAGGGGGACGAACGATCGAAGAACGACCGAATGATCCTTGTGCTAGTGTGTGCTTGTGTGCAACATGGAGTGGGTGTGTGGGGGGGGAAGAGAGTTGCCATGAAATGGCTTGGGGTGGGATGAGAGGAGGCCCTTGCCCCTCTATTTATAGCCATGGTGGGGGATTAGGGGGAGGGATGAGAGGATTAGTGGGAGGATGAGAAGATTAGTGGGAGATTAGCATGTATTTGTCTTGTATAAGTGAGATTAGCTTGTAGAGCTCACCGTATGACACTGGAGGCATACATATACGTATGAGCATGAGAAAAGTTATGAAGAAAATATTTGTAGTGACTTGAAAAATGATTCTGAAGGTATTTCTCAGGAAGAAAATACTTGGAGATATATCGGTGGAATATTTGGACAGTATTTCTGGAAAGAACTTGAAGGGGATCACTAGGGAAATATCTGGGCAGTATTTCTGGAAACAATTTCAGGGGGATCACTGGGGAAATATTTGTAGGATATTTTGAGGAGGATTTTGGAGGGAATATAGACCACTATATTTTATTTGCTGATATCAACTCGCAAACAAACATTTTGAAATTAAATTTAAAATTCATTTTGAATTTAGAGCGAGTTTGAGAAAATTTCAGGATTTGAATTTTTGGGATGCTACAAAGATGTCGTCCCCTGCTGTGGTCCTCACCGTGCGGGGCGACCGCCCCACTGCGCTTGCAGCTGTCGAGAAGTTGCATGCCTTGGCGGCAGAAGCCGCTCGCCCAGATGACGAGGGGAGGGACCCCTCGACTTCCTCTACCAAGGCGTCTGCTAAGGTGCCTAAGGTGCAACCATCTAGAGCAGACGACATCCCTGTCCAGACCATCCGGCTCAATGGGGATTCCTCCCAGACCACTCGCATCACGGGCGATCTGGAGGAGAAATAGGAAATCGCGCCCATCGCCTTCCTCCAGGCAAATGCCGACGTATTCGCATGAGAACTGTCGCATATGCCTGGGATCCCAAGGGAGGTGATCGAGCACCATCAGAAGATCCACCCTGACGCCAAACCGGTGAGTCATAAACCTCGAAGACAGTCCATTGAGCTGTAGGATTTCATCCGTGAGGAGGTCCGGAAGCTGCTGGATGCTGGCTTCATCGAAGAGGTCCATCACCCAGTATGGCTGGCCAATCCAGTCATCGTTCCCAAGGCTAACGGGAAGCTTCGGATGTGCATCGACTACACCAACCTCAATTAGGCCCGTCCCAAGGACCCATATCCAGTTCCACGAATAGATCAAATCGTGGATTCTACCTCCGGGTGCGACCTCCTGTCCTTCCTAGATGCTTACTCTGGTTTTCACCAGATCCAGATGTCTAGGCAAGATAGGAAGCATACCACTTTTGTAACTGTGGATGGGATTTACTGTTATGTTGTAATGCCTTACGGTCTGAAAAACGCCTTGCCAACATTTGTACGGGCGATGAGTAAGACTTTTGGTGACCTGATTAGGGACAGGGTGGAGGTATACGTTGATGACATCGTGGTCAAGACTAAGAGAGGGTCGACCCTGGTGGAAGACTTAACCCTAGTCTTTGACAAGCTGCGTGCAACACGCACGAAGCTGAACCCGGACAGGTGCGTCTTTGGTGTATCTGCAGGAAAGTTGCTGGGATTCCTGGTTTCGCACCGGGGCATTGAAACAAACCCAGAGAAGATCAAGGCAATTGAGACAATGAGGCCTCTGGCCTGCATCAAGGACGTCCAGAAGCTTATGGGGTCACTGGCAGCCCTTAGCCGCTTCATCTCAAGACTGGCTGAGAGGGCGCTACCCTTCTTCAAGCTATTGCGGAAGTCCAGGCCATTCTCTTGGACCAAAGAGGCAGAACGAGCCTTTCAAGAGTTGAAGCAGCACCTTGTGTCCCTACCAATACTGGTAGCTCCAGAGCCAGGGGAGCCGTTGTACTTATACATTGCAGCGGCTACAGAGGCGGTGAGCATGGTGCTGGTCGCCGAAAAGACGGCACAACATCCCTATGGGAGTCAGAAAGTTCCCCTAGGAGAAGGTGGTGGTCCAACCACCACGATGTTGACGGAAGGCCAGGAGTTTGAGGACTCGGGACCAACCGCAGGGGTCCGAACCATCCAAAAGCCGGTATACTACGTCAGCGAGGTCCTCCGCGAGGCAAAGGCTAGGTACCTTGAGATGCACAAGCTTATCTATGATGTACTTGTTCCGTCTAGGAAGTTGCGCCACTATTTTCAGGCACACAGGGTTGTGGTGGTGACCTCCTACCCGTTAAGGGCCATTCTCCACAACTCTAACGCCATAGGCAACATTGCCAAGTGGGCTGTGGAGCTTGCTGAGTTCCAACTGGACTTCTAGCCTCACCACGCTGTCAAGAGTCAGGTCCTAGCTGACTTCATCGTGGAATGGACCCCATCCCCGAGCGCTCCTAGGGGTCCGGATCCCAATTCGAATCCCAGACCTGCGAAGCCCAGGGCTCCGGTCTTCACCGAGCCCCACTGGACGCTCTTCTTCGATGGATCCATCCGCCAGCAGGGTGGCGGCGCTGGAGTGGTCCTCATTGACCCAAGCGGAGATCAAGTGAAGTACATGGTGCACCTTGAGTTCAAGGCCACCACCAACATGGTAGAGTATGAAGCACTGATCTTTGGTTTGTCTGCGGCCCTATCCCTAGGGATCCGCCAGCTCCTCGTGAAGGGGGACTCCCAGCTGATTATCAAGCAGGTCCACGGAGAATGTAGTTGCAACGAGCCCAGGCTCGCAGCTTACCTCCTCCACGTAAGGAAGCTGGAAAAGGACTTCATTACCTTGGAACTGCAACATGTTCCTCAGGCTAATAACTCAGCGGCAGATGAACTCTCCACGAGGGCATCAACTTGGGCACCCGTGCCCGAGGGCGTCTTCGAAAGACGGCTGCTGAGACCTACCGCCCAGCCTGCCGAATCCGGTGAAGGGGGCGAGACTAGCACCTCGAAGCTAGCGGTCCCGGTGGTGTTCCATCTGCAGAACCCACCAAGGATTGTGTGTGCTACAGAGGGTCCTGCCAACCTCTTAGCGCCACAGCCAGTATCTCAGAGTGGTCTCGATGCATGGATCTCTGAGATCCGGGACTACCTGAAAGAAAATATCCTTCCTGAAGATCATGTGTCCGCAGAGCGCATAGTGCGGTTGGCTAAACGATACACGATGGTAGAAGGGGATCTATACCGCTTTTGGCGCCAACGGCATTCTCATGCGGGGCATCACCCAGGAGGAGGGTCATGAGTTGCTCGCGGAGATCCATGGAGGTGAGTGCGTAAGTCATTCGTCATCCCGCACACTGGTTGGTAAGGCCTTCCGGCACGGTTTCTACTAGCCAACCGCTCTCCAGGATGCAGCTGAGTTGGTAAAGTCCTGCAAAGCATGTCAGTTCCATGCAAAGCAGATACACACACCAGCTTAGGCTCTGCAAATGATTCCACCATCCTGGCCATTCGCCGTATGGGGGTGGATATCCTAGGACCATTCCCCAGGGCTGTCGGCGGGTACCGTTTCCTCTTCGTCGCTATCGACAAATTCACAAAGTGGCCAGAGGCCACCCCTGTGGTTAGTATCACCCAGGGTGTTGCTGTTGCCTTCCTCAAGTCGATTATCTGCAGATTTGGGGTCCCAAGCCGTATCATTATGAACAACAGGACCCAGTTCAAAAGTTGGCTCTTCCAAGAGTATTGCGAGGGCATCGACACCCAGCTCTGCTTTGCGTCTGTGACTCATCCTAGGAGCAACGGCCAGGCTGAGAGGGCAAACACAGAAATCCTCAGGGGACTCAAGATACGCACCTATGACTGCTTAAAACAGCATGGTGCAAATTGGGTCAACGAGCTTCTGTCTGTACTATGGGGGAACCGGACCACACCCAGCCGAGCTACTGGGGAGACCCCGTTCTTCCTGGTCTACGGGGCCGAAGCCTGCCTTCCCCCGGAAATCATTATGGGCTCCCCACGAGTCCAGTCTTTCGATGAGTCTATGCAGGAACAGCTAGGGCATGAGGACGTGGACTTCATCGAAGAACGCAGATGTCAAGCGGCGATCAAAAATGCACGGTACAACCAAGCGCTCAAGCGCTACCACCAACGGTTTGTGCATAGTAGGGAGCTCAGGGTCGGGGACCTAGTCCTAAGGCGAGTACTGAACCGAGAAGGGCTCCATAAACTCTCCCCCAGTTGGGAAGGACCCTTCATGGTGACGGAAATATGCAGACCCGGGTGTGTCCGCCTTGCCACAATAAAAGGAGTACCTCTTCCCAATCCCTAGAATATAGAGCATCTCCGTAAGTTCTATCCATAATAGCAAAACTGGGGGGCTGAGTTTTCTTCCTTTGTAACTAGGTTACACATATGTGTACGTCAATTCGATGAGGCCCGCCCTCATAAGCCTGTCTGTTGGTCTACACCCATGTATATCGAGTTATAAGGAAAGGATTTACCCCCTGGATGTGCTTTTGTGATGGTTTTATTCTACTTCGGTTTACATGCATTATTTTTTTATCTAACCCACCCATACAGTTTCACACCCTTGCTGGTATGATGACATCCGAATTGAGTAGCCAGGCATGCAGTTCAAGACCCCTTTACTGCTACAGGGGGTCTGGCAACCTGCGGACCAGTTCTAGAGAATGGGCGCTCGCCTCCTGGAGGGGTCCGGAGTTGTGTAGCTGCTTAGCATGGTTCCGTACCCTAAGCCTGCACGCTCCACCACTCTGCAACGGGTACCCTAGTATTTGGAACTGTGATCCTATGGGTCCGGGCATACGGCTTGGCTCCCCAGGCTAAATCCTGCAGGTCCTGTTGCATGAATCAAAGGATGGTAGATACCAAACGATAGGTCCTATGAGTGTGCTCCTAACACTTCAAAGTCGAAGCTATGTGCAGGTCCAGGTCCCAGTCCAGAGGTAGGTAGTCTCAAACTGTAGAGACTACCTCCTAGGGGCCGGGTCATCAATTTTTTTCTTTGGTATACTAGTATCCAGCCTCGACACGTCGAGCCTACCTCCCAGGGGGGGGGCCAAGTACCAGGTGGAAGTTGATGACGCTACACATAACAAGGGCAAGTAACATATAGATAAGTTCCACTGTCGTTTGATTAACGGTTCTTAAAGTATGTTTCATGGCCAAAAGTTATTACAGCCTCTTCCCAGCGAAACCCTTGCTTTGTCTCTACAGGTCGTCAGCAGGATCGCGCTGGAAGAGCTCAGCCACCAGCTCCACGGCATCTTGTACACTCTCTCGGGCGGCATCTTCTGTGGCGGCTACCGGATCAGCGATCACCGACGCCAAGGATATGGCAGGGTCGTGACTTCGGAACCACGTCAGGACATATTCAACCACCGCCCGGCAGAGCTTGCCGCCCTCTGCCTCTAGGCAGGCCCCGAGGATCTGATCCAGGAACCGGAGGCGATCGGTGGCAGAGTCCAACACCGGGAGCGCACCGGAGATCAATGTTGGCAACTCCAACACTAGGATGGGGCTCATCCCTAGCGGCACCAGTGTCGTGCTTGCCTCGCCGGCCCACGCGGCAATGCGCTAGACCCCGGCGCGGTGCTCCTCTTGGAGATCTTCAAGGGCCTTCCTGGTGGCCTCCATCGCTTGGGGACCCAGCGCCGCCTGTGCTGCATTGAACTGGCGGATCTGCTCCTCTAGCTTCCTCTCTTTCTCCTCTGCCTCGAGCTCATGCTCGGCCAGCAACTCGCCTCACCGGGTTAGCATTTCTTCCCTGAAGCTGAGATCCGTCTCTCGCCTGGCGAGGTCCGTCTCCTGCCGGTCCAAGGACTGCTCCTTCGCCTTAAGATTTTCCTCGGCGAGGGCGGCGTCGCTGGCCTTGCCCTCGAGCTCTTGCTGCCACTTTTGCAGCCTCTCCACGGCCTTGACCTGTTGGGCCTGCTGGGCTTCCAGAGTCTGGTCCAGGGCGCTCAGCTTGGCCTGGTACTCTATTGTGAGGGCCTCCCTCTGGGTCATGGCCTCCTCCCTCCTGATCACCTTCTTCTCCCTCCGGGACGCCTCCAGCTCCCTGGCGCACACCCTATAGAGGTCCCTCTTGAAATGTCCGGACGCCGTCTTGGTGCGCTTTTCCAGTTGGGTGCGCCAGTCACTGAGGCGCTGGTGCTCAGCCTCAAGCGCCTCCCACTCCCACAAGATTGCTGCCCCAGTGTCACTAAGGACCTGGTGGGCACCAGACAGCATGCGGGGGAGGGGATTGGCGTAGCTTCTTGCTCGGCACTCGACCGGAGTCACCGCCCAAACACCACCTCCATCTCCTCCGGAGCAGGCGGGGGGTTGGAGTTGGACGCGCCTCCAGCGTCACCTCCAGTGTCCGGAGTGGGCGCGGATCCCCCAGCTGGGACCTCACCCGCCACTGCGACGCTGCCTGACGCTGGCGCCGCTACCGTCGGACCCCCGGCTAGGGTATGAGAAGCCGCTGGTGCTGTCTTGGCAGCAGCTGGGGCGGACCGCCGGCACCACTCTCAGCAGATTCCTACTGCTGAGAGCCAGACCTGTCGGTGGGCCTGGTATCTGGTGGAGGAGGCATGACCTTGGGAGCGGTGGAGGAAGAAGCCCTAGCGAACAGATGATGGGTTAAGACTGGTCGGCATGATGATTAGACTCATGGAAAAAGGGGCTACACTTACTTGGGGCCCTGGACTTTCCAGTGACCCTGGAAGCGGGGCAATCGCTCCTCCTGCTGCTGCTACTCCTGCTGCTGCTGTTGTTGTTGCTGCTGGTGCCCCTGGGGGTGATCACCCCCAGATGGTGGTGGTGGCGGCGGGACCGGAGGACTGATGCGCCTCTGCGTACCGTGGGCCTAGGAGCTGGCCTCCTCGGTCCCACCTGCAGTCCTCTAACGCTTCTAGGGGGCACCGAAACGAGCGACCCGTCAGCGCGACGTAGCCTGCGTCGCCTCTCCTCCTCCGACCCCCCTGGAGCTACCTGGGCGGAGGCACTACTTGCAACCCCTTTGCCTTTGTCCAAGGGGCTGGGGGCAACGGTGGGGTTGGCGCTGGGAGCCGCCCAGGCGGGCTAGGGACCTCCAGATGGTGCATCAGAGATCCGGATCCCGCGGAGGGGGTCCCGACCGCAGGTCTGGCGAACTGCCACACCACTGTCATCGAGGGTCGGCAGCGTGGCCAAGATCGCCGTCCTCGGGCCTGGGTCGTCGCAGAGCGCCGGGATGTTCTGGGGGAGTATCAGGGACTCAGGGACAAAAGTTTTCCCAGTAATCCCTCCCATTAGGACTGCCAGCTCGTCCCAGGACAGATCGGTGCCCGGCCCGCGCTGGATCCTGCCGATGTCGTTCGGGCTGGTGAACCAGCAGCATAGGCGTGGCCTCCTCTGTAGCGGCATGATTTGGCGCTTCAGGAGGTCGCCGATCACGTGCATTGATGTCAGGCCGCACGTGGCCAAGACCTTGATCCTGTCCAATATGGGCAGGAACTCTGGCGAGAGGGAGGGCATGCTCCTCCATTGCTTGCGGTCGAGTGCTAGCCCATTGGACAGCAGGACGAGGCGGTCGTTGGCCTCGGTGCTGGTAATCACCCAGTCGTTGCGCCAGTTTTCCCACCTCTCTCCACCAAAGGTGGGGATGTAGACTACAGCCGGATCTGGCCTCGTCTGGAAGTAGTAGGCCCCGATGTGGTCCCTGGTCTTCCCGGACTTGACCAGCACGAAGAAGTAGCAGAAGAGGGAAGTGCAGGGAGCCACACCTACGAACATGTCACAGAGGTGGACGAAGATGGCTGCCTGGAGGACGAAGTGGGGCGTGAGGTGTTGAAGCTGAAGCCCGAACTCCTCCAGCAGCAGCAGAAAGAAAGGCGAAATCGGCAGCGCCAATCCGCAAGAGATGTAGGAGGTGAACAGCACGAACTCCCCGGTGGCGAGATCACCGAGGGGGAAGCGCCGGCACGGATTCTTCCAGTGAGCCCTGGTGCGCTCCACCCAAGTAGGCCACGCACCAGGTTAAGTGCTTCCTCAGACTGAAAGCGGTCAGGATGACCAAGCGAAGCCATGGCGAGTGCGGCGGCGCGGGTGTAAAGCAGGGGAGCACGAAGGCAAAGGGGCGCAACCGATTGGGAGAGAATGCGAAAAGGTAACTGCTGCATGCGGGGGGAATCCTTTTTCAAGGAAACCTAAATCCTTGTTCAGGGAAACCCTTCCGCGCGCCCCTGAATCGCTGCAGGAAATCCCGCTCGACGGGCACCAAGGACCAAGGCAACCCAGTCTATGACACGGGGGCCCAGGTCCACAAGTCATACGGTTTGTGTGCCAGATTTCGGGTGCGGAAAGGGCGAACCGCCGCACGCGATAGTGCACCGCCTTGGGGCCGCTGTAGAAGACAAAAGGTTATCTTGTAAACCAAGGCAGCGGCAACGAGGCGCCCCGCGCGTGACCCGACAAAACCACCAGGCGTGGGGGCCGTGGGTTAGTCAACCGCGGGGACAGATATGTCAGTTGACATGACTGAAGGTGGATTGACAGCAGGTGCGTCAGCAGACACGCTGAAACGGCGCACCAATCACCAATCAGGCCATGTCAAGGCAAAGTACAAGCTTTAGCCCCGCCTGCAGGCTCGTATCCTCCCCTGAGGTGGGCCCGGGAGCCACTGTCGGTACCCTGAAACTAGGGTACCCCTTACTGTTGTATCAAAGCACAGTACCCATGCGACTACTCTTAGTCGCGTGGTAAACGAGCTGTATGTGGGACCAGGCCATGACTCGCCCTAGCCTTGGGCGACTACTCTGGGTTAGCAACAACGCCTGACCCCACCACATGGGCGGGTCTGGGGCCGTCACGTGTCCAGAGAAAGTGATATACTCCAAGACATCAACAGTGAGTCCGGACCCCCATGGGAAAGTGCCGGGCCCCTGGATATACAGTCCGGACCTCCAAGTTTGGTCCAGGACCCCCACGTTTACGGACCGGACCCCTAGAATGGGACCCGGGCCCCCCCCCCCCCCCCCCGCGTATGGGGTCCGGGCCGCCCATAGTAGGGTCCCAAGGACCCAGGACAGAACACACCCGGGCCTTAATCAGGGCCCAGGCGGGGTCCGGTGCCGACATGTGTCCAGACCTGGTCTGGTGGGATCCGGACCTATCTGCATACACTCCTGCTACCCGCCCAGGCGGAGACCCGATGCTGCCACGTGGTGTTGGGGACTTGTTCTCAAATGCTATGAGTTAAGAACAAGGCAATACAAAATATTAAATGTTAATGTCCTTCGTCCTTCGAAGCATTATTTCCCTTAGGATATAATGATCTTCAGACGGAGGTTATGGAGGGACATACCTTCATAAATGTGATATATGTTAATATAAGTAGAAGTATATGAAATATAAGAGGCAACAAATATAATCATATAACATTATTAATTCATTATCATTATATTATTCTGGAAAGACAGAAACAATATTGAATTACAAAAGGTACCTTCGGCTTGATGGAAAGTGAAAGTACAAGCGTGACGCAAAAGTGAATACAAGTCAACGTGAACAGTACGGGGGTACTGTTCATCTATTTATAGGCACAGGACGTAGCATGTGAGAAATTATATACATGCCCTTTACATTTATTATTGACTTATAGACAATTCTATGAGGACTAGATAGCCTTTTCCCCTTTAAGTCGGTTCCTTTTTCCGCCATTTAGCCGAAGCTCCCCTGCGCGTAGCTTCGGAGCAACTCCAACCTTCGTCACGATCATGCTTTTTACATCATACATGCTTTTAGCCCGAGTCCGAAGGTACCTGTTCATATGTCACACTTGGAAGATATTGTTAAATCACGTTTTTGAGGACCTTCGGAGGACGAAGGCCCCCAACAGTAGCCCCTCGCCGTATTAATTTGTTTAAGATAACGAATTCAGACTGCGACATGGATGATGGCCTTAAGCCGAAGGTCCGAAAAACACCTTCCCTTTGCTAGAATAGCAACAGTCAATGACGGACGGGGGCCCCCGATTTGGAGCGTGCCGAGCGTATAAATAAGAACTCGCACCAACCACATTTGGTACGCTGCTTGTGCCATTTGCTTTATTTTCGCAATTTCATAGCTCTTGCTCACTAATGCTTGCTAGTTTCTGAAGCTTTCTGAGCTTCGGTTAGAAAGACACATTTTCATCATCTCTGAAGGAAAAATGTCTCAAGACAAGAAGGTTGCTGCTGAGACGAAGCTAACTGAAGAGGAGAAGCTTTTTGAGGAGAAGAAGGCTGTGAATCCTTACATTGCTGGATTTATCAAGTCAATGGCAAAATCAAATACAGAGAAGATTACTAAGGAGATACTGGAGGGCCTGTCTGAACATACTGGTGACAATGACAGTTATGATGCGAAAAGTGGAGGCGAAGATTCTGAGGATCGACCCTGGAGACCAAGTCATGCAATTTTCCGAAAATCGACCATCAAGCATAGTTACCTCGAAAATATGAGGGGAAGGTACTTTCGGGATATGTCTATTGTGAGGGCTGGCGGAGACAACAACGTTCCAGCGCCTGAGGAGAACGAAGTTGTGATTTTTCGAAGCTTCTTCAAAGCTGGGCTTCGGTTCCCACTGAGCAGGTTTGTAGTTGAAGTGCTGAAAACCTACCAAATCTTCCTTCATCAGTTGATCCCCGAAGCCATATTGAGGATGGGAGTCTTCGTCTGGGTAGTAAGAAGCCAAGGGATAGAGCCAAGCGCAAAATGCTTCTGCAGCATGCACGAACTTCTGTATGAGACGAAGGCCACAGGGAAAGAACAGTATCACAACAACTTCGGTTGTTATGGATTTATCGCCCGTCCCAACGCAAGCCACCCAGTTACAATGAGGTTATTATGTGAAGAGATGGCCCGGAAATTGGATGGAAGAGATGGCCCGGAAATTGGATGGAAGAATGGTTTTATGTGAAGAACGACTTGACAATGAGGGAGGACATCAATGAGGTTATTATGCGCCCCATATGGTCCCGCTTCGGTCTCCAAAAACCGAAGGTTGAAATTGATGACGCCGCTGAAGCGTGTCAGAAGGCGTTTGGTACTGTCTGCTTCTTCATTGGTACAAGAGATTTAATTCAAGAGCATATAGCATTCAGAGTATGGCCACTTGTAGAGAGCTGGGAAATGCCGAAGGAGACCATTACCAAGTCTAGCGAAGGTGAACTGGTCCGACTGAAGTATACATTCAGATATGGGGATAAATTCGATGAACCAACTGATGACTGGCTAAAATGCATCGAAGTTACAAGTGATGAGCTGCTTGGAGCTTATTCCAAGGCAGAAGATAATGCACTATCTACAGCCTTCGGAGGTCGGGGAAAAAAGAGAATAAATAGAGTTTTTGACGCCATCGGCTTCGTCTACCCCGACTACCACTACCCGCTGCGGGGATAGGGGAAGAAGAGAAAAGCTGCTGCCTTGGCCGCCCCAGCTGAACCTGTACCGAAGGCTATGGACAAAAAGATGAAGGTACTTACCCACCGGCCGCGTTACATTGAACCGGCTGTGGTGCCTAAGTTTGGTGGGGAGGCCTCTTCAGCTGCTGAATTAAGAGAACTTGTTCCTCCCATGCAGAGGACTGAAGAGCCGGCTATAATGCCGAAGGCAGCTTCGGTTGAGTTAGTTGAAACGAACGTTGACAAAGATAAAGCTGAAAGATCAAAAACTGAAGAAGTATCAAAGATGCCAGGGATTTTAAGTCCTTCAACAGAAGCGACAGCGCTGAAGGCAGAAAAGAGTTCTGCCATAACTCCTAAGAGGAGGATGGTAAATGTATTAGATATTTTGGAAACAAGCGATTCCATAAGCCCTGCTCCCACAGGGAAGGTTGCCGAAGCTGACAAAATGCAACCCAAAGCTGATCTAAGCAAGTAGAAGTTGAAGCTACAATAACCCAGGCTGAAACCGAGGCTGGGCCCACAGTGCCTACGGATACGAAGCTTGCCCCAACCGAGCAGGGGGGCGAAGGAATAACTCCAGATACTAATATAGCTTTTGAGAAAAGTGTGGCCAAAGAAGCCGAATCCCTTACTCCCGAAGCACCCTCCGAAGGTTTTGATTATATTGTTAGTCATGCTTCGGAAAAAAACTATCCGAAGAAGAAATTTCTAAAGCCAAACATTATGCCCGGGAATTGCAGTATCCGAAGGGAGCCCTGGTATTTAATGGTACAACCGAGGATGACTTTTTGTATTGCCTCCCGGACAACAAAGAATTATCCGTCTGCCGGGAGATGGGCAGAAGTATGGGTTTTCCAAAGCTCAAAGCTAGCCTTTGCGCCATGACGAAGGCCGATCTCGCAGATAGTCTTGCATACAACAGTCTGAAGGTACAGAAATTGTGAATTTTGAAGCTTATGAACTCTAGAATGAAGCATTTTATTCTCATGTTAATCCTTTTATTCTTTCTTGCATGGCTTAATACTTAGCAATGCCCTAAGGGCGCAAAAGAATGCTAAAGACGAGAGCTGCACTATAGCTCTCAACAACCTTCGAACAGAGGTTATCAAGCTGAGAAACGAAGCCACGGAAAAAGACAAAATTCTACTTTCATTAGTGGACAAAGTAAAAGAAGATGAAACTAGTTTTAAGGCTCAAGCTGAAATTCAAAAGAATGAGATCGAAGACCTTCGGAAACAGCTGGCCGAAGCCAAAGAAAAATGTGGTCTCGCAGAGGCCAACCGAGATATTAGTGAATATTGGAGAAATTATTTAGAAAAAACAGTTGAAGAACTTCGCGCATCCAAAGAAAGATGCTTCAAAAAATCCCTGGGCTGCGTGGAGAAGATAAAGGCTAGCTTCGCCAACGTGGGCGCCTATTCCAACGAAGACAACTTTATATGAGGCGACCCTGAAGGCGTTATCGAATGGATAAGCGGAGAGGCTGAAGCTTTTGAAGAAATTTTAAGTGATCACGGGGATGTCTGCGCGTTCTCTGGTGCAAGAGGAATTTCAGCCATCTTGGAGAAGGCGGGTTGCGATCATGTCAAAACCCTGGCCCAGGCCGAAGCTGCCTTCTCCGTGGATGACACAAAGGATCCATCAGCCGAAGCAAGTTTAATGGGCGGAAAATTTTACACTGACATCTGGGCAAATGGCGGCCGAGAAATGGCTCACGAAATAATGAAGAAAAGTGAAAAAGATATTCATGACGCTCGAGAAGCAGCGAAAAAAAGCTGAGGAAGCTGCAGAACGCGAGAGACGGATAGGTATCGTTTTATGGCCTTTAGCTTCGTCGTTTGTTTTCGTGACTTCGAACTGACTAATTTTTTTTCTACTGCAGCTGAACTGTCTCCTCCACCGGAACCGTTCGACCCCCTGGCCGACCCAAAAACGAAGAAAGCAATAGAGATCATCAATATAGTCGAATCTATTGTTGACGAAGTTGTTAACAAGTTGTTAAATGAAATTGCGGAAAAGGTCCTGAAAGAGGACTGATACTTATTGTAAAAACATTTTTAGATGATCAATGTAGCTTTGTTGTATCAAGACTGTAATATTCGATGTGCATATTTTTTAATCTAATATGTAAATTATTTGTAGTTCAGTTCTTTACGATACATGAAACTTTATATACATACCGTTTTTGAGCCTTCGGCAAAAAAACACCTTCCCTTCTTTTCATGCTTTTCAAAGAAGAAAACCGTGCTTCGTGAAAATAACCGTGCTTCGTAAAAACATCCCAGCTTCGTAAACAAAGGATCCCTTCTTTTGCAATAGAGCTGACGAAGTTGTATTTCTCAGCTAACCTTGTGCCTTAGCACATTTTTATTTTTTATAAAGCAGTCTCCGAAGGTCGACTTCGTATCCAATTCGTGTCATCGGTGCAATATGATGTATGATGTGATGCTATGCGGGATGATGTGATGATATGATGCGAAGGATGATGCTAATGCCGAAGATACGCACCCACACGCCCACACTGGAACACACCATCTCTGCGTCCCCTTAGGAACGATCGAGATCTCTTTGCCGTTTATTTTTCGGCTTCACTGCTTATTTTTCGGTGTAAGTTCTGCATCCCCTTAGGAACGTCTTTTGAACTTCTTCGCCTTCTATTTCGGCGGTATCACCGTTGACTTTTGGTGTAAGTTCTGTATTCCCTTAGGAACGTCTTTTGAAATTCTTCGCCTTATATTTCAGCGGTATTTGGCTCTGCATTCCCTTTGGAACGACTTTTGAGCAGAAAACTTACACTATGCTCCCTTAGGAACGACTTTTTGTAGCTTTGGCAAAACTTACGCTGCGCTCCTTTAGGAACGGCTTTTTGTAGCTTCGGCTAAACTTTGGTTGCGATTTTTAGCTCTGCATTCCCTTAGGAACGTCTTTTGAGCTTCAGCAATTTTTGAGCTTCGTAAATATTTGAAGAAGATATATTTCATTCTGATAAAAGTGAAACTATTACAAGAAATTAAAACTAGTTCTGTATTGTTTGTTCCTTATTGAAAAACAAAATGACACAGAACATAAAAGTACTTCAGGGGTAGGATATCGCTCAATAAATGTGCTTTGATTCTGGCACAGTACTATTGACTGTGCGAGCTTCGGATTCCTCCCTGACTTCACGTTGCTGCTGAGAATACTGGCGCCCTTCTGGCTGGCTTCGAGAGTAGGTCGGCTGTAGCGGTGGTGGGGGTGGGAGTTGTGGCCAGGAAGCCTGTGAATGGCTAGCCGAAGCAACAGAAGCTGCAAGATGATTACCCACATATTCTGGTATGTAGGGAGAGTGGCACGAAGGAGTGTGCAAGACCTGCTTTGGCTGGTTCTGCCGAGCTTCGGCTTCTGCTATCTCCTTCTGCTTCTGAATGGTGATTCGACACATTCTTGTAGTGTGGCCCTTGTCTTCACCACAGAATAAGCAATAAATTTTCCTGGGCTGATCCCTAAATCTTCCTCCGAAGCCCGTAGCGCCTCTGCCTCTTGGAGCCGGCGGCCTGAAGGAGCTTTGCTATTGCCCCAAAGATTGTGAGGTGTACTGTGACCTCTGGGGCTGGCTTCCCTTGTCATCGCTCTGGCTGGAGCTATGGATCGACCTGACATGCCTCGAATGAATTCGTCCTCCGAAGCCCCTGGTCATCTTAGAGAATTTGTAAGCTTCCTCCCTTCTTTGGCGGAAGTCATTGTCAGCCCGGATGTACTCATCCATTTTTTGAAGCATCTTCTCCAGAGTCTGTGGGGGTTTTCTGGCGAAATATTGAGTAGTAGGTCCTGGCCGAAGAACCTTGATCATGGCCTCAATGACAATCTCATTGGGCACTGTAGGAGCTTGTGCCCTCAGTCGCAAGAACCTTTAGACATACGCCTGGAGGTATTCCTCATGGTCTTGCGTGCATTGGAACAGGGCCTGAGCTATGACTGGCTTTGTCTGAAAGACTTGGAAACTGGTCACCAGCATGTCCTTAAGCTTCTGCCACGACGTGATAGTCCCTGGCCGAAGAGAAGAATACCATGTTTGGGCTACATTTCGGACTGCCATGATGAAGGACTTCGCCATGACTGCAGTATTGCCCCCATACAAAGATATAGTTGCTTCGTAGCTCATCAGAAACTGCTTTGGATCTGAGTGCCCATCATACATGGGAAGCTAAGGTGGCTTGTATGACGGGGGCCATGGGGAAGCCTGCAGTTCTGCTGCCAAGGGAGAAGCATCATCAAAAGTAAAGGCATCATGATTAAAGTCATCATACCATCCATCTTCATTGAATAAGCCTTCTTAACGAAGCTCCCTGTGTTGGGGCCTTCGATCTTGTTCATCTTGAGCAAGATAACGCACTTCTTCAGTAGCTTCATCGATCTTCTTTTGAAGATCAGCCAGTCGTGTCATCTTCTCCTTCTTCCTTTGTACTTGCTGATGGATGATTTCCATGTCCCAGATTTCTTGGTCCAACTCCTCCTGGAGTGTTGGACTGGTGGCTTTCCACTTCTGGCTTCGAGCTTCTCGGAGAGAAAGAGTTTCCTGGTTTGGGTCCAGTGGCTGCAATGCAGCAGTCCCTGTTGCTGAAGCTTTATTCGGCGGCATGACGAAGGTCAGTGCTTGCCGAAGGTGGTCGAATGAGTTCACTGGAGGTGGGCGCCAATGTTGGAGACTTGTTCTCAAATGCTATGAGTTAAGAACAAAGCAACACAAAATATTAAATGTTAATGTCCTTCGTCCTTCGAAGCATTATTTCCCTTACGATATAATGATCTTCAGATGAAGGTTATGGAGGGACATACCTTCATAAATGTGATATATGTTAATATAAGTAGAAGTATATGAAATATAAGAGGCAACATATACAATCATATAACATTATTAATTCATTATCATTATATTATTCTGGAAAGACAGAAACAATATTGAATTATAAAAGGTACCTTCGGCTTGATGGAAAGTGAAAGTACAAGCGTGACGCAAAAGTAAATACAAGTCAGCGTGAACAGTACGGGGGTACTGTTCATCTATTTATAAGCACAGGACGCAGCCTGTGAGAAATTACATTCATGCCCTTTACATTTATTATTGACTTATAGACAATTCTATGAGGACTAGATAACATTTTCCCCTTTAAGTCGGATCCTTTTTCCGCCATTTAGCCGAAGCTCCCCTGCGCGTAGCTTCGGAGCAACTCCAACCTTCGTCACGATCATGCTTTTTATATCGTACATGCTTTTAGCCTGAGTCCGAAGGTACCTGTTTGTAACACCTCAAAATCTCATTTTGAGAATTATGTACAAATTTTCCAAAGATCTTGAATTAGTTTTTTTTCATAACTTTTGAAGTTACATCTCATAAAATAAAAGTTTTATAGTAAATATTCAATAAAAAGATTCTTCTATAAGTTATTCTTTGTTGAAGTTTATAGGTATTATAAGGATAAATAATAGAGCTTCGTTTAATCGAGATTATACAATCAAAAATATTGTTCACAAAATAATTAGGTGGAGTAACATATCCAAAAGTATGTACTTATGTAGGATAATAAACAAATAAATAAATAAAATAATCCTGCATCGCATGTTGGATTTTGATTGTACTTTTTGAAGAGTAAATGTGAAAATAGAGTCAAATTTGAATTTGAAAATCTCAAAATAAATAGAAATAGAAAATAGAGAAAAAAAGAGATAAGGACATTCCTACGTTTGGGCCGACTCCACTCCCTCGCGGCCCACTTACTCGCCTCCCACCCATCCCAATTGGTCACTCCGCTGCGCAGCCCAACTCGGCCACCATGCAGCCCACCTCCTGCCGCTTCCACGAGGGACTCGCTTGTCAGCCGTTTTCTCCTCAGCAGTGCATGTTTGGGCCACTGCAGTCGGGTCCTACTTGTCTGGTCTTCTTCCCTGTTGAGACGAACACCGATGCTTACGGATCGGAGACCGCGGCTTCGGCGGGAGGTTGGGATCCTCCGCGAACCCCGCTGCTGCAGCCAAACCCCATCACCGAACTCCGTCGCAGCGCAACGACATCCGTGAATCACGTGATTGCCACTGGGATCCAAGCAGCGTTCCAGAGTATAAATGTGGGGGGGCCGCGATGCCTTCCCCGTTTATCGCGCTGTACCTGGCGCACCTTCCTCATCCATATCTCGCGTGCCTGGGAGCATTGTCGGCTAGGTGCAGGGCTGTGCGCATTGGATGAAGAACTGGAGCCGCCATTGTTGGAAAACGGAGCTTGACTGCGTCGTCGGTGGTCTCGCTTCCGGCCTTCCGCCCTGTCCTTCGAGCTCGAGTTATCCTCTGCTCGGTTCTCCTATCACACCGACCGTGGCCGTGCTCCATTATCTGCCGCTAGAGACCAGCAACCGAGATGGGCGGTGATTGCTCACCGTCGTCAAATCTGTCGCGGGGGATCTCCTGGATGCGTCGTCCTCGGTAAGAATACCTCTGCCGAGATCTCAATATCCTCCTCTATGTGTAGTAACAATCGGGATTCGGGTTGGAGCACGAAAGCATTGGGCGCCGCTCGGGGGATTGGGGCTCGGCCTTATGCGCCCTGGCCGCCACCGCGGTGTAGCGTGTGTGGAAGCCTGGTGAAGAAGACTACCGTCGCCGTGGTTGTCCAGCTGGTTGGGAAGAAATCCCTTTGGCCGTTAGATCCGTGTTGTGCGCACCGGATTAGATCTAGGGATAACCAATGCATGAGCCGTTGGATCGAGATCGCACGTATTAAACTGATCGCAGTACATTAAAATCTGGGCCAACGGTTTTTGATCCAACGATTGATAGAGCATACCGGTTCGGACTTATGTGGATCTAATCGTGGCCCTCAGAATTTCATCCAACGGCTCAAAACACAAGATACCCTTTCGGATGTGCGATTATGCAAAAGAGACCCTCTGGTTTTCTAGATTCAACCCGCCGTCCACGCGGGTGAATTCTGAGTCTAGGAAATCTTATAGATTAAACCCTGTGCTCCTCTGGTTTTGTGTGCCCAGTCCAGAGAATTAGAAAATCCAGTAAAAGTAATTAGAAAATGATTTTTAGTGTGAAAATAAATGCTAGAACTTGTTTAATTCATATAAAATTCATATTAAGTCCAAATTGATCCATTCCAGTTTCTATAGTTTTGTAATATTATTGTTTATCAACTAGTGTCTCTGTTTTGACATGAAAACCATAATGAAATTAATCTCCTAATTAATCTTATACCTAGCACCCAGACCTTTGGAAATTCATAACTTAAAATCTATAACTCCAAAATTAATAATTCATGTTCCTACGATCTCGTTACGACGCGTAGATTATTATTACGTAGTTTATTCTTATGTTTGGTGTGATGTTAATTTTGCCTATACATGTTTGTATGTATTGCTACGTTTAGCAGTGAGGACACGTGTCATCTGAAGAGCAAGTTGGTACCTGGAATCTCAAGTGCCAGGCAAGTTGTGCCCTTGATCACTTCTTTTTACCCACTCATGTTCTAATTAATCATAATGATTTGTATAGGTTAATTTTGATGGGACCCAATAGGATACCCTAGTTTGTCTATCTTTATACCTTGTTTACCACTGAACTTTCTGGGTAGTACTTGCTAGTGCTATATGTGGTTTTGGGTATGGAGATACATTATTCATGATTACACTTTTGTTATCAGTTGTTATTTACTGTTCATGATAAGATCATTATGTTAATTGGAACATGGAGAACCACCCGGGAAAACAGTGCTACCACAAGGGTTTATGGACGCCCTTGGCTGATTAATTAGGAAAGCTAGTGGATGACTACCTTACCCGAAAGGGGCAAGGGCAGTAGGGGAGTGGTCAGTGTAGGGAGGCCCTTGGGATGATTTTGCTACGATGGCGGTCATGTGAGGGATTCCTGCATTGGAGCTTCCTATAAACTGTAGCGGGTTTTCTGAAGCTAGTGGAACTTTGTAAAGGCCTCGTAGTGTTACCCTGCCTCGCCTCCTCGGTAGAGGTGTATGGGATTGGCCGTCTCTTGGCAGATGGGTAACATGACTTGTGGGTAAAGATGCGCAACCTCTGCAGAGTGTAAAACTGGTATACTAGCCGTGCTCACGGTCATGAGCAGCTCGGACACTCACATGATTAATCTATGGAACTAAATTCAATTTGTCATATGCATTGCATTGCAGGTGTTGTTATTACTTTTGTTCTACTATTTAATTGGGTTGGTATTTACTTATACTTAGTAATTGCTAATAAAATTTTGACCAACTTTAAAAGCAATGCTCAGCTTCAACCATCTCCGTTGGTAAGCCTTACACTTCACGTGAGCTCCCACCTTTGGCGAGTTCATGCACATTATTCCCCACAACTTGTTGAGCGATGAACGTATGTGAGCTCACTCTTGCTGTCTCACACCCCCCCACAGGTCAAGAACAGGTACCACAGGATGAGGTGCATGGAGGATGCTGCGATGTGTTCGTGAGAGGTCTAGGCCGTCGTCTCCCAGTCAACTTTGGGTTGCTGGACCGTTGTCTCCTTTTGATGTAATTATTTATTTATTTTGTATAGAACTCCTATTATATAGTAAAGATGTGACATTCGATCATGTGCCATGATTCATCATATGTGTGAGACTTGGTCCCAGCACACCTGGTGATTATGTTCGCGCCCGGGTCTTGGTGCCCCGAAACCCGGATGTGACACTGTTCATATGTCACACTTGGAAGATATTGTTAAATCACGTTTTTGAGGACCTTCGGAGGACGAAGGCCCCCAACACGTGGCATACTACGCACGACATAAGCCAACGGGCGGAACCTGGCATGATGCCTCTAGGCTACGCGCGCCTTCGCATTCATTACGGATAAGACATGCACCTGTCCATTCCACTGACAGGCGGCGTGCTCAGTCCACGATACGTGGCCCGTGCAGTTACTCACCATTACTCGTACGTTTCCAAGAAAAGGGTTACTACCTATCAATGCTGCATGGACTACAGTCATCATGACTCCCGCTGATTACTTATGCATTACTCTGTCAACATTAGTTATTCACATAATATATTTCTTCATTATGCTCCTGGGCCTGCATGTCGGGGCTCAGCATCCTTGTATGTGCCTCCCTTAAACTATAAAAGGGAAGGCACACAGCATTACAAAGGACACGCTCAAACACACACTCAATACAACTTACACATAGTGGAGGTAGGGTATTACGCTCCGGCGGCCTGAACCACTATAATCCCTTGAGTCCTCTTGTGTTCACGCGAAATCCACCAAACAGGCAAAACGCTTAGGCCCCCTCCTCATCTTAGGATTAGGGCGGGTGCATTCCGCCACCCGGCCGGAGGATTTTCCCTCCGACAAGTTCCATACTAGAGTGTGAGACTACCAAGGAGTACCTTGAGAGGGTAGCCTCTCATCATAAAGGGTCCTTTAAGGCATATGCTTGCTCTCTAATGACCAAGTTTATCAACGCAAAATACGATGGAAATGGTGTCAGACCATTTATCCAGAAAATGATATCCATCGTTGCTAAGATAAACAAATACCTCAGGTCTCCTTCACATGAGGATTTTGTGGTGTTTATTATAATGAAGTCTCTGCCCAAGGAGTTTGAGACCTTTCACATCCAGTATAACACCACTGTCACTGATAAGTGGAACATAGATCAACTTTTGGCACAATGTGTCTAGAAGGAAGAGAGGTTGAAGCAGACTGGAGACTCTGTCAACTTCATAAAAGGCAATATCTCTAAACAGAATAAGAACTCAAAGAAGAAGTTCAAGAAGCATGGTAAGCAGTATAACCAGGCTTCTTCTAGCAACAATAATCAGCCAAAACAAGGAGGCAACTTCTTAGTTCCCCCTCATACCCGCCTCTATTGCAAGAAGATAGGTCATTACAAGAGGAAGTGCCCTGAATTCTTGCAGTTTCTTCTAGAGAGTGGTAAGGACCAAGTTACTTTTATAAATGAGTCTTTATACTTAGAATATCCCAGTTATTCTTGGTGGGTTGATTTAGGTGCAACTGTTCATGTTGTCAACTCTCTACAGAGACTCCATTAAAGCCAAAGGCTCCCAAAGGGCCGAAGAACAATTAGAATGGCAAATGGAGTCGAAGCAGCAGTCAAGGCCATTAGAGATCTACATCTTAGTTGACCTAATGGATTTTTACTGTTGTTGAGAGACTTACTCTATGTACCTTCCTTGCGAAGAAACCTTATTTTAGTTTCTAGATTTGATGATTAGCAAATTCATTGTCATTTTGGCGATAGACAATGTGTTATTCAGTTTAATAATTGAGATGTTGGTCTCTCCATCCGACGAGATATGCTTTATTTACTTTTGCACAATGATGTTGTTAATGTATTAGATACACCAGAAAACGATCCAGCTAGCAGTGGCAGGAAAAGAAAACGAAATGATGGAGAAACCTCATCGAAATTATGGCACTATCGTTTGGGACATATTTTGAGGGGGAGAATAGAACGTCTTGTTAAGGAACATATTCTCCATCCCCTAGACACACAGACTTAGAGCAATGTAGAGATTGCATTAAGGGTAAATTTGCGAAGCAGATCAAGAAAAATGCTAAGCACAGTACGAGAGTGTTAGAAATTATTCATATAGATATATGTGGTCCTTTTCTAATTAGGACAGTAGATGAGTTTAACTCGTTCATAACCTTCACAGATGACTACTCTCGCTATGATTATATTTATCCCATTAAGGAAAGATCAAAAGCTTTAGACAAGTTTAAACAGTTCAAGGCTGAAGTAGAAAATCAACACAATTTGAAGATAAAGATTGTCATATCAGATCGTGGGGGTAGTACTATGGGTGCCATACTGAGTATGGCTAGGTCCTAGGGCCTTTCGCGAGGTTCCTAACTCAAAACGGTATTGTTGCTCAGTATTCAACCCCTGGCGAACCGCAACAGAATGGGGTTGCCGAAAGGCATAACAGAACACTAATAGATATGGTAAGGAGTATGCTTAATTACTCTAACTTACCATTGGGTCTATGGATGAAGGATTTAAAAACCGCTATGCATATACTCAACAGAGTTCCTAGTAAATCAGTGGCTAAAACTCCATATGAGTTGTGGACTGGCAGAAAGCCCACGCTCAACTACTTCCGCATATGGGGTTGTCCAGCAGAAGCTATAATATTTAATGCTAGACAAGGAATTCTAGAAGAGAGAACCACTAGCTGCCATTTTATTGGCTACCCTGATAGATCGAAGGGTTATAGATTCTACTGCCTAGACAGATAAACCAAGTTTATAGAAACCAGACATTGCATTTTCTTAGAGGATGACATGATCAAGGGGAGTTAGGTACTCAAAGAGGTTGACCTTCAGGAAAAGAGGACGTATGTCCCGTTTCCGATGGTTGAAGAACCATACTTCTCGATACCCACTGTGATTCCACCAACAATCATACCGACTGTGGGTGAAACCCCTGCTGCAAATGTGGCATCACCTAGTGCAACTACTACAGAGCAAGTAGCTTCACCTTCTGCGCATCTTGGACTGCCCTGAGCCAGTTGCTCAGGAAATATCAAAAGATAGTGGTAGTGTTGCGCCAAGTGACGCACCATTGCAGGAGAACCAGGTGAACCTAAACCAGAACCAAGTCTCATGAGGTCACAGAGGCACAGAAAATCTGCAATCCCTGATGGCTATGAAGTCTATGCAACAGAAGACACATGAAGTGATGAGATTTATATGAGTGAGGACATTGATATAGAAGGTGATCCCACAACATATGAAGCTGCTATGAGAAGCGCAAATTCATCCAAATGGTTATCGACCATGGAAGATGAATTAGAATCCATGAGAAAGAACAAAGTTTGGGACTTAGAAGCCATTCCCCAAGGAGCCAAACAGTAGGCTGTAAGTTAGTCTACAAGACCAAGCGTGACTCCAGAGGGAATGTAGAAAGATACAAGGCTAGAATTGTGGCCAAAGGGTTCACACAGAGAAAAGGCATTGACTACCATAAAACCTTCTCACCTGTCTCAACAAAAGATTCATTCAGGATCATCATGGCACTTCTTGCTCATTTTGATCTAGAGCTCCATCAGATGGATGTAAAGCATCATTCATAAATGGAGAGTTAGTAGAAAATGTGTTCATGGCACAACCAAAGGGTTTTGTTATGAGCGGTAAAGGACACATGGGATGTCACTTTAGGAGGTCCATTTATGGAGTAAAACAAGCCTCTAGACAGTGGTACATCAAGTTTGATTAGACTATCAGAAAGTTTGGTTTCGAAGAAAACAAGGAAGACAATTGCATTTATGTAAAATTTAGGAAAGGAAAGTATATCTTCCTTGTTCTGTATGTCGTTGACATACTCTTAGCTTGTTGTGATAAGGGTCTACTAGAGGAAACAAAAAAGTTTCTTTCCTCGAACTTTGATATGAAAGACATGGGAGAAGCCTCTTATGTTCTTGGAATAGAAATTTACAGAGACAGACAAAAAGGAGTATTAGGACTCTCATAGAAGTCATATATAGAAAATGTATTAAAGAGGTATAATATGCATAAGTGTAATGCCTCGCCTGGTCCAATAGTCAAGGGTGATAAGTTTGGGGAATATCAGTGTCCCAAGAATCAGTATGAGAAAAACAAGATGAAGTCAGTACCATATGCTTCAGCTATCGGAAGCATTATGTATGCTCAAGAATGTACTTGTCCTGACTTAGCTTTTACCACCGGGATGCTTGGACACTATCAGAAAAATCCAGGCATAGATCACTGAAAAGCAATCAAGAAGGCTCTAAGGTACCTTCTAGGTACTAAAGGTTTCATGCTTACGTACAGAAGATTTAGTCCCCTACAAATAATTGGCTATGCAGATGCCGACTGGGAAGGGTGTAGAGATACACTGAAGTCCACTTCACGGTATATATTTATGCTCTCTGGGGAGCTATTTCTTGGAAGAGTTGGAAACAGTCAGCGAGAGCATTGTCGACAATGCACGCTGAGTTTGTAGCTACATATGAGGCAACTGGACAGGCGATATGGATAAAGAAATTCGTACCCGGATTAAGAGTGGTTGATAGCATAGAGCGACAACTGAGAATTTACTGCGACAATGAGCCAGCGGTATTTTTCTCCCATAACAATAAGTCAAGTGGTTCTTCCAAGTATATTGACATTAAGTATTATATTGTTAAGGAAAATATTCTGGATCACACAATTGAAGTTGAGCATATAAGAACCTATCAGATGCTTGTGGATCTGCTCACAAAAGGTCTTCCACCTAGCTTGTTTAGTAAGCACGCAGCTGACATGCGATTAAGGGAGTACCTATGATCCTGAATCACAGGGGTTACAGATTGTAACCTAGTAAAGTTTTTTCGTTCTAAAGCAGGGGAGCATGATGTAGTCAATGCGTGCGGCAATACTTAATAGATCATTGTCACGCATTGGTCTCTATGTGTAAACTTGTCAAATAATAGAATTCATAAATTTTTGAGTGAGAGGTATGTAGAGAACAAAGGGGAGATTGTTAGGATGTGTCCTCTACACTAGTCGGTTAACAGTAACCGAGGTAGGGTTAATCCTAACCGTCAAACGTGACCCTGATCGGGGGTGCTATCCTAACTTTTGGTTGCAGCCCCAGTCACACGACGCCATATAAATAGATTAAGGGGGCCGACGGGTTTAGCCAACGTTAATCGCTCGACCACAAAACCGTAATCGACATAATGAGAGGAACCGATCCCCTAGACGCTCGAAGTGACTGGAAGAGCTGTGACTATGTCTCAGATCCCCATCATCCCATCGGGAAGGAGGAGGAGGCGGTACTTTGGTTCAAGACGCCGCCACGATGATGGCTAGGAATAACAATGAATGTTTGTGTACCAATATCCCTCAGTAAAATAGATCTACTCATCATCGAGGTATTGTAGATATGGATTGGTACTCTAGACGCTTAGAAATCGATCCTATAGGCACCATAGAATCTAACATGGTCAGATCTGACACTAAAACGGTTTGCGTGTACACTATTCGATCCCGTGTTCCTGAAAGAAAGAAAGAAAGAAACATTAAACTTCTGACGACACGATGCTGTTCAGTAATCTCTCGAGAATGGACAGGCTGCCTTAAAGAAATACTGCAGTTGGAATACGCAAAAGATCTCAATAATGGCTTCTTGCGCATGCTTGCACGTAGTTTTCAACGCACAGCACCAGCTACTGCATACCGCGAATACCATTTGGCTGCACTGCTGCAGCCTGCAGATGCGTAAACAACGCTAGCTACTTCCTACACTACACAACATAAATGGTAACAATAATGATTCTCACTCGATTAACAAGTTTAAATAGGACCCTAAAGTTATAATATGGTGCAATCTCAGTTACACTAAAAACTAATATTGTCCTATTTAAACTTATTAATCGAGTGAGAATCATTATTGTTACCATTTATGTTGTCATTTATGTTGTGTAGTGTAGGAAGTAGCTAGCGTTGTGTACGCATCTGCAGGCTGCAGCAGTGCAGTCAAATGGTATTCGCGGTATGCAGTAGCTGGTGCTGTGCGTGGCTGCCGTTGTACAGCTCGTGGCACGTTGTTGTATATGCAACAATAATGCACTCACTTTTTTTCTTATATGAGAGAACGACAAAACAATGCATGCACGCACTCAGTATTATTGTATTATTGTATAATACACGCCGTCAAGTGTCACTGTCTCGTGCTCCTCCGTTCCTCCAACTGCTCGATCGACTGGATATATATGATATCATCGCGTCGATCAGAACACACACGCATGCATGCCAACTGGATTATTTCGATCATTATTGGCCAGAGAGCAAATACGACATGCATGCGGACGTTGTTGCTAGCTGTCGTCTCGTTTGTAGCTGCGTTGCACGCCAACATGTGTTTGCAGCACTGCGCGGGGTCGATCTGCACCATGATATGCATGCATTCACGCCGCACACACACATGTACTCACGCACCCATGTCTTGGTCGATCGCTAAAATTAATGAAAGCAAAACTTGATCAGATGTCAGCGAAGTCACTCAGGTAGAGCTGTAGTAGGGCACGTAGCGTACAAGATTAAAGTCCGAAACCGCCGCATTCGTGACGACATTGTCCTCATTCCGGCTTGTTTGGCTCGTTGTCACGGCGCTTGACCACATTCTCTCTCTCTCTCTCTCTCCCTCTCTCTCTCTCCCTCTCTCTCTCTCTCTCTCTCTCTAGCTCCCTCTCCCTCTCTCTCTCACACACACACATTTAAATGGAAAAAAGCACATGCGCGTAATTGTTCACATTTTTTTCTTTTTTACATGCCACATTTGGTTTATACTAAGGTAAACATTATATATTACCACTATGTTTGACCATACATTTAAAAAATCTTACCATTTCAGAACATATGAATTATATACCACAAAAAAATTTCTCATGGTAAATTCAAAAACATAAATCTCACGGCACAAATGTGTGTGTCTATATATATATATAACACATTGACTGGACTAGGCTTACTATATATATATCAATGGTCAAGGATATAAAGGTTTAACTACTTGGGCTAACACTCATTAGTTTTATAATAAATTCTGAGTAAATCTTAAAGGTCCACTCATCTTGTGGCATGATGGGAAGTTTAATACCAGATGAAGACAGCGCCCACTTAAATAGCTTGCTTCTTGCAACAAATTGAATAGAGACATGAGAAAATAAACTATACGTGAATACCCATGTTGTTTTGGTATCTATTTTATGTCAATTTCTAGTTTAATTTTTTGTCTCTATTTTTTGCGAGTCTCTACTATATAAAACATTCGTTTTCATAGTTTTTACCGTCATCGTCATCCCCACATTTAAATGCTAAAAAGCTAAAATTATGCATAAATTCTACTTTAATTTTGCCTATATATTGCATGTTAAGTTCGGAACCGAACCAATCAGACCTTAGATACCTAGGTGAGTCGTTTTTTTCCTTTTTGCGTGAGTTTATCTTGAAGCCACTCGACTATAAATTAGGAGGACACCCACTGCACCTCCTAAACAAAAGAGAAATAACTATCTACAACATTTTGGCAAGAAAACTATATGTTTCTCGGTGTTGATCAACCTTAGGCTCCCTCCTTTCTAACACCAGCGTGATGACGGTGCAGGGGAAGAGACAAATAGTATCTCTAAAATCATGCTTTGCTGAAGAAATTGTATCAGTTGGAGCAAATCAGTTTTTTAAGCTAGCGATCACACGACTGCTCGCTCAATTGATCTGCATTGTAATGTTATATGGTATTTATTAAGCCTTCGTTCTTGATCTCATCATTGGTTATGTTAGAGTGATCCTCATAGTAAGGAAATGATGAGTTTTCCTCTAGAATTTGATATAAATTTTGTCGTAAACATATATTTCAGGTGAACCTATAGATATACAAACTTTCAATAATTTGTTGGGACCTAACACGTGGTCTCTAGCACTCGGGAGTAGGTGAGACGTAATGCACGACAAAACGGATGTCTCAGGGCTCAAATGTCTTGTCAAGTGTGTCCCATCCGCAGATGGAACGAGGGTATTTATAGGGTAACTAGAGTCCTCAGAACTAAAGTACATTTATGCCCTTAGTTACCTGCTACATTCCCTAAATATAATGTATAACGGGGTAATTACGAGACAGTAACGTCCAAGGTCTAGTTGTACAGAGTTCTGTGCACGCCGCGGAGACTGATAGGTGGGCCCGTCCCGCTAGAGGGGGCCATCAAACGTCGAGGATAGCCATGCTTGACCCCTAGGCTTTGGGTCCTTGAGGAATTCGCCTCAAGGTCTTTGACACCTTCCTTTTTCCCTGCGAACAATGTCGTTGGGAAGCGGTTGCCCTTTGGCCTTGCAATGCCCTCGTCTTGACCTAGGCCTAGCACCTAAGTGCTGGAGTCAAAGGGAACATGGGCCAGGGGGCCTTTAACCCATTTTGGTTCATCTTCACAGGGAGAGGTCGAGCCCCTGTTGTCCACCAGGGGCGGCCGAGTTTGAGGGGTGCCTTCACTAAATAAAGGGGCCTCAATCTTTTGCTATAATTTTCACCACTAGGGCTTATCTACACAACGATGATGCCCTACAACCAGAGGTGGAGTTAGTAATAAACATGATCAAGGTCGGGTTCGACCTTTGCCCCAACAGTAGCCCACCAAGGGATGGGGCCAACTGAGAGCACCTAGAGGGGAGTGAATAGGTGATCCTGTAAAAATCAAACACTAATAGCCACAAAACTTAGTTATGAGTGTTAGTACGGCTAAGTAGCTTGAAGCGAGTTCTTGTAGCGTGGTTCGGCTAAGTAACACTTGCCTACTTCCACGTTGTAGCGTCCTAATGGACGAGGGTTGCACTCAACCCCTTTCAAGTGATCCGATGATCAACTTGAATACCACGATATTTTCCTTAGAGTATTTTCCCGTTTGCGAGGAATCTCCATAAGTTGGAGCCTCTCGCCCTTACAATATTGATCACAAAGAACGCACAAGAGTAAGGTTGGGAAGAGCAACACACACAAGACTCAAATACGCAGCACACCCACACACACAAGTGAAGACTCGAGCTTAAATGACCACACAGGGAGTTCACGACTCGAATGGAGCTCAAATGTCTAACACAATGAAGCAAATGCGCGGGAGCAGAGTCTGGATGCTTGAGAATACTTAATGAATGCTTGGGTATCTTCTCCATGCGCCTAGGGGTCCCTTTTATAGCCCCAAGGCAGCTAGGAGTCGTTGGAGACCAACTTGGAAGGCTATCCTTGCCTTCTGTCGAGTGGCGCACCAGACAGGTCCTGTAGACGGTCCGGTGCGCGATCTCCTTCCAAATTTGGCATATTCGACCGTTGCTCCACTGGGCTGATTGGCGCACCGGACACTGTTCGGTGCCCACCAGACAGTCCGGTGCACCAGCTGACCGTTGGAGCAGTCCACGTGTCGCGCGAAGATTGTGCGGTCGACCGTTGGCGCAGGCGACCGTTGGCTCACCGGACAGTCCGGTGAATTATAGCCACGTCGCCCCTTTGCTTTTCCCGAGGGCGACGAGTTCGTCGAGGATGACTCACCGGACAGTCCGATGAATTATATCCGTACACCATTGTCGATTCCTGAGAGCAGCCATTTCGCTGGAGACCAGCCTGGCGCAGCGGACGCTGTCCGGTGCACCACCGGACAGTCCGGTGTGCCAGGCCGAGCTGGACTTTAGCTGCACACAGCCAACTCTTTTGCAATTCGTTTCTTTTCTTCTCTGCTCTGTTTCTAACACTTAGACAAATACATTAGTATACAAAAAACCAATTACTAAGTCTAGAAACATACCTTTTTATATGATTTGCACTTCTTGCTTGTTTGGCACATAGCAACTCACTTACTATGTGTTGGACACTTAATCACCAAAACATTATAGAAATGGCCCAAGGGCACATTTCCCTTTCAATCTCTCCCTTTTTGGTGATTTATGCCAACACATCAAAAAGCAACCAAAATAAGTGCAACATCAATGCAAATGAGGACCAAATTGTTTTTACTATAATTTGGCATATTTGGATCATTATTTGCCACCACTTGGTTTGTTTTTGCAAATCAAATTCATTTTCCTATCTCTAAGTCAAACACACTTGTTTGGTCACATAAAGAGTTATTCCAAGAGTAAAATTGATCAAGTGCCAAAAACTCCCCCTTTTCCCATAATCAACATTCTCCCCCACAGGAGACCAAATTTTGCAATAAGAGCATTTTGGATAAGTCAAAAATTCTAACTCTATTATTTTTGAAATTCACAAGTGGTAGCTGATCCATTTGCTTTGGCCTTAATTTCTCCCCCTTTGGCATTAAGCACCAAAACGGGATCATTCTTGGCCCTTTAACCCCATTGCCTCACCAAAAATGTCAATTAAGAGCAAAAAGGCAAATAGAGCATAAGAATGAACTTGGAATTAATTACACTAATACCGGAGTGCAGTGGAAGTCTTTGCATCGTCCAAGTCCATATTTCCCTTTCAATGCACCTTTAGGACTACATCAAGGATACTCAAACAAACAGATTAGTCTTAAAGGGTCAAGTTGTAGCACATCTCCCCCTAAATATGTGCATCATTCACACATGGACTTGTGTGGTCCGGGGATCCCTTGCACAACTTGAGCACCATAAATAAGCAACAAATCATGTAAATGCTCAAAGTAACATGATCAAAGGCATAGACTACATGTATGCTATAGATCAATCGAAGTTACGCGAATATAAGACATTTAGCTCACTACGCAACCTGCAAAAGGTTTTCTCATCTAATGGCTTGGTAAAGATATCGACTAGCTGGTTCTCGGTGCTAATGTGGTACACCTCGATATCTCCCTTTTGCTGGTGGTCCCTCAGAAAGTGATGCCGGATGTCTATGTGCTTAGTGCGGCTGTGTTCAATAGGATTATCCGCCATGCAGATTGCACTCTCATTGTCACATAGGAGTGGTACTTTGCTCCGATTGTAGCCAAAGTCCCAGAGGGTTCGTGTAACACCCTTGGTGTTACTGTTACTAAAACTTGAGCATAACATCATAAGCATCAGCATTTCATATGTTTGATACACCTAGAATGCATTCACTAGGCAAAATTTTCAAACAAGTTGTATTGTTATGACATTTTGCAAATAAAACCCTAGTGTAGGGTACTTAACCTTAAATATGGTTCTGAGGGGTAAAACAACACCCAAATGGAGAAAACCCTAAAGCTTAAGAAAAATAGTCATAAAATGTTACTAAGAAGGGACTTACGTTACATTCACACCCTTGAAATACCAAAAACCCTAAAAAGGACCCTGGAAAACCCTAAATCCAAACCATAGGGGGTTAAGTGCAAAATTAGTCCACTTTTGAACTAAAGTGCAAAAACCATGATAATAAAGTGTCCTAAGTCATATGGTTCACAATCATGAAGATTTGCAAGCTAAACCCTGAATTTTGGACCTATTTGCAAAAAGACCCTATTTGAGTTCTAACCCTAAGTGTGAAATTCAGTGATATTGGCTCAACTTTGGAGCTCTATATCTTCCAAACTATTGAGAATTTACCCTAGGTCACCACATCAATATTATAGACCTATCAAAGGTGAACAACTTTGCTTAAGAGGTTCAACATGGTTGTCATGAAAAATATGAAGAAAAATGCACCCAAAGTCAGGCTGTCGGGCTGCCTTTAGTCTAAAACCAGTCTGACAATGTAACCGAGCCATCTTTGGACTAAGATTCAACCTTGATCTAATGAGAATTTGGCCATGGTTGCTATGACAGGATTGTAGCTGGATCATTGGGCTATAACTTTGCTAAGGAGTGATGATCATGTTACTACATGAAATTGGGAGTAAATCTCCCTGCAAATCGCTCTGTCAGCTGTCTGAACCTAGCTCACCATGGTACAGTATTCTGAATAGGATCAGATCAACAGCTCAGCTCGCCGCCGACGAGCCGCGCGCGATTCGTGCAGTCGTCGCCGCGATTCGTGCTCGGATTGTTTGGATAGCGCTTTGGGTCACACAAATATCATCGTCGTGGATAACTCCGGCCAATAAACTATTCCGGCCATCATGCCCACTTGTCGCGTGGTCGGTCGAAATTATCCTCGCCGGAGTTGGCTGCCCAACGACCGAACGCCACGTGCCTCCGTAGTCACCACGTCGCAACCCTGGTGCCATACTGGTCTGATGATCGCCAGGAGGGTCGCCACGGTAAGGGGCCACGAATCGCCATGATGGTGACTCACTTCTTCTCTGACCGCCACCGCGCTCAACCCAAATTCCCGGCCACCGCTCACTAGGCCTATAAATTGAGCACCCCCTCGGCTCCTCCATGTATTCAAGCAGCTAACGCACTCACCCGCACCTCAAATCCTCCATCAGAGAACTCTAATTTTGGATTCTCCCCAATTCACTTCCGAACTCCGCTCAGTTTAGCCTCACCGCGGCCAGCTTATTCCAGGTCAGTCCCAGCTCTTTGATCATTTGTTCTAGCGTTCTTAGGTCCTCCTCAAGCTCTTCGACCCCTCGGATTGAACTAGACCGCCATGAATCACCGAGAACGCGTTCATCTGTCCGCAAGGTCCACGGTCACTGCGGCCAGAGCAAACCTAGTAGCCATTCGTGAAATTGAATGAGGGGAAACCTCAGTTTAAGTCTTAATCTGGAGTCAGTCGTCGGAGAGCACCAATCCTTGCGTGCTCCGCCCAGACTAGCTCGCCGAAGCACGGCTCCCCGCGTGGTTCACCATCGAGGATCTCGGCATGTAAAGAACAGAAAGGCGGAGGGTTTAAGTGAAAAGGTCAGCGACAGAGGGAATAGTATCTAGGACTCTTAATGAAATAGTTAAATCGTGTGGGCGTTTTTGCAAAGTTGCGCAGGCGTAAGCGCGGGCGCGCGCTTCTGCTATCCATGGGCCGACTTGGGCTGCTTCCAGCCCAGCACTATTCACAATTTTTCTTTTTCTACCAGAACTAAAACAATTCTAGAAAAGTGTAGAAAAGTGATAAAAATTTCAAACCAATTTTCCTAGGTTCCTAATTTTCCATAGAATTTAATAAAAACAGTTTCATGATTTTTAGATCAAATAGGGAATTTTGGAGCATTTAAAATATCCTAAAATCTTGTTTCTGGATTTTTAGAAAATAGATAATAATTCCAAAAAACCCCAAACTTTTTAGATGACCTTCATATAATATTTAGAAGCCTTCGGTAGATTTTGGTATGATTTGGACCTTGTTTGATAATTAGAACCCAAAACCCCCACCCCCCTGCTCTTTGAACTTCACTGTTGACTCCGGAAACCCTAAGTTCTCGGAGTTCCGTGAAGGAAAGTTGTATTCAAGATTTTAAAAATAAACCTTTACTATTCTTGCACTTTCATGAGCATTACATGGCATTCATTCTTATATATATGTATATGGTTATATTTAGAAAACGAAGAAAAAGTTGAAGTAGAAGAAGAGAAGACTTCACCACCACCACCTGCGGAACATCAGGCAGAAAATTGTTTTTATTTTGACATCTGCGGATCCAAGCCTGACTCACCTATAAACGAAGGCAAGCCCCGGTGCATTTGCCACCTCCTTGTGTTTTAAAAATCTTTTTCACTTGCTTGATGCATTAGGTGATAGGAGTTGATTGCTAAAACAATTCCTGCATTACCTTCCTTGGATTTGATTACCTTCCTTGAAATCCCTGTTTTACAAAAAGATTTTGATGCTTAGCCTTGCTTTAGAAAAACAAAATGTTTTGTTTTTACAAAAGATGTTGTGGCAAAGGTGGGTGGGATGTTTTCGAAAATAAAACTTGATGGTGGATCCATCATGGCCATGATGGGTTCAACATCGGAAAAGATGTACCTCTGCCAGGTACCAAACTTTGGGTTTGAAATAATTAAGCTGAGACCGGGCGGGTGACTTGCACGAGAAGAGAGTCTCGGTGTAGTGTCTCCGTCTGAGTCGATTAAGGACCGTCTCGATGTAGGCTTGCTGACCGAGGACCCTTTAACTGGTCACATGCCTCGTCATGGGTAAGATTTGTGAAAGGGAATTAGGCTTACGCCTAGTCCCTAATTAATTTTGGTGGTTGAATTGCCCAACACAAATAATTGGACTAACTAGTTTGCCCAAGTGTATAGATTATACAAGTGTAAAAGGTTCACACTCAGCCAATAAAAAGATCAAGTTTTGGATTCAACAAAGGAGCAAAAAGGCAACCGAAGGCACCTCTGGTCTGGAGGCACCGGACTGTCCGGTGTACACCGGACAGTGTCTGGTGCACCACCGGACAGTGTCCGGTGCACCAGAGGACTCCCACTCGAACTTGTCACCTTCGGGAATTTCTCAGGCCGGCGCGCTATAATTCACCGGACTGTCCGGTGTACACCGGACAGTGTCCGGTGCTCCAAGGAAGCGCGGCCTCCGGAACTCGCCAGCCTCGGGATTTCACTTCAGCCGCTCCGCTATAATTCACTGGACTGTCCGGTGTGCACCGGACTGTCTGGTGTACCAGCGGAGCAACGGCTATTTCGGCGCCAACGGCTACCTGCGGCGCATTTAATGCGCGCTCTGCGCGCGCAGATGGCAGGCGCGCCCATACTGGCGCACCGGACAAGGAAAAGTGCATGTCCGGTGTGCACCGGACATCCAGGCGGGCCCAGAAGTCAGAAGCTCCAACGGTCAGAATCCAACGGCAGTGATGACGTGGCGGGGGCACCGGACATGTCCGGTGTGCACCGGACTGTCCGGTGCGCCATCGAACAGACAGCCTCCCAACGGCCACTTTTGGTGGTTGGGGCTATAAATACCCCAACCACCCCACCATTCATTGCATCCAAGTTTTCCACTTCCCAACTACTACAAGAGCTCTAGTATTCAATTCTAGACACACCAAAGAGATCAAATCCTCTCCAAATTCCACACAACGCCCTAGTGACTAGAGAGAGAGATTTGCTTGTGTTCTTTCGAGCTCTTGCGCTTGGATTGCTTTCTTCTTTCTTGATTCTTTCATTGCGATCAAACTCACTTGTAATTGAGACAAGAGACACCAAACTTGTGGTGGTCCTTGTGGGAACTTTGTGTTCCAAGTGATTGAGAAGAGAAAGCTCACTCGATCCAAGGGATCGTTTGAGAGAGGGAAGGGTTGAAAGAGACCCGGCCTTTGTGGCCTCCTCAACGGGGAGTAGGTTTGCGAGAACCGAACCTCGGTAAAACAAATCCACGTGTCACACTCTTCATTTGCTTGCGATTTGTTTTGCGCCCTCTCTCGCGGACTCGTTTATATCTCTAACGCTAACCCGGCTTGTAGTTGTGTTTATATTTGTAAATTTCAGTTTCGCCCTATTCACCCCCCCCCCCTCTAGGCGACTTTCAATTGGTATCAAAGCCCGGTGCTTCATTAGAGCCTAACCGCTCGAAGTGATGTCGGGAGATCACGCCAAGAAGGAGATGGAAACCGGCGAAAAGCCCACTACAAGCCACGGGAGCACTTCATCGGAAGAGTCCCACACCAAGAGGAGGGAGAATAAGAAGAGCTCCTCCAACAAAGGGAAGGAGAAGAAATCTTCTTCTCACCACAAAGAGAAGAAGGAAAAATCTTCTTCCTACAAGCCACATCGGAGTAAGGACAAGCCAAAGAGGATGAGGAAAGTGGTCTACTACGAGACCGACACTTCATCAACATCGACCTCCGGCTCCGATGCGCCCTCCGTAACTTCTAAACGCCAAGAGCGTAAGAAGTTTAGTAAGATCCCCTTACACTACCCTCGTACATCTAGACATACTCCATTACTTTCCGTTCCATTAGGCAAACCGCCAACTTTTGACGGTGAAGATTATGCTAGGTGGAGTGATTTAATGAAATTCCATCTAACCTCACTCCACAAAAGTATATGGAATGTTGTTGAGTTTGGAGCACAGGTACCATCCATAGGGGATAAGGATTATGATGAGGATGAGGTGGCCCAAATCGAGCACTTCAACTCTCAAGCAACAACAATACTCCTCGCCTCTTTAAGTAGAGAGGAGTATAACAAAGTTCAAGGGTTGAAGAGCGCCAAGGAGGTTTGGGATGTGCTCAAAACCGCGCACGAGGGAGATGACCTCACAAAGATCACCAAGCGGGAAACGATCGAGGGGGAGCTCGGTCGGTTCCGGCTTCGCAAAGGGGAAGAGCCACAACACATGTACAACCGGCTCAAGACCTTGGTGAACCAAGTGCGCAACCTCGGGAGCAAGAAGTGGGACGACCACGAAATGGTTAAGGTTATTCTAAGATCTCTCATTTTCCTTAACCCCACTCAAGTTCAATTAATTCGTGGTAATCCTAGATATACTAAAATGACCCCCGAGGAAGTTATCGGGAATTTTGTAAGTTTTGAGTGCATGATCGAAGGCTCGAGGAAGATCAACGAGCTTGATGATCCCACCACATCCGAAGCTCAACCCGTCGCATTCAAGGCGACGGAGGAAACGAAGGAGGAGTCTACACCAAGTAGACAACCAATCGACGCCTCCAAGCTTGACAATGAGGAGATGGCGCTCGTCATCAAGAGCTTCCGCCAAATCCTCAAACAAAGGAGGGGGAAAGACTACAAGTCCCGCTCCAAGAAGGTTTGCTACAAGTGTGGTAAGCCCGGTCACTTTATTGCTAAATGTCCATTATCAAGTGACAGTGACAGGGATAACGACAAGAAGGGAAAGAGGAGAGAAAAGAAGAAGTACTACAAGAAGAGGGGCGGCGATGCCCATGTTTGTCGGGAGTGGGATTCCGACGAAAGCTCTAGCAACTTCTCCGACGACGAGGACGCCGCCAACATCGCCGTCACCAAGGGACTCCTCTTCCCCAACGTCGGCCACAAGTGCCTCATGGCAAAGGACGGCAAAAAGAAGGTTAAATCTAAATCCTCCACTAGATATGAATCCTCTAGTGATGATAATGCTAGTGATGAGGAAGATAATTTGCGCTCTCTTTTTGCCAACCTCAACATGCAACAAAAAGAAAAACTTAATGAATTGATTAGTGCCATTCATGAAAAGGATGATCTCTTGGACACCCAAGAGGACTTTCTTATTAAAGAAAATAAGAAGCATGTTAAGGTCCAAAATGCTTACGCTCTAGAAGTAGAAAAATGTGAAAAACTTTCTAGTGAGCTAAGCTCTTGCCATGAAACTATTGACAACCTTAGGAATGAAAATGCAAATTTGTTAGCTAAGGTTGATTCAAATGCTTGTAATGTTTCAATTCCCAATCTTAGAGATGATAATGATGATTTGCTTGCTAAGATTGAAGAAATGAACATATCTCTTGCTAGCCTTAGAAATGAAAATGAAAAATTACTTGCTAAGGCTAAAGATTTTGATGTTTGCAATGCTACTATTTCCGACCTTAGAAGTAAAAATGAAATATTGCATGCTAAAGTTGTAGAACTAAAATCTTGCAAACCCTCTACATCTACCGTTGAGCACACTTCTATTTGTACTAGATGTAGAGATGTTAACATTGATGCTATTCATGATCATATGGCTTTAATTAAACAACAAAATGATCATATAGCAATATTAGATGCTAAAATTGCCGAGCATAACTTAGAAAATGAAAAATTTAAATTTGCTAGAAGCATGCTTTATAATGGGAGACGCCCTGGCATCAAGGATGGCATTGGCTTCCAAAGGGGAGACAATGTCAAACTTAATGCCCCTTCTAAAATATTGTCTAACTTTGTTAAGGGCAAGGCTCCCATGCCTTAGGATAACGAGGGTTACATTTTATACCCTGCTGGTTATCCTGAGGACAAAATTAGGAAAATTCATTCTAGGAAGTCTCACTCTGGTTCTAACCATGCTTTTATGTATAAGAGTGAGACATCTAGCTCCAGGCAACCAACCCGTGCTAAGTTGCCTAAGAAGAAAAATCCTAATGCATCAAATGAACATAGCATTTCATTTAAAACTTTTGATGCATCTTATGTGTTGACTAACAAATCCGGCAAAGTAGTTGCCAAATATGTTGGGGGCAAGCACAAGGGGTCAAAGACCTGTGTTTGGGTACCCAAAGTTCTTGTGTCTAATGCCAAAGGACCCAAAACCATTTGGGTACCTAAAGTCAAGAACTAAACTTGTTTTGTAGGTTTATGCATCCGGGGGCTCAAGTTGGATACTCGACAGCGGGTGCACGAACCACATGACAGGGGAGAAGAAAATGTTCTCCTCCTACGAGAAAAACCAAGATCCCCAACGAGCTATCACATTCGGGGATGGAAATCAAGGTTTGGTCAAAGGTTTGGGTAAAATTGCTATTTCACCTGACCATTCCATTTCAAATGTTTTTCTTGTTGATTCATTAGATTACAACTTGCTTTCTGTTTCTCAATTATGTCAAATGGGCTACAACTGTCTATTCACTGATGTAGGTGTCACTGTCTTTAGAAGAAGTGATGATTCAATAGCATTTAAGGGAGTGTTAGAGGGTCAGCTATACTTGGTAGATTTTGATAGAGCTGAACTCGACACTTGCTTAATTGCTAAGACTAACATGGGTTGGCTCTGGCACCGCCGACTAGCTCATGATGGGATGAAGAATCTTCATAAGCTTCTAAAGGGAGAACACATTTAGGATTAACAAATGTTCATTTTGAGAAAGACAGGATTTGTAGCGCATGCCAGGCAGGGAAGCAAGTTGGGTCTCATCATCCGCATAAGAACATAATGACGACCGACAGGCCACTGGAGCTCCTGCACATGGATCTATTCGGCCCGATTGCTTATATAAGCATCGGCGGGAGTAAGTACTGTCTAGTTATTGTGGATGATTATTCTCGCTTCACTTGGGTATTCTTTTTACAGGAAAAATCTCAAACCCAAGAGACCTTAAAGGGATTTTTGAGACGGGCTCAAAATGAGTTCGCCTTAAGGATCAAGAAAATTAGAAGCGACAACGGGACGGAGTTCAAGAACTGTCAAATCGAAGGCTTCCTTGAGGAGGAGGGCATCAAGCATGAGTTCTCTTCTCCCTACACGCCACAACAAAATGGTGTAGTGGAGAGGAAGAATAGAACTCTATTGGACATGGCAAGGACCATGCTTGATGAATACAAGACTTCGGATCGGTTTTGGGCCAAGGCAGTCAACACCGCCTGCTACGCCATCAACAGGTTATATCTACACCGAATCCTCAAGAAGACATCATATGAACTCCTAACCGGTAAAAAGCCCAACATTTCATATTTTAGAGTCTTTGGTAGAAAATGCTTTATTCTTGTTAAAAGAGGTAGAAAATCTAAATTTGCTCCTAAGACTGTAGAAGGCTTTTTACTTGGTTATGACTCAAACACAAGGGTATATAGGGTCTTTAACCAGTCCACTGGACTAGTTGAAGTCTCATGTGACGTTGTGTTTGATGAGACTAACGGCTCTCAAGTAGAGCAAGTTGATCTTGATGAGACAGGTATTGAAGAGGCTCCGTGCATCGCGCTAAGGAACATGTCCATTGGGGATGTGTGTCCTAAGGAATCCGAAGAGCCTCCAAATGCACAAGATCAACCGTCCTCCTCCACGCAAGCATCTCCACCGACTCAAAATGAGGATGAAGCTCAAGTTGATAAAGAAGAAGATCAATCAAATGAGCCACCTCAAGATAACGACATAGATCAAGGGGGAGATGCAAATGATCAAGACAAGGAGGATGAAGAACCAAGGCCGCCACACCCAAGAGTCCACCAAGCAATCCAACGAGATCACCCCGTCGACACCATCATCGGCGACATTCATAAGGGGGTAACCCCTAGATCTCGTGTTGCACATTTTTGTGAACATTACTCGTTTGTTTCCTCTATTGAGCCACACAGGGTAGAGGAAGCACTACAAGATTCGGATTGTGTGGTGGCGATGCAAGAGGAGCTCAACAACTTCACTAGGAATGAGGTATGGCATTTAGTTCCACGTCCTAACCAAAATGTTGTAGGAACCAAATGAGTTTTCCGCAACAAGCAAGACGAGCATGGTGTGGTGACAAGGAACAAAGCTCGACTTGTGGCCAAGGGATACTCCCAAGTCGAAGGTTTGGATTTCGGTGAAACCTATGCACCCGTAGCTAGGCTTGAGTCAATTCGTATATTATTAGCCTATGCTACTTACCATGGCTTCAAGCTTTATCAAATGGATGTGAAGAGTGCCTTCCTCAATGAACCAATCAAAAAAGAGGTCTATGTTGAGCAACCTCCCGGCTTTGAAGACAGTGAGTATCCTAACCATGTCTATAAGCTCTCTAAGGCGCTTTATGGGCTCAAGCAAGCCCCAAGAGCATGGTATGAATGCCTTAGAGATTTTCTTAGTGCAAATGAATTCAAAGTCGGAAAAGCCGATCCTACACTCTTTACTAAAACTCTTGAAAATGACTTATTTGTATGCCAAATTTATGTTGATGATATTATATTTGGGTCTACTAACGAGTCTACATGTGAAGAGTTTAGTAGGATCATGACACAAAAGTTCGAGATGTCTATGATGGGGGAGTTGAAGTATTTTTGTCACACCCGGATTTTAGGGGTCCAAAGCCCGGGCGCGAACATAAACACCAGGTGTGCTGGGACCAAGTCTCACACATATGATGATTCATGGCACAGGATCGAATGTCACATCTTTACTACATAACAGGAGTTCTATACAAAATAAATAGATAATTACATTATAAGGAGACAACGGTCCAGCAACCCAAAGTTGACTGGGAGACGACGACCTAGACTTCTCACGAACACATCGCAGCATCCTCCAAGCGCCTCATCCTGCGGTACCTGTTCTTGACCTGTGGGGGGGGGTGTGAGACAGCAAGAGTGAGCCCACATACGTTCATCGCTCAACAAGTTGTGGGGAATAATGTGAATGAACTCGCCAAAGGTGGGAGCTCATGTGAAGTGTAAGGCTTACCAAAGAGGATGGTTAGAGCTGAGCATTGCTTTTAAAGTTGGTCAAAATTTTATTAGCAATTACTAAGTATAAGTAAATACCAACCCAATTAAGTAGTAGAACAAAAGTGACAACATCACCTGCGATGCAATGCATATGACAAATTGAATTTAAGTTTCATAATTTAATCATCAGAGAGTCCTGAGCTGCTCATGACCGTGAGCTCGGCTAGTATACCAGTTTTACACTCTGCAGAGGTGGTACCCTTTACCCACAAGTCATGTTACCCATCTGCCAAGGGATCGCGACTTCCCATACACCTCTACCGAGGAGGCGAGGCAGGGTAACACTACGAGGCCTTTACAAAGTTCCACTAGCTTCAGAAAACCCGCTACAGTTTATAGGAAGTTCCAATGCAGGAATCCCTTGCAGGACCGCCATCGCAGCAAAATCCTCCCGAGGGCCTCCCTACACTGACAACTCCCCTACTGCCCTTGCCCCTTTCGGGTAAGGTAGTCCTCCACTAGCTTTCCTAATTAGTCAGCCAAGGGCGTCCATAAACCCTTGTGGTGGCACGTGTTTCTCAAGTTAAGCTCTATGTTCCAATTAATATTTAATGATCTTGTCATGAACATAAATAAAATAACAACATAACTGGAACATAGATATAATGAAATATTAACCCAAAACCATATAAAGCAGTAGCAGAACTACCCAAGTGATTCAGGGGTAAACAAGGTATTCAGGATAAACAAACTAGGGTGACCTATTGGGTCCCATCAAAATTAACCTATGCAGATCATTATGATTAATTAGAACATGAGTGGGTAAAAGAAGTGATCAAGGGCACAACTTGCCTGGGACTTGAGATTCCAGGTACCAGGATGATCTTCAGATTCTCGTGACCTCACTGCTAGTCGTAGTAATACAAACACACATGGTATAGGCAAAATTAACATCACACCAAACATAAGAACAACTGAATAATAATAATCTACGCGTTGCTACGAGACTAACGGAACTTGAACGGATCAAATCGGCGTTAAAACGGAGGAGATACGAATTTCCTAAGGTTTTATGTATTTGATACGTGGTTAATTAAGAAATAAATTTTAATACCATTTTCATGTTAAAACAGAGACACAGGGTGATAAACAATATTATTACAAAATTATAGGAACTGAAATGGATCAATTTAGAGTTCATATAATTTTTCTATGAATTATACAAGTTTTACAATTATTTTTATACACAAAATCAATTTCTAAATCTATTTTTCCTGTTTTATTTAATACCTGGACGGCGCCTCAAATACTGGGAAGCACAGGGGCTAATATACTAAAATTGCCGAGACTCAGGTTTCTGTATATTGGACGGCGGGTTATTTTCCATAAAACGCAGGGGCTCTTTAAGGAAAGTGCACGGCGAAGGGGTAAGATTTATTGTGAGCCGCACGATCTAAAGTCTATGGCCTAGATTAGATCGCCGCAAGTGAGCCGGGATGCGATCCTGCCCGCTGGATCTGAGATCCATGGCCAGCCATCGCCCAAGCCCCCTACCATCCGATCCCATTTTGACGCTCCAGATCTAATGCGGCGAAGGGTTACACGGTGTTTTAATCTCAGCCGCCCAGGCCAGACCAACGGTCTACGTTCATCTTCCCCCGCCAACCAAGCAAGGGCGCCTCCGCCGTGACCGCGCGATGGGGAAGAACGACTGTGCCACCAATCGGCCTCCCCCGAGCTTCATCATCAAATTAAACAGAGCTACACGAAGCTAGTCGGATGGTGAGAAGGTTGAGGTAGTCCTTACCAGCGATTGGGTCGTGATGGTCTCCACCCACGGAGTTGCGCGGATTGCGGTGACCGCGACGCGCCGATGAGAAATTAGAGATGACCGGAGAGACCGCGTGCCCGGAAGATGATACCGGAGGTTTCAATTCACGAAGGCGACCCGATTGGTAGCACGCCGAGACCCAAAACGAGACTGGACGTTGATGCCCGCGAAGATCTACCGCGGCGGTGCACTGCTTCTCCCTCACGGCGCTCTGTGTTCTTCAGCGCGCCAATGGTTCAGGGAAGACCGCAGGGGCGGGTTTATATGCCCGCGGTTGATAGAGTCCGTTGCCGAGAAGCTCGGGCAGAGGTCGAGCACGAACCGTCCGCGAGATCCCCGGGCGCGCGGCAACATCGGAGTTCTGTTCAGGCGCGGCGCGAATCTACCGGAGATTGGGGATGACATGTGGGCCCAACGCGTAAGTGACGACCAGTGAGGAGCGCAGACGCACGGTTGACTAGGGGATGGGTCACGGCTGTCAGCGCGCGCCCGCGCGGAAAGGGGCCATGGGTTGCGCGGGAGGGGAAATCTCTGGTGGGCCGATTTCAGGTACGAGGCCCATTTAGCTGGGTTTTGTTTTATTCTTTTATTTTCCATTCCTTTTCCACCATTTTCTAATCCAAATTTGAATTCAAGTTTAAATTCAAACTTTGTGGCTCATCATTTACACTATATTTGTGCAGTTATAAGTAATAAGTTTAAGGATATTTATATTATTTATATTTTTATATCCTTCCTCTTCTTCTTATTTTCAAAACCCTAATTTCAATTTAGGATTTAATCCAACTTTTAGGTTTATTAACTTCTTATTATTATCATTATTCTTATTGTTTCATTTAATGCACAAACATATAAAACTCCAACAAGATGCACTTTATTTTGTTTTAGTATTATTTGTTTTAATTAATCACTCTCAATTATATGCATGCTCTTTTTATGATGCAAATGTGGCACATAAAATAAGAATATCCAATATAGTTTCCCTGTATACATTTTGGGTATTACAAATCCTACCCCCCTTAAAAATAATCTCGTCCTCGAGATTTGTAAGAAAAGGGATGTAGCTTTTTTTTAACACATATGCACAAACAAAATCTCATCATGATGCATACTTTATTAGCAACACATGGGGTCGATTAGACCTTATTATTCCTTCTAAAATAATATCATATCATCTACTAACCTAAGCAACATCTAGATCTTACAAATAGTAGTAATTTATATATATGTTTATGTAGCTTGGTGGAGCTGGTGGTGGTGGTGGAGGTTGTTGTTGTTGTTGTCTCTCCAACCGCACTTGCCTTATTTCTTGGCGGACCTGACGTATTTCCTCTCGTTCTTGTCTTATCTGATTTTGCATCTCGGTCACCAGGTCTGTTAATTGTTGTATTACCAGTCTTTGGGCAGCAACCACTTGATCGATTTCAACAGGTGGAGGATTTGGAGGATTCATTTCTATTTGTTGTTGCATGATAATCTTTCCTTTCCTGGTATTGACCATGAAAGTTAGAAGCATATGGTAATAGTTTTGCAAAGGAAATTATTCAATAAGCGGAATGAATAAGCTAGTAGCTGGTTATAATCTGAAGATTCTTTAGTAGGGCTTAATCTTTGTTTTATGTCCAGATTGGGGTAGCCAATCGTATAAGGTGAATATCCAAGGGTAAGATAGAATCTTCTCAGATTGGTCAGATCTATTAGGATAGGATAGAATCTTTTCGAGATAAGATGGATCTATTAAGATAAGAAAGAATATTTTTAAGATAAGATGGATCTATGAGTGTAGGATAGAATCTTTTAAGATGAGATGGATATTGTTAGGTTAGATACTTTAATGAGGGATAATCTAGTTTGTGTAGTTAGTTTTATAAGCATTCTGTATATGCAGATGTAATCGTGGACATTACTCCACAACTCATCACACTCAATCAAAGATCCAAATCAGACATGTATCATAAGAACAAGCATTCAAGCATATAGATACAAAAAAATAGTTTTTTTCCTAAGAGTAGGTCTCCTATTCATAACAGTCACTTTAAGAACATGATTTCAAAGTGTGAAATTCAAGTTTGTCTTTAGAAGGAACAGGTAAGAATAATCAGAGTAAAGCGGAAATAGACGAGAAAAGATTAAGATGAGTTTAGAAAGAATCAGAGTAGCAGAGGTAAGTAGACAATGGTTGTCCAGTTCTATCTAGGTTTCGTCCTACAGTCAACATTCCTCTGATACCACTTCTGTCACACCCGGATTTTAGGGGTCCAAAGCCCGGGCGCGAACATAAACACCAGGTGTGCTGGGACCAAGTCTCACACATATGATGATTCATGGCACAGGATCGAATGTCACATCTTTACTACATAACAGGAGTTCTATACAAAATAAATAGATAATTACATTATAAGGAGACAACGGTCCAGCAACCCAAAGTTGACTGGGAGACGACGACCTAGACTTCTCACGAACACATCGCAGCATCCTCCAAGCGCCTCATCCTGCGGTACCTGTTCTTGACCTGTGGGGGGGGGTGTGAGACAGCAAGAGTGAGCTCACATACGTTCATCGCTCAACAAGTTGTGGGGAATAATGTGAATGAACTCGCCAAAGGTGGGAGCTCATGTGAAGTGTAAGGCTTACCAAAGAGGATGGTTAGAGCTGAGCATTGCTTTTAAAGTTGGTCAAAATTTTATTAGCAATTACTAAGTATAAGTAAATACCAACCCAATTAAGTAGTAGAACAAAAGTGACAACATCACCTGTGATGCAATGCATATGACAAATTGAATTTAAGTTTCATAATTTAATCATCAGAGAGTCCTGAGCTGCTCATGACCGTGAGCTCGGCTAGTATACCAGTTTTACACTCTGCAGAGGTGGTACCCTTTACCCACAAGTCATGTTACCCATCTGCCAAGGGATCGCGACTTCCCATACACCTCTACCGAGGAGGCGAGGCAGGGTAACACTACGAGGCCTTTACAAAGTTCCACTAGCTTCAGAAAACCCGCTACAGTTTATAGGAAGTTCCAATGCAGGAATCCCTTGCAGGACCGCCATCGCAGCAAAATCCTCCTGAGGGCCTCCCTACACTGACCACTCCCCTACTGCCCTTGCCCCTTTCGGGTAAGGTAGTCCTCCACTAGCTTTCCTAATTAGTCAGCCAAGGGCGTCCATAAACCCTTGTGGTGGCACGTGTTTCTCAAGTTAAGCTCTATGTTCCAATTAACATTTAATGATCTTGTCATGAACATAAATAAAATAACAACATAAATGGAACATAGATATAATGAAATATTAACCCAAAACCATATAAAGCAGTAGCAGAACTACCCAAGTGATTCAGGGGTAAACAAGGTATTCAGGATAAACAAACTAGGGTGACCTATTGGGTCCCATCAAAATTAACCTATGCAGATCATTATGATTAATTAGAACATGAGTGGGTAAAAGAAGTGATCAAGGGCACAACTTGCCTGGGACTTGAGATTCCAGGTACCAGGATGATCTTCAGATTCTCGTGACCTCACTGCTAGTCGTAGTAATACAAACACACATGGTATAGGCAAAATTAACATCACACCAAACATAAGAACAACTGAATAATAATAATCTACGCGTTTCTACGAGACTAACGGAACTTGAACGGATCAAATCGGCGTTAAAACGGAGGAGATACGAATTTCCTAAGGTTTTATGTATTTGATACGTGGTTAATTAAGAAATAAATTTTAATACCATTTTCATGTTAAAACAGAGACACAGGATGATAAACAATATTATTACAAAATTATAGGAACTGAAATGGATCAATTTAGAGTTCATATAATTTTTCTATGAATTATACAAGTTTTACAATTATTTTTATACACAAAATCAATTTCTAAATCTATTTTTCCTGTTTTATTTAATACCTGGACGGCGCCTCAAATACTGGGAAGCACAGGGGCTAATATACTAAAATTGCCGAGACTCAGGTTTCTGTATATTGGACGGCGGGTTATTTTCCATAAAACGCAGGGGCTCTTTAAGAAAAGTGCACGGCGAAGGGGTAAGATTTATTGTGAGCCGCACGATCTAAAGTCTATGGCCTAGATTAGATCGCCGCAAGTGAGCCGGGATGCGATCCTGCCCGCTGGATCTGAGATCCATGGCCAGCCATCGCCCAAGCCCCCTACCATCCGATCCCATTTTCACGCTCCAGATCTAATGCGGCGAAGGGTTACACGGTGTTTTAATCTCAGCCGCCCAGGCCAGACCAACGGTCTACGTTCATCTTCCCCCGCCAACCAAGCAGGGGCGCCTCCGCCGTGACCGCGCGATGGGGAAGAACGACTGTGCCACCAATCGGCCTCCCCCGAGCTTCATCATCAAATTAAACAGAGCTACACGAAGCTAGTCGGATGGTGAGAAGGTTGAGGTAGTCCTTACCAGCGATTGGGTCGTGATGGTCTCCACCCACGGAGTTGCGCGGATTGCGGTGACCGCGACGCGCCGATGAGAAATTAGAGATGACCGGAGAGACCGCGTGCCCGGAAGATGATACCGGAGGTTTCAATTCACGAAGGCGACTCGATTGGTAGCACGCCGAGACCCAAAACGAGACTGGACGTTGATGCCCGCGAAGATCTACCGCGGCGGTGCACTGCTTCTCCCTCACGGCTCTCTGTGTTCTTCAGCGCGCCAATGGTTCAGGGAAGACCGCAGGGGCGGGTTTATATGCCCCCGGTTGATAGAGTCCGTTGCCGAGAAGCTCGGGCAGAGGTCGAGCACGAACCGTCCGCGAGATCCCCGGGCGCGAGGCAACATCGGAGTTCTGTTCAGGCGCGGCTCGAATCTACCGGAGATTGGGGATGACATGTGGGCCCAACGCGTAAGTGACGACCAGTGAGGAGCGCAGACGCACGGTTGACTGGGGGATGGGTCACGGCTGTCAGCGCGCGCCCGCGCGGAAAGGGGCCATGGGTTGCGCGGGAGGGGAAATCTCTGGTGGGCCGATTTCAGGTACGAGGCCCATTTAGCTGGGTTTTGTTTTATTCTTTTATTTTCCATTCCTTTTCCACCATTTTCTAATCCAAATTTGAATTCAAGTTTAAATTCAAACTTTGTGGCTCATCATTTACACTATATTTGTGCAGTTATAAGTAATAAGTTTAAGGATATTTATATTATTTATATTTTTATATCCTTCCTCTTCTTCTTATTTTCAAAACCCTAATTTCAATTTAGGATTTAATCCAACTTTTAGGTTTATTAACTTCTTATTATTATCATTATTCTTATTGTTTCATTTAATGCACAAACATATAAAACTCCAACAAGATGCACTTTATTTTGTTTTAGTATTATTTGTTTTAATTAATCACTCTCAATTATATGCATGCTCTTTTTATGATGCAAATGTGGCACATAAAATAAGAATATCCAATATAGTTTCCCTGTATACATTTTGGGTATTACAATTTTCTAGGATTTCAAGTAAAGCAACTCCAAGAAGGCACCTTCATTGGCCAAACAAAGTACACTCAAGACATTCTAAACAAGTTTGGGATGAAGGATGCCAAACCCATCAAGACACCCATGGGAACCAATGGGCATCTCGACCTCGACACGGGAGGTAAGTCCGTAGATCAAAAGGTATACCGGTCGATGATAGGCTCCTTACTCTATTTATGTGCATCTCGACCGGATATTATGCTTTCCGTATGCATGTGTGCAAGATTCCAAGCCGACCCTAAGGAAGCTCACCTTACGGTCGTAAAACGAATCTTGAGATATTTGGCTTATACTCCTAAGTTTGGGCTTTGGTATCCTAGGGGATCCACGTTTGATTTAATTGGATATTCGGATGCCGATTGGGCGGGGTGTAAAATCAATAGGAAGAGCACATCGGGGACTTGCCAGTTCTTGGGAAGATCCTTGGTGTCTTGGGCTTCAAAGAAGCAAAATTCGGTCGCTCTTTCCACCGCCGAAGCCGAGTACATTGTCGCAGGTCACTGTTGCGCGCAACTGCTTTGGATGAGGCAAACCCTGCGGGACTACGGTTACAAATTAACCAAAGTCCCTTTGCTATGTGATAATGAGAGTGCAATCAAAATGGCCGACAATCCCGTCGAACATAGCCGCACTAAACACATAGCCATTCGGTATCATTTTCTTAGGGATCACCAACAAAAGGGAGATATCGAGATTTCTTACATTAACACTAAAGATCAACTAGCCGATATCTTTACCAAGCCTCCTGATGAACAAACTTTTAACAAACTTAGGCATGAGCTAAATATTCTTGATTCTAGGAATTTCTTTTGTTAACTTGCACTCATAGCTCTTTTATATACCTTCGATCATGTCTCTTTCATATGCTATGACTAATGTGTTTTTCAAGTCTATTTCAAACCAAGTCATAGGTGTATTGAAAGGGAATTGAAGTCTTCGGCGAAGACAAAGGCTTCCACTACGTAACTCATCCTTCGCCGTCACTCCAAGCAACTCTCCATTCTTGGGGAGAAAGCATGAGCACTAAGCAAAAGGACTCCATCTTTGCTATAATCTTTACTCATTTGTTTTGACCAAAGAGGGAGAATGTATCTCGAGGGCTCTAATGATTCCGTTTTTGGCGATTCATGCCAAAGGGGGAGAAAGTAAGAGCCCAAAGCAAAAGGACCGCACCACCACCAATTTCAAAAACTTCGTGTTTCCGAGAATTTTATCAATTGGTATCCAATTATGTTCAAAAGGGGGAGAAAGTAGTATTTCAAAAATGATATATCAAAACCCTCTTGAACACTAAGAGGAGGATCTCATTTAGGGGGAGTTTTGTTTAGTCAAAGGAAAAGCATTTGAAACAAGGGGAGTAAATTTCAAATCTTGAAAATGCCTTGTAAAATCTTATTCATTTACCTTTGACTATTTGCAAAAGAACTTTGAAATAGATTTACAAAAGAATTTGCAAAAACAAAACATGTGGTGCAAACGTGGTCCAAAATGTTATATAAGAAAGAAACAATCCATGCATATCTTGTAAGTATTTATATTGGCTCAATTCCAAGCAAACTTTGCACTTACATTATGCAAACTAGTTCAATTATACACTTCTATATTTGCTTTGGTTTATGTTGGCATCAATCACCAAAAAGGGGGAGATTGAAAGGGAATTAGGCTTACACCTAGTCCCTAATTAATTTTGGTGGTTGAATTGCCCAACACAAATAATTGGACTAACTAGTTTGCCCAAGTGTATAGATTATACAAGTGTAAAAGGTTTACACTCAGCCAATAAAAAGATCAAGTTTTGGATTCAACAAAGGAGCAAAAAGGCAACCGAAGGCACCGGACTGTCCGGTGTACACCGGACAGTGTCCGGTGCACCAGAGGACTCCCACTCGAACTTGTCACCTTCGGGAATTTCTCAGGCCGGCGCGCTATAATTCACCGGACTGTCCGGTGCTCCAAGGAAGCGCGGCCTCCGGAACTCGCCAGCCTCGGGATTTCACTTCAGCCGCTCCGCTATAATTCACCGGACTGTCCGGTGTGCACCGGACTGTCCGGTGTACCAGCGGAGCAACGACTATTTCGGCGCCAACGGCTACCTGCGGCGCATTTAATGCGCGCTCTGCGCGCGCAGATGGCAGGCGCGCCCATACTGGCGCACCGGACAAGGAACAGTGCATGTCCGGTGTGCACCGGACATCCAGGCGGGCCCAGAAGTCAGAAGCTCCAACGGTCAGAATCCAACGGCAGTGATGACGTGGCGGGGGCACCGGACTGTCCGGTGCGCCATCGAACAGACAGCCTCCCAACGGCCACTTTTGGTGGTTGGGGCTATAAATACCCCAACCACCCCACCATTCATTGCATCCAAGTTTTCCACTTCCCAACTACTACAAGAGCTCTAGTATTCAATTCTAGACACACCAAAGAGATCAAATCCTCTCCAAATTCCACACAACGCCCTAGTGACTAGAGAGAGAGATTTGCTTGTGTTCTTTCGAGCTCTTGCGCTTGGATTGCTTTCTTCTTTCTTGATTCTTTCATTGCGATCAAACTCACTTGTAATTGAGACAAGAGACACCAAACTTGTGGTGGTCCTTGTGGGAACTTTGTGTTCCAAGTGATTGAGAAGAGAAAGCTCACTCGATCCGAGGGATCGTTTGAGAGAGGGAAGGGTTGAAAGAGACCCGGCCTTTGTGGCCTCCTCAACGGGGAGTAGGTTTGCGAGAACCGAACCTCGGTAAAACAAATCCGCGTGTCACACTCTTCATTTGCTTGCGATTTGTTTTGCGCCCTCTCTCGCGGACTCGTTTATATCTCTAACGCTAACCCGGCTTGTAGTTGTGTTTATATTTGTAAATTTCAGTTTCGCCCTATTCACCCCCCTCTAGGCGACTTTCACTTTGCCTCGGGCAGACTAAGGCCAGAATAAGATAACATGCAATGGGAGTGGAGCGATGGCGAGAGTAGCGTGTACCCTCCGCAAGAGGCTGGACGGTGGTGTATCTGTGCTCTCGGTTGACGTGAACCTGATCTGGTCTTAAGAACCCCGGTGGCGGGTTGACATATGCAAGGGTTAAGTGCTACATATGTCGTGTGATCGGAGATCCTCACCTGAGTATAATCGATTCGGATCACCGTACCTTCGCGGTTATGAAGACTTGGTCACTGCCCTATACGTAGAACTCCAGTAAAGATGATGGGTTGTTAAGAAATTGGCTAGTGCAGGTCAAGTGATTGAACTAGGGTAGAAAGAACTCTAGTTATAGGTAATTTTACTTGACTTGACAAATAACTGGATTTTTAAGGATCCACTTTTAGTAAGCATTTCTGTAAAACAGAGTCTTTGATTATTGAGAAACCTTACCTTGACTCTCTTATACCAGCATACCCTTGAGAGTCTTTTCTTTAGTCGGGTAAGACTTGCTGAGTAATTCCATACTGAGGGTTTTATTCCCCGTTGTTTTTAGGTGAGGAAGCAACCAACTTTTGTTGCTTCTGTTCTAAGGTGGTACCGAAGGAAGAACACCAGGAGTAAAGCTGCGGGAGGAAAGGATCCTCCATAAGAACTTTTGTTTAAAACTTATCGGGAGGGGTTTTTGCCTCCCTTGGTGTGTAATAATAATACTATGCACTCATAGTTATATTCTGGTCTGTAATATATAACTTCGTCTTACTTTTAAAATAAAGGTAAGTTCATGTAATCGCTTCCGCATTCTCGTAACTCTGATGCTTGTAATGTCTGCGTGACGGGTGAAACACTCTTGGGAAAGGTAATAAAAGTAGATACCGAACTTGTCAAGTGATTCAGGGGCACCTACAGGGTTGTCTGAGGTCTGTTGGACAAGGACAACTGTAGGTGGGCCTAATGACTTGGGAGGTTCCGTCACAGCTGGTATCGGAGCGAAGCCTTTCTCTGCAGATATTATGAGGCATCTTCAAAAGGATTTTCTAAAGACTTATCTAGAAAATCTCTTCCCTTCTTACCTAAGTATTTCTGAAGAATTTATCTTAAAGACCAGATAGTAAGAGTGCAACATATAGAAGGTGTGAATCAACTAAGGTTGATTCTGTAATTACACATGCATCATGCTAAGAACTATGCTAATAAAATTTTCCCCCTTAGAAAAATGCCGCCGCGCACGAGGGGAACTCCACGCAAGCATACTGGCCCAATTGGTGTGCCACGTCATCAACTTGCCCCAAGACACGAGGATAGCAGTAGTGGGAGTAATGATCCGATTGGGGATCTTGAAGCAAAAGTTAATCAGCTTCAAACAGAACTCCAACGCAGGATTGACATATGGGTCGCGGATGGCGACAGAATCAATGAATTGAGAAGTGACGTCCGCCGCCTGCGAGATCAACTCGCGGATCGAGATTTAGCGCTCGACTGGGCGGTTCATTCTCGTTCGCTTGCTTGGGCTAAGGAGGCAAAAGCTCGAGCCCGAGTAGAAGAGCTTAGCTCAGCCATTGATAACCTGCAGGCTTATTGCAATACTCTACATGAAGAAGTTCATGTACTGTATTCACAATTGCACCCCAATGTACCTGCGGATCCTGTCGGGACAGAAGCCGGACCTTCTCATGTAGCGGGAGAAGCTTTTGGTGGCGAATTAGACCTTTTCAGGCCCCTCCCTCTATGAAGTTGGTCGATGAGTGGTCTCCTATGCCCGACAACGAGGCTACCCGGAGCAACAGGAAGCAGGAGTAGTATAGTGTAATAGTAGAAATAGTAGTGATGTATAATAGGTAGTGTAATCCTGTTGTAAAATTCGAGTCTGTAACATTACTCTTTTTAGTAATGTAAAATGGATGGTTTTCTTTGGCATATTATATTGTTTTCAAATGTTTGTTGCCACAGATGCCTTCCCGGACTCGTGCTCAGGATGGGGCTAGTACCTCCCGTGGGAGGGAGGCAACACCAAACCCACCTCTAGTACCCCCGACACTTGCCGAGGCCATCGCTGCCTTGGTAAACGCTACAGCAGATAATACCCGTTTCCTACGGGAGATGGCAGGTCAACAACTCCAACAACAAGGCGGGCGGGGCTATCCGTAAGGCCCCCGTGAGACATCTTATTTGGACTTCTCCGAGACGCGCCCCCCGTTGTTCGTCAAGGCAGAAGACCCTTTCGAGGCAGATGAATGGATCCACGTCATTGAGCAGAAATTTGGACTTCTTCGGTGTTTCGAAACTCAGAAGCCCCTATTCGCAGCTCAGCAATTGTGTGGCCCTGCCAACACCTGGTGGGGGAACTTTGTTGCCGTACAACCGACTGGTCATCAAGTAACCTGGGATGAATTCAAGCTGGCCTTCAGAGAGCATTACATACCTGAAGGGGTACTCCACATGAAAAAGGAGGAATTCATGAAGTTGAAGCAAGGCGAAGATACTGTCACCCAATATCTCAATAAATTTAATCACTTATCTCAGTATGCAATTGACCAAGTCAACACCGACATAAAAAAGAAGAACTGTTTCATGAGGGGTTTAAATGATTGGATGCAAAGGAAAATGGCTACCTGCATCGACCTCACATATGGAAGGGCTGTCAGCACAGCGCTGGCAGTTGAATCTAAATATACAAGTTCTGGAAAGTCCAAGGGTTTTGAAGGTAACATGCCTAATCAGGGCCCCGAGAAAAGGCAACGGTTAGTTATCCGGCCTTTTAATCAGGGTCGTTCTTCATCACACCCACCCTCCTTCCCATTCAAACAACCAGTGTTCATCCGTCCCAATGCTGCCCCCACTACAACAAGTCAGCCAGGTGCCCCTGGCACTTGTTTCCCTGCCCTTCCCAGTTCATCAACAGGCTGCTTCAATTACGGAAAATCTGGGCACTTTATTAAGGATTGCCCCTACCCGAAGCAGAATCGCTCAAACAATCAACAAGGTACTAGGATTTCTTCTAAAGCTAAGGGAAATGCGAGCAAGAACATAAAGAAGACGGGACAAATTTATTACACTCAAGTGGCCACCACACCGGACGGTGAACCGGTAATGATGGGTACGTTCCTTGTGGCCAATCATCCCGCAATTATTCTTTTTGATTCCGGTGCTTCACATACATTCATAAGCAAGAAATTTGTGGAGCAACATTGCATTCCATACCATGAATCAAGGGAAGGGTTTAAAATACATTCGCTTGGGGGACAACTCTTTACCAAAGAAGTGGCTTACCAAGTGCCCGTAACATTGGTCAGACGAGACTTTCCTACTAATATGATTGTTCTGAAAGGCCAAGACATAGATGTAATCTTGGGCATGAATTGGTTGACCCAACATAAAGCAACCCTCAACACTGATCAGAGAACCATCAGGTTGAGTCATAACCAAGAGGAAATCCATTTGTCTATCCCAATTCCAGCTAAAACTACTGGCAGAATATATGAAGCCATTATACCGGAGATCAAGGATATTCCGGTAGTATGTGAGTTCCCAGATGTCTTTCCAGAAGATTTGCCTGGATTGCCACCTGAAAGGGATGTAGAATTTGTAATTGAGTTGAAGCCCGGTACGGCTCCCATTTCTAGAAGATCGTACCGAATGCCTCCAAATGAGCTGGCAGAACTCAAGATTCAATTGCAAGATTTACTTGAAAAGGGATTCATCCGACCAAGCTCATCACCATGGGGTTGTCCAGCCATATTCGTCAAGAAGGATCAAACATTACGGATGTGCGTGGATTATCGACCCCTGAATGAGGTCACTATCAAGAACAAGTACCCTCTTCCGCGGATTGACATTTTATTTGATCAACTGACTGGAGCGAGGGTATTCTCCAAGATATGATCTCAGATCGGGCTATCATCAGATCTGTATTCGGCCCGAGGATATACCAAAGACCGCATTCACTATGCGGTATGGATTATTTGAATACTTGGTAATGTCTTTCGGACTGACAAATGCTCCTGCCCACTTCACTTATCTGATGAACTCGGTATTCATGCCCGAGTTGGACAAATTCATGGTGGTCTTCATAGATGATATCTTAATATATTCCAAGAATGAAGAGGAGCATGCTCAACACTTACGAATCGTATTGATGCGCTTAAGGGAACATCAATTATATGCTAAGTTCAGTAAATGCGCGTTCTGGCTGGAAGAAATCCAATTTCTGGGACATGTGTTATCTGCCAAGGGAATTGCGGTAGATCCCAGCAAGGTCCAGGATATTTTGGAGTGGAAACCCCCAACCACTGTTCATCAAGTCCGAAGTTTCCTTAGACTAGCTGGCTATTACCGCCAATTTATACCAGATTTTTCTAAGCTTGTGAAGCCAATCACAAGTCTATTGAAGAATGAGACTAAATTCAATTGGTCTTCGGAATGTATTGAAGCCTTTGGGAAATTGAAGATATTATTAACCACTGCTCTGGTATTGGCTCAACCAGACATTAATAAGCCCCTTGATGTGTATTGCGATGCATCAGGCAGTGGTCTCGGCTGTGTATTAATGCAAGAAGGCCGAGTAATAGCGTATGCTTCAAGGCAGTTACACCGACATGAGGAGCATTATCCCACTCATGATCTGGAGCTAGCTGCAGTGGTTCATGCCCTAAAGATCTAGCGTCATTATCTGGTGGGTAATATCTGTCACATTTATACAGATCATAAAAGCTTGAAGTATATCTTCACCCAGTCAGAGTTGAACATGAGACAAAGGCGATGGCTCGAGCTGATCAAGGATTATAAACTGGAGATCCATTATCACCCAGGCAAGGCCAATGTAGTGGCAGATGCACTTAGCCGTAAGGTTTCCTATCACTGTCTTACGGTGAAGACCTCTGACAATACACTATGCCAGGAGATGGAGAAGTTAAACCTGGAAATGATTCAGCATGGGACTTCAAATCACTTGAAGCTGGAGTCAGTCATCTTACAAAGGATAATTGACGCACAGAAAAATGATGAGGGTATGAAACATATACATGAGAAGATAAGGGCTGGAAAAGCCAATTGCTTCCGAGAAGACGATCAAGGTGTTGTATGGTTCAACAACCGCATAGTTGTGCCGAAGAATGAAGAAATCCGCCAACAAATATTAGATGAAGCACATCTTAGTCGCTATTCTATTCATCCCGGAAGCACTAAGATGTATCATGATCTAAAGCAACATTATTGGTGGACAAAAATGAAAATTGAAATCGCATGCTATGTGGCAAGGTGTGACACCTGCAGACGTGTCAAGGCCATACACCTGAAGGTTGCTGGGCCATTGCAATCATTACCGATTCCAACATGGAAATGGGAGGATATTAGTATGGACTTTATTGTGGGATTACCCAGGACCGCCAAAGGGTATAATTTTATCTGGGTTATCTGTAAGGTCCAAAATGTGTATAAGAAAAAAAATAGATAATAAAATAAATACATGAAGAAATAAAATAGCAAATTCAGAAATCTCAAATTATACTTGAGTGTTGAAATTTGAGGACTGAATTTTGAAAACAAAGAACTATTTTGGAAAAGTAAGCAATAGAAAAGTTTTCCAATCAAATAAATGACCATTCATTTCATTAAATGATGCACTATAGTTATTTTATTCTTATGAAAATGTGGTGAAATTTTTAAATAAAGAGTCACAGTTTAAACTTGGGACCTCAAAGTATATATGAAAATCAAATAAAAAAAGGGATTTAATGGAACTATTCATTCCTCCCATGAATAAATAATAAGGAAATGAATAAAAAAATATTATCTTAAACAATAAGGTTTATATTACTAGTATTATTAATTGTTGACATTTGGAATCTGAAATTCAAAATAAGGATTTGAATCTAGTTTGAATACTAGGAAGTAAAGTAGAAATTATAAAGGAAAAAGAAAAGAAGTTAGGAAGCTTACCTGGGCCCTGGGCGCTAATTCGGCCCGACTTCCCCCACGCCCGCACGCGCGGTCACTCTGCCGAGTGGGCCGCGGGACCGCTCCTCACCACGTGGGCCGCGGAAACGGCAAGCGTCCCTTGCTGACCGACGCGCGGGTCCCCCTAGTCAGCCTCCCTGCTACTCGACCGAGCGTGCGCGGTGGCTTCATGGTGGGATCCACCTGTCGGATCTATCCCCTCCGAATCTCACGCTTCCGTTTCGATTTCATGGCGCGCTTCCTAGGTCACCACGGGCGGGACCCACTTATCAGCCACCGTCACGTGGGGTCCATCTGTCGGACTGGTCTCCTGCTTCCTCGCGCTCGGGTGAACTACCGGCGCTATGAAGCCGCGTGGACTCCGCCTGGGCTGCCGTGATTCTCGGCCAGATCGCAATACCGGGTCGCTAGCCTCGCCTGTGGAGAACAAAACCGAGCCCGCCTCCTGCTCAAACATCCCGCATCGTCACTAGCGATCCCTCAACACCAAGAAAGAGAGGGCCACGAGAGAGAGAAGAGCCTCGGACCGTGGGAGATTGGCACCGTCGCGTTTCGATCTACGCTCGCGTTTCGTGCTTGCGTGAGGTCCTGTGCCGCGAGGGGGCTCCCAGCGTGCTGTCGGGCGGAAGAAAACACCCCCCGGTGCTGCTGGCCGTGCTCACCAGTGCGGGCGGATCACCCTCGCCATGGCAGACTACCGTCCTGACCTCGCGCGTCGATGAGTTGCCTCCCCTCTGTTCGCCATATTCTCCGCTTCGTGTAGCAGCTCGTCGTGTCACGAATCGCCGAGGCGGGGATGGCGCTGCTCGCCGGAGCACCGCGCCGCCGTCCCTGGGAACGCGCTGCTCGGGGCTACGTCAGGATAGAATACGGTGTTCTAACCGTTAGATCTCTATTCGATGGTTAGGATCCGATCTGAACGCATCCCTTCGTGCACCTAATCTGAACCGTTAGATTGATGGCCGACGATCGTGATCGCGCAGATGATACTCTCTTCGGGATCGATCGTGAGTCGTTGGATGGGATCGGGCGGTCCAAAACCCTCCTTACCTCTTTAAAACCGCCGCCGTCGGATCGTGATCCTAGGGTTGTGAGCGCATACCGGTTTGGTGTGATGGCGATCTAATCTGGATCTTTAGATTTTGATCGGACGGCTCAGATCCTCCAATGCCCCTTTGGCCGACCCCTTTTTACATAAGAGACCCTTGATTTATTCAGAATAAACCCGCAGTCCACTCAGGTGCATCACTGAGTCTTGGATCATTTTGCGCTCTAGCCCCTGGAGTTTCTGATAATAATATGCCAAGTCCAGAGGACAATAAAATAGAAAATTAAGTATAGAAAATGATTTTTAATACAAAAACAATACTAGAAACTTGTATAATTCATATATAATTCATTTTAGCTCCAAATTGAGTCATTCCAGTTGCAATAATTTTGTATTAATATTGTCTACCAACTAGTAACACTGTTTAGCCATGAAACTTGAATTAAAATTATTCATTTGGATTAATCTATTCTAAGCACTAAATAATTTCCAAAATTCATAACTTGGTAACCGCAACTCCGAATTTAGTGGTTCTTGTTTCTACGATCTCGTAACGTCGCGTAGATTATTTTATGCAGTTTGATGTAATGTTAATTTTGCCTATACATGTTTGTCTGTATTGGTACGTTTAGCAGTGAGGACACGTATCACCTGAAGAGCAAGTTGGTACCTGGAATCTCAAGTCCCAGGCAAGTTGTGCCCTTGATTCACTTTTGTTACCCAATAATGTTCTTTATAATCATCTACCATGCATAGGTTAATTTTGATGGGACCCGATAGGTCACCCTAGATTGTTTATCTCATCACCTTGTTTACCCCTGAATCACTTGGGTAGTTTTGCTATTGCTTTACATGGTTTTGGGATAATCATTTATTATATCTATGTTCCAATTCTTTTGTTATTCTATTTATGTTCATGTCAAGATCATTAATGTTAATTGGAACATAGAGCTTAACTTGAGTAACACGTGCCCCCACAAGGGATTAATGGGACGCCCTTGGTTGACTAATTAGGAAAGCTAGTGGAAGACTACCTTACCCGAAAGGGGCAAGGGCAGTAGGGGATTGCATGCAAGGAGGTTCTCGGGTTGATTTTGCTGCGATGGCGGTCAGACGGGGGATTCTTGCAAGTGCTCTTCCCATAATCTGTAGCGGGTTTTCGGAAGCTAGTGGAACTTTGTAAAGGCCTCGTAGTGGATCCCTAGCCATTCACCTCGGTAGTGTCTAAGGGCCTTGCAAACCCTGGCGACATGGGATACACGACTTGTGGGTAAAGGGTACAACCTCTGCAGAGTGTAAAACTGGTATACTAGCCGAGCTCACGGTCATGAGCAGCTCAGGACTCTCTGATGATTAATTTATGGAACTAAATTCAATTTGTCATATGCATTGCATCGCAGGTGATGTTGTTACTTTTGTTCTACTACTTAATTGGGTTGGTATTTACTTATACTTAGTAACTGCTAATAAAATTTTGACCAACTTTAAAAGCAATGCTCAGCTCTAACCATCCTCTTTGGTAAGCCTTACACTTCACATGAGCTCCCACCTTTGGCGAGTTCATGCACATTATTCCCCACAACTTGTTGAGCGATGAACATATGTGAGCTCACTCTTGCTGTCTCACACCCCCCCACAGGTCAAGAACAGGTACCACAGGATGAGGCGCATGGAGGATGCTGCGATGTGTTCGTGAGAGGTCTCGGTTGTCGTCTCCCAGTCAACTTTGGGTTGCTGGACCGTTGTCTCCTTATAATGTAATTAATTATTTATTTTGTACATAATTCCGATTATATAGTAAAGAGGTGACATTCGATCCTGTGCCATGATTCATCATATGTGTGAGACTTGGTCCCAGCACACCTGGTGATTATGTTCGCGCCCGGGTCTTGGTGCCCGAAACCCGGGTGTGACAGAAGTGGTATCAGAGGAATGTTGACTGTAGGACGAAACCTAGATAAGAATGGACAAACCCTTACCGTCTTATCTTACTCTGATTCTTTTCTACACTTATCTTAACCTTTTCTCATCTATTTCCGCTTGCTCTGATTATTCTTACCTTTTCCTTCTAAAGACATATGTGGATTTCACACCTTAAAATCTTGTGCCTAAAGTGACCTTTAGGAATAGGAGACCTACTCCTAGGAAAAAAACTATTTTTATAGGTATCTATACGTTTGAGTGTTTGTTCTTATGGTACCTGTCTGATTTGGATCTTTGATTGAGTGTGATTAGTCGTGGAGTAATGTCCACAATTACATCTACCTATACGTATAGATATAAATAAATAGAATTCATAAGATAACTAAACAACTTAGATTATCCTCCATTAAAGTGTACCTATTTCATATAAATCCATCTTATCTTACAAGATTCTCTCTTATCTAAATAGATCCATCTTATTTTAAAAGATATTCTCTTACCTTAATAGATTCATCTTATCTCGAGAAGATTCTATCTTATTCTTCGAGACTCGTCTTGTCCTAATAAGCATACTTATTCCCACCACTTGCTTATCTCATAATGGTGTAACAAACATGATCTATTCCAAAATAAATTAAGTAGATCTTATCTAGCCTAATCTGATTACACCAAATTAATTCCGATCCCATCTAACCTGATTAGATCTAATCTAATGGACAAACATGTTAAACAATACTGGTAAAATAAGATTGGATCCTATTCTTATAGATATGTTTTAACCTGAATTAAAGTCTTAGTCCAACCTGGCCATATGCAACTATCTTAACCACCCGATAGTTGCATAATCCCTCTGTTTTAACCTAGCAGAGACTCTGACCTGCATGTACCGTACAATCCATCCTATCTCAAAGGATTCTAGCATATCCTAATAATATATATCCTACCCTAATAGATCTATTTAACTTAAACTAGTATAATCTAGTCATATCCAATCTAATCTAGATTTTATCTAATCTATTATGATCTAATCTAGAGTAAGTTACTTAATGCTGGAACTAGAGATAAGGCCATACCCCTCATGCACTTAAAACTAAACTAGTGCCTTAAACCAACTCAGCCACATGCATGAGATCTTATCTAACTAATAGAGTCATGATGGATTGCATAATCTATCTATCCCCACCTCACATCAAACAAACTTTTGATCTACATCACGTGGTTTACCTCATTATCTATCTTAACCATATTTTCCAACCCCGATAATATACACTAACCTAGAATCAATGAGACCAAGACCGGAGAAAAAAATATCAACATCGATAAGGAAGGGTATAACAGTCAAAGCGAATCTCGAGATGAATCAGGACTTAAACATTTTGGATAAAGTCTTTTCCTTGCCATAATCTTTCTTACCTCAACCTGTTCAGTTTATATCCCACATAAATAGTAGCTGGATACCTATGCTCTCCCAATCTTCCACTACCTCCACCACCACCATCAGCTCCACCAAGCTACATAAATATATAAATATATATTATTACTATTTGTAAGATCTAAATGCTACTTTAGTTAGTATTCGGTATGATAAAATGATAGGGAGAATAATAAGGTCTAATTGACCCCATGTGTTGCTAATAAAGTATACATCATGCTGAGATTTTTGTTTGTGCATATGTTTTGAGATAACTTAGTTATACACCCTTTCCTTAAAATCTCGGGGGCGAGATTTCTGTTAAGGGGGGTAGGATTTGTAAGGCCCAAAATGTGTATAAGAAAAAAAAATACATGAAGAAATAAAATAGCAAATTCAGAAATCTCAAATTTTACTTGAGTGTTGAAATTTGAGGACTGAATTTTGAAAACCAAGAACTATTTTGGAAAAGTAAGCAATAGAAAAGTTTTCCAATCAAACAAATGACCATTCATTTCATTAAATGATGCACTATAGTTATTTTATTCTTATGAAAATGTGGTGAAACATTTTAATAAAGAGTCACAGTTTAAACTTGGGACCTCAAAGTATATATGAAAATCAAATAAAAAAAGGGATTTAATGGAACTATTCATTCCTCCCATGAATAAATAATAAGGAAATGAATAAAAAAATATATTATCTTAAACAATAAGGTTTATATTACTAGTATTATTAATTGTTGACATTTGGAATCTGAAATTCAAAATAAGGATTTGAATCTAGTTTGAATACAAGGAAGTAAAGTAGAAATTATAAAGGAAAAAGAAAAGAAGTTAGGAAGCTTACCTGGGCCCTGGGCAGTAATTCGGCCCGACTTCCCCCACGCCCGCACGCGCGGTCACTCTGCCGAGTGGGCCGCGGGACCGCTCCTCACCACGTGGGCCGCGGAAACGGCAAGCGTCCCTTGCTGACCGACGCGCGGGTCCCCCTAGTCAGCCTCCCTGCTACTCGACCGAGCGTGCGCGGTGGCTTCACAGTGGGATCCACCTGTCGGATCTATCCCTTCCGAATCTCACGCTTCCGTTCCGATTTCATGACGCGCTTCCTTGGTCACCGCGGGCGGGACCCACTTATCAGCGACCGTCACGTGGGGTCCATCTGTCAGACTGGTCTCCTGCTTCCTCGCGCTCGGGTGAACTACCGGCGCTATGAAGCCGCGCGGACTCCGCCTGGGCTGCCGTGATTCTCGGCCAGATCACAATACCGGGTCGCTAGCCTCGCCTTTGGAGAACAAAACCGAGCCCGCCTCCTGCTCAAACATCCCGCATCGTCACCAGCGATCCCTCGACACCAAGAAAGAGAGGGCCACGAGAGAGAGAAGAGCCTCGGACCGTGGGAGATTGGCACCGTCGCGTTTCGATCTACGCTCGCGTTTCGTGATTGCGTGAGGTCCTGTGCCGCGCGAGGGCTCCCAGCGTGTTGTCGGGCGGAAGAAAACACCCCCCCGGTGCTGCTGGCCGCGCTCACCAGTGCGGGCGGATCGCCCTCGCCATGGCAGACTACCGTCCTGACCTCGCGCGTCGGTGAGTTGCCTCCCATCTGTTCGCCATATTCTCTGCTTCGTGTAGCAGCTCGTCGTGTCACGAATCGGTCACCGAGGCGGGGATGGCGCTGCTCGCCGGAGCACCGCGCCGCTGTCCCTAGGAACGTGCTGCTCGGGGCTACGTCAGGATAGAAGACGGTGTTCTAACCGTTAGATCTCTATCCGATGGTTAGGATCCGATCTGAACGCATCCCTTCGTGCACCTAATCTGAACCATTAGATTGATGGCCGACAATCGTGATCGCGCAGATGATACTCTCTTCGGGATCGATCGTGAGTCGTTGGATGGGATCGGGCGGTCCAGAACCCTCCTTACCTCTTTAAAACCGCCGTCGTCGGATCGTGGTCCTAGGGTTGTGAGCGCATACCGGTTTGGTGTGATGGCGATCTAATCTGGATCTTCAGATTTTGATCGGACGGCTCAGATCCTCCAATACCCCTTCGGCCGACCCCTTTTTACATAAGAGCCCCTAGATTTATTCAGAATAAACCCGCAGTCCACTCAGGTGCATCACTGAGTCTTGGATCATTTTGCGCTCTAGCCCCTGGAGTTTCTGATAATAATACGCCAAGTCCAGAGAACAATAAAAATAGAAAATTAAGTATAGAAAATGATTTTTAATACAAAAACAATACTAGAAACTTGTATAATTCATATATAATTCATTTTAGCTCCAAATTGAGTCATTCCAGTTGCAATAATTTTGTATTAATATTGTCTACCAACTAGTAACACTGTTTATCCATGAAACTTGAATTAAAATTATTCATTTGGATTAATCTATTCTAAGCACTAAATAATTTCCAAAATTCATAACTTGGTAACCGCAACTCCGAATTTAGTGGTTCTTGTTTCTACGATCTCGTAACGTCGCATAGATTATTTTATGCAGTTTGATGTAATGTTAATTTTGCCTATACATGTTTGTCTGTATTGGTACGTTTAGCAGTGAGGACACTTATCACCTGAAGAGCAAGTTGGTACCTGGAATCTCAAGTCCCAGGCGAGTTGTGCCCTTGATTCACTTTTGTTACCCAATAATGTTCTTTATAATCATCTACCATGCATAGGTTAATTTTGATGGGACCCGATAGGTCACCCTAGATTGTTTATCTCATCACCTTGTTTACCCATGAATCACTTGGGTAGTTTTGCTATTGCTTTACATGGTTTTGGGATAATCATTTATTATATCTATGTTTCAATTCTTTTGTTATTCTATTTAGGTTCATGTCAAAATCATTAATGTTAATTGGAACATAGAGCTTAACTTGAGTAACACGTGCCACCACAAGGGATTAATGGGACGCCCTTGGCTGACTAATTAGGAAAGCTAGTGGAATTCTACCTTACCCGAAAGGGGCAAGGGCAGTAGGGGATTGCATGCAAGGAGGTTCTCGGGTTGATTTTGCTGCGATGGCGGTCAGACGGGGGATTCTTGCAAGTGCTCTTCCCATAAACTGTAGCGGGTTTTTGGAAGCTAGTGGAACTTTGTAAAGGCCTCGTAGTGGATCCCTAGCCATTCACCTCGGTAGTGTCTAAGGGCCTTGCAAACCCTGGCGACATGGGATACACGACTTGTGGGTAAAGGGTACAACCTCTGCAGAGTGTAAAACTGGTATACTAGCCGAGCTCACGGTCATGAGCAGCTCAGGACTCTCTGATGATTAATTTATGGAACTAAATTCAATTTGTCATATGCATTGCATCGCAGGTGATGTTGTTACTTTTGTTCTACTACTTAATTGGGTTGGTATTTACTTATACTTAGTAACTGCTAATAAAATTTTGACCAACTTTAAAAGCAATGCTCAGCTCTAACCATCCTCTTTGGTAAGCCTTACACTTCACATGAGCTCCCACCTTTGGCGAGTTCATGCACATTATTCCCCACAACTTGTTGAGCGATGAACGTATGTGAGCTCACTCTTGCTGTCTCACACCCCCCCACAGGTCAAGAACAGGTACCACAGGATGAGGCGCATGGAGGATGTTGCGATGTGTTCGTGAGAAGTCTAGGTCGTCGTCTCCCAGTCAACTTTAGGTTGCTGGACCGTTGTCTCCTTATAATGTAATTACTTATTTATTTTGTACATAACTCCGATTATATAGTAAAGAGGTGACATTCGATCCTGTGCCATGATTCATCATATGTTTGAGACTTGGTCCCAGCACACCTGGTGATTATGTTCGCGCCCGGGTCTTGGTGCCCCAAAACCCGGGTGTGACATTATCGTAGATCGACTTACGAAGATTGCCCACTTCCTTCCAGTTAGGGTAAAGTATACAGTGGCCAAGTATGCAGAATTTATACATTGCTCGTATTCTCAGTTTGCATGGTGTTCCGAAGACTATAGTGTCGGATCGTGGACCGCAATTCATGTCCAAATTTTGGGAAGAACTTCACAAGGCTTTGGATACTAAGTTGCTCCATAGTTCGGCCTATCATCCTCAAACCAGTGGACAGACTGAGAGGGTAAATCAAATACTTGAAGATATGTTACGGGCTTGTGCTTTGGAATTTCCCCAAAAATGGGATGATTGTTTACCATTAGCGGAGTTCTCATACAATAATAACTATCAAGAAAGCATCAAAATGGCACCTTTTGAAGCCTTGTATGGACGACGATGTCGTACTCCGCTAAATTGGTCAGAACCAGGTGAAAGGTACTTCTTTAGGCCTGATATAGTGAAAGAGACCGAAGAAAAAGTTCAGAGAATAATTCATCATTTGAAGAAAGCTCAAGCTTGCCAAAAGAGTTACGCAGACACACACCGGATACCCTTATACTTTCTAGTTGGAGATTATGTCTATATGAAGGTCTCCCCAATGAAGGGTGTAACACGTTTCGGGGTAAAAGGGAAGCTCGCACCTCGATACATTGGTCATTTCCTTATTCTTGAAAGATATGGGCTCGTGGCGTATCGACTTCAGTTACCCGAAACCTTGTCTGCAGTACATAATGTGTTCCATGTGTCACAATTGAAGAAGTGTCTTCGGGTTCCCGATCGAACCATTGAAGTAACGGATATTGCCCTAGAACCAAACTTGACATATTCTAAGCATCCTATTCGAGTCTTGGATCAAAAGGACAGGGTTACCCGAAGAAAAACTCTCAAGTTTTACAAGATACAGTGGAACCAGCATTCCGAAGATGAGGCTACATGGGAAACTCAGGATTTTTTAGAAAGGAACTTCCCAGGCTTTTTTGCCTCATGTAATTTGTAAAGTGTGTATAGTTGCTGTAATAAAGGAATAAATCCCAAATCACCCAAGCTTTGTACCAGAAATAAGGAAATAAAAGTATGACGTGTTTCCTTTTCCATTACTTACCCTAAGACTTTTAATCTCGGGACGAGATTCTTTTATGGGGGGAAGGATGTAACACCCCTGGTGTTACTGTTACTAAAACTTGAGAATAACATGATAAGCATCAGCATTTCATATGTTTGATACACCTAGAATGCATTCACTAGGCAAAATTTTCAAACAAGTTGTATTGTTATGACATTTTGCAAATAAAACCCTAGTGTAGGGTACTTAACCTTAAATGTGGTTCTGAGGGGTAAAACAACACCCAAATGGAAAAACCCTAAAGCTTAAGAAAAATAGTCATAAAATGTTACTAAGAAGGGACTTACATTACATTCACACCCTTGAAATACCAAAAACCCTAAAAAGGACCCTGGAAAACCCTAAATCCAAACCATAGGGGGTTAAGTGCAAAATTAGTCCACTTTTGGACTAAAGTGCAAAAACCATGATAATAAAGTGTCCTAAGTCATATGGTTCACAATCATGAAGATTTGCAAGCTAAACCCTGAATTTTGGACCTATTTGCAAAAAGACCCTATTTGAGTTCTAACTCTAAGTCTGAAATTTAGTGATATTTGCTCAACTTTGGAGCTCTATATCTTCCAAACTATTGAGAATTTACCCTAGGTCACCACATAAATATTATAGACCTATCAATGTTGAACAACTTTGCTTAAGGGGTTCAACATGGTTGTCATGAAAAATATGAAGAAAAATGCACCCAAAGTCGGGCTGTCAGGCTGCCTTTAGTCTGAAACCAGTGTGATAGTGTAACCGAGCCATCTTTGGACTAAGATTCAATCTTGATCTAATGAGAATTTGGCCATGGTTGCTATGACAGGATTGTAGCTGGATCATTGGGCTATAACTTTGCTAAGGAGTGATGATTATGTTACTACATGAAATTGGGAGTAAATCTCCCTGCAAATTGCTCTGTCAGTTGTCTGAACCCAGCTCACCATGGTACAGTACTCTGAATAGGATCAGATCAACAGCTCAGCTCGACGCCGACGAGCCGCGCGCAATTCGTGCAGTCGTCGCCGCGATTCATGCTCGGATTTTGCTTAGGGTCACACAAATATCATCGTCGTGGATAACTCCGGCCAGTAAACTATTCCGGCCATCATGCCCACTTGCCACGCGGTCGGTCGAAATTATCCTCACTGGAGTTGGCTGCCCGATGACCGAACGCCACGTCGCAACCCTGGTAACATACTGGTCCGATGATCGCCGGGAGGGCCGCCACGGTAAGGGGCCACGAATCACCATGCTGGTGACTCACTTCTTCTCTGACCGCCACCGCGCTCAACCCAAATTCCCGGCCACCGCTCACTAGGCCTATAAATTGAGCACCCCCTTGGCTCCGCCATGTATTCAAGCAGCTAACACACTCACCCGCACCTCAAATCCTCCACCAGAGAACTCTAATTTTGGATTCTCCCCAATTCACTTCCGAACTCCGCTCAGTTTAGCCTCACCGCGGCCAGCTTATTCCAGGTCAGTCCCAGCGCTTTGATCATTTGTTCTAGCGTTCTTAGGTCCTCCTCAAGCTCTTCGACCCCTCGGATTGAACTAGACCGCCATGAATCGCCGGGAACGCGTTCATCTGTCCGTAAGGTCCACGATCACTACGGCCAGAGCAAACCTAGTAGCCATTCGTGAAATTGAATGAGGGGAAACCTCGGTTTAGGTCTGAATCTGGAGTCAGTCGTCGGAGAGCACCAATCCTTGCGTGCTCCGCCTAGTCTAGCTCGCCGGAGCGTGGCTCCCCGCGCGGTTCACCGTCGAGGATCTCAGCATGTAAAGAACAGAAAGGCGGAGGGTTTAAGTGAAAAGGTCAGCGACACAGGGAATAGTATCTAGGACTCTTAATGAAATAGTTAAATCGTGTGGGCGTTTTTGCAAAGTTGCGCAGGTGTAAGCGCGGGCGCGCGCTTCTGCTATCCATGGGCCAACTTGGGCTACTTCCAGCCCAGCACTATTCACAATTTTTCTTTTTCTTTTTCTACCAGAACAAAAACAATTCCAGAAAATTGTAGAAAAGTGATAAAAATGTCAAACCAATTTTCCTAGGTTTTTAATAAAGTAGTTTCATGATTTTTAGATCAAATAGGGAATTTTGGAGCATTTAAAATATCCTAAAACATTGTTTCTGGATTTTTAGAAAATAGATAATAATTCCAAAAATCCCCAAACTTTTTAGATGACCTTTATATAATATTTAGAAGCCTTGGGTAGATTTTGGTATGATTTGGACCTTGTTTGATAATTAGAACCCAAAACCCCCACCCCCTGCTCTTTGAACTTCACTGTTGACTCCGGAAACCCTAAGTTCTCGGAGTTCCGTGAAGGAAAGTTGTATTCAAGATTTTAAAAATAAACCTTTACTATTCTTGCACTTTCATGAGCATTACATGGCATTCATTCTTTTATATATATATATGTGTGGTTATATTTAGAAAACGAGGAAGAAGTTGAAGTAGAAGAAGAGAAGACTTCACCACCACCACCTGCGGAACATCAGGCAGGAAATTGTTTTTATTTTGACATCTGCGGATCCGAGCCTGACTCACCTATATACGAAGGCAAGCCCCGGTGCATTTGCCACCTCCTTGTGTTTTAAAAATCTTTTTCACTTGCTTGATGCATTAGGTGATAGGAGTTGATTGCTAAAACATTTCCTGCATTACCTTCCTTGGATTTGATTACCTTCCTTGAAATCCTTGTTTTACAAAAAGATTTTGATGCTTAGCCTTGCTTTAGAAAAACAAAATGTTTTGTTTTTACAAAAGATGTTGTGGCGAAGGTGGGTGGGATGTTTTCGAAAATAAAACTTGATGGTGGATCCATCATGGCCATGATGGGTTCAACATCGGAAAAGATGTACCTCTGCCAGGTACCAAACTTTGGGTTTGAAATAATTAAGCTGAGACTGGGCGGGTGACTTGCACGAGAAGAGAGTCTCGGTATAGTGTCTCCGTCTGAGTCGATTAAGGACCGTCTCGATGTAGGCTTGCTGACCGAGGACCATTTAACTGGTCACATGCCTCGTCATGGGTAAGCTTTGCCTCGGCAGACTAAGGCCAGAATAAGATAACATGCAATGGGAGTGGAGCAATGGCGAGAGTAGCGTGTACCCTCCGCAAGAGGCTGACGGTGGTGTATCTGTGCTCTCGGTTGACGTGAACCTGATCCGGTCTTAAGAACCCCGGTGGCGGGTTGACATATGCAAGGGTTAAGTGCTACATATGTCGTGTGATCGGAGATCCTCAGCTGAGTATAATCGATTCGGATCGCCGTACCTTCTCGGTTATGAAGACTTGGTCACTGCCCTATACGTAGAACTCTAGTAAAGATGATGGGTTGTTAAGAAATTGGCTAGTGCAGGTCAAGTGATTGAACTAGGGTAGAAAGAATTCTAGTTATAGGTAATTTTACTTGACTTGACAAATAAAACTGGATTTTTAAGGATCCACTTTTAGTAAGCATTTCTGCAAAACAGAGTCTTTGATTATTGAGAAACCTTACCTTGACTCCCTTATACCAGCTACCCTTGAGAGTCTTTTCTTTAGTCGGGTAAGACTTGCTGAGTAATTCCATACTTAGGGTTTTATTCCCCATCGTTTTTAGGTGAGGAAGCAACCAACTTTTATTTAAAGCTGCGGGAGGAAAGGATCCTCCATAAGAACTTTTATTTAAAACTTATCGGGAGGGGTTTTTGCCTCCCTTGGTGTGTAATAATAATACTATGCACTCATAGGTTATATCCTGATCTGTAATATATAACTCCGTCTTACTTTTAAAATAAAGGTAAGTTCATGTAATCGCTTCCGCATTCTCGTAACTCCGATGCTTGTAATGTCTGCGTGACGGGTGAAACGCTCTTGGGAAAGGTAAGAAAAGCAGATACCGAACTTGTCAAGTGATTCAGGGGCACCTACAGGGTTGTCTGAGGTCCGTTGGACAAGGACAACTGTAGGTGGGCCTAATGACTTGGGAGGTTCCGTCACAGTTTGCCTCATCCAAAGTAGTTGCGCACAACACTATCCAGCGGCAACATACTCGGCCTCAGCGGTGGATAGGGCAACGAATGTCTGTTTCTTGGAACTCCAAGACACCAGGGACCTTCCTAGGAATTGGCACGTCCCCGATGTGCTCTTCCAATCAACCTTGCACCCGGCATAATCGGAGTCTGAATATCCAATCAAGTCAAAGGTAGACCCCTTTGGATACCAGATCCCGAAGCAAGGCGTAGCAACTAAATACCTAAGAATTCGCTTAACGACCACAAGGTGACATTCCTTGGGGTCGGATTGATATCTAGCACACATGCATACACTAAGCATAATGTCCGGTCTACTAGCACATAAATAAAGCAAGGAACCTATCATAGACCGGTATGCCTTTTGATCAACGGACTTACCTCCTTTGTTGAGGTCGACATACCCATCGGTTCCCATAGGTGTCTTCGCGGGCTTGGCGTCCTTCATCCCAAACTGCTTGAAAAGATCTTGTGTGTACTTCGTTTGAGAGATGAAGGTGTCGTCCTTGAGTTGCTTCACTTGGAACCCAAGGAAGTAGGTCAACTCGCCCATCATCGACATTTCGAACTTTTGTGTCATCACCCTGCTAAACTCCTCACAAGACTTTTGATTAGTAGAACCAAATATTATGTCATCGACATAAATTTGGCGCACAAAAAGATCACCATCACAAGTTTTAGTAAAAAGAGTGGGATCGGCTTTCCCAACCTTGAAAGCATTAGCAATTAAGAAATCTCTAAGGCAATCATACCATGCTCTTGGGGCTTGCTTAAGTCCATAGTGCGCCTTAGAGAGCTTGAACACATGGTCGGGGTACCTGTCATCCTCAAAGCCAGGGGTTGTTCCACGTATACCTCCTCCTTTATTGGCCCGTTGAGGAAAGCGCTCTTTACGTCCATTTGAAACAAACTAAAAGAGTGGTGAGTGGCATAGGCTAATAAAATTCGAATAGACTCTAGCCTAGCCACAGGAGCAAAAGTCTCCTCAAAATCCAAACCTGCGACTTGGGCATAACCTTTTGCCACAAGTCGAGCCTTGTTTCTTGTCACCACCCTGTGCTCGTCTTGCTTGTTGCGGAACACCCACTTGGTTCCCACAACATTTTGCTTTGGACGTGGCACCAGGCTCCATACTTCATTCCTCTTGAAGTTGTTGAGCTCTTCCTGCATGGCCAACACCCAGTCCGGATCTTGCAAGGCCTCTTCTACCCTGAAAGGCTCAATAGAAGAGACAAACGAGTAATGCTCATAAAAATGAGCTAAACATGAGCGAGTTGTTACTCCCTTGCTTATGTCACCCAGAATCTGATCAATGGGGTGATTTCTTTGGATCATCGCTCGTACTTGAGTTGGAGGGAGCCATGGTGCGTCTTCCTCTATCACTTGTTCTTCCTGTGCTCCTCCTTGATCATGTCCCTCTTCTTGAGGTACCTGTTCACTGTCTTGAGTTGGAGGATGCACCATTGTGGAGGAAGATGGCTGATCTTGTTCTTGTTGTTCATGTGGTCGCACATCACCCACCATCGTGCGCATTGCGGTCGTCGGAACATCATCTTCATCTATGTCATCAAGATCAACTTGCTCTCTTGGAGAGCCATTAGTCTCATCAAATACAACGTCGCTATAGACTTCAACCAAACCCGATGATTTGTTGAAGACTCTATACGCCTTTGTATTTGAGTCATACCCTAGTAAAAACCCTTCTACTGCCTTGGGAGCAAATTTGGAATGTATACCTTTCTTCACCAGAATGTAACATTTGCTCCCAAATAGACGAAAGTAAGAAACATTGGGTTTCTTACCGATAAGGAGTTCATACGAGGTCTTCTTCAGAAGGCGATGTAGGTAGAGCCGATTTATGGCGTGCCAAGCTGTGTTCACAGCTTCCGACCAAAACCGCGCGGGCGTCTTGAATTCTCCAAGCATCGTTCTCGCCATGTCGATAAGGGTCTTGTTCTTCCTCTCTACCACACCGTTTTGCTGTGGTGTGTAGGGAGCAAAGAACTCGTGCTTGACGCCTTCTTCCTCAAGAATACTCCTCCACTTGCAGATTCTTGAACTCAGACCCGTTGTCGCTTCTTATCTTTTTCACCTTGAGCTCAAATTCGTTTTGAGCCCTCCTTAGAAAGCGCTTTAGGGTCCCTTGGGTTTCTGATTTATCCTGCAAAAAGAACACCCAAGTGAAGCAGGAAAAATCATCAACAATTACAAGACCATACTTACTTCCCTCGATGCTAAGGTAGGCAACGGGTCCGAAGAGGTCCATGTGAAGAAGCTCCAGTGGTCTTGATGTTGTCATCACTTTCTTGTTGTGATGAGTGCTTCCCACCTGTTTCCCTGCCTGACAAGCTGCACAAGGTCTATCTTTCTCGAAACAAACATTGGTTAGACCTAACACATGTTCTCCTTTTAGAAGTTTATGAAGGTTCTTCATCCCAACATGTGCTAGATGGTGATGCCATAGCCAGCCCATACTAGTCTTAGCTATTAAGCATGCATCTAGATCGGCCTCCTCTTTCAAAAAATCAACTAAGTAGAGTTTGTCGTCTAATACACCCTTAAAAGCTAATGAACCATCACTCCTTCTAAAGACAGATACATCAACATTTGTAAAAAGACAATTGTAACCCATGTGACACAATTGACTTACAGACAAAAGGTTGTAATCAAGTGACTCTACTAGAAATACATTTGATATGGAGTGCTCGTTGGTGATGGCTATCTTTCCCAAACCCTTGACCTTGCCTTGATTCCCATCTCCAAAGTTAATCATATCCTGGGAATCCTTATTCTTGACGTAGGAGGTGAACATCTTCTTCTCCCCCGTCATGTGGTTTGTGCATCCGCTGTCGATAATCCAGCTTGAGCCCCCGGATGCATAAACCTGCAAGGAATTTAAGCTTGGGTTTTAGGTACCCAACTCTTGTTGGGTCCTACAAGGTTAGTCACAATAGTTTTTGGAACCCATATGCAGGTTTTGTCTCCCTTGCATTTGGATCCCAACTTCCTAGCCACTACTTATGCATTCTTACATGAAAGAACAAAAGAAGTGTTGCAAGCATGGAAAACTGTAGTGTCGGCGTTTCGGACCCGGGGGGTCCGTAAGCCAAACAGTAAATTTGTCGCTGTGTGCCCCTGCCTAGATGGGTTGGCGCAAGATGGAACACAAGGGGAAAATACGGCTCGTGTTATCTCGCACCAGGGGTGCTCGTAGTAGGGGTTACAAGCGTTCGCGAGAGAGAGAGAGAGAATGAACCTCTTCGTTTGCTCGTCCCTCCGCGCGACCCTCCCGCAGGAAGGCCCTGGACCTCCCTTTTATAGATGCAAGGAGAGGGTCCTGGTGTACAATGGGAGGTGTAGCTATGCGCTAACGTGTCTGGCAGAGAGGTGCCTGAGCCCTGTGTACATGCCAACGTGGCTGTCGGAGAGGTGCCAGCTGGCGGTGCTGCTGGGATCCTGCTGACGTCTCCTTGCTTCTGTAGGGGGCTGAGAACCACCGTCGTCATGGACGCACGCGGGGAGCCATCATTACCTGTTACCGGGACGAGCCAGATGGGACGCCGGTCTTATCCCCTCGTAGCCTGAGCTAGCTAGGGGTAGGCTAATGATGTATCCCCTGTGGCGCGGTCGGTCCGAGCCCAAGGTAGGGCGAGGCGGAGACTTCTCCTGAGGCTGAGGCCGGGGTCGGGCGAGGACGCGATTCCTCCCGAGGCCGAGGCTGAGGCCGAGTCTTGGGGTCAGGCGAGGCGGAGACCTCCTCCCGAGGCCGAGGCCTAAGGTCGGGTGAGGCGAAGCTTCCTGTTGCGCCCGAGGCTGAACTTGCTGTTGTCAGCCTTGCCCGGGTGGCTGGCACAGCAGTCGGAGCGGGGTGAGCGGCGCTGTTTTCCTGTCAGATCGGTCAGTGAAAGGGCGAAGTGACTGTGGTCACTTCGACCTTGCCGACTGAGGCACGCGTGTCAGGATAAGGTGTCAGGAGATCCTCGCATTGAATGCGCCTGCGATATGGTCGGTTGGTGAGGCGATTTGGCCAAGGTTGCTTCTCAATGAAGCCTGCCCGAGCTAGGCCTCGGGCGAGCCGAGGGTGCGCCCACTGCCTGAGGAGGCCCTCGGGCGAGGCGTGAATTCGTCTGGTACTGCTGTTCCCGCCCGAGGCCGGGCTCGGGCGAGGCGAGATTGCGTCCCTTGGTAGACGAGGCCTTGACCTGAACCGTGCCCATCAGTCTTTGCAGTTTGTGCTGAGGGTGCTTACCAGCCGTGTTTAGGAGTGTTTGGGGTACCCCTAATTACGGTACCCGACAGTAGCCCCCGAGCCTCGAAGGGAGTGTTGGTACTCGCTTGGAGGCTTTGCCGCATTTCTCTGTGAGGGGACCTGATGCGTCACGATGCCCGATCTTCACGACGTAGGATCAATCTTCAGATAACTAGCTTCAAAGAAGCCAAGATAACTTGCTGCAAGCAGCGATAACTAGTGCAACCTGACAAATAAAACTCGAAGCCAACCACCGTCTTTAACCGGCAGCCTGAATCGAGGATTCGCCCAACCACACTCTCAAAGAACCAACCAACACAGCCTACAATCAATCGAGGAGACCTCGAAGGGAGTGGGAGCACCAATTGGGAGCGGATGAAGCCGCCGCTTCTGCAATCCCGCGAAGGAATTCACAAGAGCAAAGGGGTAGAGATCACTCTCAATATTTGTTAGCACACAGCTGAACAAAGGGGTTCTGTTTTAGATTATCATAAGCTGCCTTACATCTTAGACGTAGGGGGGTATTTATACTAGTAACAACCAGCCTTAGCAAGGTATAAACACAAAACAAAAGTATTTTCACGAGCTAATGTGAAGGAGCCTCTTCGGGAGATCTGCAGAGTTGATTTCCGTGTGGCTGTTTGACTTCTGCGCAGCCTTCAGTATTTTGACAATAACTTCTTCTAGGAATCTTCAAATGACGTGGGACTGGTTGCATTGGAAAGCTAACTTGATAAGCTTTCTCACCATATATAGCATGGTTAATGAAACTTCGTAGAATGATGCAGTTTAATACAAAAACTTGGTCATCAAGCTGACTGTTGACCTTCTGACCAGTCGGCACTAAAGTAGGTCGGCTGCCTTTCTGGTAGATGTGGTTAAGTCGGCTTTAGAAGCATTGGAAACTAGACTTCAAGAGTTTTCCAAAAAGTACTTATGGGCCTTCATAGCTTTTGGGAATTAAAAGATATGACTGTTTCTTCTGGACGGTTCTGTAGCGCTGGACTCACTCGGACATAGCTCTTCTTGCTGATTCGCCCTTGATATGTTTTGTCCTTCCTCTTGGGTGAACCTAAGTAATATCAACATACACGACTTAGGTAGCATAAAATTCTCATTAGTGTTTAAATGAAATTCATAAAGTAGCGCGTGCACCTCTTGCTGTAGCTTCTTAGCTCGGCTACATGTAATTGGTCCATCAAAGACTTGGGTTGGTGATGATGTTGGTTGTACTTGAGTTGATGTAGTATGACTTGGGGGTTGTAACATGTTGCTTAATGGCGTGGTCATATCATCCTTCTCCCCTTGAAAAGGAGTCGTCCTCAACTCTGAAATGTCTTCGCTTGTATATGGTAAGAGGTCAGCAACATTGAACGTGTTGCTCACGCCATAGCTTGGTGGAAGATCTATCTTGTATGCATTATCATTGATCTTGGCAAGAACACGAAATGGACCATCCCCTCGTGGCATCAATTTGGATTTGCGCTGATCAGGAAAACGCTCCTTGCGCAAGTGAATCCAAACCAAGTCCCCCGGCTCAAATAACACTTTCTTCCTATGCTTGTTCATACTTGCCGCCTTGCGCACTGCTTTGAGCTCAATTGCTTCCTTGGTCTTCTCATGTATCTTTTTTATATATGCAGCACGCTTGGAAGCTTCCATATTGGTTCTTTCCTGCAATGGAAGGGGCAACAAATCTATGGGAGCAATAGGTTTGAACCCATATACAATTTCAAAGGGGCATAAATTAGTTGTAGAATGTACTGTCCTGTTATAAGCAAACTCCACGTGTGGCAAACATTCCTCCCAATCCTTCAAGTTCTTCTTTACCATTGTTCGCAGCAGCATTGACAATGTACGATTCACCACTTCAGTTTGGCCATCAGTTTGGGGGTGGCATGTGGTGGAGAACAAAAGTTTAGTCCCAAGCTTTGCCCACAATGTCTTCCAAAAATAGCTCACAAACTTCACATCACGGTCAGATACGATGGTCTTGGGCACTCCATGTAGTCTCACGATTTCTCTGAAAAACAAATTAGCAACATGTGAAGCATCGTCGCTCTTGTTGCATGGAATAAAATGAGCCATTTTTGAAAATCTATCAACCACAACAAAAATAGAATCTCTCTTTTTTCGAGTCATCGACAGTCCTAAAACAAAATCCATGCTTATGTCTTCCCAAGGAATTTTAGGAGCAGGTAAAGGAGTATATAAACCATGAGGGTTCAATTTTGACTTAGCTTTGTGACAGGTGACACAACGCTCCACAAATCTGATGACGTCTCTCCTCATCTTGGGCCAATAGAAATGATCACTGAGCATTTCATAAGTCTTCCTTTGTCCAAAATGACCTGTTAGACCGCCTCCATGTGACTCCTGCAATAAAAGCAATCCAACCGAAGAATTTGGTACACAAAGTTTGTTAGCTCTAAACAAAAATCCATCATGTATATGATATTTTTCCCAACCTTTTCCATCTTTACAATGATTGTATGGTTCTGAAAATTCAGGATCATCATTATACATTTCTTTCAAATTTTCAAGACCCAAAACTTTTACCTCTAGTTGATTCAACAACACATTCCTTCGAGACAAGGCATCAGCGACCACATTGTCCTTACCTTTCTTATATTTCACAATGTATGGAAATGTTTCGATAAACTCAACCCATTTGGCATGGCGACGGTTCAGTTTGGCTTGCCCTTTCAAATACTTCAAAGCTTCATGATCGGAATGAATAACAAACTCTTTTGGCCATAAGTAGTGCTGCCATGTTTCAAGCGCTCGGACCAAAGCATACAATTCTTTGTCATACACAGAATAATTTAATTGAGCACCTCCCAATTTTTCACTAAAATATGCTATAGGTTTTCCTTGTTGCATTAAAACTCCTCCTATCCCAATCCCACTAGCATCACATTCTACTTCAAAAGTTTTAGTGAAATCAGGAAGAATAAGTACAGGTGCTTCAGTCAAACGTTTCTTCAATTCTTGAAAAGCATCTTCTTGTGAGTTTCCCCATTTAAATTCAACACCTTTCTTTGTCAATTCATTTAAAGGAGAAGCGATGGTACTGAAATCTCGCACAAATCTTCTATAAAAACCAGCAAGACCATGAAAACTTCTTACTTGACTTACATTCGTTGGAGCTGGCCAATCCTTGATGGCTTTCACCTTGGATTCATCCACCTCTATTCCTTTTGCTGAAACAACAAAGCCAAGAAACACAACATGGTCTGTGCAAAAACTGCACTTCTCAAGATTAGCAAATAATTTCTCCTTTCTTAGCTCATCTAAAACTTGTCGAATGTATTTCACATGTTCATCAAAAGACTTGCTGTAAATTAGAATATCGTCGAAGTAGACAACAACAAATTTTCCAATGAAAGATCTTAAAACATGGTTCATTAATCTCATAAAGGTACTAGGAGCATTAGTCAACCCAAAGGGCATTACTAACCATTCATACAACCCAAATTTTGTTTTAAATGCAGTCTTCCATTCATCTCCAGTTTTCATTCTTATTTGATGGTATCCACTTCTCAAATCAATTTTAGTAAAAATTGTGGAACCACTTAATTCATCAAGCATATCATCTAGCCGTGGAATAGGATGGCGATAGCGAACGGTAATATTATTTATAGCTCTACAATCAACACACATCCTCCAAGATCCATCTTTCTTAGGTACTAAAATCACAGGAACAGCACAAGGGCTTAAGCTTTCACGAACAAAACCTTTATCAAGAAGTTCTTGTACTTGCCTTTGTATTTCCTTAGTTTCTTCGGGATTGGTTCGATATGGTGGACGGTTAGGAAGTGCAGCCCCTGGAGTAAGATCGATTTGATGCTCAATCCCTCGAATTGGAGGTAGTCCAGCCGGTGTTTCTTGTAGAAATACGTCTTCATAGTCCTGCAAAAGATCAGCCACAACACTAGGAAGAGATGTTATGTCGTTAGGAGAAATCAAAACATCTTTGTTCACAAGTACAAAGAGTACTTGATTTGGGTTGTTCCTCACTTCTCTCATCTCAGATTTTGTGGCTAGCATAACTAGATGTTCTCCCTCTTCCTTCCTTTTATCTCTTGAATTTGGCTTGTAGCACTCGCTCACCGAATTGTGGATGGCACTCAATTTCTTTTGCTCTTCTCCTCCTCTACTTGCTGCACTAATTTCAGTTTTCTTTTGTAAATGTTCAGCCATGATTTGTTGAGGGGTCATAGGCTTGAGTACAAACTTTCTCCCTTTCAGATCTAGCGTGTATTGATTTGTTCTTCCACAATGCTGAGAATATCGGTCATATTGCCAAGGTCTTCCTAGCAGCATGTGACACACAGACATGGGTGCAACATCACACTCAACTATGTCAACATACTCTCCAATCTTGAACGAAACTTTCACTTTATAACCAATCTTGATATCTCCCGATTCATTCAGCCATTGGACATGATATGGATGAGGGTGTCGCTGCAACTTCAAACCAAGCTTTTCAACCATCTCACGACTTGCATGATTATGACAGCTCCCTCCATCAATGATCACCTTTACTACTTTGTCTTGCACTTTTGCTCGTGTTTGAAAAAGATTATGTCGCTGTCCAATTTTAGCTTCTTTCATTTGAACACTCAAGATTTGTGTAACCACAAGAGTAGTACCATGCTCAAATTCACATCCCGTTTGTTCTTCAGATTTATCAATGTCATCTTCATTTCCTGCTTCAGCTTCCTCTTCACTAGCTGATGTATATTCTCCATCATCAGTCACAAGGATCACACGATTATTTGGACACTCCTTTATGACATGACCACGACCTCCACACTTGAAACACTGAATACCACTACTCTTGGCTGTTGAACCCACTGATGTTGAAGTGGAGGCTGCTGGTTTATAACTCGTGTTTGGAGCAGCACCGTTCTTTCCACTAGAATTGCCTTGAATATTGGATCGCAAGCCTCCAGTTGAACCTTTTGTTGCTGAGGATGCAGCAGTAAACCTTGAGATCGATTTGCTTCCTCCAGTCATGGTTCGTGCACCATATGACAAGGGCTTGCTGCTCTTAGCATCTTGTTGCAGCTGTCGTTCAGCTTTGGTGGCTTGATGTACCAAATCAATAAGACTTTGGTACGGCTGAAACTCAACAATACGCTGAATGTTGCGGTGTAACCCAGCCATGAAACGTGCAATGGTTTGCTCTTCGTCTTCATACACATTGGCTCTAATCATGGCCTTCTCCATCTCCTTATAATACTCCTCAACAGAGAAACTTCCTTGCCTCAAATTCTGCAATTTATCAAAAAGATCACGCCGATAATGCTTCGGCACAAAACGAATTCTCATTTCTCGCTTCATCTCTTGCCAAGTAATAATAGGGTCCTCTCCATCTTCTTCACGATCACGAAGAAGTTGCTCCCACCAAATCAGAGCATATCCTTCAAACTCAAGAGATGCCATTGCAAGTTTCTTCTCCTCTGAATAATTATGTAGGCGGAAGATTTTCTCCACCTTCAATTCCCATGTGAAATAATCTTCAGGATCAGATCTACCATCAAATTTTGGCATGGTAAACTTAAGTTTTCCAAATCTATCTTCTTGGTTGACGCCTCTATGATGACGACGACCATAGCGATGTCGGGACTGATCATCATCCCCAAATTCAGATTCTTCATTGTCATTATTTCTTCGATTCCGGCCTCTTCCTCTACTATGTGCAGCACCTTGATTTCTCCTCCCATGTTCACTTGCTCTTCTAGAATAATTTGCTTCATCTTCTTCCCCATCTTCATCATGGTTTCTTACACCGTCGGGGAGTCGACGACGACCTCTGATTTCAGCCATAAGTGTCTGAAGATCTTGTGCCAACAGATCTTGCTTGGCTTCTATGCTTTGTTTGAGCTCATTGAATTGTATCAGGGTGACACATTCTTCAATCTCAACGTTGGGATCCATCTTCCTGCGAAGTTAGTGACAACAAGGCAACAAATATAGGTGGAATATGAAGCTATATAGAATCTCACAACCTCACCACTCTTACCAACCAAAGCTCTTATGAGTTCCCTGCGGGTTGCAAGAAAATGTGTGGTGGTAACAAGAAAGTGGTGGTTAAGCGAATACAAGACCAGAGTACCGATTACGATGACTTATATGTGGAGCTTGGTGGGGATTAATAAACAAGGGATACAATCTGAATTCTAGTTGTTGTTAAGTTAAATAACCATCCGACTAGAAGTTCCCTGCCTAGTGCTGACCACAAGATTCGAGTGATGTAAATAGATCAAACACACGTGCAAGAAATTTCAGATTTGATGCAGACAAGGAGTATGATTGGAATGCAAGTGTTGCAATCAGATCCAACCAAAATTTTGCACCAAATGATAATAGCAAACAGGTTGAACAACTTGATAAAACTTTCAGCACTTGTGCACATAAACAAATTGACTGTTCTACTTTTCTTTCACAATCTTGTTCAACACTTTTTTTGGCACTTTTTTTGATACTTTTTTTTATAGAACTAAACACAGAGATCTGATAGAATATTGCACACTTTATAATAATTAACAAAGAACTCAACCAGCAGCTATAACTTAAACAGGATCAAAGTTAACGCGAAGGAAATGATGAGGTTTTTTTTTCCAGAATTTCCTTTTTGTGGATATTTTCAGATATATATAAGAGGCTCAAAGGAAACACAAAGGATAGAGTGACCAGCAACTAAACAAAGATTCTAAGGACTGAAACTTAACAAAACTCACTGGAACAACAGATTGAAACAAAGGGCTATGGCAAAAAATATTTTATGGCTTTTTGGTGGATAGGACGATCACAAAATATATGTAGCTAAGGGTAAAGAATCCTACCGTGGCAACTGAGGCTTTGATACCAGATGATGCGTCACGATGCCCGATCTTCACGACGTAAGATCAATCTTCAGATAACTAGCTTCAAAGAAGCCAAGATAACTTGCTGCAAGCAGCGATAACTAGTGCAACCTGACAAATAAAACTCGAAGCCAACCACCGTCTTTAACCGGCAGCCTGAATCGAGGATTCACCCAACCACACTCTCAAAGAACCAACCAACACAGCCTACAATCAATCGAGGAGACCTCGAAGGGAGTGGGAGCACCAATTGGGAGCGGATGAAGCCGCCGCTTCTGCAATCCCGCGAAGGAATTCACAAGAGCAAAGGGGTAGAGATCACTCTCAATATTTGTTAGCACACAGCTGAACAAAGGGGTTCTGTTTTAGATTATCATAAGCTGCCTTACATCTTAGACATAGGGGGGTATTTATACTAGTAACAACCAGCCTTAGCGAGGTATAAACACAAAACAAAAGTATTTTCACGAGCTAATGTGAAGGAGCCTCTTCGGGAGATCTGCAGAGTTGATTTCCGTGTGGCTGTTTGACTTCTGCGCAGCCTTCAGTATTTTGATAATAACTTCTTCTAGGAATCTTCAAATGACGTGGGACTGGTTGCATTGGAAAGCTAACTTGATAAGCTTTCTCACCATATATAGCATGGTTAATGAAACTTCGTAGAATGATGCAGTTTAATACAAAAACTTAGTCATCAAGCTGACTGTTGACCTTCTGACCAGTCGGCACTAAAGTAGGTCGGCTGCCTTTCTGGTAGATGTGGTTAAGTCGGCTTTAGAAGCATTGGAAACTAGACTTCAAGAGCTTTCCAAAAAGTACTTATGGGCCTTCATAGCTTTTGGGAATTAAAAGATATGACTGTTTCTTCTGGACGGTTCTGTAGCGCTGGACTCACTCGGACATAGCTCTTCTTGCTGATTCGCCCTTGATATGTTTTGTCCTTCCTCTTTGGTGAACCTAAGTAATATCAACATACACGACTTAGGTAGCATAAAATTCTCATTAGTGTTTAAATGAAATTCATAAAGTAGCGCGTGCACCTCTTGCTGTAGCTTCTTAGCTCGGCTACGTGTAATTGGTCCATCAAAGACTTGGGTTGGTGATGATGTTGGTTGTACTTGAGTTGATGTAGTATGACTTGGGGGTTGTAACATGTTGCTTAATGGCGTGGTCATATCAGGACCGACCTTTCTCGGTTATACTTTGCTCCGGTGGGTGCGCGCGAGCGCACCCGCCGGGTGTAGCCCCCGAGGCCTCAGAGGAGTGGTTTGACTCATTTGAGGTCTTAATGCTTTTTGTGATGCCTAGGCCGGCCTTGTTGTTCCCTCATGCGGCCTGGTCGTAGCCCGGGTGCATGGTCAGGTTTCGAGTTTTTAGGCTGGTTTGTTGACGCTGTCAACGGTTTGGCCGTAGCCGGGTTGCGAGAGCAGCCTCCGAGCCTCTGCGCGGAGCGAGAGGACGATCAAGGACTGTCTCGACTTTTATTATACGCCCCTTCGTCGCCTTTCCACAAGGAGGAAGGGGGGAAGCGCCATGTTGCCCTCGAAGGGCGCCGAACATGGTGTCTCTAGTGAGTTGCTAACGGGTGATCCGAGTGGACGCCCGTGCCCCATTCGATAAGGGTCGGCTAGTGGCCCAGAGGCGCGCTCCAAAAGTACCTGCAGGTGATTTGCCAGACCCGAACCCATTCGATAGGGTCCGAGGGCTCGATGCCTCCCTCTGGTGGGATTCCGTTACAAAATCACTCCTGCTGGTCTCGGAAATGTCCTAGGGTACCTCGGGAGCGTAGCCCGAGCCTCGGCCATGTAACGGACGTACCTAGAGTCATCCCTCACTCTGCGTGCTCTGGGCGGCTGTTGAACCCTTCCGAGGGGCCAGCCTTCGAAGCCCTGATCAGTAATGGGCGCGGAGCCTGAGTGCTCTGGGGCAGCTGTCGAACCCTTCCGAGGGGCCAGCCTTCGAACCCCTGATCAGTAATAGGCTCGGAGCCCGAGTGCTCTAGGGCGGCTGTCGAACCCTTCCAAGGGGCCAGCCTTCGAACCCCTGATCAGTAGGAGGGCTCGGGGGGCCGTTTCCTTCGCCGAGAAGGTCCTTTTCAAAATATCCCCTTTCCCGGTCCCTGTAGTAAGAGAGAGAAAGAGGAAGAGGAAAAGGATACGAATTTAAATGGCGTGGCACACCTTTTTTGACGCAGTCATCATGGCGGAGGCGAAACGACGCCCGCTTCGCCTACCAAAGGTGTCGCTTGCCCTGCCGAGGAGTTAATGCGACGGGACGGGCGATTCGCGGGGCGGCCGTTGCACGTGCTCGAGTCGTTCGAGGAATGGAACACGGGCACGTCGTCTTCATGCCGTGGGAGAGGGCTCTCTTGCCGCTTCAGGAGGGGGCGCGAGCCTGCAGGCGATTTGACCGCTGCTTCTGCTCGTCTGCTGCTGCAATTACTGCCGGCCGACTTTTGGCCATATCGACCGTCGCGGCTCCCCCCGCGGCTGACTGACCCGTGATCGTTGTGCTCGATTGGCACTGTTGGGTCATGCGCAGGGCCGCCTCGAGTCGCGGCGCTGGTCCCGCACTCGAGAAGACGCGGCATTGGTGCGAGTGGCGGTGCGGTTTCCTGGCACGCAGTAACCGTTGCGCCCGTTGCATGACCTGCGGGCCCGGGCCTTCACGCTGACCCACCGGATGCGATGAAGCCGAAGGGGTGCACAACCGTGGTGCGATTGCACGCCTCTTGCATAGCGGTCCGCCCTTTCGCCCGCTGGTTTCGGCGAGGATGGAGGAACGCTTATAACCGCGGGGCGGTTACTTGCTTCGCGTGCAGTAGTTTGGCTTCTTCTGTTTCCGGTCAGCTCGCATGACATGTGGGACCCAGCCCCACGTCAGAGGGTGGGAACCCTGGAGCTCATCGATGAAGACTTTGCCCATAGCGCTCAGAATGCGAGTGGGGAGAGCCGCCTTTAAAAAGGGATCGATCCCCCGGGCAGTAGACATGCCTCCGCACTCCCCTCATGCATTGCGCCCTTCCACCTTCCGAGCCCCCGGATGGGGTGCACCCGTGTTGCCTTCGTCTTGCTGCCGTTGGAGGAGCGCGACCCCGCGGGGGTTGGCGCTCTTCAGACATCGCTCGGCTTCAAGGATTTTCATCATGCAGCCCGACTGCAGTCCCTCACCAATGGTCATCCAAGATGATGACCACCAGCTTCGCGGTGGGGGAGAGCAAGCCGGGCTGTGGCCTCCCTCCTGCCCTCAGCTTCAAGGATGTTCATCATCCGGGCTTGGGAGGAGGGCGCACCGAGTTGGGGCCTGCCTCCACGCGGGTAGCGGCCCGCTCCTTCCCTCAGTGATCGGGGGAGAAGGGTGTTCGCCACCTGTGGTGCTGGCAGCGCTGCGGAGGAGGCGTCCTCCAGCTACGCGGGGGAAGGCAAATTGCTGCTGTTAGGACAGGGTGCAGCTATCCGTCTTCCAACCGGGCGACGGTCGTGGGCTGCACCGGGGGGTCGCACAACACGTCGTACGCCGCGAGGGCGGTACTCGTGTTCTAGGACGGTCCTGTTCTCGTTCTTGTGGCAAGAGCGGGAGTGAGGACCTGTCGGTGCGCTTTGGGGTGGCTGCCGCTCGCTGGCGCGGTGTTGGTGGGCAGGTGGCCGCTGTCGTCGGTGCTGAGGCGGTGGTAGCCAGAGGAGGTTTCTCCGCCGACGAGACCGTTGGCGGAACCTACGGTCGGACCTCCGGCTCTTTGGCTTTGATGGCTTGTCCTCGCCCCTCGGGTGGGTACGTGGGCGAGGGCCTTTTCACAGCACCGTTGCCCTGAGGTCATCGCTGCTGCTGTTTAGCCGCCTGAGGCGGAGGTTGTTATCGCTGCCGGTGGAGCGGTCGCCGGCGAGCCACCTGGAGTTTGTTGTCCCGCAGGCCCTCTGGTGTAGAGGTTGTTCGTACCCTCGGGAGTGGAACCGGAGTTCCGTTTGTAATAGTACCCTGAGTATGGGTGTTTGTTCATTGTGGCCGCTGAGGCCTGAACATTTGGGCATTTGAGCGTGATGCCGTGTTTCTTCCTCATTTCGAGCACTAGGACTTGCCTGTCGGCTAGCTGAACCACTTAACCGAGCGTGAGTTGCCTGGTGACAAGTGAGGTATCCGTATCCCGGAGGCGTAGGAGTCCCTCGGCTCGGTCGGCCTTGCCGCTGAAGGCTTCTCTTGCTCAGTTTTAGAACCATCGGCTGCTCTGCGATGAGCTGAAGTCGGAGGCAGCAGTGTCGGCGTGGACAGAGGCGGAGTTGGCTCGAAAAGAGGCTTCGTCGGCCCGAGAGCACGTGGCTTCCCAGGCCGAGGAGGTGAAGCAGCGGCGACTGGAGCTTGGCCAGGTCATCCACGAGCGGGACCAACCTCGGAGTCACGCTGTCGAGGCCGTGAGCCGGGCTGAGGTCCTCGGAGGACAGCTGGCTGAGGCTTCAGAGCGGCCAGCCGAGGTGTCCGCTCGGGCTGGGACCCTGGTGGAGACCCTAGCTATGAGGGCCCAAGCGCGGTGTTGGCGTCCTCCTTCGGGGTGGAGATCCTTCCGCCCGTATCGCCGTCCGAGGCTGGGCCAGGTTCCGCCGAGGGTGGAAACGTCGCCGAGGGTGCTGCTGCTCCCCCTGCCGATGTCTGAACCTGCAGGAACAGTTTGTCTATAGTATGCGTATGTTTTTCGCGGCTGCTGGGGCCTAAACATTTTAACGCCGGATTATAAAGCTGCGTTTTCTTTCCTCTTGTTTCGTGTGTTAGGACTTGTTTGGTAGAAGAATCCCTCGTCCGAGCGTGAGTTACTTTTCGCGAAAGGTGATGAGTGAGGTATCCGTATCCCGAAGGCGTAGGAGTCCCTCGGCTCAGTTGGCCTTGCCGCTTACGTGTACTCTCGTCGTTTTTAGGGTTCTGCTATCGAAGCAGTCGAAACGGCACGAAAGTCGTTCTGGCAGAAAAGTTTTCAAGCATTAGGACTTGTTCGGTAGCAGAATTGCTTATCCGAGCGTGAGTTACTTTTCGCGGAAGGTGATGAGTGAGGTATCCGTATCCCGGAGGCGTAGGAGTCCCTCGGCTCGGTCAGCCTTGCCGCTTACGTGTACTCTCGTCGTTTTTAGGACCCTGCTATCGAAGCAGTCGAAACGGCACGAAAGACGTTCTAGCAAAAGACTTTTCCGAGGAAAATTTTGACACAGAGGGGGTTCCCCCCTTCTAGCCCCCAAGGGAGGGTCGGGCTTTGCCGAGGCAAGGTTGATCCTTCCTTGACGGTTAGACTTTATTTATGTATGTAAAGAAAGCGAGGTATATGAATGACTTGAAACATCTTAAGGGTAGAAGCGACGTAGCTGTTGGACGTTCCAAGCGTTGTTGTAGACCTTGCCTTGATCGTTGGCCAGCTTGTATGTTCTGGGCTTCAAAATCTTGGCGATGATGAACGGCCCTTCCTAGGGAGGAGTAAGCTTGTGGCGCCCTCGGGCGTCTTGTCGCAGTCGAAGTACCAGGTCTCCCACCTGGAAGTCTCGAGACCGGACCCTTCGGGCGTGGTAGCGTCGCAGAGACTGCTGATACCGTGCCGAGTGTAGTAAGGCCACGTCCCGAGCTTCTTCGAGCTGGTCTAGTGAGTCTTCTCGGCTGGTCTGGTTGCTTCGGTCGTCATACGCCTTTGTCCTCGGGGAACCGTATTCTAAGTCTGTGGGTAAGATAGCCTCGGCCCCATAGACTAGAAAGAACGGCGAGAAACCCGTGGCTCGGCTTGGCGTTGTCCTCAGACTCTAGACCACCGAGGGTAGCTCTTTCATCCACCGCTTGCCAAACTTGTTGAGGTTGTTGTAGATCCTCGGTTTAAGTCCCTGCAGAATCATACTGTTGGCACGCTCCACCTGCCCATTCGTCATGGGGTGAGCTACGGCGGCCTAGTCCACATGGATGTGGTGGTCCTCGCAGAAGTCCAGGAACTTCTTCCCAGTGAACTGCGTGCCATTGTCGACGATGATGGAGTTCGGGACCCCAAAGCGATGGGCGATGTTTGTGAAGAACGCCACCGCCTGCTCGGACCTGATGCTGATTAGGGGTCGGACCTCGATCCACTTGGAGAATTTGTCGATGGCGACCAGCAGGTGCGAGAAGCCCCCGGGTGCCTTCTGCAAGGGACCAATGAGGTCCAGACCCCACACGGCAAACGGCCAGGTGATGGGTATTGTCTGTAGGGCCTGAGCGGGCAGGTGCGTCTGTCTTGCGTAGAATTGACACCCTTGGCAGGAGCGTACAATCCTAGTGGCGTCGGCCATCGTGGTCGGCCAGTAGAAACCTTGTCAGAAGGCGTTTCCCGTGAGGGCTCGAGGTGCTGCGTGGTGACCGCAAGCCCCCGAGTGTATCTCTTGCAACAGCTCCTGTCCTTCGGCGACAGATATGCATTGTTGGAGAATGCCTGAGGGGTTGTAGTGGTAGAGCTCCTTTTCATCCCCCAGTAAGACGAACGACTTGGTGCGCCGCGCCAGTCGCCGAGCTTAGGCTTTGTCGAGGGGCAGCTCTCCTCGGAGGAGATATTCCAGGTACGGGGCCTGCCAGTTCAGGTTTGGCGTGACCCCATTCCGCTCTCCCTTGACGCACAGGGCCTCACCCTCGGCGGCCGAGGCCTCCTCGGGCTCGGACGTGTCGTCGATCTTGATGGAGGGTTGATGTATGTCTCTAGAGAAGACGTCCGGGGGAACCGTTGTCCACCCTGAGGCTATTTTTGCCAGCTCATCCGCAGTCTCGTTGTACCGTCGAGCGATGTGGTTGAGCTCCAGCCCGTAGAACTTGTCTTCCAGGCACCGAACTTCGTCGCAGTAGGCCTCCATCTTCCGGTCGCGGCAGTGGGAGTTCTTCATGACTTGGTCGATGACAAGCCACGAGTCGCCATGAGCGTCGAGGCGCCGAACCCCTACCTCGACGGCGATGCGCAGCCTATTAACCAAAGCCTCGTACTCGGCCACGTTGTTTGATGCCGGAAAATGGAGGCGCAGCACGTAGCGCACATGTCTCCCGAGGGGTGAGATGAAGAGCAGGCCCGCACCTGCTCCTGTTTTCATCAGCGACCCATCGAAGTACATGGTCCAAAGCTCGGGTTGGATCGGAGCTGTCGGCAATTGGGTGTCGACCCATTCAGCCAGGAAGTCCGCCAAGACTTGAGATTTTATGGCCTTCCGAGGAGCGAACGAGATTGTCTCGCCCATGAGTTCCACTGCCCACTTTGCTATCCTACCCGAGGCCTCTCGGCACTGGATGATCTCCCCCAGGGGGAAGGATGACACCACAGTCACCGGATGAGACTCGAAGTAGTGTCGCAATTTTCGCCGTGTTAGAATTACTGCGTACAGTAGCTTCTAGATTTGTGGGTAGCGGATCTTGGTCTCGGATAGCACTTCGCTGATGAAGTAGACCGGCCTCTGGACGGGCAGTGCATGCCCTTCTTCTCGTCTCTCGACTACGATCGCGGCGCAGACCACCTGAGTGGTTGCGGCTACGTAGATCAAGAGGGCTTCTCCCGCAGCGGGGGGCACCAAGATGGGCACGTTTGTAAGGAGCGCCTTTAAGTTTCTGAGGGCTTCCTCGGCCTCAGGGGTCCAAGTGAAGCGCTCGGCGTTCCTTAAGAGGAGGTACAAGGGTAATCCTTTCTCGCCGAGGCGCGAGATGAAGCGGCTCAGAGCCGCAAGCCATCCCATAACCCTTTGTACTCCTTTCAAATCTTTGATAGGTCCCATGTTGGTGATGGCCGCAATTTTCTCCAGGTTGGCCTCGATGCCCCACTTAGAGACAATGAACCCCAGGAGCATGCCTTGGGGGACTCCGAAGACACACTTCTCGGGATTGAGTTTCACGCCTTTCACCCTCAGACACTTGAATGTCGTTTCAAGGTCGGAGAGGAGGTCGGAGGCTTTCCTCGTCTTGACCACGATGTCATCGACGTAAGCCTCGACCATTCGGCCGATGTGCTCTCCGAACACGTGGTTCATGCACCTTTGTATGTCGCACCTGCATTCCTCAAGCCAAATGGCATAGTAGTATAACAGTACATGCCAAAAGGTGTGATGAAAGAAGTTGCGAGCTGGTCAGACTCTTTTCATCTTGATTTGGTGATAACTTGAATAGGCGTCGAGGAATGACAGGGTTTCGCACCCAGCAGTGGAGTCCACAATTTGATTGATGCGAAGCAGAGGGTAGGGAACCTTCGGACATGCTTTGTTTAGACCAGTGTAGTCTACGCACATCCTCCACTTCCCACCTTTCTTCTTTACAAGCACAAGGTTAGCTAACCATTCGGGATGGAATACCTCTTTGATGAACCCTGCAGCCATGAGCTTGTGGATCTCCTCGCCTATGGCTCTGCGCTTTTCTTCGTCGAAACGGCGCAGAGGCTGCTTCACGGGTCGGGCACCGGCTCGGATATCCAGTGAGTGCTCGGCGACATCCCTCGGTATGCCGGGCATGTCCGAGGGACTCCACACAAAAACTTCGGCATTTGCGCGGAGAAAGTCGACGAGCACTGCTTCCTATTTGGAGTCGAGCTCGGAGTCGATCTGGACTTGCTTGCAGGCGTCGTTGCTGGGGTCGAGAGGGACAGACTTAACCGCCTCAGCCGGTTCGAATTTGCCAGCGTGGCGCTTCGCATCAGGCACCTCCTTGGAGAGGCACTCTGGATCGGCGATGAGGGCCTCGGACTCGGCGAGGGCCTCAGCGTACTCCATGCACTCCACGTCGCATTCGTACACGTGTCGGTACGTGGATCCGACAGTGATGACCCCGTTGGGGCCTGGCATCTTGAGCTTGAGGTACGTGTAGTTGGGGACGGTCATGAACTTGGCATAGCACGGTCTCCCCAGCACCGCGTGGTAGGTCCCTCGGAACCCGACCACCTCGAACGTGAGGGTTTCTTTTCGGAAGTTGGAGGGAGTTCCGAAGCAGACGGGCAAATCAAGTCGTCCAAGGGGCAGGACGCACTTTCCGGGGACGATCCCGTGAAAGGGCGCCGCACTGGCCCGGATCGTGGACAGATCGATCTCCAAGAGCCCGAGGGTCTCGGCGTAGATGATGTTGAGGCTGCTGCCTCCGTCCATGAGGACCTTGGTGAGCCTGGCGTTGCCGATGATGGGGTCGACAACGAGCGGGTACCTTCCTGGGCTCGGCATACATTCGGGGTGGTCGCCTTGGTTGAAGGTGATGGGCTTGTCGGACCAGTCTAGGTAGACTGGCGCCGCCATCTTCACCGAGCAGACCTCCCGGCGCTCCTGCTTGCGGTGTCGAGCTGAGGCGTTCGCCACTTGCCCACCGTAGATCATGAAGCAGCCGTGGACCTCGGGGAACTCCTCTTCCCTGTCGCCCTCTTTCTTGTTGTTGTCTTGGCCTTTGCCATCTCCCGTCGGGGGCCCGGCCTTATAGAAGTAGCGCCGAAGCATGACGCATTCCTCAAGGTTGTGCTTGACGGGACCCTGGTGATAGGGGCACGACTCCTTGAGCATCTTGTCGAACAGGTTGGCCCCTCTGAGAGGCTTCCGAGGGTTCCTTTGCTCGGCAGCAGCGACATGATCTGCGTCAGTGGCGTCGCGTTTCGCTTGCGACTTCTTCTTGGCCTTCTTCTTCGTGCCCCGCTGGGCGGACGCCTCGGGGACGTCTTCCTGCTGCCGTCCCTGAGGTTGCTTGTCCTTCCGGAAGAAGGCTTCGACCGCCTCCTGACCAGAGGCGAACTTGGTGGCGATGTCCATCAACTCGCTCGCCTTGGTGGGAGTCTTGTGCCCCAGTTTGCTCACCAGGTCTCGGCACGTGGTGCCGGCGAGGAACGCGCCGACGACGTCCGAGTCGGTGATGTTGGGCAGCTCGGTGCGCTGCTTTGAAAACCGTCGGATGTACTCTCGCAGGGATTCCCCTGGCTGCTGGCGGCAGCTTCGGAGATCCCATGAGTTCCTAGGGCGCACGTACGTACCCTAGAAATTTCCAGCGAAGGCCTTGACTAGGCCGTCCCAGTTGGAGATCTGCGCGGGAGACAGATGCTCCAGCCAGGCCCAGGCAGCGTCGGAGAGGAACAGGGGGAGGTTGCGGATGATGAGGTTGTCGTCGTCCGTTCCTCCCAGCTAGCAGGCCAGCCGGTAGTCCGCAAGCCACAACTCCGGCCTTGTTTTCCCCAAATACTTGGTGATGGTAGTCGGGGCCCAGAACCTAGCCGGGAACGGCGCCGTCGTATGGCCCGGCTTAAGGCTTGCAGACCTGGTGGTTCGGGCGAGGGACTCCGATCCTCCTCGCTGTCGTAGCGTCCTCCGCGCCTAGGGTGGTAGCACCTTCTCGTCGAGGCGGGCTCAACGATCGTGGTGGTGGTGCTCGTTGCCGAGGCGATCCGGGGCTGCAGGCGTCGCGTCCCTCGTGCGCCCGGTGTGGACCGAGGCCTCTCGCATGAGTCAGGAAGTCGTTGTGCAATGCTCCGGGGGCACCCTTGCCTTCGGGAGGCAAAGCTTTCGGCCCGTTGGACCGCAGCATCCTCTAGGAGATTCTTAAGTTCTGCTTGGATACGCCGCCCCTCGGTGGTGGATGGCTCCGGTATTGCTCGGAGTAGTATTGCCGCTGCAGCTAGATTCTGGCTGACCCCACTGGAAGCCGGGGGCAGCCTTGCCTTGGCATCGTCAACGATATGGCGTTGGACATCCCGAGCCCGATAACGTGCTTCTCCGGTGAGTGCTCGGCCTGCCCAATCCTGCTTGATGTTTTTCCGGAGCTGCACAAGTTGCCCTGCTTCCTCGTCGAGCTTGGCCTGCATCTCGTGGATTTGCTCGAGCTGTGTGTCCTGACCCCCCGCAGGGACTGGGACCACAGCTAGCTCCCACGGGATGTCAACGCGAGAAGCAGGCACAGGGTGATCGTCATCCTCTGGCATACCAAGGTGGTTGCCTTCATCGTGATCCCCCTGATCGACGTGGAAACATTCGCGACCTGGGCCACAACCCTCGTCGTCAAGGCTGTGGCCATCATCAGAGCAACCGAAGAGGCAGTAGTCACATGCGGTCATGAAGTCTCGCATGGCACTGGGATCACTAAGCCCGGAGAAATCCCAACCGGAGTCGGGGTCGTCCTCTTCCTTGGAACCCGGGGGCCCATAGGTTGAGACGGCCGTCAGTCGGTCCCAGTATGACCACATGTGGTACCCCGGAAGGTTAGGGTATGCCTTTACGAAAGCGCTCACCGAAGCGGGGTCGCTTGGTGGATCGAAGCTGAATCTAAAAGGCACAGGGTGGAAAGCGGACGGTACCTCTTGGTCGATGGACGGTGGGGAAGTCGCGTCGGGGACAGACTGCACCGTTATCTCAGGTACGAGGCTAATGCCCAGCAAGTCCTTCACGAGAGTGCTGGCGTCATCTGTCCGCTTGGGGTTGGCACGTTGCGGGGAAACGACATTCGTCGTTGTCTCTGGTGCGAGGACAACGCCCGACATGTCCCCCGCTGGGGTGCCGGCGTCGTCGACTCGCTCGACAGCCGACGAGGTGCCGCCTCCTGCCTGGCCACGGTTGCCCCGTCTCCTCCTCCTGCGGCGAGGAGGGTGGCAGGGCAAACCCGGATGCTGCTCTTCCGCCACGGGGGGAAGACGTCGTCGAGTTCGCCGCCGCTGGGCAATCGGACGACTGTCGTTGTTGCTGTCGCGCTGCGGGGGGAGGAGTACCATGTCATAGCTGCCGTCGAGGGACATGAACTCGAGACTCCCGAAGCGGAGCACCGTCCCGGGCTGAAGAGGTTGCTGAAGACTACCCATCTGGAACTCAACAGGAAGTTGTTCGTTAACAAGCAGCAGACCCCTACCTGGCGCGCCAACTGTCGGCGTTTCGGACCCGGGGGGTCCGTAAGCCAACCGGTAAATTTGTCGTTGCATGCCCCTACCCAGATGGGTTGGCGCAAGATGGAACACAAGGGGAAAATATGGCTCGTGTTATCTCGCACCAGGGGATGCTCGTAGTAGGTGTTACAAGCGTTCGCGAGAGAGAGAGAATGAGCCTGTTCGTTTGCTCGTCCCTTCACGCGACCCTCCCGCAGGAAGGCCCTGGACCTCCCTTTTATAGATGCAAGGAGAGGGTCCAGGTGTACAATGGGGGTGTAGCTATGCACTAACGTGTCTAAGAGAGGTGCCTGAGCCCTGTACATGCCAACGTGGCTGTCGGAGAGGTGCTAGATCCCTGTGTACGCGATAACGTGGCCGTCGGAGAAGTGCCTGAGCCCTGTAAAAACACAGCTGGTGGTGCTGCTGGGATCCTGCTGACGTCTCCTTGCTTCCGTAGGGGGCTGAGAACCACCGTCGTCATGGACGCACGTGGGGAGCCATCATTACCTGTTACCGGGACGAGCCAGATGGGACGCCGGTCTTGTCCCCTCGTAGCCTGAGCTAGCTAGGGGTAGGGTAATGATGTATCCCCTGTGGCGCGGTCGGTCCGAGCCCAAGGTCGGGCGAGGCGGAGACTTCTCCTGAGGCCGAGGCCGGGGTCGGGCGAGGACACGATTCCTCCCGAGGCTGAGGCTGAGGCCGAGTCTTGGGGTCGGGCGAGGCGGAGACCTCCTCTCGAGGCCGAGGCCTAAGGTCGGGCGAGGCGGAGCTTCTTGTTGCGCCTGAGGCTGAACTTGCTATTGTCAGCCTTGCCCGGGTGGCTGGCACAGCAGTCGGAGCGGGGTGAGCGACGTTGTTTTCCTGTCAGATCGGTTAGTGAAAGGGCGAAGTGACTGCGGTCACTTCGACCTTGCCGACTGAGGCACGCGTGTCAGGATAAGGTGTCAGGCGATCCTCGCATTGAATGCGCCTGCGATATGGTCAGTTGGTGAGGCGATTTGGCCAAGGTTGCTTCTCGACGAAGCCTGCCCGAGCTGGGCCTCGGGCGAGCCGAGGGTGCGCCCACTGCCTGAGGAGGCCCTCGGGCGAGGCGTGAATTCGTCCGGTACTGCTGTTCCCGCTCGAGGCCGGGCTCGGGCGAGGCGAGATTGCGTCCCTTGGTAGACGAGGCCTTGACCTGAACCATGCCCATCAGTCTTTGCAGTTTGTGCTGAGGGTGCTTACCAGCCGTGTTTAGGAGTGTTTGGGGTACCCCTAATTACGGTACCCGACAAGTAGTAGATTCATTACACACTTTCCTAGGCACATGATGCACAACATGATTTCTCCTAGGCCTACTTCTACCATTAACAAAAGTAGAACTAGAGGCAAACATAGCATTTGAATCAAAAGCATCATGATCATAACTCCTATTATAATTGGAATGACTAGAAATTTTCCTATTATAAATGAAAGCATGATTCCTTTGAGTACTACTAGCCATAGGGGCCTTCCCTTTCTCCTTGGTGAGAATGGGAGCCTTTTGTCTTGTTAAGTTTTTGGTTTCCCTTCGAAAACCAAGTCCATCCTTAATTGAGGGGTGTCTACCAACAGTGTAGGCATCCCTAGCAAACTTTAATTTATCAAAATCATTTTTGCAAGTCTTAAGTTGAGCATTAAGACTTGCCACTTCATCATTCAATTTAGTCATAGTAATAAGATGTTCATCACAAGCATTAACATCAAAGTCCTTGCATCTATTGCAAATCACTACATGTTCTACACAAGATCTAGTTGCATTTGCCTCCTCTAGCTTAGCATTTAATTCATCATTTAAATTCTTTAAACTAGAGACAGATTCATGGCATGCAGACAACTCAAAGGATAGCATTTGATTTCTTTTAATTTCTAGAGCAAGAGATTTTTGAACACTAACAAATTTATCATGTTCTTCATACAAAATATCCTCTTGCTTTTCTAAAAGTCTATCCTTTTCATTTAGAGCATCAATTAATTCATTAAATTTCTCTACTTTGGCTCTATCTAAACCTTTAAATAAACTAGAGTAATCTACTTCATCATCGGAAGAATCATCATCGCTAGAAGTAGTGTACTTAGGGGTATCTCGAACATGTACCTTCTTCTCCTTAGCCATGAGGCAAGTGTGGCGTTCGTTGGGGAAGAGCGAAGACTTGTCGAAGGCCGAGGCCGCCAGTCCCACATCGTCGGAGTCGGATGAGGAGCAGTTGGAATCCCATTCTTTTCCAAGATGAGCCTCGCCTTTCGCCTTCCTATAGCTTTTCTTCTTCTCCTTCTTCCCATGTCTTTCTTGTCCCTAGTCATTTTCATTATCGGGACATTGAACAATAAAATGACAAGTCTTACCACATTTGAAGCAGGAGTGCTTTCCCCTTGTTTTGTTCTTGTTGGGGTACTCCTTGCGTCCTTTAAGTGCGGTCTTGAAGCGCTTGACGATAAGCGCCATCTCATCTTCGTTGAGGCCGGCAGCCTCCACTTGAGCTACCTTACTTGGTAGTGCCTCCTTGCTGCTAGTTGCCTTAAGCGCAATGGGCTGCGGCTCGTAGACGGGCAGAGGGCCGTTAAAGGCATCATCTACATACCTTGCCTCCTTAACCATCATGCGTCCGCTTACAAATTTTCCGAGTATCTCCTCGGGCGTCATCTTTGTGTACCTGGGATTTTCACGGATAAGATTCACAAGATGGAGGTCAATAACCGTAAAGGACCTGAGCATTAGTTGGACGACGTCGTGGTCCGTCCATCTTGTGCTTCCATAGCTTCTAATCTTGTTGACCAGGGTCTTGAGCCTATTGTAGGTTTATGTTGGCTCTTCTCCCCTGATCATGGCGAATCTCCCTAGCTCGCCTTCCACCAGTTCCATTTTGGTAATCATTATAGCATCATTTCCCTCATGTGAGATCTTGAGGGTGTCCCAGATTTGCTTGGCGTTGTCCAAGCCACTTAATTTATTATACTTGTCCCTACAAAGAGATGCTAACAGCACAGTAGTAGCTTGTGCATTCTTATGAATTTGCTCATTAATAATCACAGGGTTATCCGTACTATCAAAATGCATTCCATTTTCCACTATTTCCCAAATGCTAGAATGGAGAGAAAATAGATGACTACGCATTTTATGACTCCAAAATGAGTAGTCCTCTTCATCAAAGTGTGGAGGTTTTCCTAGAGGATTAGAGAGTAAATGTGCATTCAAATTGTACGGCATGCGGGAATAATCAAAGGAATAGTTTTGATTAACCGTCTTTTTCTTTGATGAAGAATCGTCATCGTCGTCGTCTCTTGGTGAAGAAGAAGATACATCGCTGTCGTAGTAGATGATCTTCTTGATGCACCTCTTCTTCTTCCCATCCTTCTTCTTGTGGCTCGAGCCAGAGTCAGTGGGCTTGTCATCTCTTGGCTCGTTGAAGATGGACTCCTTCTCCTTGTCGTTGACCACCATCCCCTTTCCCTTAGGATCCATCTCTTCGGGCGATTAGTCCCTTACGTGAAGAGTACAGCTCCGATACCAATTGAGAGCACCAAGAGGGGGGTGAATAGGTGATCCTGTAAAAATCAAACACTAATAGCCACAAAACTTATTTATGAGTGTTAGTACGGCTAAGTAGCTTGAAGCGAGTTCTTGTGAACACAAACAATCACAAAGAGATCAACACAAGACATGCGATTTTTATCCCGTGGTTCGACCAAGTAACACTTGCCTACTTCCACGTTGTGGCATCCCAATAGACGAGGGTTGCACTCAACCCCTTTCAAGTGATCTGATGATCAACTTGAATACCACGGTATTTTCCTTAGAGTATTTTCCCGTTTGCAAGGAATCTCCACAAGTTGGAGCCTCTCACCCTTACAATATTGATCACAAAGAACGCACAAGAGTAAGGTTGGGAAGAGCAACACACACAAGACTCAAATACGCAGCACACCCACGCACACAAGTGAAGACTCGAGCTCAAATGACCACACAGGGAGTTCGCGACTCGAATGGAGCTCAAATCTCTAACACAACGAAGCAAATGCGCGGGAGCAGAGTCTGGATGCTTGAGAATACTTAGTGAATGCTTGGGTATATTCTCCATGCACCTAGGGGTCCCTTTTATAGCCCCAAGGCAGCTAGGAGCCGTTGGAGACCAACTTGGAAGGCTATCCTTGCCTTTTGTCGAGTGGCGCACCGGACAAGTCCTGTAGATGGTCCGGTGCGCGATCTTCTTTTAAATTTGGCATATCCGACCGTTGCTCCAATGGGCTGATTGGCGCACCGGACACTGTTCGGTGCCCACCAGACAGTCTGGTGCACCAGCTGACTATTGGAGCAGTCCACGTGTCGCGCGAAGATTGCGCGGTCGACCATTGGCGCAGGCGACCATTGGCTCACCGGACAGACCAGTGCACCACCGGACAGTCCGGTGAATTATAGCCACGTCGCCCCTTTGCTTTTCCCGAGGGCGACGAGTTCGCCGTGGATGACTCACCGGACAGTCCGGTGAATTATAGTCGTACACCGCCGTCGATTCTCGAGAGCAGCCATTTCGCCGGAGACCAGCCTGGCGCACCGGACACTGTCCGGTGCACCATCGGACAATCCAGTGTGCTAGGCCGAGCTGGACTTTGGCTGCACACAACCAAGTCTTTTGCAATTCGTTTCTTTTCTTCTCTGCTCTGTTTCTAACACTTAGACAAATACATTAGTATACAAAAACCAATTACTAAGTCTAGAAACATACCTTTTTATATGATTTGCACTTCTTGCTTGTTTGGCACATAGCAACTCACTTACTATGTGTTGGACACTTAATCACCAAAACATTATAGAAATGGCCCAAGGGCACATTTCCCTTTCACCAACTTGATGAGCCGATCCCGAAGTCTTTGAAGGGGTTGGACGAACGCTGCCCTCTGTCACAAGTTGAGTCATGCGGGGGTGATAAAAAATGACCATTGCAGTGTGATAAAGTCATTGATTTGATCGACATGGCTTTTCCTGTTGCGACTTTTGTGTTTTTGAGGTGTTGAGTTTTTTGTATAAAAGGGAAAAGGGGCATGTATTTTCTTCTTCTGTCCGATGTTGTTTTTAACTTTTCCTACTACTGCATTTCACACACACACACTCTCTCTCTCACTTGCTCATCACCAGTCACAGTTGTCATCCACCGTCTCCATCGTCATGGCACATGCTGGCTCGGGCCAAGAAGACTACTCGTTGCCGATGTCGGTACATGATGCCATCCTCTTCCTCATCGTCGTCCAGTTGTGAGGTGGGGACGTGATCATCAAAACCGTCAGAAATAATAGCGAGCGCGTTGTCGTTGCCGTCGAGAGGATTAAGCGCCTAACGAGTGGTTGGGAATGAGACGAGACTATGGAATTCAAGCGATCGAGCGTCTCATCGGGATGAGTGAAAGAGTTCCACAAGTTAGGTTTTTTGGGGCAGGGACTAGTTGTGTCCCTAAATCGAAGGTGACAACTGATCCTAAGGGGAAGATGGTTGTCTTCAAAGCTTTCTTCGATGCTAGAGTATGAATGCCATGCCATCGATTCTTCATCAATGTCATGGAGCTTTTCGGTGTTCAGTTGCATCAGTTGACACCGAACGCTTTGGTGGCATTAGTGAAGTTCATGTAGGTGACCACTACATATGGTGGGGAACCTTCGATCGAGGTATTCACAAAGCACTATTGCTTGCATTGGCAAATATGGATGCTGGCTGACAAGGTGAATCAATTTGGGAGTTGCACGTTTACGTCGAAGATGGGTAAGACTTCAGGCGAGGTGCTGGAGATTGTGCCCTATGTGAAGAATAGGTGTGGAAATCAGACCAATTCGTGGTTCTTTGTAAACCCTAGCGAGGGGGATTGACTTGTCGTAGGTGCCCTTGAGCGAGATGGTGGCACATAACTTTAGGGCCTTCCCCGTTTCAATGTCAAGGAACGGGATGCCAATGAGGTCTCTTTAAGGCACGTGAAGGCTTATAGCAGCGGGCACGACCAGGTGGAGGAATTTATTGCATATGACTTGTGGTTGTCAAGTCATGGCTGGACGGGTGGGGGAGGTTATGCGAAGGCTTATGTCACTTAAGAGTGAAATTCTTGACCAGGATATTATGATGTTGAGCCCAGCCTTCGCTATTAATTTAGATGATTGAGATGATGTAGATTTCATAAGCTGGGTGGAGATGGAGGCTAACCAGATTATTGGGAAGTATGCCAAGAAGCTTGAGCTCCCGAAGAGCATGGATATCTATGGCTCTAATATTCAGCTGAATAGGGACTTTGAGCTAAATTCTTTAGTTTATGGCCTATATCCTGAGGACGCGAATGATGATGTTGATGAAAACTTGGGCACGAAAGTGAAGGGGAAGGAGGTTGCAAAGGGCAGTGCCATAGGTGAAGGGACATCTAATCAAAAAGCACCCCTAGTGAATAAAAACCAAGTCATGGTTGAAGTTTCTTGTGCCCGTGAGGCCTATGTGCGGTGGCGACGAGTCTGGTTTGGCTGCCGCATCGGTGGGCTTTCCCAAAGACTTGGCTACTTCATGTCTGGCTGCAACCACTTTGAGTGGTTTGGGTCTTCTGGGTGCACCTTTGATCGTGATGTTTATGATGGAGGACATGTGAAAGGGAAATGGGGTTTAATCCATCTCTAGATTTGTTTTGGTGCTTGATGACCATCACAACCATATGTGGACTAACTAGTTTGCTATGTTTATGATCATAGGTTCATAAGATTAGCAATCGAGATTCTAAGTCAGAAACAGCTCAAACCTAGCTAGAAAAGGGGTACATTTTGGAGAAGATGAACTATTGGTAGTTCAACAGCTTGCATAAGTTCTAAATACCACTGGGATGGGAACATATTTGAAAAACTAGAGAGGCTGCAAAGCTCAGGTTTAAGTTTTGTTACTTTTGGAGCTATGTTTGAGCTAGATTAAAATATGAGTTAGAGAAATTAAAATGATCAAATCCCATGACTTAGACTAGTTGGCTAGTCTTTGGATATGTTTGCCTAAGTCATAGGCACACCCTCAAAAAATACAAATCAAATTGAAAAAGATTGCTCAAAATAGAGTTAAGTCAGTCTATCTACCGCACACTAGACCGATTCGGTGGTGCACCGGACCAAGTACAGAGAGAGGTCAGAAAATGGGCATTAGTTGGCTAGCACACTGGACCAGTCCAATGGCAAATTGAACCACTATTCTAGAGTGGTTGTTTTGAAGAGCTGAAGACACTGGCGCACTGAACCAGTCCGGTGGCACACCAGACCTATCAGGACTCAACGATCAAAGTTCCACATCCAACGGCTAGCTCATGTGGCGACTATTGTGGTAGGGTTCGGTTATGCACTGGACCAGTCTGGTGAGTCTGACACTACTCCCCATCAAAATGGCTACCTGCAACAACAGTCTGACATGACCGAGTGGCATATCAGACCAACTACGTTCAAGGTTCGGTGCACACACAGAAATTTTAGATTTCAGCATTTAAGTCTAACAGCTATTTGAGTGATTGGGGACTATAAATAAACCCCAACCAACTCACTCAAAACACAAGAGTTGAGCATTCAAATCCAATCACTAGATCAACACTTCCTATGTTCCAAAGCCTTCCAAGTGCCACATTCAAGCAAGTTGATTTTGAGATAGCGGTAGTGCCTTGTGTGACGGTTAGAAACAAAGTGTGTGATGTGTTCTTGTACTCTTGAGCTTGGATTTTTTTACTCCCATCCATTGTAAAGCTAGCGAGTGACTCTGGACTGTGTGATCCTAATAGAGACTTCTGTCTCTCATTTGAGTAAAGAGAGGACCCAAGCTCGATCTATGGAATCACTTGAGAGGGTTGAAAGATACCCGATCCCTTGGGACACCTCAACGGAGATGTAGGTTTCATTTGGAAACCAAAGTATGGTAAATAAATTGTCATGTCATTTGTGTTGTTTTTTATTGTGATTTGTGTGCCCTCTTCCTCTCGAAATTCTCTTGCTTGATCGTTATCTGAATCATTTTGTGTTACTCCCAAGTTAATTCCATGATCATAAGAGAAACATTAGCAAGAATAACTTCTCTCCCTTACTTCGATTGCTTTACCTCTTGTTCTAACACCTAACCGGGGATCAAAGTTTTTGTATTAAGTGATCAATTTCAAGTTTCGCCCATTCACCTTCCTCTAGGCAACTTTCAACATGCCCTGTGAAGGCTCACTGGAATGCTCTCTGACCACATGTGGGGATCATTTGGCCTCGCCGTCGTGTGGGAGAGGGCAAGACAAGGGATGGAGCATGCAGTCTGTCTGGTTTTAGTGTAAACATTTCCAACCTTGGTTGTGTGATGATGACATTGTTTTCTATGTTAGGCATGGAGGGCTACTGAGGTTGGGATCCTGATTGACCTTGATGCGGCTATCAAGCTAATGACTTCATAGGTCGAGGACCCCACGATAGATGTGTAAGGAGGTGATTCGGTGGCGCCACAATGAAGAGATGACACAATTGAGGGGCGGTCAAGTTGTTTACCTAGAATTGATGTTGTGGTAATACAAAGTGTAAGGTATACTGAATGGTATTTGGTGCGTGCGCAGGTTTTGATGCTCGGGGCTACATGGTACAGTGACTTGAATGCATTTGATGCACTAGAAGATGTTTTATGTGTAGTTGTTTTCTCCGTTGAATCGTCAGAGTCCCTCAATGGACTCCGATGAGCTTTATAAGTTTTTTGATTAGAGGAGTCTTCGAATATCGAAGGCGAGATAGGTTACTTTGTGGCATTAGATGAGGTGTCATGTGCTCCCCTTGTTGTGAGCGATGGAGCTCCTCCCGCGAAGAGGGGAAAGCATAATGCGACTTGGAAACGACTATGGAAGAGCTCTGTGCACTACCGGAATCAGCTCCTTTGCCGTGTGTCTCAGACACACGGCAAAGGCAATTTTACACTCGGCAAATGCTTTGCCGAGTGTAACACTCGGCAAAGAACGCTCGGTGAACTGTACATCGGCAACAACCTCTTTGCCGAGTACTATTTGTCGGGCACTCGGCAAAGAAAAGTCACCGTCACGGCGCCAAGTAACGGTGACGGATCCTTTGCCGAGTGCCGTCTGTGGCACTCGGCAAAGAGGTTAATGTTGCCGAGTGTTTGCTCGAGAGGCCCTCGGCAAAGACTGACCCAGTGGGCCCCACTGCCAGTCCCTGTGCCGAGAGCTCTAGTAGGCACTCGGCAAAGGAGGCTTCTTTGCCGAGTGTCTGTTGGACAGGTACTCGGCAAAGAACCCTCCAGTGGGCCCCTTTGCCAGTCCCTTTGCCGAGTGCCTTGGCAATGGCACTCGGCAAAGATGTCTTTGCCGGTTCCCAGGTTTCCTTCTTTGCCGAGTGCCATTGTCAGCACTCGGCAAAGATGGCTTTACCGGTTCCCAGGTTGCCTTCTTTGCCGAGTGCCATGGTCATAGCACTCGGCAAAGCGCCCCTTTGCCGAGTGTTACACTCGGCAAAGTGACCAGAATGTCCCTTTTTTATTTGCTTTTGTTGTTCCATCCAAACAAACAAAAGATATATATGATTCACATCACATTATATATCAATCACATCACAGAATGAACAAATTTATCGTGAACACCATATATATCACAAAGTCTCACTAAAGTCTCACAAATATAAGTAAGGATCATCACAAAACAGATATAAGTCTGCGTCATCACTAACATCACCAAGTATCTCACAAGATAAAGTTTAACTAACATCACCAACACTCATAAAGGTAAGTCTGGATCATCACAAAACAGATCATCAACGAGGTGGGCATCTGGACTGGTTCGGCGAAGGGCTGGACTGGTTCGTCGTCGTCCTGCTGTGCCGCATCGACAGCGGCTTGCTGCTCCACCTGCTGCTGTACGGCGTCGTCCTGCTGCGCCTCCTCCTCCGTCCTACGGGTGCTCCTCCTCCCCCTCCCCCTCCCCCTCCTCGTCCTCGTCCCACCGCCCACCATCTTTGTCCAACAACCTGCAATTAAGAGTAAACAATTAAGCACAGATAAAAAAATATGTATTTAGAAACATATGCAAAATAAATGAAATATAGCATTACATCGATTAAAAATAATCTTCATATGTGTCCGGGTTAGCCGGATCATAAGTGTCATCATCACTATGAACCATTTCATAGTCAACATCATCTGAAGGCGTAATTTCGTCATTGGCATTGCCTTCAAGTATTTCTAAGTCATTCTCATTTTGCACCTCATCATCCTCGTCATCAACAACCATTTCAATATCTACTTCCATTCCGATCGCTTCGGTTAAGTCTATCTCAAATTGCCCTTCGAGCCCATCTTCTTGGAAGAACTCTCCGTCATATGTGTCCGGGTCTAAGTTATAATCTTCATCGTTTGGAACAGGTAATTTAGCGTGCGGTGATACCTTATACACCACATCCCAACCCTTAAGATGTTGTTTCGTTTGGCACGCATATGGAAGATAATACACTTGTGTGGCCTGTTGGGCCACAATATAGACATCGTCTCCTGATAAGGTGGAATCCTGTCGAATTTCGACTAGCCCAAGATTAGAATGTGTCCGTCTCGTAACTTCAGGGTCAAACCAATGACATTTGAATATCACTGGAGTAAGAGGTTTGGAACCATAAAAATTGAGTTCATATATTTCTTCAATTGTTCCATAATACTCGACCTCATCAAGCCCGGGCGTAAAGACTCCAGAACACGTGGTTTTTCGATTGGGCCGACTTTGGTCGTAGCTTGTTGTGCGAAAACGGTATCCATTGACGTCATACCCAGAAAATTTCTTGACCCTATAGGCAAAGCCATTGGCTACTTGTCTCAACTCAGCACTCATAGACGGCTCTCTTTGGCCCTGCAAGTTCAAACACGCTAGATTGTTATATTATTCGCACGTAAGAGCAACTTGGAATAACAAACTAAGCACGTACCTTATGTTTAAACCAGGAAATGAAATCGGGCAATCCATTTCCCGCACCCTTTCTAAGAAGGGTATCATATTCCTGTGGAGTTGGGTCCCTTGATCGACGCCAGAATTCATGAAGAAATTGCTCCATGTATGGCGTCACCTCTTCAAGGTTGGTCAATACATATAGCATGATATGGCGCCACTCTTCATGTCTCAGGGTCTTGGTGGTCGAACCACTCGCGCTTCCGAGTTGCCCTCGAAAAATGCTGAGGTTCGATTCATTGCCGCCATCATTGTAACGAGGGGGTGGATTATGCACGCTCGGCAGTTTGTCACCATAGTAAGTTGTTGTGAAGTTTGACACCTCCTCCAGTATGTATGCCTCTGCAATGGAAGCCTCGATTTTGCATTTATTTCTACATTTCTTTCGGATACTCTTTAGACATCTCTCGATTGGATAGCACCAACGTCCCTGCACGGGCCCCCCCATTCGTGCCTCATACGGGAGATGAATAATCAAATGCTGCATCGGATTGAAGAAGCCGGGTGGAAAGATCTTCTCCAGCTTACACAGTAACACGGGTGCCATCCTTTCCAAGTCTGCAATCATGGTCCGAGCTAACTCTTTTGCACAAAGCTGGCGGAAGAAATAGCTCAACTCTGCAAGCGCTAGCCAGACATGCTCAGGGACATAGCCTCGAACCATCGCCGGAAGAATTCGTTCAATCCATATGTGGAAGTCATGACTCTTCATCCCTAAGACTCGCAGGGTAGATAAGTTCACCCCCCTACTAAGGTTAGCTTCATACCCATCAGGGAACATTAACATCTTGATCCATTGTAGTACTTCCTTCCTCTGGGCCCTGCTCAGGACGAAATCGGCCTTAGGCCTTCTCCATGTCTTACCACCACTAGGCGGCTTCATCTCTTGGTTTGGTCTATCACATAACTCTGCCAGATCCACTCTTGCCTTTACGTTATCCTTTGACTTATCAGGAATCTCCATAATTGTCGCCCAAAGTGCCTCGGCGACATTCTTTTCAGTGTGCATCACGTCAATGTTGTGTGGAAGGAGCAGGTCATCATAATAGGGGAGCCGAGTCAAGCCCGACTTATGTGTCCACATATGTTGCTCACCATATCCCACAAAACCACCTTCTGGGTTGGCCACGAGACCATCTATCTGTTCACGAACTTCGGCACCAGTCATCATTGCAGGTGGGCGGTCTGTCACCACGACACCTTTCGTAAAGTTCTTGATGTCTAGTCGGAATGCATGGTCAGGAGGGAGAAATTGTCGATGTTTATCGAATGACGAATATTTGCCACCCTTCTTCAACCAAATGAACCTAAGAGCTTCCTTGCAAACTGGGCATGGGAACTTACCGTGAACACACCAGGCGCAAAATAGCCCATACGCCGGAAAGTCATGCATGGAGTACTGGTACCAAACATGCATTTTGAAGTTTGTCTTCGTAGCTCGGTCGTACGTCCATACCCCTTCCTCCCAAGCACGGACCAATTCATCAATCAAAGGCTCCATGTACACGCCCATTTTATTCCCCGGGTGTCCAGGAATTATCAACGACACGAATATGTTCTGTCTTTGAAAGCATACGCCGGGGGGGAGATTGATGGGGATAACGAACACGGGCCAACATGTGTATGGGGCAGCGGTCATTCCATAGGGATTGAACCCATCTGTGGCCAGCGCAACACGAACATTACGAGCCTCTTTGGCTTTCTCATGGTGAATGGCATCAAAGTGGGTCCATGCTTCACCATCGGATGCGTGAACCATCTTGTCAGGATTGTATCGTTTGCCTTTTTTGTGCCATGTCATCTGTTTCACGGATTCCTCTATCATGTATAGACGCTGGATCCTCGGTATGAACGGAAGGTGGCGTAGGATTGTCACGGGGATGTCGAGCTGCCTCTTCTGTCCATCACCAGAGTCTACCTCCATGAACCTAGATGATTTACACTTCGGACAGTACTTTGCCTCAGTGTGTTCTTTCCTAAATAGGACGCAGCCCTTCGGACAAGCATGTATCTGCTCATACGTCATCTTGAGTGCACGAAGGAGTTTCTGTGCCTCGTACATGCTCTTTGGCAGAACGTGATCCTCCGGAAGCAGGCTGCCAATAACTGTCAACAAACCATCGAATGCGTCTCGACTCATGCTATACTGCGACTTGAACGCCATTATACGCCCAATGGCATCCAGTTGAGAAACCTTTGTCTTGCCGTGAAGGGGTTTCTGTGCCGCGTCAAACATGTCGTAGAATGTCTTTGCGGTCGCCTCTGGCTCGTCCTCCGTACGTCCTTCGGCGAACTGTGCCTCGTGATAGTCGTTCAACATGTCTACTACCCCGGCATCAGCATCGTAATCCTCGACGCGTTGTCTCACCACCTTCTCTCTCGTGCGATGCGCTTCACCATGGAAGATCCACCGAGTATAGTCCGGCGTAAATCCATTCTTCCAAATATGTTCTACCATGGCCTTCTTTGGTTTTCTTTTCCGGTTGTCACATTTGCTGCACGGACAAGGGACTAGGCTAGCTCCTTTAGCAGCTTCGCCATATGCCCGTTCCACGAAAGCATCGGTCTTCCTAATCCATTCTGGGGTGACATCATTACGTCGAACGCGGCCCGTGTACATCCACTCACGGTCCTCCATCCTCTAACATATATAACCGAGTATAGTTTAATATAGACATGTAATGCATGTACACTACGTTCCTACCTTCTAATAGGTGAGGATAGGTCCTAATCCCACCCGCGGTTGCGTAGATGGAGTTAGTTTCCATGCTCTACTCCGATCCGAGATAGAATTTCGGCAGCACCTCCCCGCTGTTCTCCGGATACACGTCCTGGCAGGGAGAGTGTACTGTCCGGAGAACAACAGGGAGGTGACGCCGAAACTCTTTCTCGGACCGGAGTAGAGCATGGAAACTAACACCATCTACGCAACCGCGGGCTGTCCAAAAAACGTGGACAATTCGAAACTGATACATTTGTAGATATGCAAAGATCTGCATATCTACACCGTATCTCTTTCGAACGGGAGACGGCTAACTGGGTTACGTGATCTACGACCATGATGCGGAAATAGAGGTTATACCTAGGGTGGCGGTGGAGTCAGGCTAGTGGGGCTGTGGCGGGTCGGTGCAGTGGCGACGCGACGCGGTGCAGGCAGACCCGCAGCGGCTAGGAAGACAAGTATCTTCTCTGTAAAAAAGAAACACAAGTCTATTAATACAAAAAAAATCGACAGCACCTCCCCTGTACGTTGAGGTTTTTAAAACCTGCAAATAACACTAACAGCACGATGGCTGACATGCACACAGTAACAAAAAATTCACCTAAAGTATTTAGGACTGTTAGATTGATAATAATCTCCTCTTTTTTGAAAGGACCCGGTGGTTAGAGTATGTGTAAATAGTCCGTAAAAATATGAAGCCCTAATGGCAACTATCTGTTCTTCTAACTTTAGTTCATCCAAAGCAAAGACGATTAGTATAATATTTCTAGTTACCAACTATTGTCTAGGTTATGTTGATCATTGAGAATATCAAGTCCTAAATCTCACTTAACATAAACAAGAATTAAATCCTAATACACATGATTCTAACCTCGGTCTGCGCAGGGAAGATGTCGATGGCCGGAGCGGGGAGTGGCGTAGATGGCACTGCAGGGGCGGTGGCGCTTGGTGGCAGGGGGGCGGCGGCGCTTGGTGGCAGTGTGGGCGGCGGCGCTTGGCGGCGTGGGCGCGGCGGGGCGCGGCCCGGCGGCGTGGGGGCGGGGCGCGGCGCCCGGCGGCGTGGTGGCGGCGTGGGGGCGGCGGGAAGCGGCCCGACGGCGTGGTGGCGGCGTGGGGGCGGCGAGAAGCGGCCCGGCGGCGTCGTGGCGGCCTGGGCGCGGTGTGGGAAGAGAGAAAGGAAATGAGCGAAAAGAAGAAGGGAGGAAGACGACCGGAGTATTATTCAATGGCTTTGCCGAGTGCCAGATCGCGGGCACTCGGCAAAGAATTTTTTAAAATTTTTAAAATACCTTTTGCCGAGTGCCCCGGGCCTGGCACTCGGCAAAGCCGTCTTTGCCGAGTGCCAGATCGCGGGCACTCGGCAAAGCATTTTTTAACAATTTTAAAATACATTTTACCGAGTGCCGACTGACAGGCACTCGGCAAAACCTTAACTTATTGTTTTTGCCGAATGCTGCCGGGATGGCACCTGGCAAACATAGTCTTTGCCGAGTGTCTTCTTTGGACACTCGGCAAAGTACATTTTTATTTTCTTTATTTTGCCAACCAAATTTTTTGTGGTATGTTCCTACACTATATAGACCTACATGTACTATTTTGGGACAATTATAACAGTGTTTTCTATAGCTAGTACATTTAGTTTGTTTATTTGAATTTCTTCGGAAAATTCAGATTTGAACTGCAAGTCACTCGAAACTTGGAAAACCGTGCATGCAAAAATGATATCCATGCTACATAGCACAAGTTACGACCGATTTCAGGAGCGGACCGGAAACTTCGAGCACCATGCTCACTCAACATGGCCGTAAACTTGCCATACAGCTGTTTAAAAAATGTATAAAACACAAACAAAGTCAGAAAATCATGAACCCTGTCCACGTGTCATGATATCATATGTAGAGGCTGTGATAAAAATTTGAAAAAGTTTCGAGAAAGCTGTAACGCACTATGTGTACAAACCTAAGAGATCCACATTGAAACTCTATGATTTCATGTGTGGTTCTCTTAGGTTTCTACACATAGTGTCTCACAACTTTCTCCAAACATTCTAAATTTTTTATCACAGCCTCTACATATGATATCATGACACGTGGACAGGGTTCATGATTTTCTGACTTTGTTTCTGTTTTATACAATTTTTAAACACCTGGATGGCAAGTTTACGGTCATGTTGAGTGAGCATGGTGCTCGAAGTTTCCGGTTCGCTCCTGAAATCGGTCGTAACTTGTGCTATGTAGCATGGATATCATTTTTGCATTCACGGTTTTCCAAGTTTCGAGTGACCTGCAGTTCAAATCTGAATTTTCCGAAGAAATTCAAATAAACAAACTAAATGTACTAGCTATAGAAAAAACTGTTATAATTGTCCCAAAATGGTACATGTAGGTCTACATAGTGTAGAAACATACCACAAAAATTTTGGTGACCAAAATAAAAAAAAATTAAAATATGCTTTGCCGAGTGTCTACAGAGGACACTCGGCAAAGACTATGTTTGCCGAGTGCCAGATATTTGACACTCGGCAAAGACTGACGGTCGTCAGTTGTAGACGGTCGCTAACGGCCCTTTGCCGAGAGCCATGTTTGCCGAGTGCTTGACCCTCGGCAAAGAAGTCTTTGCCGAGTGCTCGGCTGTGCCGAGTGTCCTACACTCGGTAAACTAGCTCTTTACCGAGCGCAGGACGTTGCCGAGTGCGGCACTCGGCAAAGCCGGATTTGCCGAGTGCCCGATAAAAAGCACTCGGCAAAGCCACCGGCACTCGGCAAAGGCGCGAATTCCGGTAGTGGTGGGAGTTAACGTCGCAGGGCCTTCAACGACTACATTGAGGTTGGGACTTCGAGAGATATTGTTGTGGTGGGGTTCAAAAGGTGTGGTGGCAGGATGAACTCGGCCATAGAGTCTGGTGCTTTAGATGGTGTCCCTGTTAGCCCTTGTTTGAAGGCGAGGATCTTGAGTTGCTATTATTTGATTACAAAGAGCTCAGCCTTATTGTAAAGATAGAGCTCCCTAGCTCTAAATAATGTATTTGCTTGCGATTTTCTATAAGCGAAGGCTATTCTTTAATACCATTTTGAGGGTGTATATTTCATGGAGGTCGTCGATCATTAATTTGTCTACAAAATGTTGTCCTCGCCCTCCTTGCTGATTGGGGGTCGATATGAAGGCATGAAGAGTTGGTGTGATCAACTGTGCTTAGGGGCGCCTTCGCACAAGGTAGCGTCCATAGACGACTTCACGCCTTTGGGTGTCTTCGCATGTATTTTGAGCTGATCTAGCTACACCCTTAGGGGTATTTTGCATGGATTTCTCATGTTTCATCCATTGATGACTCACACCCTTGGGTGTCTTCACATGTATTTTGTGTTGATCTAGCTGCACAATTAGGCGTATTTTGCATGGATTTCTCAGGTTGCATCCTTAGATGACTTCACACCCTTGGTTGTCTTTGCACGTATTCTATGCTAATCCAGTTGCACCATTAGGTGTCTTTTGCATAGATTTTTCAGGTTTCGTCCATAGACAAATTCACAGTCTTATGTGTCTTGTGGTCACATGCAGTAGTGAGATTTTGTGTCTCTCTAGTCACGTTGACTTTGTTGTCGGATGTTGTGGTTTGAATTTGATCCTTTCAATCATCAAGAGAGTGTGGGGGATTTTAGTTCTATTATTACAAAGCTCTGCCTCGTTAAAAACCTCACAACCTTTGCGAGGAAAAAGTGTGAGCCTCGCTACATGGATGTGTAGAAAGGGTTATAGGGGCGAGCAAGGGCCCCACCGAGCAAAGTTGGCTTATAAATAGAATTTTCTTAGTTTGTCTACATTACAGGAGTGCTCGAGCCCTACTCATGTCTGGCTAATTAGCCTATAGGAATTTGGCGATGTCTTTTTGTTGATTATGTAGGGGACCTCCCACCTTGTTCAAGATTGGTTTTGCCCTCCATCCTTGGTGTGTGGACGAGGACAATGTCACCTTCCATGAACACCTTGGGGCTGACTAGTCTGTCCCCCTAGGCCTTTGTGTCAACCTGGTACTTGTTTAGGGTGTCAAGGGCTTTTACTCGATAGGTGTCGAGGGGGGTCTTCGTTGTTACCTCACCGGCATCTAGGGGCAAAGTATGGCCTTAAATGTGGCAAACCATGCTTGAGTTATTACTGGGACATTGCTTCATCCCCGTACATCAACTTGAAGAGTGTGAATCCTGTCGCCCGGGACTTAGTTGTGTTGAGCCCCTAAAGGACTTCTGTTTACTAGTCACCCCACTTGCCTTTTTATCTTTGAGTAGCCTTTTCTTGATGGTTGTAAAGATTTTTATTCGTTTTCGCGCTCGATGGCCTCGTTCGATTAGGGGTGGTAGACAGAGGCGAAGTTGACCTTGGTGCCTATGTAGGCGCAGAAATCTCTTAATTGTTGGTTTTTGGATTGTCTGTCGTTGTCGACGGTGATCTCAGAGGGGACCCCAAAATGGCAAACTACATTTTGCTAGAAGAAGTTCTATGACGTCTTTGATGTGATGGTGGATCCTACCTTTGCCTCGACCCACTTCGTGAAGTATTCAAAGGCAACAAAGGCATACTTGAGGTTGCCATGTGTCGTGGGAGTGGGACAACGATATCTAGGCCCCATCATTGAGGAGGCCATGTATGGGCTATCAATTTTGTCGATTGCGAAGGGGCGCCACTCCATGGGGAGAATTTTTGACATGCTTTGCATGAACACACCATGCAGAGGGTGGTTGTGACGACATCGGGCTAATAGAAACCTTGGTATAATACTTTGTTGTGAGGGCCCTAGGTTTTGTGTGGCATCCACAGAAACCTTTGTGGACTTTTAGGAGGACCTCTCTGCCTTTGAGATAGGTTATGCTCTTGAGGAGAGGTTAGCTGATTCCATTCTTTTATAACTGGCCATCGATTTTTTGAAGTTGTGACTTCGATATTTTAGTCTTCCTATTCTAATTTATCAGTAGGGTGGTAGTGCCCTTGAAAGTACAACATTATTGGAGCTCTCTAGTCTTCGATCATTATAAGGCTGACTATTCTTGGGCCTATGTCTGGTTGCCAGACAATTGGTGCCTCTATTACTGGGTAGAATACATTAAACGGTAGGGGATCACTCCTGTCTACGCCCTTCGCTAATGTGTTGGCCTCTTTGTTCTTGCCTCTATCGATGTGCTGGAGTGTGAAGCCTTGAAATTGTTTCTCAAGATTTCGCACTATTGATGGTATTGGAGAAGGACTAATTCCTTCATGACACAATACTTTTCTATTTGTCCTGTCACAATCTTGTAGTCAATTTTCACAATACATGTTCTGACTCCTAAGGCCCTAAGTTTGTGAAAACCTAGGATGACAACTTCATATTTTGTTATATTTTTGGTGCATCTAACGGTGTCCAGTGCAAAGCTGAGGCATGTGACATATTTGTACTTAGCTCTGGATGGGGCGGTAATTATTGTGGCAGTCACGACTCCGGTGTGGCACCATTTGTCATCACGGTGGGTTGTCCAAGTTTCTTCCTATAGTTGCTGCATAGGGGTAGGGGCCCATCCAGTCAACTATAAAGTCAACAAGGACCTATAATTTTATCGTGTTCCATAATTTGAAGTTTATGATGTACTTTGTGAACTCTGAAAACCACTTATATATTCATGTGGAGGCCTCCAGGTTGTTGAACGAGTCATTCAAACTTTGGTTGGTTAGGACTCTTATTTTGTGTGTCTTATTTTGTGTGCTTCGAAATAGTGGTGCATCTTGCAGGATGCCAATAGGACTGTGTATGCTATTTTCTCCATCTCTGCCATGTTGCTCTTGGAGTTAGTGAGAACATCGGAGACATAGTAGACTGGGTACTATTGTGGCCTCCCGTCGGTTGTACTTTCTTGGATGAGGGCCACGCTCATGACCCCAAAGGATGCTATGACATACAGGAGTGTTGATGATGGGTTGGGGCTTACCGGAGTTGTGAGCTCTGCCAAGTAGGATTTGAGTGACTTGAAGGCAGCGGCCTAATCGGGTCCCCAAACGAAGTCTTTTGTGCCTCTTAATGTTCTAAGGAACATGAGACTTTGCTCTGCATACCATAAATTGAATCTATTTAACTGTGATATCCTGGCCCCTGGGATGGTGATTTCTTGGCCTAAGGCTTAATAGAATATATAGAGTATCCATACCAACAAGGTGTATCTTCTTTTTCGGAAGCCTATCTCGAAAGAACCTCCAATTTAAGCATGATTAGCTTGGAGCAATTTGGGATGGGTGACCGACCGAGAAGTTTTCTCGGGTGCGCATGAGTGAGGACAAAGTGCACGCAAAAGACTCGTGTTGGTCAGTGGGGACGATATATGATCCTAGAGAGCTGCCAGGAGTAAGTACCGCTGGTCCAGGGATTGGACAGGGTGTTACAAGTGGTATCGAAGCCGACCCTCGAGGTTTCATGGGCGTGTGTGGGCTAGGGGGTTCGGGTATATGGCGCATGGTGCATGTGGGCCTAGAGTGGTCACATGGCATAGCATATGACGACACTAGACACAGAGACGTGGCTAAGAGGGGAGGTTCCTGGATTGGGGTGACCGACGAGGACGTCGGTCTTCTAAGGGGGGTGGATTGTGATATCCTGGCCCCTGGGATGGTGATTTCCGGGCCCAAAGCTTAATAGAATTAATAGATTATCCATACCAACAAGGTGCATCTTCATTTTCGGAAGCCTATCTCGAAAGAACCTCCAAGTTAAGTGTGCTTGGCTTGGAGCAATTTGGGATGGGTGACCGATCGGGAAGTTTTCTCGGGTGCGCATGAGTGAGGACAAAGTGCACACAAAAGACTCGTGTTGGTCAGTGGGGACAATATATGATCCTAGAGAGCTGCCAGGCGTAAGTACTGCTGGTCCAGGGATTGGACGGGGTGTTACATTAACACTGTCAACCTTCTTGTAAACGTATACATGTCCCTTGCTGACTGAGGTGGCTGCATATCTATTATTGACTTTGTTTTTTGGGTTGGCCTCTATGCCTTTATGTGATTAGAGGTATACCAGAATCTTGCCTTGGCAGACCCTAAAGATGTATTTGTCCAAGTCAAGGTGGAGTGTTGCCTTTCGCATTCTTGCAAATGTTTCAGTGAGGCGTGTGAGGTGGTCCTCCATGTTTTGTCGGCGATGACTATGTCGTCGAAATATGTAAAAATGATTGGGTCGACTTTATTTTCCAATATGGCCTTTGTTAGCCTAGAATTGGTGTGGGCTTTGTCTCCCTCTTTTGGATAGATTTGATGGTAACTCGGGAAATCATCAAAGAGCGACATTACTTCACATCCTACCACGCAATGACAATTTTGTCTATCCTTGGTAGAGGGAAGTCATCCTTGGGACATGCCTTGTTGAGGCTTGTGAAGTCTATACACATTCTCCACTTATCATTTTTCTTTTTGACCTTGACTATATTGGCAAGCTATGTTGGGTACTCAATTGGCTCGATAAAATTTGCCTCGAGGAGTCGGTGGACTTCAGCCTTTGTTACCTCAGTCTTCTCATCTAACATTTTTTCTCATCTAACATTTTGTGGAGGCTTTGCTTCCTAGGGTAGATCGAGGGGTCGATGCTCAGATAGTGCTCGATGATGGTGTGGTTGACACCCACTAGGTCAACTGAGGATCAGGAGAAGATATCCATATTCTTATTCAAATAAGCTAGTAACTGTGCACTTCTTCATTGTTGAGGTCTTCACCTATCAGTACTATTTGATTAGGTACCCTGGGATGGAAGGGGACTTTTTGGCCTCCTTGTTGCTTTAGATGGGACTCTTCTCCTTTTCTATCTTTGATGTGCGAGGGCAGGGATGGTCTTCACCCTCTTTGGAAAGGCAGTGTACGTTGCGCTGACCGAGAGTGAGGTATATCTCAATGTTTCGGGTCGCCTACTGGTCCTTGTAATTTTTATTACGTCCTAAGGGCCTGAGATCTTCATGAAGAGGTGCAATCTGTGTATAGCTGCTTCAAGTTTGTTGATTGAACCCCTACCAAGGATTGCATTGTAGGGGTAGACCATGTCTACTATATCAAAGAATACATGCTTGGTCCTCACATTGGGAGTTGACCTAAAGGATATTGTCAACTCGATTTTTCCCAAGGGCAAGGTACCCTTCCTGCTAAAACTATATAGTGGGTTGTCAGCCAGCTATAGGAGGTTGTGGTTGATGCCCATAGGATCGAAGGTGTGAATAAAATGACGTACTCTTGGCTTCCATTATCGGCTAGGACCTTATTGAAAGTCGCCTAGAGGGGGGGTGAATAGGGCGAATCTGAAATTTATAAACTAAAGCACAACTACAAGCCGGGTTAGCGTTAGAAATAATAAATGAGACCGCGAGAGAGGGTGAAAACAAATCGCAAGCAAATGAAGAGTGAGACACGAGGATTTGTTTTACCGAGGTTCGGTTCTTGCAAACCTACTCCCCGTTGAGGTGGTCACAAAGACCGGGTCTCTTTCAACCCTTTCCCTCTCTCAAACGGTCACTTAGACCGAGTGAGCTTCTCTTCTCAATCAAACGAAACACAAAGTTCCCGCAAGGACCACCACACAATTGGTGTCTCTTGCCTTGGTTACAATTGAGTATGATCACAAGAAGAATGAGAAAGAAAAGAAGCAATCCAAGCGCAAGAGCTCAAATGAACACAACAAATCTCTCTCTCTAATCACTAAAGCTTTGTGTGGAGTTGGGAGAGGATTTGATCTCTTTGGTGTGTCTTGTATTGAATGCTATAGCTCTTGTAAGGTGTAGAAGTGTAGAAACTTGGATGCCATTGAATGTGGGGTGGGTGGGGTATTTATTGCCCCAACCACCAAAAATGGCCGTTGGAAGGCTGCTGTCGCATGGCGCACCGGACAGTCCAGTGCGCCAACGGACACTGTCCGGTGCGCCAGCCATGTCAGCGAGCCGTTGGGGTTCGACCGTTGGAGCTCTGACTTGTGGGGCCTCTAGGCTGTCCGGTGGTGCACCGGACAGGTCCTGTAGACTGTCTGGTGCGCCAACTGCGCGTGCTCTGACTCTGGCGCGCACTGTAGCGCATTGGATGCGGTTGCAGTCGACCGTTGCGCGGAAAGTAGCCGTTGCTCCGCTGGCACACCGGACAGTCCGGTGTGACACTGGACACTGTCCGGTGCTTCACCGGATAGTCCGTGAATTATAGCGGAGCGCCCTTCCATTTTCTCGAAGGTGAGGAGTTCAGCCTTGAGTGCCCTGGTGCACTGGACACTGTCCGGTGGCACACCGGACAGTCCGGTGCGCCAGACCAGGGTGCCTTTGGGTTGTCAATTGCTCTCTTTGTTTGAACCCTTTCTTGGTCTTTTTATTGGCTTATTGTGAACCTTTGGCACCTGTAAAACTTATAGACTAGAGCAAACTAGTTAGTCCAATTATTTGTGTAGGGCTATTCAACCACCAAAATTAATTAGGAAATAGGTGTAAGCCTAATTCCCTTTCAATCTCCCCCTTTTTGGTGATTGATGCCAACACAAACCAAAGCAAGTACAGAAGTGCATAATTGAACTAGTTTGCATGATGTAAGTGCAAATATTACTTAGAATTGAGCCAATTAATATTTTCATAAGATATGCATGGATTGTTTCTTTATATTTAACATTTTGGACCACGCTTGCACCACATGTTTTGTTTTTGCAAATTCTTTTGTAAATTCTTTTCAAAGTTCTTTTGCAAATAGTCAAAGGTAAGTGAATAAGATTTTGAGAAGCATTTTCAAGATTTGAAATTTTCTCCTCATGTTTCAAATGCTTTTCCTTCGACTAAACAAAACTCCCCCTCAATAAAATCCTCCTCTTAGTGTTCAAGAGGGTTTTAAGATACCAATTTTTGAAAATACTACTTTCTCCCCCTTTTGAAAACAATAAGATATTAATTGAAAAATTCATTATTTCAAGACTTTTTCTTAACTCAAATTTTGAAAATTGGTGGTGGTGCGGTCCTTTTGCTTTGGGCTAATACTTTCTCCCCCTTTGGCATGAATCGCCAAAAACGGATACTTGAGTGAAATATAAGCCCTTTTTAAAACTACTTTCTCCCCCTTTGGCAAACAAAATATGAGTGAAGATTATACCAAAGTTGGAGAGTTCCTCGGAGCGACGGCGAAGGATGAGTTATGGAGTGGAGTGGAAGCCTTTGTCTTCGCCGAAGACTCCAAATCCCTTTCAATCTATGACTTGGTTTGAAATTCACTTGAGAACACATTAGTCATAGCATATAAAAGAGACATGATCAAAGGTACATTAATGAGCTATGTATGCAAGACATCAAAAGAAATTCCTAGAATCAAGAATATTTAGCTCATGCCTAAGTTTGTTAAAAGTTTGTTCATCTAGTGGCTTGGTAAAGATATCGGCTAATTGTTCTTTGGTGTTAATATATGCAATCTCGATATCTCCCTTTTGTTGGTGATCCCTTAAGAAATGATACCGAATGGCTATGTGTTTAGTGCGGCTATGCTCAACGGGATTATCCGCCATGCGGATTGCACTCTCATTATCACATAGAAGAGGAACTTTGGTTAATTTGTAACCATAGTCCCTAAGGGTTTGCCTCATCCAAAGTAATTGCGCGCAACAATGACCTGCGGCAATATACTCGGCTTCGGCGGTAGAAAGAGCTACGGAATTTTGCTTCTTTGAAGCCCAAGACACCAGGGATCTTCCCAAGAACTGGCAAGTCCCCGATGTGCTCTTTCTATTAATTTTACACCCCGCCCAATCGGCATCCGAATAACCAATTAAATCAAATGTGGATCCCCGAGGGTACCAAAGCCCAAACTTAGGAGTATAAACTAAATTTCTCAAGATTCATTTTACGGCCATAAGGTGAGCTTCCTTAGGGTCGGCTTGGAATCTTGCACACATGCATACGGAAAGCATTATGTCCGGTCGAGATGCACATAAATAGAGTAAAGAACCTATCATCGACTGGTATACCTTTTGATCGACGGATTTACCTCCCGTGTCGAGGTCGAGATGCCCATTGGTTCCCATGGGTGTCTTGATGGGTGAAAGGGAATTAGGCTTACACCTAGTTCCCAAATAATTTTGGTGGTTGAATTGCCCAACACAAATAATCGGACTAACTAGTTTGCCCCAGTGTATAGAGTATACAGGTGTAAAGGTTCACATTCAGTCAATAAAAAGACCAAGTGTTGGATTCAACAAAGGAGCAATGAGGCAACCGAGGGCACCTCTGGCTGGAGGCACCGGACTGTCCGGTGTGCACCGGACAGTGTCCGGTGCGCCCAGAGGACACCAACTCAAACTCTTCGCCCTCGGGAATTCTCGGAAGCCGGCGCGCTATAATTCACCGGACTGTCCGGTGTGCACCGGACATGTCCGGTGCTCCAAGGAAGCGCGGTCTCCGGAACTCGCCAGCCTCGGGTTCGCGCGGCAGCCGCTCCGCTAAAATTCACCGGACTGTCCGGTGTGCCAGCGAAGCAACGGCTCCCTGCGGCGCCAACGGCTCCCTGCGGTGCATTTAATGCGCGCGCAGCGCGCGCAGACGTCAGGCACGCCCATACTGGTGCACCGGACATCAAACAGTACATGTCCGGTGTGCACCGGACACCCAGGCGGGCCCACAAGTCAGAAGCTCCAACGGCTAGAATCCAACGGCAGTGATGACGTGGCAGGGGGCACCGGACTGTCCGGTGTGCACCGGACTGTCCGGTGCGCCATCGAACAGACAGGTTCCCAACGGCCACATTTGGTGGTTGGGGCTATAAATACCCCAACCACCCCTCCATTCATTGCATCCAAGTTTTCCACTTCCCAACTACTACAAGAGCTCTAGCATTCAATTCTAGACACACCAAAGAGATCGAATCCTCTCCAATTCCACACAAAGCCCTAGTGACTAGTGAGAGTGATTTGTCGTGTTCATTTGAGCTCTTGCGCTTGGATTGCTTTCTCTCTTTCATTCTTTCTTGTGATCAATACTCACTTGTAACCAAGGCAAGAGACACCAATTGTGTGGTGGTCCTTGCGGGGAGGTTTTGCTCCCGGTTGATTTGAGAAGAGAAAGCTCACTCGGTCCGAGGGACCGTTTGAGAGAGGGAAAGGGTTGAAAGAGACCCGGCCTTTGTGGCCTCCTCAACGGGGAGTAGGTTTGCAAGAACCGAACCTCGGTAAAACAAATCTCCGTGTCTCACTTGCACATTCGCTTGGGATTTGTTTTGCACCCTCTCTTGCGGACTCGTTTCTTATTACTAACGCTAACCCCGGCTTGTAGTTGTGTTTATATTTATAATTTCAGTTTCGCCCTATTCACCCCCCTCTAGGCGACTATCAATTGGTATCGGAGCCCGGTGCTTCATTAGAGCCTAACCGCTCGAAGTGATGTCGGGAGATCACGCCAAGAAGGAGATGGAGACCGGCGAAAAGCCCACTACAAGCCTCGGGAGCACTTCATCGGAAGAGTCCCGCACTAAGAGGAAGGAGAAGAAGAAGGACTCCTCCAAACGGAAGGAGAAAAAGTCTTCCTCTTCTCACCACAAAGAGAAGAAGGAAAAATCCTCTTCCCACAAGCCGCATCGGAAAGGCGACAAGCATAAGAGGATGAGGAAAGTGGTCTACTACGAGACCGACACTTCATCAACATCAACCTCCGACTCCGATGCGCCCTCCGTCACTTCTAAGCGCCAAGAGCGCAAGAAGTATAGTAAGATCCCCCTACGCTACCCTCGCATTTCCAAACATACACCTTTACTTTCCGTCCCATTAGGCAAACCACCAACTTTTGATGGTGAAGATTACGCTAGGTGGAGCGATTTAATGCGATTTCATCTAACCTCGCTCCACAAAAGTATATGGGATGTTGTTGAGTTTGGTGCACAGGTACCGTCGATAGGGGATGAGGACTATGATGAGGATAAGGTGGCCCAAATCGAGCACTTCAACTCTCAAGCAACAACAATACTCCTCGCCTCTCTAAGTAGAGAGGAGTATAACAAAGTACAAGGGTTGAAGAGCGCCAAGGAGATTTGGGATGTGCTCAAAACCGCGCACGAGGGAGACGAGCTCACCAAGATCACCAAGCGGGAAACGATCGAGGGGGAGCTCGGTCGGTTCCGGCTTCGCAAAGGGGAGGAGCCACAACACATGTACAACCGGCTCAAGACCTTGGTGAATCAAGTGCGCAACCTCGGGAGCGTAAAATGGGATGACCACGAGATGGTTAAGGTTATTCTAAGATCTCTTATTTTCCTTAACCCTACTCAAGTTCAATTAATCCGTGGTAATCCTAGATATACTAAAATGACCCCCGAGGAAGTTATCGGGAATTTTGTGAGTTTTGAGTGCATGATCGAAGGCTCGAGGAAGATCAACGAGCTTGATGATGCCACCACATCCGAAGCTCAACCCGTTGCATTCAAGGCAACGGAGGAGAAGAAGGAGGAGTCTACACCAAGCCGACAACCAATAGACGCCTCCAAGCTCGACAATGAGGAAATGGCGCTCGTCATCAAGAGCTTCCGCCAAATCCTCAAGCAAAGGAGAGGGAAAGACTACAAGTCCCGCTCCAAGAAGGTTTGCTACAAGTGTGGTAAGCCCGGTCACTTTATTGCTAAATGTCCATTATCAAGTGATAGTGACAGGGGCGACGACAAGAAGGGGAGAAGAAAGGAGAAGAAGAGGTACTACAAGAAGAAGGGCGGCGATGCCCATATTTGTCGGGAATGGGATTCCGACGAAAGCTCAAGCGACTCCTCCGACGACGAGGACGCCGCCAACATCGCCGTCACCAAGGGACTCCTCTTCCCCAACGTCGGCCACAAGTGCCTCATGGCAAAGGACGGCAAACGGAAGAAGGTTAAATCTAACTCCTCCACTAAATATGAATCTTCTAGTGATGATAATGCTAGTAATGAGGAGGATAATTTGCGTTCCCTTTTTGCCAACCTTAACATAGCTCAAAAGGAAAAATTAAATGAATTGGTTAGTGCTATTCATGAAAAGGATGACCTTTTGGATTCCCAAGAGGATTGTCTAATTAAAGAAAACAAGAAACATGTTAAGGTTAAAAAGGCTTATGCTCTAGAAATTGAGAAATGTGAAAAATTATCTAGTGAGCTAAGCACTTGCCGTGAGATGATTGACAACCTTAGACATGAAAATGCTAGCTTAAATGCTAAGGTTGATTCACATGTTTGTAATGTTTCAATTCCCAATCCTAGAGATAATAATGATGATTTGCTTGCTAGGATTGAAGAATTAAACATTTCTCTTGCTAGCCTTAGAATAGAAAATGAAAATTTAATTGCTAAGGCTAAAGATTTTGATGTTTGCAAAACTACAATTTCCGATCTTAGGGATAAAAATGATATTCTTCATACTAAGATTGTTGAACTTAATTCTTGCAAACCCTCTACATCTATTGTTGAGCATGTACCTATTTGTACTAGATGTAGAGATGTTGATGTTAATGCTATTCATGATCATATGGCTTTAATTAAACAACAAAATGATCATATAGCAAAACTAGATGCTAAAATTGCCGAGCACAACCTAGAGAATGAGAAATTTAAATTTGCTCGTAGCATGCTTTATAATGGGAGACGCCCTGGCATTAAGGATGGCATTGGCTACCAAAGGGGAGACAATGTCAAACTTAGTGCCCCTCCTAAAAGATTGTTAAATTTTGTTAAGGGCAAGGCTCCCATGCCTCAGGATAACGAGGGTTACATTTTATACCCTGTCGGTTATCCCGAGGACAAAATTAAGAAAATTCATTCTAGGAAGTCTCACTCTGGCCCTAATCATGCTTTTATGTATAAGGGTGAGACATCTAGTTCTAGGCAATCAACCCGTGCTAAGTTGCCTAAGAAGAAAATTCCTAATGCATCAAATGATCATGCTATTTCATTTAAAACTTTTGATGCTTCTTATGTGTTGACTAACAAATCCGGCAAAGTAGTTGCCAAATATGTTGGGGGCAAGCACAAGGGGTCAAAGACTTGTGTTTGGGTACCCAAAGTTCTTGTGTCTAATGCCAAAGGACCCAAAACCATTTGGGTACCTAAAGTCAAGAACTAAAATTGTTTTGTAGGTTTATGCATCCGGGGGCTCAAGTTGGATACTCGACAGCGGGTGCACAAACCACATGACTGGGGAGAAAAGGATGTTCTCCTCCTACGAGAAAAACCAAGATCCCCAACGAGCTATCACATTCGGGGATGGAAATCAAGGTTTGGTCAAAGGTCTTGGTAAAATTGCTATATCTTCTGACCATTCTATTTCCAATGTTTTTCTTGTAGATTCTTTAGATTACAATTTGCTCTCCGTTTCTCAATTATGTCAAATGGGCTACAACTGTCTATTCACTGATGTAGGTGTCACTGTCTTTAGAAGAAGTGATGATTCAATAGCATTTAAGGGAGTGTTAGAGGGTCAGCTATACTTGGTAGATTTTGATAGAGCTGAACTCGACACTTGCTTAATTGCTAAGACTAACATGGGTTGGCTCTGGCACCGCCGACTAGCCCATGTTGGGATGAAGAATCTTCACAAGCTTCTAAAGGGAGAACACATTTTAGGATTAACAAATGTTCATTTTGAGAAAGACAGGGTTTGTAGCGCATGCCAGGCAGGAAAGCAAGTTGGAACCCATCATCCACACAAGAACATCATGACGACTGACAGGCCACTGGAGCTCCTACACATGGATCTATTCGGCCCGATTGCTTACATAAGCATCGGCGGGAGTAAGTACTGTCTAGTTATTGTGGATGATTATTCTCGCTTCACTTGGGTATTCTTTTTACAGGAAAAATCTCAAACCCAAGAGACCTTAAAGGGATTCTTGAGACGAGCTCAAAATGAGTTCGGCTTAAGGATCAAGAAAATACGAAGCGACAACGGGACGGAGTTCAAGAACTCTCAAATCGAAGGCTTCCTTGAGGAGGAGGGCATCAAGCATGAGTTCTCCTCTCCCTACACGCCACAACAAAATGGTGTAGTGGAGAGAAAGAATCGAACTCTATTGGACATGGCAAGAACCATGCTTGATGAGTACAAGACACCGGATCGGTTTTGGGCCGAAGCGGTCAACACCGCCTGCTACGCCATCAACCGGTTATATCTTCACCGAATCCTCAAGAAGACATCATATGAACTCCTAACCGGTAAAAAGCCCAACATTTCATACTTTAGAGTTTTTGGTAGCAAATGCTTTATTCTTGTTAAAAGAGGTAGAAAATCTAAATTTGCTCCTAAAACTGTAGAAGGCTTTTTACTTGGTTATGACTCAAACACAAGGGCATATAGAGTCTTTAACAAGTCCACTGGACTAGTTGAAGTCTCATGTGACGTTGTGTTTGATGAAACTAACGGCTCTCAAGTAGAGCAAGTTGATCCTGATGAGATAGGTGAAGAACAGGCTCCATGCATAGCGCTAAGAAACATGTCCATTGGGGATGTGTGTCCTAAGGAATCCGAAGAGTCTCCACATGCACAAGATCAACCATCCTCCTCCACGCAAGCATCTCCACCAACTCAAAATGAGGATGAAGCTCAAGTTGATGAAGGACAAAATCAAGAAGATGAGCCACCTAAAGATAATGGCAATGATCAAGGGGGAGATACAAATGATCAAGAAAAGGAGGATGAGGAAGAACCAAGGCCGCCACACCCAAGAGTCCACCAAGCAATCCAACGAGATCACCCCGTCGACACCATCCTCGGCGACATTCATAAGGGGGTAACTACTCGATCTCGGGTTGCACATTTTTGTGAGCATTACTCTTTTGTTTCCTCTATTGAACCACACAGGGTGGAGGAAGCACTTCAAGATTCGGATTGGGTGATGGCGATGCAAGAGGAACTCAACAACTTCACAAGGAATGAGGTATGGCATTTGGTTCCACGTCCTAACCAAAATGTTGTAGGAACCAAATGGGTCTTCCGCAACAAGCAAGATGAGCATGGTGTGGTGACAAGGAACAAAGCACGACTTGTGGCCAAGGGATATTCCCAAGTCGAAGGTTTGGATTTCGGTGAAACCTATGCACCTGTAGCTAGGCTTGAGTCAATTCGCATATTATTGGCCTATGCTACTTACCATGGCTTTAAGCTTTATCAAATGGACGTGAAAAGTGCCTTCCTCAATGGACCAATCAAGGAAGAGGTCTATGTTGAGCAACCTCCCGGCTTTGAAGACAGTGAGTACCCTAACCATGTCTATAGGCTCTCTAAGGCGCTTTATGGGCTCAAGCAAGCCCCAAGAGCATGGTATGAATGCCTAAGAGATTTCCTTATTGCTAATGGCTTCAAAGTCGGAAAGGCCGATCCTACTTTATTCACTAAAACTCTTGACAATGATTTGTTTGTATGCCAAATTTATGTTGATGATATTATATTTGGGTCTACTAACGAATCTACATGTGAAGAATTTAGTAGGATCATGACACAGAAATTCGAGATGTCTATGATGGGGGAGTTGAAGTATTTTCTAGGATTCCAAGTCAAGCAACTTCAAGAGGGCACTTTCATTAGCCAAACGAAGTACACTCAAGACATCCTAAGCAAGTTTGGAATGAAGGATGCCAAGCCCATCAAAACACCCATGGGAACAAATGGGCATCTCGACCTCGACACGGGAGGTAAGTCCGTGGATCAAAAGGTATACCGGTCGATGATAGGATCATTACTCTATTTATGTGCATCTCGACCGGACATTATGCTTTCCGTTTGCATGTGTGCAAGATTCCAATCCGACCCTAAGGAATCTCACCTTACGGCCGTAAAACGAATCTTGAGATATTTGGTTTATACACCTAAGTTTGGGCTTTGGTACCCTCGGGGATCCACTTTTGATTTGATTGGTTATTCGGATGCCGATTGGGCGGGGTGTAAGATTAATAGGAAGAGCACATCGGGGACTTGCCAGTTCTTGGGAAGATCCTTGGTGTCATGGGCTTCAAAGAAGCAAAATTCGGTTGCTCTTTCCACCGCCGAAGCCGAGTACATTGCCGCAGGTCATTGTTGCGCGCAATTGCTTTGGATGAGGCAAACCCTGCGGGACTACGGTTACAAATTAGCCAAAGTCCCTTTGCTATGTGATAATGAGAGTGCAATCAAAATGGCTGACAATCCCGTCGAGCATAGCCGCACTAAGCACATAGCCATTCGGTATCATTTTCTTAGGGATCACCAACAAAAGGGAGATATCGAGATTTCTTATATTAACACTAAAGATCAATTAGCCGATATCTTTACCAAGCCACTTGATGAACAATCTTTTACCAAACTTAGGCATGAGCTCAATATTCTTGATTCTAGAAATTTCTTTTGCTAACTTGCACACATAGCTCATTTATATACCTTTGATCATATCTCTTTCATATGCTATGACTAATGTGTTTTTCAAGTGTATTTCAAACCAAGTCATAGGTGTATTGAAAGGAAATTGGAGTCTTCGGCGAAGACAAAGGCTTCCACTCCGTAACTTATCTTTCGCCATCGCTCCAAGAAAAGGACCTTGTCTTTGGAACAAAGTGAAAGCCCAAAGCAAAAGGACCGGACTTCGTCTTTGGTATAATCTTAACTCATTTAATTATGACCAAAGGGGAAGATAGTACTTAATGGGCTCTAATGATTCCGTTTTTGGCGATTCATGCCAAAGGGGGAGAAAGTATGAGCCCAAAGCAAAAGGACCGCACCACCACCAATTTCAAAAACTTAGTGTTTTCCAAAAGTATTTATCAATTGGTATCCTATTGTGTTCAAAAGGGGAAGAAAGTAGTATTTTAAAAATACATATCAAAACCCTCTTGATCACTAAGAGGTGGATCTCCTTTAGGGGGAGTTTTGTTTAGTCAAAGGAAAAGCATTTGAAACAGGGCGAGAAAATTTCAAATCTTGAAAATGCTTTGCTAACTCTTATTCATTTATCTTTGACTATGTGCAAAAGATCTTTGAAATGAACTTACAAAAGAATTTGCAAAAACAAAACTTGTGGTGCAAACGTGGTCCAAAATGCTAAATAAGAAAGAAACATTCCATGCATATCTTGTAAGTAGTTTTATTGGCTCAATTCCAAGCAACCTTTACACTTACATTATGCAAATTAGTTCAATTATGCACTTCTATATTTGCTTTGGTTTGTGTTGGCATCAATCACCAAAAAGGGGGAGATTGAAAGGGAATTAGGCTTACACCTAGTTCCCAAATAATTTTGGTGGTTGAATTGCCCAACACAAATAATCGGACTAACTAGTTTGCCCCAGTGTATAGAGTATACAGGTGTAAAGGTTCACATTCAGTCAATAAAAAGACCAAGTGTTGGATTCAACAAAGGAGCAATGAGGCAACCGAGGGCACCTCTGGCTGGAGGCACCGGACTATCCGGTGTGCACCGGACAGTGTCCGGTGCGCCCAGAGGACACCAACTCAAACTCTTCGCCCTCGGGAATTCTCGGAAGCCGGCGCGCTATAATTCACCGGACTGTCCGGTGTGCACCGGACATGTCCGGTGCTCCAAGGAAGCGCGGTCTCCGGAACTCGCCAGCCTCGGGTTCGCGCGGCAGCCGCTCCGCTAAAATTCACCGGACTGTCCGGTGTGCCAGCGAAGCAACGGCTCCCTGCGGCGCCAACGGCTCCCTGCGGTGCATTTAATGCGCGCGCAGCGCGCGCAGACGTCAGGCACGCCCATACTGGTGCACCGGACATCAAACAGTACATGTCCGGTGTGCACCGGACACCCAGGCGGGCCCACAAGTCAGAAGCTCCAACGGCTAGAATCCAACGGCAGTGATGACGTGGCAGGGGGCACCGGACTGTCCGGTGTGCACCGGACTGTCCGGTGCGCCATCGAACAGACAGGTTCCCAACGGCCACATTTGGTGGTTGGGGCTATAAATACCCCAACCACCCCTCCATTCATTGCATCCAAGTTTTCCACTTCCCAACTACTACAAGAGCTCTAGCATTCAATTCTAGACACACCAAAGAGATCGAATCCTCTCCAATTCCACACAAAGCCCTAGTGACTAGTGAGAGTGATTTGTCGTGTTCATTTGAGCTCTTGCGCTTGGATTGCTTTCTCTCTTTCATTCTTTCTTGTGATCAATACTCACTTGTAACCAAGGCAAGAGACACCAATTGTGTGGTGGTCCTTGCGGGGAGGTTTTGCACCCGGTTGATTTGAGAAGAGAAAGCTCACTCGGTCCGAGGGACCGTTTGAGAGAGGGAAAGGGTTGAAAGAGACCCGGCCTTTGTGGCCTCCTCAACGGGGAGTAGGTTTGCAAGAACCGAACCTCGGTAAAACAAATCTCCGTGTCTCACTTGCACATTCGCTTGGGATTTGTTTTGCACCCTCTCTTGCGGACTCGTTTCTTATTACTAACGCTAACCCCGGCTTGTAGTTGTGTTTATATTTATAATTTCAGTTTCGCCCTATTCACCCCCCCTCTAGGCGACTATCAATGGGCTTGGCATCCTTCATCCCAAACTTGTTTAGAATGTCTTGAATATACTTCGTTTGGCTAATGAAGGTGCCCTCTTGGAGTTGCTTAACTTGAAATCCTAAGAAGTACTTCAACTCCCCCATCATCGACATCTCGAATTTCTGTGTCATGATCCTACTAAATTCCTCACATGTAGATTCATTAGTAGACCCAAATATAATATCATCAACATAAATTTGGCATACGAACAAATCATTGTCAAGAGTTTTAGTAAATAAAGTAGGATCGGCTTTTCCAACTTTGAAGCCATTAGTGATAAGAAAATCTCTTAGGCATTCATACCATGCTCTTGGGGCTTGCTTGAGCCCATAAAGCGCCTTAGAGAGTTTGTAAACATGGTTAGGGTACTCACTATCTTCAAAGCCGGGAGGTTGCTCAACATAGACCTCTTCCTTGATTGGTCCATTGAGGAAGGCACTTTTCACATCCATTTGATAAAGCTTGAAGCCATGGTAAGTAGCATAGGCAAGTAAAATGCGAATTGATTCTAGCCTAGCTACAGGTGCATAGGTTTCACCGAAATCCAAACCTTCGACTTGTGAATATCCCTTGGCTACAAGTCGGGCTTTGTTCCTTGTCACCACACCATGCTCATCTTGCTTGTTGCGGAAGACCCACTTGGTTCCTACAACATTTTGATTAGGACATGGAACTAAATGCCATACTTCGTTCCTAGTGAAGTTGTTGAGCTCCTCTTGCATCGCCACCACCCAATCCGAATCTTGAAGTGCTTCCTCTATCCTGTGTGGCTCAATAGAGGAAACAAAAGAGTAATGTTCACAAAAATGAGCAACACGAGATCGAGTAGTTACCCCCTTTTGAATATCGCCGAGGATGGTGTTCACGGGGTGATCTCGTTGGATTGCTTGGTGGACTCTTGGGTGTGGCGGTCTTGGAACTTGTTCATCTTCCTCATCTTGATCATGGGCATCTCCCCCTTGATCATTGCTCTCCTCTTGAGGTGGCTCAATTTCTTGATCTTCTCCTTCATCATTTTGAGCCTTATCCTCATCTTGGGTTGGTGGAGATGCTTGCATGGAGGAAGATGGTTGATCTTGTGCATTTGGAGGCTCTTCGGATTCTTTAGGACATACATCCCCAATGGACATGTTCCTTAGCGCGACGCACGGAGCCTCTTCATCACCTATCTCATCAAGATCAACTTGCTCTACTTGAGAGCCGTTAGTCTCATCAAACACAATGTCAGAAGAAACTTCAACTAGCCCAGAGGACCTGTTAAAGACTCTATATGCCCTTGTGTTTGAATCATATCCTAGTAAAAAGCCTTCTACAGCCTTAGGAGCAAATTTGGATTTTCTACCTCTTTTAACAAGAATAAAACATTTGCTACCGAAGACTCTAAAATATGAAACATTGGGCCTTTTACCGGTAAGGAGTTCGTATGATGTCTTCTTGAGGATTCGGTGTAGATACAACCGGTTGATGGCGTAGCAGGCGGTGTTGACCGCCTCGGCCCAAAACTGATCCGAAGTCTTGTACTCATCAAGCATGGTTCTTGCCATGTCCAATAGAGTTCTATTCTTCCTCTCCACTACTCCATTTTGTTGTGGCATGTAGGGAGAAGAGAACTCATGCTTGATGCCCTCCTCCTCAAGGAAGCCTTCGATTTGAGAGTTCTTGAACTCCGTCCCGTTGTCGCTTCTAATTTTCTTGATCCTTAAGCCGAACTCGTTTTGAGCCCGTCTCAAGAATCCCTTTAAGGTTTCTTGGGTATGAGATTTTTCCTGCAAAAAGAACACCCAAGTGAAGCGAGAATAGTCATCCACAATAACTAGACAGTACTTACTCCTGCCGATGCTTATGTAAGCTATCGGGCCGAATAGGTCCATATGTAGGAGCTCGAGTGGCCTGTCAGTCGTCATGATGTTCTTGTGTGGATGATGAACACCAACTTGCTTCCCTGCCTGACATGCGCTACAAATCCTGTCTTTCTCAAAATGAACATCTGTTAGTCCCAAAATGTGTTCTCCCTTTAGAAGCTTGTGGAGATTCTTCATTCCAACATGTGCTAGTCGACGATGCCAGAGCTAGCCCATGTTAGTCTTAGCAATTAAGCAAGTGTCGAGTTCTGCTCTATCAAAATCTACTAAGTATAGCTGACCCTCTAACACTCCCTTAAATGCTACTGAATCATCACTTCTTCTAAAGACAATAACACCTGTATCCGTAAAAAGACAGTTGTAACCCTTTTTACATAATTGCGAAACTGAAAGCAAGTTGTAATCTAAAGAATCTACAAGAAAAACATTGGAAATGGAATGGTCAGGTGATATAGCTATTTTACCCAATCCTTTGACCAAACCTTGATTTCCATCCCCGAATGTGATTGCTCTTTGGGGATCTTGGTTCTTCTCGTAGGAGGAGAACATCTTCTTCTCCCCTGTCATGTGGTTTGTGCACCCGCTATCGATGATCCAACTTGAGCCCCCGGATGCATAAACCTACAAAACAAGTTTAGTTCTTGATTTTAGGTACCCAAATGGTTTTGGGTCCTTTGACATTAGATACAAGAACTTTGGGTACCCAAACACAAGTCTTGGAGCCCTTGTGTTTGCTCCCAACATACTTGGCAACTACCTTGCCGGATTTGTTAGTTAAAACATAAGATGCATCAAAAGTTTTAAATGAAATTTTAGACTCATTTGATGCAATTGGAGTTTTCTTCTTAGGCAATTTAGCATGGGTTGATTGCCTAGAGCTAGATGTCTCACCCTTATACATAAAAGCATGATTAGGGCCAGAGTGAGACTTCCTAGAATGAATTCTCCTAATTTTGCTCTCAGGATAACCGGCAGGGTACAAAATATAACCCTTGTTATCCTGAGGCATGGGAGCCTTGCCCTTAACAAAGTTTGACAATCTTTTAGGAGGGGCATTAAGTTTGACATTGTCTCCCTTTTGGAAGCCAATGCCATCCTTGATGCCAGGGCGTCTCCCACTATAGAGCATGCTTCTAGCAAATTTAAATTTTTCATTTTCTAAGTCATGCTCATTAATTTTAGCATTAAGTTGAGCTATGTGATCATTTTGTTTCTTAATTAAAGCTAGGTGGCCATGGATAGCATCAACATTAATGTCTCTACATCTAGTGCAAATGGAAACATGCTCAACGGTAGATGTAGAGGGTTTGCAAGATTTTAGTTCAACAATCTTAGCATGTAAAATGTCATTCTCACTTCTAAGATTGGAAATTGTAACATTGCAAACATCTAATTCTTTAGCCTTAACAATTAATTTTTCATTTTCAATCCTAAGGCTAGCAAGTGAATCATTCAATTTTTTAATTCTAGCAAGCAAATTAACATTATCATCTCTAAGAATGGAAATTGAATCATCACTAACATTTGAACCAACCTTAGCTATTAAACTAGCATTCTCATTTCTAAGGTTGATAATAATATCATGGCACTTACTTAGCTCACTAGACAATCTTTCGCATTTTTCTACTTCTAGAGCATAAGCATCCTTAACCTTAACATGATTCTTATTTTCTTTAATTAGGAAGTCCTCTTGAGAGTCCAAGAGGTCATCCTTCTCATGAATAGCACTAACTAATTCATTTAGTTTTTCTTTTTATTGCATGTTTAGGTTGGCAAAAAGGGTACGCAAATTATCCTCCTCATAACTAGCATTATCTTCATCACTAGAGGATGCATATTTAGTGGAGGATTTTGATTTCACCTTCTTCTTTTTGCCGTCCTTTGCCATGAGGCACTTGTGGCCGACGTTGGGGAAGAGGAGTCCCTTGGTGACGGTGATGTTGGCGGCATCCTCGTCGGAGGAGGAGTCGGAGGAGCTCTCGTCGGAGTCCCATTCGCGACATACATGAGCATCACCGCCCTTCTTCTTGTAGTATCTCTTCTTTTCTCTCCTCTTTCCCTTCTTGTCGTCGCCCCTGTCACTATCACTAGATAACGGACATTTAGCAATAAAATGACCGGGCTTACCACACTTGTAGCAAACTTTCTTGGAGCGGGGCTTGTAATCCTTCCCCCTCCTTTGCTTGAGGATTTGGCGGAAGCTCTTGATGATGAGCGCCATCTCCTCATTGTCGAGCTTAGAGGCGTCGATGGGTTGTCTACTTGATGTAGACTCCTCTTTCTTCTCCTCCGTCGCCTTGAATGCGACCGGTTGTGCTTCGGGCGTGGAGGGCCCATCTAGCTCGATGATTTTCTTTGAGCCTTTGATCATCAACTCAAAACTCACAAAGTTTCCTATCACTTCCTCGGGAGACATTAGTGTATATCTAGGATTACCACGAATTAATTGAACTTGCGTAGGGTTAAGAAAAACAAGTGATCTAAGAATAACCTTAACCATTTCATGGTCATCCCATTTTGTGCTCCCGAGGTTGCGCACTTGGTTCACCAAGGTCTTCAAGCGGTTGTACATGGCTTGAGGGTCCTCACCTTGGTTGAGTCGGAACCGACCGAGCTCCCCCTCGATCGTCTCTCGCTTGGTGATTTTGGTCACCTCATCTCCTTCGTGCGCGGTCTTGAGTACGTCCCAAATCTCCTTGGCGCTTTTTAACCCTTGCACCTTGTTATACTCCTCTCGACTTACAGAGGCGAGGAGTATAGTGGTGGCTTGAGAGTTGAAGTGTCGGATTTGGGCGACTTCGTCCGAATCATAGTCTTCATCCCCCGGTGATGGTACCTGTACTCCAATTTCAACAACATCCCAAATGCTAGTGTGGAGTGAGGTTAGATGATGTCTCATTTTATCACTCCACATATTATAATCTTCACCATCAAACATAGGTGGTTTGCCTAATGGGACGGAAAGTAATGGAGTACGTTTGGAAATGCGAGGATAGCGTAGGGGAATCTTACTAAACTTCTTGCGCTCATGGCGCTTAGAAGTTACGGACGGCGTGTCGGAGCTAGAGGTGGATGGCGACGAGGAGTCGGTCTCGTAGTAGACCACCTTCCTCATCTTCTTCTTCTTGTTGTCACCGCTTCGATGCGACTTGTTGTGTGAAGGGGATCCCTTCACCTTGTTGGCGGACTCCCCGGATGGAGCCTTCCCATGGCTTGTGGCGGGCTTCTCGCCGGTCCCGAACTCCCTCTTGGCGGATGCTCCCGACATCACTTCGAGCGGTTAAGCTCTAATGAAGCACCGGGCTTTGATACCAATTGAAAGTTGCCTAGAGGGGGGGTGAATAGGGCGAATCTGAAATTTATAAACTAAAGCACAAATACAAGTCGGGTTAGCGTTAGAAATAATAAATGAGTCCGCGAGAGAGGGTGAAAACAAATCACAAGCAAATGAAGAGTGAGACACGAGGATTTGTTTTACCGAGGTTCGGTTCTTGCAAACCTACTCCTCGTTGAGGTGGTCACAAAGACCGGGTCTCTTTCAACCCTTTCCCTCTCTCAAACGGTCACTTAGACCGAGTGAGCTTCTCTTCTCAATCAAACGAAACACAAAGTTCCCGCAAGGACCACCACACAATTGGTGTCTCTTGCCTTGGTTACAATTGAGTATGATCACAAGAAGAATGAGAAAGAAAAGAAGCAATCCAAGCGCAAGAGCTCAAATGAACACAACAAATCTCTCTCTCTAATCACTAAAGCTTTGTGTGGAGTTGGGAGAGGATTTGATCTCTTTGGTGTGCCTTGTATTGAATGCTATAGCTCTTGTAAGGTGTAGAAGTGTAGAAACTTGGATGCCATTGAATGTGGGGTGGGTGGGGTATTTATAGCCCCAACCACCAAAAATGGTCGTTGGAAGGCTGCTGTCGCATGGCGCACCGGACAGTCCGGTGCGCCAGCCACGTCAGCGAGCCGTTGGGGTTCGACCGTTGGAGCTCTGACTTGTGGGGCCTCTGGGCTGTCCGGTGGTGCACCGGACAGGTTCTATAGACTTTCTGGTGCACCAACTGCGCGTGCTCTGACTCTGGCGCACACTGTAGCGCATTGAATGCGGTTGCAGTCGACCGTTGCGCGCGAAGTAGCCGTTGCTCCGCTGGCACACCGGACAGCCCGGTGTGACACTGGACACTGTCCGGTGCTTCACCGGACAGTCCGGTGAATTATAGCGGAGCGCCCTTCCATTTTCCCGAAGGTGAGGAGTTCAGCCTTGAGTGCCCTGGTGCACCGGACACTGTCCGGTGGCACACCGGACAGTCCGGTGCGCCAGACCAGGGTGCCTTTGGGTTGTCAATTGCTCTCTTTGTTTGAACCCTTTCTTGGTCTTTTTATTGGCTTATTGTGAACTTTTGACACCTGTAAAACTTATAGACTAGAGCAAACTAGTTAGTCCAACTATTTGTGTTGGGCAATTCAACCACCAAAATTAATTAGGAAATAGGTGTAAGCCTAATTCCCTTTCACTTATATTGTTCCTAGACTGCTATGTTGTAGTTTATGACCATTGTGACTGAATGTGGGGTGCTACGCAGGTCTACACAGGGCCACTTTGTTTGAATTATGGGTCTGGTGACGGCTACATGATTTACTCTTCGATAGGGGTCCTTTTGTCGGTTGTTCTTGAAGTCCATATTGGACCCACCTATGATCATATGGATTATTCCCCGGATGGGTCATTGTATGAAGTCTTCCTATTCTTTAGGTTGTGGAGGGGGAGCTGTCAGACTAGGAGAATTATTTGTGGTGGGGTGGTAGGGGAAGCATTTCTTGATGGACAGGTGGGGGAAAGTATTTATTGATGTTCGTTGCAATTTTGGTGGTAGTGGGGAAAGAGTGGCTATATGTCTTGATCGCGAAGGGGTAGTGGGGTTGATAGGTGTGTGTGATGGCTCTTGGGTTGTTGCCTGGTACTGTCTGGGTCATACGGTCTCTGGCATCCTTTATGATTGGCGGTCATTGGTGGAGTGTCTGACATCTTCTCCATGGAAGATGCTATACATCTTGTGCTGCTATTAGAAAACTTTGTACCAATTGTGGCCCCTACCGCCTCGCCCCTTGGGCTAGATGTGGGAGTGGTTATCGTGAGTGCGAGGGGGGACTTCGCTTGTATGTTGCTAATTGGTGATGTTGTGCACTTGTTGCTACAGATGATCTTAGTTCTAGCAATCTTGTGGTCTGTGAGTCTACAAAGTCTCTTTGGGCATACGCTACGTCTCTAGGTTTCTAAAAATCAGTTCCTCTGATCGGGAGTATTTTTGAAGAGATGTGTCGGTGTTCTAACCCGAGGGTCCTAACCAACAAGTGAATTTGTGTTGCGTGCCCCCGTCTAGATGGGTGATGCAAGAAGACACAAGATTTATCCTAGTTTGGGAAAGAGAAGGCCCCACATCTAGCAAGGGGGATGAGACTTATATTATCTTGCACCTAGGTGCTCATAGTAGGGGATACAAGCTACTCGAGATAGGGAGCAGGTCCCAAGTCTCTAAGTGTGATTGAGGTTGGTGCCAATATACGGAGTGGATGGAGTGGTCAAGGGTTGTGTTCCTCCCCCTTGGAGACCCTGAACTCCTCCTTTTATAGTCGCAAGGGGGAAACCCAGGAGTACAATGGTTGTCGTGGTGTGGTTGTGATCAGAGGAGATGAGTCTGAGCCCCTATAGCAGAATGGTTGGAGGGATGGCCCTGCTTGCCCTTGGCGTCGTCTTTGGTCAGGAGAAGGATGTTTGATCCCTGTAACCTGCACTTTGACCAGGTAGAGAGCCGAGGCCGAGTTCGGGGGCCCGAACGCGTGCTCGAGCCTGTCCTATGCAGGGGTGTGGATGAGACATTTATATAAGTATGTCGAGTCATAGTGGTTGAAATAGTGCTCCGCATGGTGAAAAGTATGTGGTAATCTGGCTTATGCGTCATTCGAAATGGTGAAAAGCAGATTGGACACCAGCCTTGTGGTTTTCGTAGCCATCCTATCTTCATTGGGGTTCGCAAGAGAGCTAGTGGCATCATGTGTTTTCCTTGTTTTGAGCAATTGGCTGAGGTTGGGCTCGGTCGAGGTTGATATCTCTCCCAAGGCCAAGGCCAAGTCTTGGCATCACATGTAGCCACACTCTAGGTTGTTGAAACAGTGATCGGAGTGGGGGAACAGTGTCTGGTATTCGCGCCAGTGCATCGTCGTGGGCGATGAAAGTTGTCGGTACCCTAAATCAGGGGTACCCCCTATTACAGTATGAAGACGCGGTGTCGTACGACGTTCCCTAGCCGCACGGTGAGCAGCACTCGACCCCACCACATGGGCAGCTCAAGGGGCACCACGTGGCGAGAAAAGATGATACATCCCAGGATGTATCAGTTGGACCGGACCTCCGCGAGGGAGCACCGGACCCCTGTACGCGCAAGCCGGACCCCCAATTACGACCCAGGACTCCCAAGTAAGCATGCCGGGTCCCTTGGATGGGGTCCAGATCCCTCCGAGTAAGGTCCGGGCCACAACGAGGTCCTGGGATAGGGGAGACCCTGGCATAAGCAAGGGTCTGGTACTGACACGTGTCTAGGCCTTATCCTGTGCGCTTGCGCTCCCCGCTCATGCAGAGACCAATGCTGCCACGTGGCTTGTTGCCCGTGACATAAGCTAACGGGCGGAGCTTGACGTAAGGCCTCTAGACCGCGCGGTCTCTGCATTTATTGCGGAGAGGACGTGCCGCCTCTCCACCCTGCTGATAGGCGATGTGCCCCCTCAGCATTTAATGTGTCCTATCCACTCCGCTGGTAGGTGGCGCCAGGGCCATCCTGCAGACGGCGCACCTGTCCAGTCCATTGTCAAACAGTGCGCCCGTGCTGCGCGGCGCACTGTGCTCATCATCCCTTATACGAGAAGCTTCCCCTGCACGCCGATGCTACGCAGATCTCAGACGTCAGGGTGTAAGAACATTGCTCCAGCAGCAAACATTAGTAGCTCCAAGTACTACATCTGTTATGTTCCTGGGCCCACATGTCGGGGCTCAGTACCCTTGTACATGCCCCCCTTAGCTATAAAAGGGGAGGCATGCAATGTTACAAAGGAGGCTCTTTTCGACCAAGCTTAGACGAAGACTCTCAACTCTCAAGCTTCCACAGCAATCCAACACAAAGTGGAGTAGGGTATTACGCTCTGGCGGCCCGAACCACTCTAAATCCTCGCGTGTTCATATGCTCGGTGATCGCTTAGCAAGACAGGCAAAACGCTTAAGCCCCTTCCTCATCTTAGGATTTAGGGCGGGTGCATTCCGCCACTCGGCTGGAGAATTCCCTCTCCGACATTTGGTGCGCCAGGTAGGGGGCTAGGCATTAGGTTTTTGCTTGTTTCCTCGCTCAGCATGATGGTGCAAATCGTGAAGCACCGCACCGAGACTTCAATGGATTTCCTGGTGGAGGAAGAAGTTGTTTCTTCCTCGCCATAGGTTCCCAACCGCCCAGTGCCGGGCACTGCTGCTGTGCACGCTGCACGACAGCATACAACTGTGCAGACATCCCGGACTCCGTCGAGGGCGGCTCCGGGAGCATTGTCAGCAGTCAGGGAGTTGCTGCGTCACCCTCCAAGCTCCACGGCCTCACCGGGGGCCATGAAGCAGTGGCGGGACGACGTCGACCGACTGCTCGGCATGGCACATTCTACCTCGACCAGGTCGAGGCCACGGTCATCCCGGTGCCAACATGAGACGTCGGCGTCTGTGCGCTCACCCTTAGTGAGGGGTGCACAGACCAACGACCTCCGGGCAGAACTCAACCGCAGGCGTGCGGGAGAGGACGCTCGGGTCTCTTTAGAGAGGGCGCGCGAGCACCGCCAAAACGTCGAGGGTCGCAACCTCGATCAAGACTTCGCTGCGGTAGCACCGCAGGCCCCAATGGGCACCTGGTCCCAAGTGGGTGTCCCCTTGGCCGACGTAGGCTACGCCGCTCTCGCAGATCATCTCCGTGCGGCGTCATGGCCATCCAAGTTTCGGCCACACCTGCCGGAAAAGTACGACGGTACGTCAAACCCGTTGGAATTCCTGCAGGTGTACGTCACCGCTATCACAGCAGGTGGAAACACCGCTGTGATGGCGACGTATTTTCATGTCGCCTTGTCTAGACCTGCCCAGACTTGGCTCATAAACCTCGCCCCAGGGTCAATCTACTCCTGGGAAGAGCTCTGCGCGCGGTTCGTTGCGAACTTCGCCAGCGCTTACCAGCAGCACGGTGTGGAGGCCCACCTCCACACGGTAAGGCAGGAGTCCGGGGAGACTCTCCGGACGTTCATCTCCTGCTTCACCAAGGTGCGAGGTACTATACCTCGCATTTCCGATGCTTCCATCATCACAGCCTTCCGCCAGGGAGTACGTGATGAGAAAATGTTGGAGAAGTTGGCCACGCATGACGTGGAGACTGTCCCCACACTCTTCTCTCTGGCCAACAAATGCGCAAGAGCCACCGAGGGCCGTGCATGGCACTCGGCCCCACAAACTGGGGCTGCCCAGTCGGGTGGCTCGGGTGCCGTCCCCCGGGATGGTAAGAAGAAAAAGAAGAAGGACTGCGACTACCAGAAGCCGCGGTCCACCGCTCTAGTCGTTGCAGCCGCGACCGGGGGCCGGGGCGACTGCAACAAACGCCCACGGCCGTAGAGAGGTAACAGTGGCTCATGCCCTATACACCCCAATGGTCGCCACAGTGTCGCTGAGTGTCACGAGATCATTGACCTCATGAAACGCGTCAGCGAGCGGCGTGAGCAGTCTTCCAAGGACGGCTCCCCACCTCGTCACCGACCTGGTAAAGAAAAGGTCGATGACGGCGAGGTGGCCGCGGCTGAACGGGACCTCGGGTATCAGTCACCCGAGGGGGACCTGAAGGATGTCTTCGCCGGAGACTCCCACTCCGGTGGCGACAACTAGGTGGACCCCCGGAGGGACCCCGGACTCCTCGGTCTATGGGGCCGAAGCATGCCTTCCCCCGGAAACCCTTCTGGACTCCCCACGGGTCCAGGCTTCTGACAAGTCCATGCAGAAATGGCTAAAGCACGAGGACGAGGACTCCCTCATCAAACACAGATGGGAACCCAGGGTCGGGACCTAGTCCTACGGCAGGTTCCAAACCAAGAAGGGCTCCGCAACTCTCCCCCAGCTGGGAAGGACCCTTCAAGGTGACGGGAATATGCCGACCCGGGGGTGACTATCTTGCTATGACTGAAGGAGTACCTCTTCATGGCCACTGGAGCATCTCTGTAAGTTCTATCCATAGGAGCAAGTCTGATGGGTCGAATTTTTCTCCCTTTTGTAACTAGGTAACGCATATGTGTATGCCAACCCGGTGAGGTCCGCCCTCATAAGCCCGGCCTGTTGGTCTGCACCCATGCATGACAGGTTATAAAGAAAAGATTTACCCCTTAGATGTGCCTCTATGATAGTTTATCCTACTGCTCCATGGTCTTACCTTGCAGTTTTCCAGATATTATTTTATCTAACCCACCCAAACAATTCCCTTTCCATCAGACATAATGACATCCGAATTGAATAGCCAGGCTTGCAGTTTAGGACCTCTTTGTGAAAGCAGGAGGGCTCGACAGCCTGGGGGCGGTTCTAAAGAACGGAAGCCCGTTCCATGGGGTGGTCTGGAGCCTGTGTGGCCACTTAGCCTAGTCCCATACCCGAAAGCCTGCACACTCCACCACTCCGTGATGGGTACCCTAGTATTTGGAGTTATAAGTCCTATGGGTCCGGCAACCTGGGGTCCGGAACTAGAGAATGGACACTTGTCTCCTGGGGTGGTCCGGAGCCCGTGTAGCCGCTCAACCTGGTTCCGTATCGTGGACCTGCACGCTCCACCACTCTGCGACGGGTGTCCTAGTACCTAGAACCACCATCCAGGGGGTCCGGACGCACAACTTGGCCTCCCAGACTAGACCCTGCAGGTCTCGAGCATGTATCAAAGGATGGATAGTGTCATATAGCAAGTCCTGTGGGTGTACTACTAATGCTCCCTAGCCAAAGCTGTTTGCAGGCTCAGGTCCCAGTTGAGGCTACCTCCTGGGGGCCATTGCCAACACTTTCTTAGGTATGCTGGTCTGCAGCCTCGACAAATTGAGCCTACATCCCGAGGGCCAGGTACCAAGGAGGAATCGGTTACACCACACACAACAGGGACAAGTGGTACACAAATAAGTGCTAATACTGCTTGATAAATAGTACTCAAAAGTACCTTACAAAAAGCAAAAGTATTACATCCGCTTTCAAGCGGAGTCCTAGCTCCATCTCTACTCTGCAGAAATGGACTACTCTGCACCAGCAAGGTCGCGTTGGAAGCTAGCTCCGGGCAGCCTCGCCAGCGAAGGCGGCCACCTCTGCACCAATGGCTCGCTAGCGGCGGCGGCCACCTTTGCACCGGTGGCTTGCTGGCGGCGGCGGCCATCTCAGCGCGTGCGAAGAGGTTCTTGCCCCTGTCCTCCTACGTGGGTGAGGACAAGACCATCCAAGAACGCGACCGCCACCTCCACGGTGTACGACGTCTTGTAGGACCCCCAGGCAGCGTCGGAGCAGTGCGGCCGGCGGTGCAGGGGACGCCACGGATGCGGTGGACCTTCGCACGGCGCAACCATCGCCCGTGCAGCGGACGGACAGCCACGCCCCGCTTGGCGGCAGGAGGCAGCGTTGGAGGCGGCACCAAAACCATCAAAGCCAAAGAGATGGAGCCACAGCACGGCTCGCTTCCCACCCCAAATATTGGGGCGCGTGGGATGGAGCCGTGGCTCAGCCCGCTGTCCACCTTCACGAGGCTGGTGATCATCCTTCCCCCCGAACGCTGGAGGAAGAAGCGGGAAGGAGCGTCGCCTCCATGGACATCACGTGGAGGTAGGCGACGATGGCCGCCTGAAGGATGAAGCAGGACACCACGAGTAGAGGCTGGGGGCCAAGCCCCTCCAGCAGCTGCACGAAGAAAGATGGGATCGACAGAGCCAACCCGCTGGGGAGTTTGGAAACAAAGAACACAAACTCTTTGGCAGCAAGCTCGCCGATAGGAGAGACACGGCAAATGCCAGCACACCCCATCCGAGCGAGTTGCGCGCCAAGTTGAGTGCCACCTCGAGCTGGAAGCGCTCGCAAGGGTCTAGCAAGGCCATGGTGACTACTGCAACACGAAGCAGAGACCTTGAAGGAAAAGGGGCACAGGGAGCTTGGAGGCGAAAGGATGCCACGAGTGAAAGAGAAGCAAGGCATGGCTGCTACTCGAGGGGTGAACCCCTTTTTAAAGGCAGATTTCCCCGCTCGCGCCCCGAAGCGTCACGAGCAAGGTCTCCCCCGATGCGCACCAGGGTTCCCGTCCTATGACACGGGGGCCAGGCCTCACATGTCATACAAGCTGGCTCGAAGCGCGAAGAAGGCGAATCGTCGCACAAGGAGCATTGCCACCGCCCCGCGGTAGTACGCCCCTTCATCTTCGCCGCAACCAGCAGTCAAGAAGGTGAACCGCCGCGCAAGGAGCGTGCAACCTCCCCGCGGTTGTGCGCCCCCTCGGCTTCGCTGCAGCCAGCAGTCCAACCTCTGGCATGGGGGCACAGGCCCACATGTCATGCACCCGGCGCACCGGTTTCTAGGTGCAGAGAAGTCACACCGCCGCTCGTGCCAATACCACATCTCCTTGGGGCCGTTGCAGAAGACTGAGAGGATAAATTTTCAAAACCAATGCAGTGACTCGAGGCACCCCACGCATGGCCCAACAAAGACATTAAGTGCGGAGGTCACGGGTCAGTCAACCGCGGGGACAGGCGTGGCAGTCGGCGTGACCATGGGCGGACCGGCAGTAATTGCATCAACGGGCGCGCAGGGGCAGCGAGCCAATCGCCAATCAGACTTTGGCCCCACCTGCAAGCTCATATCCTCCCCTGAGGTGGGCTGTCGGTACCCTGAATCAGGGGTACCCCCTACTACAGTATGAAGACGTGGTGCCCGTACGGCGTTCCCTAGCCGCACGGTGAGCAGCACCCGACCCCACCACGTGGGTGGTTCAAGGGGCACCACGTGGCGAGAAAAAAATGATGCATCCCAGGATGTATCAGTTGGACCGGACCTCCGCGAGGGAGCACCAGACCCCTGTACGCGCAACACGGGCCCCCGATTATGGCCTGGGACTCCCAAGTAAGCATGCCAGGTCCCTTGGATGGGGTCCAGATCCCTCCGAGTAAGGTCCGGGCCACAACGAGGTCCCGGGACAGGGGAGACCCTGGCATAAGCAAGGGTCCGGTACTGACACGTGTCCAGGCCTTATCCTGTGCGCTTGCGCTCCCCGCTCAGGCGGAGACCCGATGCCACCACGTGGCTTGTTGCTCGTGACATAAGCCAACGGGTGGAGCCTGACGTAAGGCCTCTAGACCGCGTGGTCTCTGCATTTATTGCGGAGAGGATGCGCCGCCTGTCCACCCTGTTGACAGGCAATGTGCCCCCTCAGCATTTAATGTGTCATGTCCACTTCGCTGGCAGGCGGCGCTAGGGCCATCCTGTAGACGGCGCACCTGTCCAGTCCATTGTCAAACAGTGCGTCTGTGCTGCGCGGCGCACAGTGCTGATCATCCCTTATACGAGAAGCTTCCCCTGCATGCCGATGCTACGCAGATCTCAGACTTCAGGGCGTAATAAGATTGCTCCAGCAGCAAACATTAGTAGTTCCAAGTACTACATCTGTTATGTTCCTGGGCCCACATGTTGGGGCTCAGTACCCTTGTGCATGCCCCCCTTAGCTATAAAAGGGGAGGCATGCAACGTTACAAAGGAGGCCCTTTTCGACCAAGCTTAGACGGAGACTCTCAACTCTCAAGCTTCCACAGCAATCCAACACACAGTGGAGTAGGGTTTTACGCTCCGGCGGCCCGAACCACTCTAAATCCTCGCGTGTTCATGTGCTCGGTGATCGCTTAGCAAGACAGGCAAAACGCTTAAGCCCCTTCCTCATCTTAGGATTTAGGGCGGGTGCATTCCACCACCCGGCCGAAGAATTCCCTCTCCGACAAAAGTATATAAGACCGTAGTCGTGTCATCCTTTATTGACTTTGGTGCCCTCAACAGGGCAGGTGTACGTACGAACGCACGTTCGAGAACCGGAGTGGTTGGCCGAAGCGGGTAGCTCCTAAGCGTCGTTTGAGGCTCCTCGTGCAAATCAAAAATGTGCATCTCGCTTGAGGCTGGCCTCGGGTGAGTCGCGGTTATGTTTTCCGCTCGGGGTGGCCTCGAGTGAGCCATGACTGTGTCTCTTGCCCAAGTGTGGCCTTGGGTGAGTTATGACTATGTCTCCCGCCCGAGGGTGGCCTCAGGCGAGTTATGACTATGTCTCCCGCCCGAGGGTGGCCTCGGGTGAGTTCATGACTAGGGTCTCCCATTCAGGGTTATCCTCAGGCGAGGCGTGATTTGGATCCCTTGCCTTGGAATGGTCGGGAGCGTGTTTTGCTCATGTTCCCTTCTTACTCGAGTGTCTAGGGATTTTAGGGTTGTGATCTGAGTACCCCTAATTATGGTACCTGACTGGAGCCCCCGAGCCTTCAAGGGAGTGTAGGAACTCGCTTGGAGGTTCTTGCTAATCCTTTTGGGTGTTTTTGCCAGTTTTTTTGAAAGTTGGTAGATTTTTTTCCGATGGGTGCGCGCGAACACACCCGTCGGGTGTAGCCCTCGAGGCCTCGGAGGAGTGGTTACTCCTTCGAGGTCTTTATGTTTCCCTTTGGGGACTTTATTGATCTAACAATTCCACGTAACTTGGCCACGGCCTGGGTGCAAGAACAGCCCCCGAGCCTCTGTGTTGTTTTGTTGATGCTATCAACAATTTTGTCGCAGCCTTGGTGCAAGGGCAGACCCCAAGCCTGTACACTAGGCGAGAGGACGATCAGGGACTGCCTTGACTTTTGATGACACGCCTCTTCGTCGCCTTTCCGCCAAATGGAAGAGGGGGAAGGCGACATGCTACCCTCAGTGGGCAACGAGCATGGCGTTTCCTGTGGGTTGTTAGCGGGTAATCCAAGTGGAGGCCCGAGCCCCATAGATAGGGGTCAGCTAGCAGTCTAGAGAGGCGCCCCCAATACACTTGTGGGTGATTCGCTGGTCCCGTATCCACTCGATAGGGTTCGATGCCTCCCTCTGATGGGATACTGTTACGAATCATTCCTGCCAGTCTCTAATATGTCGTAGAGTACCTTGGGATTTGTAGCCCTAGCCTTAGCCATGTTGTTGTGATCAGAGGAGATGAGTCCGAGCCCCTGTAGTAGTATGGTCGGCGGGATGGCCCATGTACTTGGCAATGTCTTTGGTCAAGAGAAGGATGTCTGATCCCTATAACCTGCACTTTGACCAGGTAGAGAACCAAGGTCGGATTCGAGGGCTTGGACGTGTGCCCGAGCCCATCCTATGCAGGGGTGCGGATGAGATGTTTATAAGTATGTTAAGTCGTAGTGGTTGAAATAGCGCTCGGCGTGGTGAAAAGTATGTGGTAATCTGGCTCGTGCATCATCCGGAAAGGTGGAAAGCAGATTGGACATCGGCCTTGTGGTTTCTGTAGCCATCCTGTCTTCAGCGGGGTTCGCAAGAGAGCTACTGGCATCACGTGTTTCCCAGTTTGGAGCAGTTGGCCGAGGTCGAGCTTGGGTGAGGTGGAGTTCTCTCCCGAGGCCGAGGTTTGGCGTCACATGTAGCCACGCTCTAGGCAGTTGAAAAGGTGGTCGGAGTGGGGGAACAGTGCACCATATTCATGCCCTATGCATCGTCGTGGGTGGTGAAAGTAGATAAGATCGTAGTCGTGTCATGCTTTGTTGACTTTGGTGCCCTCAGTGGGCAGGTGTACACATGAACGCACGTTCAGGAACCGGAGTGGTTGGCCAAAGTGGGTAGATCCTGAGCGTTGTCTGAGGCGTCCTCAAGCGAAGCAAAAATGTTCATCTCGCCCGAGGCTAGCCTCGAGCGAGTCGCAGTTATGTTTTTCGCTCGGGGTGGCCTCGGGCGAGCCTTGACTGTGTCTCTCACTCGAGGGTGGCCTTAGGTGAGTTATGACTGTGACTGCCGCCCGAGGGTGGCCCTGGGCGAGTTCATGTCTAGGGTCTCCTGTTCGGGGTTGGCCTTTAGCGAGGCGTGATTTGGATTCCTTGCCCTGCTGTGGTCGGGAGCGTGTTTTGCTCATGTTCCCTTCTTACTCAAACGTCTAGGGATTTTAGGGTTGTGATCTGGGTACCCCTAATTATGGTACCCGACAAGATGATATAGCTCTCCAAGGGTGCCTAGGGCGTCCCTATTGCAGTGATTATAAAGTTGTCTGGCTCGGAGGCTGCTGATTGCATAGTGGATTGTATTTGTTCTACGACTAAGGGCAATTGTGATTTCATGCATAGGAATCTTTTCTTTCTTGCTTTTGATGATGCTTCTCCCTTGGTAGCAGAACTGCAGGCTACCCCATGGCCCCATCATACAAGCCACCCCAGCTTCCCATGTATGATGGGCACTCAGATCCAAAGCAGTTTCTAATCAGTTATGAAGCAACTATATCTTCGTACAGGGGCAATACCGCAGTCATGGCGAAGTCCTTCGTCATGAAAGTCCGGAATGTAGCCCAGACGTGGTAATCTTCTCTTCGACCAGGGACTGTCACATCGTGGCAGAAGCTCAAGGACATGCTGGTTACCAGTTTCCAAGGTTTTCAAACGAAGCCAATCATAGCTCAGGCCCTGTTCCAATGCACGCAAGACCACAAAGAATACCTTCAGGCATATGTCCGAAGGTTCTTGCGACTGAGGGCACAAGCGCCTACAGTGCTCAATGAAATTGTCATTGAGGCCATGACCAAGGGTCTTCGGTCAGGTCCTACTGCTCAATACTTCGCCAGAAAGCCCCCATAGACTCTGGAGAAGTTGCTTCAGAAGATGGATGAGTACATCTAGCCTGACAACGACTTCCGCCAAAGAAGGGAGGAAGCTTACAGATTCTCCAAAATGACCAGGGACTTCGGAGGACGAATTCACCCGAGGCATGTCAGGTCGATCCACAGCTCCAGTAAGAGTGATGACAAGGGAAGCCAGCCTCAGAGGTCATAGTACACCTCGCAATCTTTGGGGCAACAGCAAAGCTCTTTCAGACCGCCAGCTCCAAGGGGCAGAGGCGCCAGGGGCTTTGGAGGAAGATATGGGGATCATCCTAGGAAGATTTATTGCTTATTCTGTGGTGAGGACAAGGGCCATACTACACGAATGTGCCAAATCACCATTCAGAAGCAGAAAGAGATCGCGGAAGCCGAAGCTCGGCAGAATCAGCCGAAGCAGGTTTTGCACACTGCTTCGTGCCACTCTCCCTACATACTAGAATATGTGGGCAATCATCCTGTAGCTTTTGCTGCTTCGGCCCGCCATTCACAGGCTTCCTGGCCACAGCTCCCACCCCCACCACCACTGCAACCAACCTATTCCCGAAGCCAGCAGCCAGAAGGGCGCCAGCACACCCAACAGCAACGGGAGTTCAGGGAGGAATCCAAAGCTCGCACAGTCAACTGTACTGTGCCAGAAACAAAGCACATTTATTAAGCGATATCCTACCCCCGAAATACTTTTATGTTCTTTGTCATTTTGTTTTTCAATAAGGAACAATCAATGTAAATCTACTTCTAATTCCTTGTAATAGCTTCGCTTCTGTCAGAATGAAATATATCTTCTTCACAGACTTACGAAGCTCAAAATTTGTTGAAGCTCAAAAGTCGTTCATAAGGGAATGCAGAGCTAAAAATCGCCGAAACTACAAAAAGTCGTTCCTAAAGGAGCACAGTGTAAGTTTTGTCGAAGCTGCAAAAAGTCGTTCCTAAGGGAGCGCAGTGTAAGTTTTCTGCTCAAAAGTCGTTCCAAAGGGAATGCAGAGCCAAATACCGCCGAAATATAAGGCGAAGAAGTTCAAAAGATGTTCCTAAGGGGATGTAGAACTTATACCGCTGAAATAGAAGGCGAAGAAGTTCAAAAGACGTTCCTAAGTGGATGCAGAACTTACACCGAAAAATAAGCGGTGAAGCCGAAAAATAAACGGCAAAGAGATTCCGATCGTTCCTAAGGGGACGCAGAGATTGTGTGTTTCAGCGTGGGCGCGTGGGTGTGTGTCTTCGGCATTAGCATCATTCTTTGCATCATATCATCACATCATCCCGCATAGCATCACATCATACATCATATCGCACCAATGACACGAATTGAATATGAAGTCGATCTTCGGAGAATGCTTTATAAAAATGAAAATGTGCTAAGGCACAAAGTAAGCTGAGAAATACAGCTTCATCAGCTCTATTGCAAAAGAAGGGATCCTTTGTTTACGAATCATGGATGTTTTTGAGAAGCTTGGATATTCTTACGAAGCATGGATCTTTTTTCTTTACGAAGCATGAAAAAAAGGAAAGGTGTTTTTTCGCCGAAGGCTCAAAAATGGTATGTATATAAAAGTTTCATGCATCGCAAAGAAGTGAATTACCAAATAATTTACATATTAGATTCAAAGATATACACATTGAATATTATAGTTTTTTTACAGCAAGGCTACATTGATCATCTAAAAGTGTTTTTACAATAAGAACAAGTCCTCTTTCAGAATCTTCTCTGCAACTTCATTTCGCAACTTGTTAACGACTTCATCAATAATAGATTCGGCCATATTGATGATCTCCAGTGCTTTCTTCGTTTCTGGGTCGGCCAGGGGATCGAACGGTTCTGGTGGCGGAGATAATTCAGCTACAGTGAAAAAATTAATCAGTCCGAAGCCACAAAAACAAAATGCCGAAGATAGATGCCACGAAACAATACCTATGTGTCTCTCGCGCTCTGCAGCTTGTTTTGCTTGTACTCGGGCGTCATGGATGTCTTTTTCGCTTTTCTTCATAATTTCGTGAGCCATCTCTCGGCCACCATTTACCCAGATGTCATTATAAAATTTCCCGCCCATTAAACTTGCTTCAGCTGAGGGATCCTTTGTATCATCCACGGAGAAGGCAGCTTTGGCCTGGGCCAGGGTCTTGACATGGTTGCATCTCACCTTCTCCAGGATGGCTGAAATCCCCCTTGCACCGGAGAACGCGCAGACATCACCGCGATCACTTAAAATTTCTTCGAAAGCTTCAGCCTCTCCACTTATCCATTCGATAACACCTTCAGGGTCGCCTCGTATGAAGTTATCTTCGTTAGAATAGGCGCCCACGTTGGCGAAGCTAGCCTTTATTTTCTCCATGCAGCCCAAAGATTTTTCAAAGCATCTTTCCTTGGATGCGCGAAGTTCTTCAACTGTTTTCTCTAAATAATTTTTCCAATATTCGCTGCTCTCTCGGTTAGCTTCTGCGAGTGCGCATTTTTCTTTGGCTTCTGCCAATTGCTTCCGAAGGTCTTCAATTTCATTCTTCTGGATTTTGGCCTGGGCCTTGAAACTAGCTTCATCTTCTTTCACTTTGTTTACCAATGAAATCAGGATTTTGTCTTTTTCAAGACCTTCGTTCCTTAATTCAATTACTTCTGAATGAAGGTTGTTCAGAGCCATCGTATATCCTTCATCTTCAATGTTTTTCTGGGCCCTTAACGCATTGCTAAGAATCAGGTCCTGCAAATGGAAGAAAGAATAAGTATGAAAAATAAAATACCCCATTTCTAAGTTTAAATATAACTCTTATACCTTTATGCTATTATACGCTAAGCTGTCAGCAAGCTCATCCTTCGATAAGATTGATAGGCCATCTTCTAACTTTGGGAATCCGATGCTTCTACCTATCTCCTGGCAAATGGATATCTCATTATTATCCGAGAGACAGTACAAAAAATCTTCTTCCCCACTACCATTAAACACTAACGCCCCCTTCAGATATTTCAATTTTTTGGCATAATGTAGTGCTTCTAGCTTTTCTTCTTGAGAAAGTTCCTTTCCCGAAGCATGGCGAATGATGTAATCAATGCTTTCTTTTGAAGTTTCGGGAGCAGGAGTTGCAAACTTTTCAGACGCAACTTGCTCTGTCGCCTTTTCTTCAACTACGGCAGGCTCTGTCTCGGTGGGCTCTGAAGGCACAGCTTCGATTTCAGCTTGAATTACTGCAGCTTCGACTTCTGCCTGCTTTGTTTTAGTTTCGGGTTGCGTTTTCGAAGCTTCGACAATTTTTCTTGAAGGAATAGAGCTCAAGGTCTTTGCTGTTTCTAACACAACATCTTGCACATTTGCCATCCTTCTCCTCTTAGGAGTTGTGGCAGAACTCTTTTGTGCCTTCGGCACTATTACCTCCGTTGAAGAGCTCAAAATTTTTGGCACTTTTATTTCTTCAGTATTTGACTCTTCAGCCTTACCCTTATCAGCCTTCGTCTCAGCTAGCTCAACTGAAGATAGCTTCAGCATTGTAGCTAGATCTTCAGTCCTCTGCGCGGGAGGAGCAGTTTCTTTTATTTTGGCGGCCGAGGAGCCCCTTCGCCAAATTCAGGTATCACAGCCGGTTCGATGTAACGCGCCCGGTGAGTCAGAACCTTCATCTTCTTCCTCTTCGGCTCAGCCGTGATGGCCGAAGCAGTAGCTTTTCCAGCAACAGCAATCTTCCTTTTTACCCCTTGCCCTCGCAGCGGGTAATAATAGTCAGGGTACACGAAGCCAATAGCATCAAATACCCTGTTCAACCTTTTCTTATTCTGACCCCCAAAGGTTGCGGACAAGGCATTGTCTTCCTTTTTGGAGTACGCTCCAAGCAGTTCATCACTTGTAGCTTTGATACACTTCAGCCAATCATCATTTGGTTCATCAAACTTATCCCCAAACCTGAATGTATACTTCAGCCGGACCAAATCACCTTCGCTAGAGTTAGTGATGGTCTCCTTCGGCATTTCTCAGCTTTCTACAAGCGGCCACACCCTAAAGGCTATATGCTCTTGAATTAAATCCCTTGTCCCAATAAAAGAGCAAATAGTGTTGAAGGCCCTCTGACACGCTTCGGCGGCGTCATCAATTTCAACCTTCGGCCTTCGGAGGCCGAAGCGGGACCAGATGGGGCGTATAATGACTTCCTTAATATCTTCCCTTGTTTTCAAATCATTTTTCACATAAAACCATTCTTCCATCCAAGCTCCAGGCCATCTCTTCCGAAATGTTGGTACTGGGTGGTTTGCGTTGGGACGAGCGATAAATCCATAACAACCGAAGTTGTTGTGGTACTGTTCTTTACCCATGGCCTTTGTCTCATATAGTAGTTCATGCATATTGCAGAAACACTTCGTGCTTGGCTCTAGCCCTTGGCTCCTTACTGCCCAGACAAAAATCCCCATCCTTATTATGGCTTCGGGGGTGATCTGATGAAGGAAGATTTGGTACGTCTTCAGCACTTCAACAACAAACTTACTTAAAGGGAACCGAAGCCCAGCCTTGAAGAAGCTTCGGAAAATCACAACTTCGTTCTCCTCAGGGGCGGGGATGTTGTTGTCTCCGCTAGCCCTCACAATAGACATATCCCGAAAGTATCTTCCCCTCATGTTTTCGAGATGACTCTGTTTGATGGTCGATTTTCTGAAGATTGAATGACTTGGCCTCCAAGGTCGATCCTCAGAATCTCCGTCCTCACTTTCCACATCAAAGATATCGCTGTCACCAGTATGTTCGGACAAGCCCTCTAGTATTTCTTTAGTAATCTTCTCCATATTTGTTTTTGCCATCGATTCGACAAATCCAGCAATGTAAGAATCCACAGTCTTCTTCTCATAAAAAAGCTTCTCCTCTTCAGTCAGCTTCGTCTCAGCAGCAACCTTCTTGTCTTGAGACATTTTTTCTTCAGAAATGATGAAAACACGTGTTTTAAACCGAAGCTCATGGAGCTTGAAAAATTAGCAAGTGCTAGTGAGCAAGAGCTATAAATTGAGAAAATAAAGCAAATGGCACAAGCAGCGTATCAAATGCAGTCGGTGTAAGTTCCTATTTATACGCCCAGTGCGCTCCAAATTGGAGGGCCCCATCTGTCATTGACTGTTGCTATTCTAGCAAAAGGGAATGTGTTTTTCGGACCTTCGGCTTAAGGCCTTCGTTCCATGTCGCAGTCTGAATTTGTTATCTTAACAAATTAATACTGCGAGGGGCTACTATTGGGGGCCTTCGTCTTCCGAAGGTCCTCAAAAACATGATTTAACAATGTCTTCCAAGTGTGACATATGAACAGGTACCTTCAGACTCGGGTTAAAAGCATACACAATGTGAAGAACATGGTCGTGACAAAGGTTGGTGTTGCTCCGAAACTACGCGTGAGGGAGCTTCGGCTAAGTGGCGGAAAAAGGAACCGACCTAAAGGGGAAAAGGCTATTTAGTCCTCGTTGGTTTATCCATGAGTCAATAGTAAATATAAAGGGCATGAATGTAAATTTACACAGGCTGCGGCCTGTGCCTATAAATAGATGAACAGTACCCCCGTACTGTTCACGTTGACTGGTACTCGCTTGTGTGTCACGCTTGTACTTTTACCTTCTATCAAGCCGAAGGTATATTTGTAATTCAATATTGTTTCTGTCTTTCCATGATAATATAATGAGTATGAATTAATAATGTTATATGATTGTTTATGTTGTCTCTTATATTTCATATGTTTCTTCTTTTATTTAACATATACCGCGTTCATGAAGGTATGTCCTTCATGACCTTCGTCTGAAGATCATTATATCCTAAGGGAAATAATGTTTCAAAGGACGAAGGGCATTAACATTTAACATTCTATGTTGCCTTGTTCTTAATTCATAGCATTTGAGAACAAGTCCCCAACACCTGCAGAGGGACAGTTTTTTGAGGGTGTCGGTTTAGCCTCTTACCCTAGAAGTTGAGTAGGAACTTGTTGCGAAGGGATCTCCAAGAGTCAAACGATAGAGATGGTAGCCTGGAGTACCACTTGAGGGCAGGCACTTCGAGGGTAATTGTTGGGGGGCTTCTTCTTCGCCAAAGGTCCTCCAAGCAAAAACACCTTCGGTAGTGTGATATGCGAACTGACATAACTCGAAGGTACAAGCTGAAGCTATAATCCAGGGAGCTTCGGCATGACAACGCCTTGAGACGAAGGGCAGCACCGACTTAAAGAGTAAAAGACCGTTTAGTCCTGGATAGTTTGTGTTTTGGTTATGATTAGTTATCAAGGACACAAATGTAATTTTGTCCGGGCTATTCACGCTGACTTGTATTCACTCGCACGTCACATCTGGATTTTCATCTTCTGTCAAGTCGAAGGTATAAATGTAATTCAATATTGTTCATGTTTATTCATGATGATATAGTAAAAATATCCTAATGATGTCATATGATTATCCATGTTATTTTCCATGTTTCATATGCTTCTACTTTCATTATGATATACTGTGATGATGAAGGTACGTCCTTCATAACCTTCGTCTGAAGATCATTATATCCTAAGGGAGATAATGCTTCGAAGAACGAAGGTCATTAACCATTAATATTTTGTGTTGCCTTGTTCTTATCTCATAGCATTTGAGAACAAGTCCACAACATTGGCGCCCACCTCCGGTGAACTCACTTCCACTGTTGAGCTAATGGCTTCGTTTAACAACCAAGTTGTAGCACCTTCGGCTACGAAGCTGGTGCTCCCAATCACGAGCGATTCAAGTTCAGAGCCAGCCAACAAGAAGCAGAAGAAGGAAGCACAAAGAAGAGTGCAGCACGTTGGGGTGCAAGGACCCTTCGTTAGGTCCAAGTAGTCCCACATCCCAATCACCTTCTCCCGGGAGGATCTTAAGCTAAAAGACTATCCTCATAATGATGGTATGGTCATATCTTGTGTCATCAAGGGATTTCTGGTCCATAATGTTCTGGTTGACACAGGCAGTGTAGCGGGCATTATATTTGCAAAGGCTTTCAGGCAGATGCAAGAATCAGAGGACAAGATTCATGATGCTACACATCCTCTTTGTGGCTTCGGAGGACGTCAGATTGTGGCACTTGGCAAAATCACAATGTTAGTTACCTTCGGTTATGTCCACAACCCAAGAACTGAACAAGTTCTTTTTGACATTATCAACATGGAATACCCGTACAATGCAATCATTGGTCGAGGAACACTAAATGCCTTCGAAGCAATACTTCATCCAGCATACTTATGCATGAAGATACCTTCGGAACAAGGGCCCATTGCCATCCATGGAAGTCAAGAAGCTGCCAGAAGGGCCGAAGGGAGTTGGACAGATTCAAAGGCAATCCACAACACAGATGGAGCCGAAGCTTGTCAACAATATAAACACAAAAGAGAGAAGGCTGCTTCGGCAGATCAGTAGAAGCCTATGCTCCTATGTGAAGATATAGTAGATCAAAGGGTACTGTTGGGATCTCAGCTATCTGATGAGCAAGAAAAAACTCTGATAAGGTTTTTGTTCAACAACAAAGATGTCTTTGTTTGGACAGCCAATGATCTTTGTGGTGTCAACAGAGATGTCATTGAACATTCACTTAATGTGGATCCATCTTTCAGGCCAAGGAAGCAAAGACTTTGGAAGATGTCTGATGATAAAGCTGAAGGTGCTTGGAACAAAGTAAAGAGACTTCTCAGTGCTGGTGTTATCACAGAAGTAACATATCCAGAATGGCTAGCTAACACTGTTATGGTGAAGAAGGCTAATGGCAAATGGAGAATGTGTATTGATTTCACAGATCTCAACAAAGCATCCCAAAGGACGAGTTCCCATTACCAAGAATAGACTCCCTTGGAGATGCAGCAGCTTCTTCGGAGCTCATGAGTCTACTGGATTGCTACTCAGGTTATCATCAAATTTGGATGAAAAAGGAAGATGAGCCAAAGACTAGCTTCATAACTCCTAGTGGCACTTATTGCTACCTTCGGATGCCTGAAGGGCTCAAGAATGCTGGAGGAAGCTTCAGCAGAATGACAGACAAGGTCCTTCATTCTCAAATAGGCAGGAATGTGCTGACTTATGTTGATGACATCATAGTAAAGAGCATGAAGCAAGAAAATCATATTGCTGACTTGTAGGAGACATTTGCTAATTTTAGGCAAGCTGGTCTGAAATTAAATCCAGAAAAGTGTGTTTTTGGAGTAAAGAAGGGCAAGTTCCTTGGTTGTATAGTATCAATGAAGGGAATCGAAGCTAATCCAAATAAGATCGAAGCTATCCTTCGGATGGAGCCACCAAATACGAAGAAAGGGACCCAACGGTTGGTAGGAAAGCTGGCATCGTTAAATAGATTTATATCCAGATCAGTAGAAAGGAATCTACCATTCTTTGAAGTATTGAAGTCAGCCGAAGTTTTCCAGTGGGGTCTGGCTCAGCAAAGGGCTTTCGAAGAGTTAAAGCAATACTTGATCGACTTGACAACACTAACTCCACCTTCGCCAGGGGCTCCATTGCTCTTATATGTAGCAGCCTCTCACTCTGAAGTTAGTGCAGCGCTTGTACAGGAGAAGCAAGATGGCCAGGTCAAAAAACAAGCACCAGTATATTTTGTCTCTAAAGTTCTAAGCTTATCAAAGAAAAATTATACAGAATTGGAGAAGGTGCTATATGCTGTGTTGATGGCCTCCAGGAAGCTTCGGCATTACTTTCAAGCATATCATATAATTGTTCCTTCGTCGCAACCTTTGAAAGACATAATGAGGAATAGAGAAGCTACTGGGAGGATCGTAAAATGGGCTGCCAAGCTCAATGAATTTTCTATAGACTATGTACACATGCCCTCAATTCAGTCACAGGCGTTAGCGGATTTCATCGCTGATTGGACGCCAGGGGCTTAGGAAGAAGTAACAAAGGACGCCGAAGTCTGGACAGTCTTCTGTGATGGTTCTTGGGGAACCTTCGGCATAGGAGCCGCTGCTGTCCTAGTAGCGCCCTCTAAAGTCAGAACATGCTATGCAGCAAGACTGAATTTTAGTTGTAAAAATAATATTGCTGAGTATGAAGCCCTTTTGTTGGGGCTTCGGAAATTAAAGGCAATGAGAATCAGAAGGGTGATCCTTAAAACTGACTCCCAAGTCATCTCTGGCCATGTAGACAAAAGCAGCAAGGCAAGGGATTCAAAACTTGAAAAATATTTGGACACAGTTCGAAGGTTGGAGGCCTCTTTTGAAGGTTTTTCTGTAAAAAATATTCCAAGAGGGGAAAATGAGCATGCAGATCTACTAGCTAAGTCAGCAGCACAGGGGCTCCCTCTACCTTCGGAAGTATTCTTTGAGACAATAAAAGCACCTTCGGTTGAACTTATGGAAAGAGCAGTGCTCGCAATATCACTTGTACATAGTGAAGATTGGAGGACTGAAATCATATCTTTCCTCCAAGGTAATTGTCTTTCGGATGACGAAGTTTATAATAAAAGAATGGAAGCAAGAACAAGACCATATGTCATGATAGAAGGGGAGTTATACAAACATGGAGTGTGCTCTCCACTTCTCAAGTGCTTATCCAGAACCGAAGGTATAGAGCTAACAAGGAAATACACATAGGTCTGTGTGGATCTCACATTGGGTCTAGGCCTTTGCTGGGAAAGGATTTTATTGGCCGAAGGCAGCTTCGGATGCAGCAGATCTGGTTCAAAAGTGCGAAAATTGTCAAAAATGTGCAAAAGACCAGAAGCAACCTTCGTCGCTAACTCACCTAATACAGCCAACCTGCCCTTTGCAAAGATGGGGCTTAGATTTGTTGGGCCCACTCCTGCCAGCACAAGGCAACTTGAAGTATGTTATAGTGGCAGTAGAATATTTTTCCAAATGGATTGAGGCAAAGCCCTTAGCTACAATAACTTCGGTCACGGTCCAAAAAAAATTTCTCGCAAAATATTGTTTGTCGCTTTGGTGTGCCGAAGGCAATAACCGTGGACAATGGTACACAATTTGATGCCGAAGCATTCAAAGATCTTTGTGACCAAATTGGTACGAAGATCCATTTTGCATCAGTTAGCCATCCAGAATCAAATGGGCTGGTAGAAAGAGCAAATGGTATTATAATGACAGGAATAATGAAGCTAATCTTCAACCAGCCCAGAGGAAAGTGGCCAAACGAGCTGATTAAAGTGGTGTGGAGCCACAACACAACTGCGTCAAGGTCAATAGGATTTACACCCTTCAAGCTCCTATTTGGTGACGAAGCAATAACCCCAGAAGAAGCAAAGACAGGGTCAATAAGAACAATAACTTCGGCAGAAGATGAAGTTGATTATCAAGTAACAAAAGATACTATAGAAGGGACCAGATTTCAGGCTATAGAGCACATCAATAAATATCAGGCCGAAACAATAAAATGGCATGACAGAGAAGTTCGATTGAAAAATATCAAGCCAGAACATCTGGTGCTTCGGGGAGTGGCCAACCCAGACACAGAGGGTAAGCTGCAACTGAAGTGGGAAGGTCATTTTCTGGTGGTATCTTCGTCAAGTTCCGGTTCTTATAGATTGAAGGATATGGACGGCAACGACATACCCAGATCTTGGAATGCGGATGAGCTTCGGCGATACTATGTGTAATATGATGTAATCTTTTTTCATTTTTTCTATGGCACCCTTTTCCTTTCAAGAGGGGAGAAAGGTTTTTAATGGGGCCATAGTTTGTAATTTTTCACTTATTTAGCCCTACGAGGGCAGAATTACCCAAAAGATGTAATATGTAAAATCTGAGCATGCACCATCGAGTGCAAAAAAGAAAAACAGGAAGAAGCTCAAATGACGTCCCCAAGGGGATGAAGAGCAAGACGAAGCTGCAAAAACTCGTTCCTAAGGGAGCACAGAGTAAGTTTTCTGCTCAAAAGTCATTCCTAAGGGAATGCAGAGCCAAAAGCATGATGAAGTTGCAAAAAATTCGTTCCTAAGGGAGCGCAGAGTAAGTTTTCTGCTCAAAAGTCGTTCCAAAGGGAATGCATAGCCAAATACCACCGAAATAGAAGGTGAAGAAGTTCAAAAGTCGTTCCTAAGGGGATGCAGAACTTAAATGCCACCGAAATAGAAGGTGAAGAAGCTCAAAAGTCGTTGCTAAGGGGATGCAGAGCTTAAGACTCAAAAGTCATTCCTAAGGGGATGCAGAGCCTGGGTGTGGCTTCGTGTGTATGTTTGGGACATTCATTTGCACGTTAAATTACATCATTCATTGCATTCATACACATTCATGTAGACATTCGTAGGATCATCATCATCATAACATAAAGCACAAACAGATACTTCAGCTTTGACAACAATGCTTCGATGAGCATGAAGAAGCGAAGATATGCTTTGTTGTGTACGAAAAGAAGGGAAGGTGTTTTTCGCCTTCGGCTCAAAAGATACAAGTTTCGTCCACAGCAAAGCAATTTACACATGGAAGACAAGGTAAAAATATATTACAAGGTATGGACAAATATACAGAGTAATGTTCAATTCTTGAGTACACTGTCTTTTAATAGATAATACAAATGCCTCTAAAGATCTATGCAGGCAGGCCTAAAAAACAGTTTCGGTGGCCCATCGGATTCTGCTTCGGATTATCAATATTCGGCATCATCATCCTACACATGACAAAGTCGTATAAGGTAAAGAGTAATCACAAGAAAAGGTAAGTAACAGGTATAAGTTTCATACCGGTTTAAGCAAGCTACGGGCCTCGTCACCAGCCAAATCTCGACCACCCTTCGCCCAAATTTGAGTTATAAATCTGCTCCCTATGCTTCGGGCCTCGCTGGGAATGTCAACCAAATCCGTTGAAGATAGGCTGAAAGTTGGCCTATTGACAATCTTCCCGTGCGTGCAGCTAGCTTTCAGAAATGCTGCAGTCGTGCCGCGAGAAGCTAGTAGGGCACAAAAGTCACCGTGCCCCGTTATTACTTCGTCAAGCGCCTCGACTTCGCCTTCAATGTGTTCGAAGGTGTTTGATATGTTTTCGGCCGAAGGGGTAAACTTTTCAGCGCTGGCTCCAACTGAGTTGAAAACCTTCTTCAATCGTTGTACGCATCGGCTGCCAAAATCCAGACACATGTTCTGAAGCTCTTTCAAGGATTGCTTCAGCTTCGTATTTTCGACAGCTTCAACTTCGTATTTTGTCTGCAAATTTTTCCTTTCTTTTTCGAAGCTCTCTGATTTTTGGAGAAGCTCCCTGTTTAATCTAGCATTTTCGGTTTGCGCTTCTGCTAGGGAACCTTCCATTGTTTGGAGTAGGAAATTTTTTCTTTTCAAGAGAAGCTTCGTATTCTTTAATCTTGTTCTCTAAACCCTCGATTATAATGTTGTTCTTTTTATCCTCGAGGTCTTGTTGCATTTGCAGTGTTTTGCTCAGCAGCATACTCTATACAAATAGACCTTCATCTGCAAACTTGCTTCGTCGCAAAAATAAAAAATAAAATTTTGCTTCATCACAAGAATATTACCTTAAAGTTGGAATAAAACAAACTACTGACGATATGTTGTCATTGGTAGCTGCTAATATCGGCTTCGAGCTTCGGAAAACCGACACTCTTCGATAGAGTGCCGATTACCTTCGCCCTGGTACGGTCGCGAACGCATCCCAAGGCCTCTTCATCGATTCCACCAAAGAGCATGGCTCCTGGCTGATAGCCACAGGAAATGTCATATTCTTGTAGCTCCTTCTTTTCGGCCTCAGATAGTTCTTGTATGACCAGGTTCCGAAGGTCGAAACCTTTTTCTTTCGAAGCAGCATCGGCAATTTTCTTCCCTTTGTCAGGCACTAGGGTCATGACTTGTTCTGCAGCCGCAGTTGTTTCTTCTGTAGGCATACCCAGTATCAATTTATCAATTCCAGATAGGGTGGCCTCCAAGTTGGCAGCTTCGGTGGCAGCTGCAGCTTCGGCAGAAATGTTTACTTCGGCACTGGTTGGGGCCGATGGTGTTGTCCGTTCAATTGCTTCCATTATGGTTCTGATCCTTCGCTTTTTCTGCCCATCCACCTTTTTGTAGTTGAGGGCTCGTCCTTCTTCTGTAAAAGCTTCGTCAGTTCCGGTCCCAGAGGACTTAGCAGCTTGATAGGTAAAGATTCAGTCATTACCTTTAAAATCTCTTCTATTTCGGCAGCAGAAGGTGTTGAAGGAGTTTTCTCTTTCACCTCAGTCACCTTCAGCTCTGGAGTTGCAGCCTTTCTTTTCTTCAAAGCCGCCACCTTCGGCTCGGGACTGGATTTTCTCTTCTTTAAAATTTTCTCATCTTCCTTCACCATTCTGGCAGCTTGTCTGCTCAGAACACTAACAATCATTTTCCTTTTCGTCCCTTCGGCACCCTTGTTGAGTTGCTCGTAATCAGGGTATTCAAATTTTAAAGCGTCCATTACCCGGTTTAACCTTCGTTTTGGCCGGTGTCGAAGGCTGCTGTCATTAATTGGTCTTCTTTTTTGGTGTAGTTCCCCAAAATCTCATTGCACATAGTTTCAATCATTTCCAACCATTCTTGGCAAGGTTGCTTGAACTGTTTTTCAAATTTGAAGCGATAAGGTAATTGAACAAGTTCATATTTTTTCTTTGTTCCCTTCATCTTCGGCATCACCCAACCACTGGACGTTGGGTACGTCCAGTTGGCTAGGTATTCCTGCACCAAGTCCCTGGTGCTGATCTGTTCAGCCACTACCCTGAATTCTACCTTGGCCAACTGGCATGTTGACCCTATCTGCATGTTGCACAGGGGTCTGGTCATTCCGAAGCTTAAAGTCAGCAGGCTCATGACCATCGTCATCAGTTTCCCCTCTTCTTCTCATCGGCCCTGATATAAAACCATTCACCCTTCCAGCCGGTTGGCCATTTGGTGCGGTAGCTGAGAATCGGAGCCTTCGTATCCTTGCGATACGCAAAATTGTAGCAGCCAAAATTTTCATGAAGACTGTTTGCCCTAGCCTTGGTCTGGTAGTGCAACTCGTGCACTCGGCAAAATGCTTCGGCATCCGGGCTCATCCCTTGGCTTCGGAGGGCCCAGATGAAGACACTAAGCCTAATAATGGTGTTAGGGGTAAGTTGATGTAGATATATTTCAAAAAATTTCAAGACTTCCCCTATCATCTCATTCAGAGGAAGTTGAAGTCCTGCTCTGAAAAAACTCTTGAAGACTACCACTTCATCATCCTTCGGCGCTGGGGTGGTTTCTTCTCCGGCAAATCGAACAAGTTTACTTTCAGCTTCGCCAAAGTAGCCAAGCTTCATCATCATTGGCATGTCAGCTTCAGACACAGTAGACTTTTCAAAATCTAGATGGCTCAGCTTTGATGGGGACAAAATATTGTAATATTCTTTGTCCTCTTCAACATCTTCTTCTTCAACAATGGCATGTTCAGCTTCGGTAACAGGGGCACCTTCGTCAGTAGTTCCCTCTATCGCAACTAAACCCGACTGTCTCATGACTTCAGAAATTGGAGCTGTCTCGGTGGCCTCGGTCTCCTCTCCTTCACGAGTCACCCTTGCAGTTGAACGTACTCTGGCCATCTGATGGATTTTTTGTGGTTTTTACGAAGTTGATGTTTCTTTTTTGCAGTTTTGACGAAGCTCTCTTTTTTGACGAAGTTAACTCTAAATGATGGTGTTCGCTTGAGAGCGCAGTGAAAAAAGCTTCGGCTATGGTTAAATTTTTTAACAACACAACGGTGCAATGACAATGAATGTTGTGGTAACTCCACACCAACCCATCTATTTATATAGTGCTGCAGGTGGGAAGGTGAACCGCCAAATCGCCCACACCCGCTGAACGGTGGACCACTCGGCGCCTGGAAGGTGAATCGCCAGATCGCTCATATCCGCTGAGCGGTGAACCACCCGACGCTTGGAATGTTTTAATCGTTTCTCGGCAACGAGCTCAGGGAAGGTGTTTTTCGGACCTTCGGCATTCCGAAGCCTTTGAGATTTTTTCACGGATCAAGCTCATTACGAAAAACGATCTAACACCACGAAGGGGCTACTGTTGGGAGCCTTCTTCTTCGCAGAAGGTCCTCCAAGCAAAAACACCTTCGGCAGTGTGATATGTGAACTGACATAACACGAAGGTACAAGTCGAAGCTATAATCCAGGGAGCTTCGGCATGACAACGCCTTGAGACGAAGGGCAGCACCGACTTAAAGAGTAAAAGACGGTTTAGTCTTGGATAGTTTGTGTTTTGGTTATGATTAGTTATCAAGGACACAAATGTAATTTTGTCCGGGCTGCGTCCCGTGCCTATAAATAGATGAACAGTACCCTAGTACTGTTCACGCTGACTTGTATTCACTCGCACGTCACAACTGGATTTTCACCTTCTGTCAAGCCGAAGGTATAAATGTAATTCAATATTGTTCATGTTTATTCATGATGATATAGTAAAAATATCCTAATGATGTCATATGATTATCCATGTTATTTTTCATGTTTCATATGCTTCTACTTTCATTATGATATACTAAGATGATGAAGGTACATCCTTCATAACCTTTGTCTGAAGATCATTATATCCTAAGGGAGATAATGCTTCGAAGGACGAAGGTCTTTAACCATTAATATTTTGTGTTGCCTTGTTCTTATCTCATAGCATTTGAGAACAAATCCCCAACAGTAATGATGAATGACTTAGCCATGATGTTGTCTTCGCCTCTCGAGGACATGACGATGGCTTGATAACTCATTATGTACTGCAAGCGGTCAGAGTTGCCATTGTAGTTGGAGCAGCGCCAAAGCGATAGTTATGTGGCAACGATGTTGCATGCAGTCTTATGGAGAGTGGGCTTCTTTCATCTGCAAAGTTGAGATTGTGAAAGGCATCCACCTGTTTCATCGATTTGGCAGGTTGAGCGAACTGTTCAGCTAGTCTGGGCGAAAGCTAGCGAGGAGGGACTTCCCTCTATAGATCTGCGATCTCCTGCTGCAGTTTGTTCGATTTTTATTTCTCCTTCTAGATTAGATGCATGATCTTGGCCTACATGTCATATCTATGTCTCTTGGCTGCGAGGGCCTCCCTTTATTTCTATATGTGGTTATTTCTCATACAGAGGCTTTTCAACAATACTTGGTCCTCGGAGTTGATGTTAAGGTCCTCACTGTCGTGAACGATGCCTTCATTGAGGCTATTGCCAGCACTCTGGGAGTACGAAGATGGGTGGGGCAGGAGGCATGTTTCTTGTCAGGTCGGGTCGGATTTTGGCCTGGTAGGGGTGGCTTTATGGGTTAGAAGGGGCATTGTTTGGGGTTTCCGAGTTGCAGGTGTGAACACTTCCCTATGGGGTGGGTAGCTCTTTATGGTGGTAGGAGAGTTTGGCCCTGTTTGTTTCAGATTATAATCTGATGAGATTATATAATCTGACGCAAATAATTTGATAGGTAAACAAACACGTAGATTATAGTTCTAGATTATATAATCTAATATCTAGATTATGATAATCTTATAATCTCTCCAAGAGTAGCTTATTTCAGATTATTTTTGGCAAAAGACCCACTACTCATGGTTATGTAAATGAAAATTACATTAATCTGCCATCTCTTTTTTGACTCACGTCGTTTTCCCCCAACCCCCAAGGCATCCAGCCGTCATTCATTTTTCCTCCTGTCGCCATTCAGGAACCTGAGCCGCCATATTATTTTTTCCTCCCGCCGCCTCCCAGGAACCTGACGTTGTTTTCCTCCCACCAACCCAATTCCTCCTACCGCCCAAGCAATCCCACGGCCGGATCCATCTCGTCAGCTCGATTGCCGTCCCGCTGCCCCAATTCCTCAACCCAATTGTTGTCCCACCCCTACCATCCCACGCTGTATGTCGTCCATCTCGTCGCCCCTCTCCATTCTCCATGGACAACCTCGACGCTGAGGAAAATTTGGTGGCGGCCTTAAAGTATAGGAGCACCTTGTAGCGAGGCTTGGATTTTAATGCATTCCTGGAAGACGAAGAAATGGCGAGGGCTGGGCGTGGCCTCGCAACCGCGAGCGCTGGGTGCGGCAATGGCTCCACAAGCGCAGGGCGTGGTGTCGCTACATAGGACCAAGCTATGGATCGTGTCACAAGTGTGTTGTAGATGTTCACAAGTTGTGTCATGTGTTACGTTTACCTATTCTTGTTAACCCCACTTGTTTGTTCCAATGTTGACAAGATATGATTTTGTAGATGTTATTTCCAGACGTGGAAAGCGGCCATCACAAGGTTCGCTAAAGGTTCGCTAGGGTCTATTCGCTTTGTTCATGGCCGCGGACGTGGGAATGCATATAAGCCTCCATGATCTAATACAATTCATGATGACAATTCACAACCCATCGAAGAGGAACAACATGATGAACCAATAATTGGAAACAATGTAAAGTCCTTTCCTTTTTCCTATTGTTCTACATGACTTTAACTACGTACATGTTTTAAATTTCTAAACTTTGTTTCCATACATGTTTTAAATTTTGAGTAGAATGAAGTTTATGACAAAGCAACTTGGACTTTTGAGAACACTAGAGTATTTTATGAAATCTGTATCCAAGAAATCAATGTTGGTAATAGGCTGAATGGCATCATGACTACTCATGCTTACAACAACATAGCTGAAAAGTACAGGACAGCAACAGGGTTGCACCATTCAAGGCTTCAATTGAAGAATAAATTGACTTATTGAAAGGTTTATATGGTTTTTGGTTGCAATTAAATGCAAATACTGGATTAGGATGGAATTCTGCATTAAAAACTGTGGATGAACCTGAGGACTATTGGAATCGTGTTACTAAGGTATCACTTATTTAATTTTGTACAATTACTTCATTTTATACGATTATTGTAATGGCATTGGATTAACCATTATTGTACGTGTGTGCAGGGTAACTCTCACTAGAAAAAACTCAAAAAGAGTCCTCCTGATCATGAAGAGTTGTTACAACAATTGTTTGGAGGCGTTGTTGTGGATGGCTCTGGTGCATGAGCTCCTGGTGAAGAGTTGGGTGCTGATGAGGTGCCTGCAAACTATACTCCAAAAGATGCTGACACATATATGTCTCCCCCCCCAGTACATCTGTGAGCAAGAGGCCCTCTCAACATCCAAATGTTAGTACTACAACTAGTCCTAGGAAGCGCACTAAAAATCCAATAGTTAAAGTTATGCAGATTGTAAATTTTCTGAGATGGTCATGCTTGGTCAACATTTGGATGAACAGATCAAGGAAGTTCAACAAATAGCAGTTCAATTGGGACAAGAGAAGGGTCAGTGGAACATTTCGTGGCAACTGAATTGCTTAAGAAAGCTGAGAACAGGGCAACATTCAAAGCATTTGAGACAGATGAAGGAAGGCTATTATGGTTGAAGCGTCATTATGCTAATGCAGGCTACATTTAGTAGATATTTTATGAGATATTGTTTTGAGTTTTAAATTACAATACTTGTTATGTTATGCGCTGGTGAACATGAACATTGTTACTTATCGTCATCAGCTATGTTATGAGACCTTGTTATTTTATTGTGAACTAAACAATATTATGTTATTGTATTATGTTCTGTGTAGATGGACAATAGTTCAAGTGATGATGATGAGGTGGACATGTCAATGGTTGTTGCACTTGATCGAGTTAAGACTTTGAGAAATTTTGAACCAGTTATATTTGGACTTGGTATGTTCTACACCGAAACTTACTTAAATAAATCTGTGAGATCAGAACCTTTGACGACTGGATATGATTGGGTCATGAGAACATGTAACATCTAATTTGTAAGAGATCGTATTAAAAGGAGAAAAGTGTTTTCCTTTATTTATATGTGTGTATCGCATCCATTTTGTCATGACATGTGAACACCTCACTTAAAAATAATCACTTAATAAAAAGACATATCACTAAATCGTGCATTATGTTGGCTTTTAATTGTTTGTGCCCTTAATAGTAGTCACAACAATATGAATAAAATAATAAACAAAATAGAAATATAAAGACTAACTTGAAAGTTTGGAAATGGGAAATGATATAGAAAGAGAGAATTACCATAAAATACAAAATAAAAACCTATAAAGTTCATATCATGATCAAATTGAACATTTGATGAGAAGATAGATTTGCCACAAAAATCTGGAATTTTAAACTTGGGACTAATTTGAATTTGGGATAAAAAGGAAGAAAAGAAAAAAAAAGAAAAGGGATAAAACCCTGCAGCTGGGCCAAATTCACTCCTCTTGGCCCATCTTCCCCTTTTCCCCCTGTTTCTGTGCGGTGGGCTTCTGGCTGATGGGCCCCGCGAGCGGGGCGCGCGCCTGGGATCCCTGTTCCGCAGACACCTGCGTACTCGCTGACCCTGGGTGGTGGGGCTATCTCGTCGGATCCGTCACTTTGCTCGGACTCGGTTGCTCAACGGTGCCAGCGCCATATCTGCGGGATTCGCGTCAACCAACGCCGCATCTGGGGCAGATCGAACGGAATCTCCATGCTAGCTTCTCGGGATCCTTGGCGCTTCTCTCTTCACCCTTTAGACTCGCTCCGGGGTATATAAATCACCCTGGCCGCATCCTGTTCAGTATTGGCCACCACGCTGGGGCATGCACGGTCAAACGCCGTGGCCGGTAGCGGCGGACAGGGCGGTTCGAGGGAGCTCGCTCGCGACTAACATCCAACCCTGGGCGATGGCCATGGGAATCTCTGATGCGCGTGATGCTTTGTTGGGGCGCTCAACGAGGGGCGCGCTCCTGTCGGGCGTACCTGGGGGCGGACCACCGGGTCACCGCCGTTTTCTCGCCGCCCCTCCTCATCGCCGCGGGATCGTCCTTCGCCATGGTCGGGGCGCTGTCAGCACGAGTAGCCCGGTGAGCCCCCCCCCCTCTTTCCATCATGGTCGTCTAGTATAGATCATCGTGTTGCGCCGTTTTTAATTGAAGCTTTGTGCCGGGGTGGCCGGTCTCCTAGTGCCCGGTAATGGCCGTCGCCGCGCCGGCCTTGCGTGCCACTGTGCTGGGTGGTCGGGCAGGGAAGATGCCCTTTTAACCGTAGATCTTTTATTGTGCGGTCACGATTAAATCCCTGAGTTACTACGGCGAGGATCTAGTGATCGACGGCACCTGTTCACCGTGGCGTATAATGCCTCGGGCCGTTGATTTTGATCCAAGGGCGGGTAGTCCACACCACGTTAATGAAGTCTCAATCTAATCTGCACCGCTCGATCGTGATCCAACGGCTTGGATCCGAAGATACCCCTTCGGTCGCAAGATTTACAAAAGAGCCCCTTGGCTTATTCAAAAACAACCCGTCGTCCGTCACCGTATAACTCTGTGTCTCGGGGATTTTAATAGTTATGCCCCTGTACTCTTCGATATTTGGCGCGCAGTCCAGAAATTAAAGAAAAACAGGAAAAGAGATTTAGAAATCGATTTTGAGTATAAAAATAATTCTAGAACTTATATAATTCATAGAAAATTTATTTTAGCTCCAAATTGATCCATTCTAGTTGCAATAATTTTGTTTTAATATTGTCTATCAACTAGTAACATTGTTTAGCCGTGAAACTTGAATTAAAATTGTTCATTAGGATTAATCTATTCTAAGCACTAAATAATCTCGGAAATTCATAACTCGGTGACCGTAACCCCGATCTTAGTAGTTCTCGATCCCACGATCTCGTAGCGACGCGTAGATTATTATTACACAATTTATTCTTATGATTGGTGTGATGTTAATCTTGCCTATACCATGTTTGTTTGTATTGCTACAACTAGCGTGAGGACACGTGTCATCTGAAGAGCAATTTGGTACCTGGAATCTCAAGTCCCAGGCAAGTTGTGCCCTTGATCACTTCTTTTTACCTACTCATGTTCTGATTAATCATAATGATCTGCATAGGTTAATTTTGATGGGACCCAATAGGTTACCCTAGTTTGATTATCTGTATACCTTGTTTACCACTGAACTTTTTGGGTAGTACTTGCTAGTGCTTTATGTGGTTTTGGGTATAAAGATACATTATTCATGATCACACTTTTATTATCTGTGTTATTATCACTATTCATGATAAGATCATTATGTTAATTGGAACATGGAGAACCACCCGGGAAAACAGTGCTACAACAAGGGTTTATGGACGCCCTTGGCTGATTAATTAGGAAAGCTAGTGGAGGACTACCTTACCCGAAAGGGGCAAGGGCAGTAGGGGAGTGGTCAGTGTAGGGAGGTCCTTGGTTGATTTTGCTGCGATGGCGGTCAGGCAAGAACCCTTCATTGGAGCTTCCTATAAACTGTAGCGGGTTTTCTGAAGCTAGTGGAACTTTGTAAAGGCCTCGTAGTGTTACCCTGCCTCGCCTCCTCGGTAGAGGTGTATGGGAAGTCGCGATCCCTTGGCAGATGGGTAACATGACTTGTGGGTAAAGGGTACAACCTCTGCAGAGTGTAAAACTGGTATACTAGCCATGCTCACGGTCATGAGCAGCTCGGACACTCACATGATTAAATTATGGAACTTAAATTCAATTTGTCATATGCATTTCATCGCAGGTGAGGTTGTTACTTTTGTTCTACTACTTAATTGGGTTGGTATTTACTTATACTTAGTAACTGCTAATAAAATTTTGACCAACTTTAAAAGCAATGCTCAGCTCTAACCATCCTCTTTGGTAAGCCTTACACTTCACGTGAGCTCCCACCTTTGGCGAGTTCATGCACATTATTCCCCACAACTTGTTGAGCGATGAACGTATGTGAGCTCACTCTTGCTGTCTCACACCCCCCCACAGGTCAAGAACAGGTACCGCAGGATGAGGCGCTTGGAGGATGCTGTGATGTGTTCGTGAGAGATCTAGGTCGTCGTCTCCCAGTCAACTTTGGGTTGCTGGACCGTTGTCTCCGTATAATGTAATTACTTATTTATTTTGTATAGAACTCCTATTATATAGTAAAGATGTGACATTCAATCCTGTGCCATGATTCATCATATGTGTGAGACTTGGTCCCAGCACACCTGGTGATTATGTTCGCGCCCGGGTCTTGGTGCCCCGAAATCCGGGTGTGACAGAAGTGGTATCAGAGGAATGTTGACTGTAGGACGAAACCTAGATAGAATTGGACAACCATTATCTACTTACCTTTGCTACTCTGATTCTTTTCTAAACTTTTCTTAATCTTTTCTCATCTATTTCCGCTTTACTCTGATTATTCTTACCTTTTCACTTCTAAAGACAAACTTGGATTTCACACTTTGAAATCCTGTGGTTAAAGTGACTTTTTGGAATAGGAGACCTACTCTTAGGAACAAAAATAAAACTATTTTTATAGATATCTATGAATTTGAATGTTTTGTTCTTATGATACTTGTCTGATTTGGATCTTTGATTGAGTGTGATGAGTTGTGGAGTAATGTCTACAATTACATCTGCATATACATATAGAAAAAAATGCTTATAAAAATAACTAGACAAACTAGATTATCCCTCATTAAAGTATCTAGCCTAGCAATATCCATCTCATCTTAAAATATTCTATCCTACACTCATAAATCCATCTTATCCTAAAAAAAATACTCATCTTATCTTGAAAAGGGTCTTATGACATCCTAATAGATCTAACTGACCTCAAAAGATTCTACCTTGTCCTTATGGATCCATCTTATCCTAATAAGCATACTTATCCACCCTAGTTTAACAACCATGCTCTAATGCAAATTAATTAGATCTTATCTAGTCAAGCTGGTCATACCAATCTAATCTAGATCCCATCTAACCTAATATGATCTAATCTAAAGTGAGTTACTTAATGGACCAGTTAATACTTGTGAAATAGATTAGACCCTCTCCACATGTTTTAACTTAGTTCACCCTACACTAAATAAAGAATGAGAGACCAACCCAACCAATAGAGTCTTGATGGATTGCATGATCTACCTATGTCCACCTAACATCAAACAAACTTTTGACCTACATCATGTAGTCTATCTCATCCATACCTATTCCCCAGCCCAATAATATACACTAAACTCCTAATCAATGAGACAAGACCGAAGAAGATGATCAACTTCATCAAGAAAGGATGAGCACCAACTCAAGTCTTCAAGGATCAAGTGAGGTCACCAAGATGAGTCAAGATCCACAATCTTGGATGGAGTCTTTTCTTACCCCACCCCTTCTTACCCAAAAATATATATGCTTTAAAGATATCATTCATCCTGCATAATAAAGTGGCTATACCCATATATATCCAGGCCTTCCTAATCACCCACTATTGTCTATAAAAAAATATATGAAACTTCGGATCTTAAACCTATTATAGACTAAAAGACAAATCACAAACCAATCCTTCTGTATCCCTTTTTCTTACAAATCTCGAGGACGAGATTCTTGTTAAGGGGGGTAGGATTTGTAACACCTAATTTGTAAGAGATCGTATTAAAAGGAGAAAAGTGTTTTCCTTTATTTATATGTGTGTATCGCATCCATTTTGTCATGACATGTGAACACCTCACTTAAAAATAATCACTTAATAAAAAGACATATCACTAAATCGTGCATTATGTTGGCTTTTAATTGTTTGTGCCCTTAATAGTAGTCACAACAATATGAATAAAATAATAAACAAAATAGAAATATAAAGACTAACTTGAAAGTTTGGAAATGGGAAATGATATAGAAAGAGAGAATTACCATAAAATACAAAATAAAAACCTATAAAGTTCATATCATGATCAAATTGAACATTTGATGAGAAGATAGATTTGCCACAAAAATCTGGAATTTTAAACTTGGGACTGATTTGAATTTGGGATAAAAAGGAAGAAAAGAAAAAAAAGAAAAGGGATAAAACCCTCCAGCTGGGCCAAATTCACTCCTCTTGGCCCATCTTCCCCTTTTCCCCCTGTTTCTGTGCGGTGGGCTTCTGGCTGATGGGCCCCGCGAGCGGGGCGCGCGCCTGGGATCCCTGTTCCGCAGACACCTGCGTACTCGCTGACCCTGGGTGGTGGGGCTATCTCGTCGGATTCGTCACTTTGCTCGGACTCGGTTGCTCAACGGTGCCAGCGCCATATCCGCGGGATTCGCGTCAACCAACGCCGCATCTGGGGCAGATCGAACGGAATCTCCATGCTAGCTTCTCGGGATCCTTGGCGCTTCTCTCTTCACCCTTTAGACTCGCTCCGAGGTATATAAATCGCCCTGGCCGCATCCTGTTCAGTATTGGCCACCACGCTGGGGCATGCACGGTCAAACGCCGTGGCCGGTAGCGGCGGACAGGGCAGTTCGAGGGAGCTCGCTCGCGACTAACATCCAACCCTGGGCGATGGCCATGGGAATCTCTGATGCGCGTGATGCTTTGTTGGGGCGCTCAACGAGGGGCGCGCTCCTGTCGGGCGTACCTGGGGGCGGACCACCGGGTCACCGCCGTTTTCTCGCCACCCCTCCTCATCGCCACGGGATCGTCCTTCGCCATGGTCGGGGCGCTGTCAGCACGAGTAGCCCGGTGAGCCCCCCCCCCCCCCCCCCTTTTCCATCATGGTCGTCTAGTATAGATCATCGTGTTGCGCCCTTTTGAATTGAAGCTTTGTGCCGGGGTGGCCGGTCTCCTAGTGCCCGGTAATGGCCGTCGCCGCGCCAGCCTTGCGTGCCACTGTGCTGGGTGGTCGGGCAGGGAAGATGCCCTTTTAACCGTAGATCTTTTATTGTGCGGTCACGATTAAATCCCTGAGTCACTACGCCGAGGATCTGGTGATCGACGGCACCTGTTCACCGTGGCGTATAATGCCTTGGGCCGTTGATTTTGATCCAAGGGCGGGTAGTCCACACCACGTTAATGAAGTCTCAATCTAATCTGCACCGCTCGATCGTGATCCAACGGCTTGGATCCGAAGATACCCCTTCGGTCGCAAGATTTACAAAAGAGCCCCTTGGCTTATTCAAAAACAACCCGCCGTCCGTCACCGTATAACTCTGTGTCTCGGGGATTTTTATAGTTATGCCCCTGTACTCTTCGATATTTGGCGCGCAGTCCAGAAATTAAAGAAAAACAGGAAAAGAGATTTAGAAATCGATTTTGAGTATAAAAATAATTCTAGAACTTATATAATTCATAGAAAATTTATTTTAGCTCCAAATTGATCCATTCTAGTTGCAATAATTTTGTTTTAATATTGTCTATCAACTAGTAACACTGTTTAGCCGTGAAACTTGAATTAAAATTGTTCATTAGGATTAATCTATTCTAAGCACTAAATAATCTCGGAAATTCATAACTCGGTGACCGTAACCCCGATCTTAGTAGTTCTCGATCCCACGATCTCGTAGCGACGCGTAGATTATTATTACACAATTTATTCTTATGATTGGTGTGATGTTAATCTTGCCTATACCATGTTTGTTTGTATTGCTACGACTAGCGTGAGGACACGTGTCATCTGAAGAGCAAGTTGGTACCTGGAATCTCAAGTCCCAGGCAAGTTGTGCCCTTGATCACTTCTTTTTACCTACTCATGTTCTGATTAATCATAATGATCTGCATAGGTTAATTTTGATGGGACCCAATAGGTTACCCTAGTTTGATTATCTGTATACCTTGTTTACCACTAAACTTTTTGGGTAGTACTTGCTAGTGCTTTATGTGGTTTTGGGTATAAAGATACATTATTTATGATCACACTTTTATTATCTGTGTTATTATCACTATTCATGATAAGATCATTATGTTAATTGGAACATGGAGAACCACCCAGGAAAACAGTGCTACCACAAGGGTTTATGGACGCCCTTGGCTGATTAATTAGGAAAGCTAGTGGAGGACTACCTTACCCGAAAGGGGCAAGGGCAGTAGGGGAGTGGTCAGTGTAGGGAGGTCCTTGGTTGATTTTGCTGCGATGGCGGTCAGGCAAGAACCCTGCATTGGAGCTTCCTATAAACTGTAGCGGGTTTTCTGAAGCTAGTGGAACTTTGTAAAGGCCTCGTAGTGTTACCCTGCCTCGCCTCCTCGGTAGAGGTGTATGGGAAGTCGCGATCCCTTGGCAGATGGGTAACATGACTTGTGGGTAAAGGGTACAACCTCTGCAGAGTGTAAAACTGGTATACTAGCCGTGCTCACGGTCATGAGCAGCTCGGACACTCACATGATTAAATTATGGAACTTAAACTCAATTTGTCATATGCATTTCATCGCAGGTGAGGTTGTTACTTTTGTTCTACTACTTAATTGGGTTGGTATTTACTTATACTTAGTAACTGCTAATAAAATTTTGACCAACTTTAAAAGCAATGCTCAGCTCTAACCATCCTCTTTGGTAAGCCTTACACTTCACGTGAGCTCCCACCTTTGGCGAGTTCATGCACATTATTCCCCACAACTTGTTGAGCGATGAACGTATGTGAGCTCACTCTCGCTGTCTCACACCCCCCCCCCCCACAGGTCAAGAACAGGTACCGCAGGATGAGGCGCTTGGAGGATGCTGTGATGTGTTCGTGAGAGATCTAGGTCGTCGTCTCCCAGTCAACTTTGGGTTGCTGGACCGTTGTCTCCGTATAATGTAATTACTTATTTATTTTGTATAGAACTCCTATTATATAGTAAAGATGTGACATTCGATCCTGTGCCATGATTCATCATATGTGTGAGACTTGGTCCCAGCACACCTGGTGATTATGTTCGCGCCTGTTGGGGGCCTTCGGCTTCCGAAGGTCCTCAAAAACAAGATTTAACAGTGTTTCTGGAGTATAATGTGTGAACAGGTATCTTCGGACTCGAATCGATATCACAGTAGGAGAAGCCCAAATAATACGAAGGTTGATACAGCGCCGAAGATGTGAGCAGGAAAGCTTCGGCGTGGTAGCAGAAAAGGAAACCGACTTAAAGATGAAAAGGCTATTCAGACCTCGGTGGATTACTATAGAATTACTACCAAATGCAAAGGGCATGGATGTAATTTTATATGGGTTGTGTCCCGTGCCTATAAATAGGTGAACAGTACCCCCGTACTGCTGACGCTGACTTGGCATTTGCTTTTGCGTCACGCTTGTACTTTTGCCTTCTTTCAAGCCGAAGCATTTGAGAACAAGTCCCCAACATTGGCGCCCACCTCCGGTGAACTCACTTCCACTCTTTGAGTTTTGAACACCTTCGGCGATCATAAACCTTCGCTATGGCGCCGAAGAAAGCTTCAGCAACTGGGGCTGCAGCTCTGCAACCGCTAGACCCCAATCAGGAGACTCTCTCCCTTCGGGAGGCCCGAAGCCAGAAGAGGAAGGCTGTCAGCCCGACACCGCCAGAGGATGAGCTAGACCAAGAAATCAGAGACATGGAGATGCTTCATCAACAGGTGCAGAGGAAGAAGGAAAAGATGGCCAGGCTAGCTGAACTGCAAAGGCAGATAGACGAAGCCTCTGAAGAAGTTCGTCATCTTACTCAAGATGAGCAGAACCGAAGGCCTCAGAATAAAGACCTTCATCAGGAGGGTTTCCTCAACGAAGATGACTGGTATGAGAATTTTCACCATGGAAATTTTGCTTTTGATGATGCTTCTCCTCTGTCCGCTGAGCTGCAGGCTACACCTTGGCCTCCGTCCTACAAGCCGCCTCAGCTTCCCATATTCGACGGCCATTCAGACCCGAAGCAGTTTCTGATGAGCTACGAAGCAACAGTATCTTCGTATGGTGGCAATACTGCAGTCATGGCAAAATCTTTTGTTATGGCTGTCAGGAGTGTTGCTCAAACCTGGTATTCCTCCCTTCGGCCAGGAACGATCACTTCATGGCAAAAGCTAAAGGACATGTTGTTAACCAGCTTCCAAGGGTTTCAGACGAAGCCGGTCACTGCTCAAGCTCTATTCCAGTGCACCCAGGATCACAAAGAATACCTTCAGGCGTATGTCCGGAGGTTCTTGCGTTTGAGGGCACAGGCACCAACAGTGCCCAATGAAATTGTCATTGAGGCCATGATCAAGGGACTTCGGCCAGGACCTTCAGCTCAGTACTTTGCTAGGAAGCCTCCTCAAATTTTGGAGAAGCTGCTCCAGAAGATGGACGAGTATATTCGTGCCGACAATGATTTTCGTCAAAGAAGGGAGGAGGCTTTCAGGTTTTCTAAAATGACTAGGGGCTTCGGAGGAAGATTTTATCCGAGGCATGTTAGGTCAATTCACAACTCTACTCAAAATGATGATAAGGGAAGTCAGCAGCAAAGGCCACAATGCTCCTCACAGGCTTCGGGGCAACAGCAAAGCTCCTTCCGGCCGCCAGCTCCAAGAGACAGAGGCGCCAGGGGCTTCGGCGGAAGGTTTGGAGATCAACCAAGGAGAATATTTTGCTTGTTCTGTGGTGAAAACAAGGGCCATACCACCAGGATGTGCCATGTTACCATCCAGAAGCAAAAGGAGATAGCCGAAGCTGCAGCACAACAGGCTCAGCCGAAGCAAATCATGCACACTGCTTCGTATCATTCGCCTTACATCCCAGAATATGTAGGCAACCACCCTGCAGTTTCTGTTGCTTCGGCGAGTCAACCTCAAGCTTCCTGGCAACAGCCTCCGCCTCCACCACCGCTGCAACAAGGCCAGCAGCCAGAAGGGGGCCAATATGCTCAACACCAAAGGGACTTCAGAGAACAGTCCGAAGCTCGCACAGTCAATAGCACTGTGCCAGAGTCGAAGCACATCTATTGACAAATATCCTACCTTGATAGTAGTCTTTTCCATTCAGTTTTATTTTCTGTGTAATAAAGGACATTTTTTAAATTTCATGTAATAGTTTCGTTGTTTGCCACAAGGAAAATATATTTTCTCCACAGGCTTAAGTTGTTGAAGCTTAAAGATTTGCGATAACAAGGAGGACCTTCGAATTATCAAAAATTCTTCGAAGCAACAAAAAGTCGTTCTAAGGAACGCAGAGTAAGTTTGCTGAAGTTACAAAAAGCCGTTCCAAAGGGAGCGCAGTGTAAGGTTTCTGCTCCAAAGTCGTTCCAAAGGGAATGCAGAGCTTACAGCGAAAAATAAACGCTGATACCGCCTAAGTAAAAGGCGAAGCGCGAAAAGTCAACGCGAATACCGCTGAAAGTAAAAGGCGAAGAAGCTCCTAAGGGAGGCTTACAGCGAAAAATAAACGCTGATTCCGCTGAAGTAAAAGGCGAAGAAGCTCCTAAGGGAGGCTTACAGCGAAAAGTCAACGCTGATTTAAAAAGATTATGTGTTTTATTACAGGGATGTGCGTGTATCTTCGGAATAAATACCATTTTACATAGCATAACATCATCACATCATTTCGCATGGCATAAGCATCATACATCATGCTGCATATGGCACAAGAAGGGGACACAATATCGATCTTCAGAAGAATGTTTTGAAAAAGGGGGAAAATCATGCTAAGTCGCAAGGAGATACACTATTGATCTTCGGAAGTTAGCTTCAGAAAATATCTTCACGAAGCTCGGATATTCTTCATCAGAAAACTACGGATATTGTTGTGATAAATGAAAATTCTTCTTCACGAAGCATGAAAAGAAGGGAAGGTGTTTTTTCGTCAAAGACTCAAAAACGGTACGTATGTAAAATTTCATGCATCGTAAAGAATTGAACCATAAAAAAAAGGACAAGTATATTACATTCAGGATTACAAGAGATTATACATATTATATTTCAGATGTTTTTACAATAGCACCTAGTCTTCCCTAAGTACTACTTCTGCAGCTTCATTCAGGAGTTGATTAACAACTTGATCCATAATAGCTTCAGCCATCTTTTTAATTTCATCGTCATCTTTCGGGGGAGGGCCCAGAGACGCTTTAGTAGGATCTGAGGGAGGACAGGATACAGCTACATTGCTATTACAAATTGCGAACGAAGTTTAAAATCAAAAATTACAACACAATAAAAACCATTAGTTAATACCTATTTGCCCTTCGGGCTCTGCGCTTTTCTCAGCAGCCTCTGCTACTTTTCTAGCATCATGGATGCACTTTTCGCTTTTTTGGATAATTTCTCAGGCCATTTCTCGACCACCATTGTCCCAGACATCGGTGAAAAATTTTCCACCAACCATGCTAGCTTCGGCTGAAGGATCTTTTGCATCTTCAAAGGACAAGGTAGCTTCGGATTGCGCTAAAATCTTTACATGCTCGTAGCCCTTTTTCACCAAAATGGTGGCAATCCCCCTGGCACCCGAAAAAGCGCATATGTCTCCGCGGCTATTTAAAATTTCCTCAAAGGCCTCAGCTTCGTGATTGATCCATTCGATGGGACCTTCGGGGTTGCCTCTTGTAAAGTTTTCTTCGCTCGAGAATGCGCCAACGCTGGCGAAGCTAGCTTTCATTTTCTTAACACACTCCATAGATTTGATATAGCATCTTTTCTTGGACGAACGAAGCTCTTCAACAGTTCCTTCTTAATGATTTGCCCATTGGTCGCTAAGTTCTCGCCTCGTTTCTTCAAGTATGCGTTCCTCTTTAGCTCTGGCTAGTTGTTTTCGAAGATCTTCAATTTCACGCTTCTGAGCCTCAGCTTGACCTTTAAAAGTAGCTTCGTCTTCTTTTATTTTATTTATCAATGAATGTAATATTTTATCTTTTTCGAGACCTTCGTTCCTTAGTTCAATTACTTCGGAACGAAGGTTGCTCAAGGCCATAACACACCCTTCGTCTTCGGCATCTTTTTGGGCTCTGAGGGCATTGCTAAGAATAAGGCCCTGCAAAGAAAAATGTGTGTGCGTCAATAAATTTAAGCAAACGAAAAATTTTGGTCTCAAGAAAAAACACAAAGACTTCATTTTTTGCACCTTTAAGCTATTGTACGCCAAGCTGTCGGCCAGCTCGTTTTTCGACAACATCGAGAGCCCGTCTTCTAGTGTTGGGAATCCGAAGCTCTTGCTCATCTCCCGACAGACAGAAATCTCCTTGCTGTCAGGGAGACAATACAAGAAGTCTTCTTCTCCGCTGTCGTTGAATACTAACGCCCCCTTTGGATATTTCAGTTTTTGGGCGTAAATCTGGGCCTCTTGCTCTTCTTTTTCAGACAATTTTTTCCCCGAAGCATGTCGAACAATATAATCAAGGACTTTAGGGGATGCTTCGGGGGCAACAACACTGATTTCTTCAACAAGAATTGGCTCCGTCATTTTTTCTTCCTCGGTTTCTAAGGATTTTACCTTCGTAGGCTCTGAAGGCCCAGCTTCAGCCTCAGTTTGTTGCTTTGGAGCTTTAGTATCAAAAATTTCAGTTTCCGCTTCGGAAGTTTCAACAATCTTTTTCGGAGTTGTGCTTGAGGACTTAATTGTCTCCAGAACATCTAGCACATTGACCATTCTTTTTCTTTTCGGAGTCATCGCTGGACCCTTTTGGTTTTTTATTGTCTCAACACTTGCTGAAGGACTCAAAATTTCCAACACTTTCGTTCCCTCAGTCGATCCTTTTGATTCTTCCATTTTTTCTGTCGATGGCGCTTCGGCCATCTCTTTGGTTTCTGGTAATAAAATTTTTGGTTCCTCCAATTCTGTTGTTGTTGGCGCTTCGGCCATTTCTGTGACTTCTGGCAGCAAGGTTGGCTCTTCAGCCTCGGTGGCCGAAGAGGTCTCTCCGGTGAACTCAGGCACCGAGGCTGGTTCAATATAGCGTGGCCGATGTGTGAGGACCTTTATCCTTTTTCTTTTCGGTGCTGGCTCACTAGGAGCAGCTGCAGCTTCTTCTGTCGTAGGAGTCGTGCCTTTTCTTTTCTGCACTCGAATGGGATAACGATAGTCAGGGTAGACAAACCCAATTGCGTCAAACACTCGGTTCAGTCTTTTCTTTTTCCGGCCTCCGAAGGCTGCTGACAATGCAGTATCTTCGGCCTTTGAATAAACCCCAAGTAGTTCATCACTTACATTTTCAATGCCTTTTAGCCAGTCATCATCTGGCTCTACGAATTTGTCTCCGAATTTGAAAGTATACTTCAGCCTGATAAGTCCACCTTCGTCAGCCTCCTTTATAGTCTCTTCTAGCATTTCCCATTTTTCCGCGAGCGGCCATACTCTGAAGGCAATATGCTCTTGGACCAAATCTCTCGTTCCAATAAAAGAACAAACAACTCCGAAGGCTCTCTGGCATTCTTCGGCAGCTTCATTCATTTCAATCTTCGGCCTCCGCAGGCCGAAGCTTTGCCAAATAGGGCGCATAATTATACCTTTAATATCTTCCCGTGTTTTCAGGTCATTCTTCACATAAAACCATTCTGTCATCCAGTCGCCGGGCCATCTTTTCCGAAAGGTTGGCACGGGACAGCTTGACCCAGACCGAGAAACGAAACTGTAGCAGCCAAAATTATTGTGATACTGTTCCTTACCCCAAGGTTTTGTCTCGTATGATAATTCGTGTATGTTGCAGAAACTTTTCGCATCAGGTTCCAGACCTTGGCTTCTCGCGGCCCACATGAAGATATTCAGCCTTATGATTGCTTCGGGGGTAAGTTGGTGAAGATAGACTTCAAATATTTTCAGCACCTATACGACAAAGTTGCTCAGGGGAAATCGTAGTCCAGCTTTCAAAAAGCTTCGGTACACTATGACTTCATTTTCTTCAGGGTTCGGACAAGTCTTTTCTCCTTCGTCGGCCCTCACAACGGACAAGTCCCGGAAATATCTTCCCCTCATGTTGACAAGATGATTTTCTTTGATACTTGATTTACCGAAAACCGCATGGCTTGGTCGCCAAGGGCGATCTTCGGAGTCTTCACCACCACTATCCACATCATAATTGTCGTTGTCATCAGTATCTTCAGACAAACCTTCTAAAATCTCTTTGGTGATTTTTTCTGTATTGGTCTTCGACATTGCTATAAGAAACCCCAGGTTTTTCTCTTCAGAGAGACTCAGCTTCATCTCGGCAGCAGCCTTCTTATCTTCAGACATCTTCGGAAACACTAAAAAACTGTTTTCAACGCCGAAGCTTAAAAACTTAAAAAGCTAAGCAAGTCTTGGTGCGCAAGAGCTAAAAATTGAGTGAGCAAGAGCAGATGGCAAGAGAGCGTACCAAATGAGCTCGCGGTATGCTCTTATTTATACGCCCAGTGCGTTGAAAATTGGAAGACCCCGCTTGTCAGTGAATGTTGCTATTCTAGCAAAGGGAAGGTGTTTTTTCGGACCTTCGGCTTAAGGCCTTCGTCCATGTCGCAATCTAAATTTATTATTCTAACAAATTAATATTGCGAGGGGCTACTGTTGGGGGCCTTCAGCTTCCGAAGGTCCTCAAAAACAAGATTTAACAGTGTTTCTGGAGTATAATGTGTAAACAGGTATCTTCGGACTCGAATCGATATCACAGTAGGAGAAGCCCAAATAATACGAAGGTTGATACAGCGCCGAAGATGTGAGCAGGAAAGCTTCGGCGTGGTAGCAGAAAAGGAAACCGACTTAAAGATGAAAAGGTTATTCAGACCTCGGTGGATTACTATAGAATTACTACCAAATGTAAAGGGCATGGATGTAATTTTATATGGGCTGTGTCCCATGCCTATAAATAGGTGAACAGTACCCCCGTACTGCTGACGCTGACTTGGCATTTGCTTTTGCGTCACGCTTGTACTTTCGCCTTCTTTCAAGCCGAAGCATTTGAGAACAAGTCCCCAACAGCGCCCGGGTCTTGGTGCCCCGAAATCCGGGTGTGACAGAACAACTAGTGATCCTATACAATGTTATGACATGTTTAGGATGAGCAGACAGTTGTTCTAAAGTTTGCATGATTTGTTAGTATCGTCATATGGGTTGGCATCAAGTAAAAAAATGACATCTATTGAAGCTTTGGAAATATTTCTATGGATTGTTGGTATTCCTCAATCTTTTGTTCAAGTGAAGAATCGGTTTGGAACGTCCAAAGAAACCATTAGTAGAAAAATAATTGAAGTGTTGGAATGTGTATATTGTATGTCTAAGGATCTTGTGAAGCCTAGTGATACTGATTTCCCGACACCTCATCCAAAGTTGCTAAGCGATCGGTTTGCGCCACATTTTAACAATTGTATAGGTGCAATAGATGGTACCCACATTCCAGTAGTTGTACCATCATCAAAAGTTGTCCAACACGTGGGTCGACACGGTTATCCGACACAAAATGTGTTAGCTATTTGTGATTTCGACATGAGATTCACTTTTGTTTTTGTGGGATGGCCCGGATCGATGCATGATATGAGAATATTTAATGATGCTTTGCACAAGTATAGCACCATTTTTCCTCATCCTCCACCATGTATGATTATTTGTACACATGTTTTATTTTGAATTAAAAACTGTGTTTTTAATTTTATGTTGGAAATAAATTGTAGAAAAATTTTACCTCGTTTACTCGTGACATCCAAACCAGAAGGGTTATCTAGCTCCATACAAAGGTGTGAAATACCATTTTCCAGAGTTTGGAGCGGGACCACGAGCAAGTGGAAGAAAAGATGTATTCAACCAGTTACACTCCTCTCTTCGTAATCATATCAAGCGTTCCTTTGGTATTTTGAAGATGAAATGGAGAATTTTACTGGATTTACCAATCTATCCAATGCTGAAAAATAATACATGCATGTATGGCTCTACATAATTTCATTCAAGACAGCAAACTGGCCGACCAAGAGTTTGATCGGTGCGATCGAGATGAGAACTATATGCCAATTCCTCCAACACGACAAGATAGTACAAGTCAATTGGGAGATGATGAGCGAGAAGCCGACATGAATAATATTCTAGATCAAATTGCAAATGCATTGTTTGCTAGAAGAATGTAATTTTATTTACAGATACTTTCTTCTACATAAATAATATGTACGAACTAGCAGACTTTTATTTTCATATCTTCAAAATATTTGTATGAATCGATAGAATGACATACTTGCAAAAAAGAAATCAAATAAAAAACAAGGGCATTATTGACTTTGTTTGTTAGATAACAATAATATGCATTTGTATAATCCAGACTACCAAACAACTATATAAAGATTATAATTTAGACAGATTGTAATATAGATTATAATCTAGATTATATAATCTATAATATGAAACAAACAAACCTTTAGTTGGTCTCACCCTTGGGTTCATTGATAGTGAGGGTTGGGTTCTTGGTTGAGGGCTGTTGGATTTCATCCGCGAAAGAGACTTTGGCTTTTTGGTGTTGGTAACGAGGGTTGCCTTCACGGCCATGTCCTAGGGGAGGAGTTAGCCCTGGTGTTCACCTTTTGGGATTCATCATGGGGTTGGTCTTCGAAGCACAAGCGATGGGTGCCAAATGTTGGGACCTGACACGTGGGCCTAAGCACTTGAGAGTAAGTACGACATAATGCATGACAATATGGATGTCTCAGGGCTCAAATGTCTTGTCAAGCGTCTCACGTCCGTAGATGGGACGAGGTTATTTATAGGGTAACTAGGGTCCTGGAACTAGGGATGTAAACGGTATGGATATTATATCTCTGTATTCGAATTCGATTCATTTAAGAGTGCTGAGATCCGATCTATATCCGAGTCAAGGTACTCAGTATCCAATCCGTATCCGATCTGTATTCGTATATGTATTCTCAAAGTTGGATATTTAAGGTGTCAGTTTTCGTTCAAAACTTATCTACCATAACTCGATAATATTCGTATTCAATCCGAATCCGATGTGAAAATATGAAAACAAATATAGAACAAGTGATGTATGTCTATATCTGTTCCGATTACACCTATACTAGGAACTAAATTACATTTATGTCATTGGTTAACTACTACATTCCCTGAATATACTGTACATTGGGGTAATTATGGGAGAGTAATGTCTTACTTCTAGTTGTATAGAAATTTGTGCATGTTGCGGAGACTGACAGGAAGGTCTGTCCCACTAGAGGGGACCACTGGACGTCGGTTCCAGCCACACCTAACCCCAGGCTTTGGGTCCTCGAGGACTTCGCCTCAAGGTCTTCATCGCCTTCGTGTTTTCGTCGATGGGAAGTGATCCCCCTTCGGCCTTTACATGCCTTCGTCTTGGTTTGGACACATCGTCCAGGTGCAGGAGTCGAAGGGGGACATGGGCCAGAAGGCCTTCGACCCCTTTCCGTTTGTCTTCATCGGGGGAGGTCGAGCCCCCGTTTTCCGTCGAGGGCGACCAAGTCTAAGGGGTGCCTTCGCGAATGAAGGAACTTTGATCCTCTCGATGTAGTTTTCATCACTGGGCTTATCTGCACAACGATGGTCGATGGTGCCCTGCGATCAAAGGTGGAGTTAGTATGCCTTTTTTGAGAGAACAGGAGTGAAAGTGAAATGTGCCTTTGGGCCATTTCTAAGTATTTTGGTGATTGAGTGTCAACACAAGTGCTTAAATGTAAATCTATGCCCATGGATGAACAAAGTGCAAATCACAAGTAAAGGTATGTTTCTAAGCTTTAGTACATTGGTTTTGTGTACTAATGTATTTGTCTAAGTGTTAGAAACAGAGAGAAGAAGAAAAGGAGATTGTTGGCTGTGTACAGCCAACAGGCTGTTTCGGTCTGGGGCACCGGACTGTCCGGTGGTGCACCGGACTGTGTCCGGTGCGCCAGACTGCCTCGACCTGAAGACGCCGCTCTCGGGAATTTGCCGACGGCGTACGGCTAAAATTCACCGGACTGTCCGGTGTGCACCGGACTGTCCGGTGAGCCAACGGTCGGCCGAGCCAACGGTCGGCCGCGGAATCTGCGTGCGACACGTGGTCTGGCCAACGGTCGGAAGGAGGCGACGGACTGTCCGGTGTGCACCGGACTGTCCGGTGCGCCAGATCTGCAACAGTCGGCAACGGTCGGCTGCGCCAGTTAAGGAAAGAAATCGGGCACCGGACAGTGTCCGGTGTGCACCGGACTGTCCGGTGCGCCAGACGACAGAAGGCAAGGATGGCCTTCTGGATTTGTTCTCAACGGCTCCTAGCTGCCTTGGGGCTATAAAAGGGACCCCTAGGCGCATGGAGGACAGAACCAAGCATTCCTTGAGCACTCTTGATCACTCACACATCAATCTTGCACACTTGTTCGACATTCTAGTGATTTGAGCTCTGTTCTAGTGTGCTAGTCTCTTGAGCTCAAGTCTGGGTCTTGTGTGTGCGTATTCGCTGTGATCTTTGTGTTGTGTGTGAGTTGCTAATCCCTCCCTTGCTCCGTGATTCTCTGTGAACATCTTTTGTAAGGGCGAGAGGCTCCAAGCTGTGGAGATTCCTCGCAAACGGGATTGAGAAAAGAAAAGAAAGAACACCGTGGTATTCAAGTTGATCATTGGATCACTTGAGAGGAGTTGAGTGCAACTCTCGTCCGTTGGGACGCCACAACGTGGAGTAGGCAAGTTTTGTACTTGGCCGAACCACGGGATAACCACCGCGTCATCTCTGTGATTGATTTCTTGTGGTTATTGTGTTTTGACTCCTCTCTAGCCACTTGGCCATAATCGTGCTAACACTTAACAAGTTTTTGTGGCTTAAGTTTTGAAGTTTTACAGGATCACCTATTCACCCCCCCCCCCCCCTCTAGGTGCTCTCAATTGGTATCAGAGCCGTTCTCTTCAAGAAAGGGACTAACCGCCCGAAGAGATGGATCCTAAGGGAAAGGGAATCGTGATCAACGATAAGGAGAAGGAGTCCTTCGTCAACGAGCCAAGGGATGACAAGTCCAACGACTCAAGCTCGGGCCACAGACGCAAAGATGGGAAGAAGAAGAAGACAAGACGCATCAAGGAGATCGTCTACTACGACAGCGATGAGTCTACTTCTTCCCAAAAGGATGAGGACAACGACTACAAACAAAAGACGGTTAACTCAAACTTTTCTTTTGATTATTCGCGCATTCCGCATAGCTCAAATGCTCATTTGCTCCCCATTCCACTTGGCAAGCCTCCTCACTTTGATGGAGAGGACTACGGATTTTGGAGTCACAAAATGCGTACTCACCTATTTTCTCTCCATCCAAGCATTTGGGAGATTGTGGAAAGTGGAATGAAATTTGATAGCTCGGATAGCCCTTCGTTTATAAATGAACAGATCCATAAAAATGCACAAGCTACTACTGTGTTGCTAGCCTCTTTGTGCAGGGACGAGTATCACAAAGTGAGCGGCTTGGACAATGCCAAGCAGATTTGGGACACCCTCAAGATCTCTCATGAGGGAAATGATGTCACCTTACTCACCAAGGTGGAGTTGGTGGAGGGCGAGCTCGGACGATTCGCGATGATAAGGGGCGAGGAGCCGACACAAACATATAACCGACTCAAGATCCTTATCAACAAAATAAGGAGCTACGGAAGCACGCGATGGACGGATCACGACGTCGTCCGCCTAATGCTAAGGTCATTTACCGTTCTTGATCCTCACTTGGTGAACAATATTCGTGAAAATCCTAGGTACATCAAGATGTCGCCCGAAGAAATTCTTGGAAAATTTGTAAGCGGGCGAATGATGATTAAGGAGGCGAGGTACGTGGACGACGCATTGAATGGCCCAATCCATGAGCCTCAACCCATTGCTCTCAAGGCAACAAGGAGCAAGGAGGCGCTACCCAGCAAGGTGGCGCAAGTTGAGGCGGCCGGTCTTAATGATGAAGAGATGGCCCTCATCATCAAAAGATTCAAGACGGCACTAAAGGGTCGCAAGGGACAGCCAAGCAAGACCAAAGCCAAGGGGAAGCGCTCATGCTTCAAATGCGGTAAACTTGGTCATTTTATTGCTAACTGTCCCGACAATGATAGTGATCAGGACCAAGGGAACAAGAGGGAGAAGAAGAAGAACTATAAGAAGGCAAAGGGCGAGGCGCATCTAGGCAAGGAGTGGGACTCGGATTGCTCCTCTTCCGACTCCGACAATGAAGGACTCGCCGCCACCGCCTTCAACAAATCAATCCTCTTCCCCAACGAACGTCACACATGCCTTATGGCAAGGGAGAAGAAGGTATGTACTCGCAACTCTACCTATGCTTCTTCAAGTGAGGACGAATCTAGTGATGAGGATGAAGTAGATTATTCATGTTTGTTCAAGGGCCTAGATAGAACCAAGGTAGACAAAATTAATGAATTAATTGATGCCTTGAATGAAAAGAATATACTTTTAGAAAAGCAGGAGGATTTGTTGTATGAAGAACATGATAAGTTTGTAGAGGCTCAGAAATCCCTTGCATTAGAAATTAAGAGGAATGAAATGCTTGCTTGTGAAGTATCTACATGCCATGATTCTATTTCTAACTTAAAGAGCATAAACGATGATTTAAATGCTAAACTAGTAGAAGCAAATAAATCCAACTCTTATGTTGAAAATGTTGAAATTTGCACTAGGTGTAAGGACATTGATATTAATGCTTGCAGTGAACACTTAACTTCTATTTCAAAATTGAATGATGAATTAGCTAGTCTTAATGCTCAACTTAAGACTAGCAAGAGTAATTTTGATAAACTGAAATTTGCTAGGGATGCCTACACTGTTGGTAGACACCCCTCCATTAAGGATGGACTTGGCTTCAAAAGGGAAGCCAAGAACTTAACAAGCCATAAGGCTCCCATTCCCGCTAAGGAGAAAGGGAAGGCCCCTATGGCTACTAGTGCTAAAAAGATCCATGCCTTTTTGTATCATGATAGGAGACAAACTAGAAATGTTTATAGGAGTTATAATGCATACAATGATTTGTCTCATGCTATGTTTGCTTCTAGTTCCTCATATGTGTATGATAGAAATGTTGGTAGAAGGGACGTTGTTCATAATATGCCTAGGAGAAATGTTGTTAATATTCCTAGGAAAGTTAATGAGCCTTCTACAATATATCATGCTTTGAATGCTTCCTTTGCAATTTGTAGAAAGGATAGAAAGGTAATTGCTAGGAAGTTAGGGGCAAAATGCAAGGATGATAAAACTTGCATTTGGGTCCCTAAGGATATTTGTGCTAACCTTGTAGGACCCAACATGAGTTGGGTACCTAAGACCCAAGCCTAAATTTGCCTTGCAGGTTTATGCATCCGGGGGTTCAAGCTGGATTATCGACAGTGGATGCACAAACCATATGACGGGGGAGAAGAAAATGTTCACCTCCTACGTCAAGAATAAAGATTCCCAAGATTCAATCATATTCGGTGATGGGAATCAAGGCAAGGTAAAAGGGTTAGGTAAAATTGCAATTTCTAATGAGCATTCTATTTCAAATGTGTTTTTAGTAGAGTCTCTTGGTTATAATTTACTATCAGTTAGTCAATTATGCAATATGGGATATAATTGTTTATTCACAAACATAGATGTGTCTGTCTTTAGAAGAAGTGATGGTTCACTAGCTTTTAAGGGTGTATTAGACGGCAAACTTTATTTAGTTGATTTTGCAAAAGAAGAGGCCGGTCTAGATGCATGCTTAATAGCTAAGACTAGCATGGGCTGGCTGTGGCATCGCCGCTTAGCACATGTAGGGATGAAGAACCTTCACAAGCTTCTAAAGGGAGAACACGTAATAGGATTAACTAATGTGCAATTCGAAAAAGATAGACCTTGTGCAGCTTGTCAGGCAGGTAAACAAGTGGGAGGAGCACATCACAGCAAGAATGTGATGACCACTTCAAGATCCCTGGAGCTGCTGCATATGGACCTCTTCGGACCCGTCGCCTATCTGAGTATAGGAGGAAGTAAGTATGGTCTGGTTATTGTTGATGACTTTTCCCGCTTCACTTGGGTATTCTTTTTGCAGGATAAGTCTGAAACCCAAGGGACCCTCAAGCGCTTCCTCAGGAGAGCTCAAAATGAGTTTGAGCTCAAAGTGAAGAAGATAAGGAGCGACAACGGGTCCGAGTTCAAGAACCTTCAAGTGGAGGAGTTTCTTGAGGAGGAAGGGATCAAGCACGAGTTCTCCGCTCCCTACACACCACAGCAAAATGGTGTGGTAGAGAGGAAGAACAGGACGCTAATCGATATGGCGAGGATGATGCTTGGAGAATTCAAGACCCCCGAGCGGTTTTGGTCGGAAGCCGTGAACACGGCTTGCCACGCCATCAACAGGGTCTACCTTCACCGACTCCTCAAGAAGACGTCGTATGAACTTCTAACCGGTAACAAACCCAATGTATCTTACTTTCGTGTATTTGGGAGCAAGTGCTACATTCTAGTGAAGAAGGGTAGAAATTCTAAATTTGCTCCCAAAGCTGTAGAGGGGTTTTTGTTAGGTTATGACTCAAATACAAAGGCGTATAGAGTCTTCAACAAATCATCGGGTTTGGTTGAAGTCTCTAGCGACGTTGTATTTGATGAGACTAATGGCTCTCCAAGAGAGCAAGTTGTTGATCTTGATGATGTAGATGAAGAAGATGTTCCAACGGCTGCTATGCGCACCATGGCGATTGGTGATGTGCGACCACAGGAACACTTGGAGCAAGATCAACCCTCTTCCTCAACTAAGGTGCATCCCCCGACTCAAGACGATGAACAGGTTCATCAACAGGAGGCGTGTGATCAAGGGGGAGCACAAGTTGATCATGTGATGGAGGAAGAAGCGCAACCGGCACCTCCAACCCAAGTTCGAGCAATGATTCAAAGGGATCATCCCGTCGACCAAATTCTGGGTGACATTAGCAAGGGAGTAACTACTCGATCTAGATTAGTTAATTTTTGTGAGCATTACTCCTTTGTCTCTTCTATTGAGCCTTTCAGGGTAGAGGAGGCCTTGCTAGATCCGGACTGGGTGTTGGCCATGCAGGAGGAGCTCAACAACTTCAAGAGGAATGAAGTTTGGACACTGGTGCCTCGTCCGAAGCAAAATGTTGTGGGAACCAAGTGGGTGTTCCGCAACAAACAAGACGAGCACGGGGTGGTGACGAGAAACAAGGCTCGACTTGTGGCAAAAGGTTATGCCCAAGTCGCAGGTTTGGATTTCGAGGAGACTTTTGCTCCTGTGGCTAGGCTAGAATCAATTCGTATCTTGCTAGCATATGTCGCTCATCATTCTTTCAGGCTGTACCAAATGGATGTGAAGAGCGCCTTCCTCAACGGGCCAATCAAGGAGGAGGTGTACGTGGAGCAACCCCCTGGCTTCGAGGATGAACGGTACCCCGACCATGTGTGTAAGCTCTCTAAGGCGCTCTATGGACTTAAGCAAGCCCCAAGAGCATGGTATGAATGCCTTAGAGACTTTCTAATTGTTAATGCTTTCAAGGTTGGGAAAGCCGATCCAACTCTTTTTACAAAGACATGTGATGGTAATTTGTTTGTGTGCCAAATTTATGTCGATGACATAATATTTGGTTCTACTAACCAAAAGTCTTGTGAAGAGTTTAGCAGGGTGATGACGCAGAAATTCGAGATGTCGATGATGGGCGAGTTGAACTACTTCCTTGGGTTCCAAGTGAAGCAACTCAAGGACGGCACCTTCATCTCCCAAACGAAGTACACGCAAGATCTGCTAAAGCGGTTTGGGATGAAGGACGCCAAGCCCGCAAAGACTCCGATGGGAACCGACGGACACACCGACCTCAACAAAGGAGGTAAGTCTGTTGATCAAAAAGCATACCGGTCAATGATAGGGTCATTACTTTACTTATGTGCTAGTAGACCGGATATTATGCTTAGCGTATGCATGTGTGCTAGATTTCAATCCGATCCTAAGGAGTGTCACTTAGTGGCGGTGAAGCGAATACTGAGATATTTAGTTGCTACGCCTTGCTTCGGGCTCTGGTATCCAAAGGGGTCTACCTTTGACTTGGTTGGATACTCAGATTCCGACTATGCTGGATGTAAGGTCGATAGGAAGAGTACATCGGGGACGTGCCAATTCTTAGGAAGGTCCCTGGTGTCGTGGAACTCTAAGAAACAAACTTCCGTTGCCCTATCCACCGCTGAGGCCGAGTACGTTGCCGCAGGACAGTGTTGCGCGCAACTACTTTGGATGAGGCAAACCCTCCGGGACTTTGGCTACAATCTGAGCAAAGTCCCACTCCTATGTGACAATGAGAGTGCTATCCGCATGGCGGAAAATCCTGTTGAGCACAGCCGCACAAAGCACATAGACATCCGGCATCACTTTTTGAGAGACCACCAGCAAAAGGGGGATATCGAAGTGTTTCATGTTAGCACCGAGAACCAGCTAGCCGATATCTTTACCAAGCCTCTAGATGAGAAGACCTTTTGCAGGCTGCGTAGTGAGCTAAATGTCTTAGATTCGCGGAACTTGGATTGAATTATAGCATACATGTGTTTATGCTTTTGATCATGTTCATTCTGCATTCTGTTGCTTATTGTGGTGCTCAAGTTGTACAAACACTCCCTGGACCTCACAAGTCCGTTGCAAGGTGATGCACATGTTTAGAGGGAGATGTGTTACAACTTGACCCTTTGAGACTAACTATATGCTTGAGTTTGCTTGTTTTAGTCTCGAAGGAGAATTGAAAGGGAAAAGGTGGACTTGGACCATGAAAGACTTCCACTGCACTCCGATGAGAGAGTAACTTATTCCAAGTCCATCTCATGAACTCTTATTGCCATTTGATCTTAATTGAAGATTTTGGTGAGGAAATGGGGTTAAGAGGGCCAAGATTGATCCCGTTTTGGTGCTTGATGCCAAAGGGGGAGAAAATAAAGGCCAAAGCAATAAATGGATCAGCTACCACTTGAGAGATTTTGAAAACAGTAGAATAGAGCTTTTGGTTTGTTCAAAACTCTTGCATTGTCTCTTTCGCCAAAAGTTGGCTTCTTGTGGGGAGAAGTATTGATTATGGGAAATAGGGGGAGTTTTTGAAATCTGTGATCAATCTCTTTTGGAATGACTCTCTTTATGCTTCATCATGTGTGTTTGACTTAGAGATAGAGATTTGAGTTTGATTTGCAAAAACAAACCAAGTGGTGGCAAAGGATGATCCATATATGCCAAAAATGAATCAAAACAGATTTGAGTTCTATTTGAAGTGATTTTGCACTTGTTCTAGTTGCTTTATGTTGTGTTGGCATAAATCACCAAAAAGGGGGAGATTGAAAGTGAAATGTGCCTTTGGGCCATTTCTAAGTATTTTGGTGATTGAGTGTCAACACAAGTGCTTAAATGTAAATCTATGCCCATGGATGAACAAAGTGCAAATCACAAGTAAAGGTATGTTTCTAAGCTTTAGTACATTGGTTTTGTGTACTAATGTATTTGTCTAAGTGTTAGAAACAGAGAGAAGAAGAAAAGGAGATTGTTGGCTGTGTACAGCCAACAGGCTGTTTCGGTCTGGGGCACCGGACTGTCCGGTGGTGCACCGGACAGTGTCCGGTGCGCCAGACTGCCTCGACCTGAAGACGCCGCTCTCGGGAATTTGCCGACGGCGTACGGCTAAAATTCACCGGACTGTCCGGTGTGCACTGGACTGTCCGGTGAGCCAACGGTCGGCCGAGCCAACGGTCGGCCGCGGAATCTGCGCGTGACACGTGGTCTGGCCAACGGTCGGAAGGAGGCACCGGACTGTCCGGTGTGCACCGGACTGTCCGGTGCGCCAGATCTGCAACAGTCGGCAACGGTCGGCTGCGCCAGTTAAGGAAAGAAATCGGGCACCGGACAGTGTCCGGTGTGCACCGGACTGTCCGGTGCGCCAGACGACAGAAGGCAAGGATGGCCTTCTGGATTTGTTCTCAACGGCTCCTAGCTGCCTTGGGGCTATAAAAGGGACCCCTAGGCGCATGGAGGACAGAACCAAGCATTCCTTGAGCACTCTTGATCACTCACACATCAATCTTGCACACTTGTTCGACATTCTAGTGATTTGAGCTCCGTTCTAGTGTGCTAGTCTCTTGAGCTCAAGTCTGGGTCTTGTGTGTGCGTATTCGCTGTGATCTTTGTGTTGTGTGTGAGTTGCTAATCCCTCCCTTGCTCCGTGATTCTCTGTGAACATCTTTTGTAAGGGCGAGAGGCTCCAAGCTGTGGAGATTCCTCGCAAACGGGATTGAGAAAAGAAAAGAAAGAACACCGTGGTATTCAAGTTGATCATTGGATCACTTGAGAGGAGTTGAGTGCAACTCTCGTCCGTTGGGACGCCACAACGTGGAGTAGGCAAGTTTTGTACTTGGCCGAACCACGGGATAACCACCGCGTCATCTCTGTGATTGATTTCTTGTGGTTATTGTGTTTTGACTCCTCTCTAGCCACTTGGCCATAATCGTGCTAACACTTAACAAGTTTTTGTGGCTTAAGTTTTGAAGTTTTACAGGATCACCTATTCAACCCCCCCCCCCTCTAGGTGCTCTCAAGGAGGGGGAACCCCTACTAGAAAATTTTATTATTACTGGAAAATTGCAGTTTAGAGCATACAGTGAGCCAAATTACACAAGGGAATGGTTAATTAGGACTGCCATTGCTGGAGCCAGTTAGGAATGGAGGAATTGAATCTTTCCCGTGCTCTATGGATGACCAGGAGTAATTCCTTTGTGAATTCATGCTTGCATTGCTGCACCGTTGGGTTTGTGTTCTGAAATAACCATGCATTTCGGCACTTCATATGCTCCATGTCATGAGGATAACTATCTCCATAGAGAAGGGAACATTGAGTTGTTGTTTGAGATTTGCCGAAGCCTCCTCGGGATTAGCAATTCTAGGAGGCGTCAAACCAATGGAATTACAACAGGCCTTAGCAAAGTTACATCTGAGGAAGAGATGGTAGAGTGTTTCCTCTTTTTGCCAGATACAGTTCTCGCACGAGTATGACTCAAGTGTCATGTTTTTCCTCCTCAGCAAATTCTTTGTGTTCAGTCTGTTTTTCAGCCATAACCAATAGAAAACTTTATGCTTTGGTTGACATTTATTTTTCCAAAACGATTTGAATATGTGATGAACCTGGATATGCCTCATAAGATGCTTGTAAGTTTTTTTTAGAAAAAATCTCTGAACCCCAAATAAATTTCCAATTGTCATTTGCATTGATTATAGTGATTTACTCTCATGCTTCATTGAGCTCCTGATACTGCTCATAAGCTTGTTCAGACAGAGGTAGATGAAAAATCTCGAAAAGATGTTCTTTTTGTTTTGCCTCTTTGATAGAGAGTTTACTGTTGTAAGCAAAAGAGAATAATTCAGGATATTGTTGAGCTGGAATGCGAGTTAGTATGCCTTCGCCCCAGCATAATTAAACCTAACAAATTTTATCTACTCCGAATATAATATGTCATTTTTACCCAAAAAAGACGATTACAAATGAGCAAATGAGCCAGCAGGGCAATAGACGATGGCCGTGTTACTGCCGCTCCGATCGTCGCTGCCGATTCTTCCTCTGGCTGCCTCGAACGATCACCTGACACATGACAGAGCTAGCGCTGCAGCGCAATGCATACATGCACGACAAGCATCGGGAGCTGGCTAGCCATGGCGCGCGGCAGCCGGCAGTGATGACCGGCAGCGGCATTGCAGGCGCTCGATTTCAATTCGCCTGCAGCGGCTTCGACCGATCGCAGCGCCCGCGTACATGTACATCCCGTGCACGCACATACTCACGCGTGAGCGGATGTCTCTACATGGGCATGCAACGACGACTCAGCATTCAGCAACGGGGTGGATGGAATGCAAGGACTGTGGCGGTTGTTGGAAACTGATCTCGGCAAATTCAAGATTTATTGGAATGCAAGGACTGTGGCTGTTTTTTAAACTGATCTCGGCGAATTCAATATTAGTCATGAGATTAACTTAAAGCTAAAGTTTTGATCCATCCGTTAGTTCCTTCCTTATTCGGATATTCCCATCTCATATTGATTATCTCATATTGATTGGATGCAATTGGAAGAGATTATAAGGGATTTTGACTTCTTGGCATTTAAATTCATCAAATCTCCTTTAATTCACATAGATTGAGATTAAAACGAGCAGGTCCTAAATAAGTACTGTATTTATCTTGATCGACGGCAACCGTAAATCATTTAGCGTATGCCCTATACACGAGAGGTGACTCAACCTCGAACCGGTTGATCTGAAACTGAAAGAGCACCGGGGCGGAGGGTTTTAAATGCCATGTCCAGGGCAATGCAGCGTCATCAGCACCAATACCTGAAGTTCTAATGGCTGCATCCAACTTAAACTTATCACTGAACTAAGAATTCAGCACTTAGCATGATTTAAATTCATGGTCATGGTTTAGACTATGAATAAGGTCCTTTTTAAATATCTGCCTATTTCTAAGTTTAGTTTTAGCAGTGGTAATAACAAATGGTAAATGTGAATGGGACCAGGGACGAAGTAGGTACTCCCTACGTCCTAGCATGTAACCTGTAACCACTCTTTATTCTATTATTATAATATAAGACATGCGCTTTCTAAATATGTGTACATCGATGTAGTAGTATAGAGAGAATAAATATATTTTTTGGTCTTTAAATTAGATGTGGTTATGTCTTATATGTTGGGACGAAGTGAGTATACGGTAGGGGTGCACATGCATCCACGAGTGATTTAAATCAGATTTTTACATATATACACCACCTACAATTATTTTCATACACCTTCACAGCATGTGCATTGTGCAACCTCCTCTCATCCATTCTAGCTTCACCATGTGTCGAGGATTGGATCCCCAGAATCTTGATAGCCCACGAGTCAGGAGGAAGGCAAAGGAGAAGTCTGGCCCGGAAGGACCCGCCCCAGATGACCCCGGAGCACCGAGCTCAGGGGCCGGACGAGGCAGGACCAGGATGGGTTAGATGGACTATCAGGGAGCCACTCGAGTGGATTCTATGTCTGACTGATGGACTGCCCCGCCATTAATGACCAATTGTATTGACAGCGCATGGTACCAAGCCGTGGCACGCAAAGGAGCCGGTCCTCCTTCCACTCATATCCTACGCGTCCGAGACTAGAGCCCCACTTATGACCTATGATCCCTAGGCCTATGTCACACTCATGGCATATGCCTGACTCCCCTACGGAGCCCATAACACGACGAGGGAAGCCAGGGGTCAAGCTACGAAGACCAGGGGTTAGCATGGAGATGAGAGAGTACTTATGATACTCAGACTCCATGCCGCTGTGCATGCTGTCCCAACTGACTTAAAATAAGCACGATTAGAGAGCTCAGACGACGAGTGAGAATACTAACGGACGGGCCTTTACCAAGGGTAAAATGACTCGTTTTACCACAATGCAGAGACCCCTTCCGAGGAAAGCCACTTGTAACTGGCCCCTCCTTAGTCTATAAAAGGAGAGGGTTGGCCTACACCGGAGGGGACAAAAGACACAGCAACAACACTCGACGACTTAGCCAGGTATGTAGTAAGCATCCGATACATAGATCTTGAGAGCCAACATCGTATAGAAACTTGGGATCCTTCCCTCTGCCATCGCTTGTAACCACTACTACGAGCAATCAACAACATGGTGTTGGCAGCGCGAGCCACCAAAGACCGAAAGTAGAGACATTATGTCCAAACCATTATAAATCTTACATGCGTCCAATAAACACACCATCCAGATCCAAAACACATATACACAAATTTACTCGTTGGTGTTGGTTCAAAACACCGACACCATGGTTTTCACGCATCAACCCCGGCCCGGGCCCAAGCCCACCGGCAGAACAATTCAACAATTAGTTGGGTTAATTGTTTGTTTGTTTGCACTATCTAATCCAAAAGGAGCAGCTTAATTAAATGCTTAACGCCAGTGAGTGCTCGGAGCAGTTGATTTAATTTGTACCACGAATGCCAAGAAGAAAGCCTTTAATGCTACAGGAAATATATGTTGATTACTTGTACCACAAATGCCAAGCAGGTTAGTTACAAAAACGCTTTTGTTTTGAGCGAGCTCTTCCCAGAGACCACAACGGCAGGCAAGAGATCTAGCTTGAGGTTGGCCGTGGACCCTGCAGCGTCACTAGCTAGGCTAGCACCTTCTTCGCACGGCCGTGATCGTTTTTGTTTGTTTGTTCCATCGGGTCGCTCGCTCATGGCTGTCTTAGCAGCTAGCCTGTCACCTCGTCTTGGCACGACGGACGCAGTACAGTTTGAGGTCTGAACCGATTGCCCCGGTCCTTAGGGTCGTCGATTCGTCGTCCTTAATTGCATGGATGCCACGTTTTGTTTCAAAATTTCAATTCCGTGATAGGCAAAGTTTTTTTAAATGCGGTAGGTAATTTTCACTGTTTTGTTTAGAAACATCGTTGGAACGACAAGGTTCCTTTGAATGGAGCGCGGGGTTGAAATCCTAGGACTGCTTGGTTGGTGGAATAATATATGTGGTCTATCATCATATTATTGTTTTCGTTTGGTTTATAGAGTATATTGAGTCATGTAGTTCATCATAAACAGAACTATTCTACTATATCCGATGAAAAAAATATATAGTACACCACTTCATCTAAAAATAATCACTTTTATCTAAAATAAATTGATTCCTCAATCTAAACTCACGCTTTGAACTAGTTTGAAATATCAAATCCTTCCAAAATCTCCATTTTCTTCGGGATGAGCCATGAATTGTTATTTAAATAAGATATTTAGTTGTCTATGAAACCTTCCTCAGGTTGGACTGCTATTGCTTCCGAACTATTTGTTTACTCTATTGATTATATAAACCAGTTTACCTAAGTTAAAGGTTAAAGGATAAACAAACGATACAGGTTATTAGGTAGATTATATAGGGTCTGTTTGGTTCAGCTTTTTTCTGACCAGCTTTTCTGAAAATCTGGCTGTGAGAAGAATCTGGCTGTGGGGAGAATCTGAATATTATTACGATTATGTGTGGAGGAAGATAAAGTTGTTCATAGGGCTCAGGATTTAGAAAGTGACGGATTCCTACTATTACAACGACTCAACCGATTATATGTTTATGTTTATTTTGGATGGTTTTTGCTCCAACGAATTTTATAGAAGCTGGCTGAAAAGCTGAGCGTTTGGCAGTCCGCAGCAGCTTTTGATGGCAAGAAGCTGCCAGAAGCCGAAACAAACAGGGCCATAATCTATAAACAAATCATTATATAATCTGTATTATATAACTCTGGAAGTAAATGAACATGACCTAACTTTCAGATGCGTTATTTTCTCGGTGCCGAAAACGGAGCACCGTACGCTTCAGAGTACACAATGGCATGCTGACGCAGCCCGGATATGTGCAGGAATGGATTCTGACACACCGGGCCTACGTAAGTAGAACTGCGCGGCCCCACCGCACCGGCATCCCGTCGGTCACGCCGCCACACGTGCGCTCCACCGCTACAACACTGACACGATGGGCCCGCCGCTTACGGTCCACATGCCAGTCAGCGAACTAGACAACCCGTCCACGTGCCAGGCTGCCAGCTAATGGCGAGTGCGACACGCCGCTGTGCGGGCCGTCGGCGGGCGGTCTCCTCGGCCCGTCAGCCGATGCGCCGCTCTCCACTCCACGTGTGCGCGTGTCTACGCCAACCTCTACGGGACACGGTTTCAGTGAAACCCGCCTCTTTCTCGTGGCGGCGTGGCGCAGCGCAGCTGAGAGTAGAGACGCAACGCTTGACTGGTGGCTGCAGTGCGGCCATCTATAAGCAGGCCGCGAGCGCGCGCTGAGCAGTCGAGCCATCACCACCTCAACCGACGGCTCGCCGCTCTCCTACTCCTCCCAACCCTCCCGTCCCACCACCTCCCATCACCCGCCAGCTGCAGCAGCTATGGCGTCGCCTCCGCCCGACGTGGACCTGGGCAAGCTCAGCTACGAGATCTTCTCGCTGCTGGAGAGCAAGTTCCTCTTCGGCGCCGGCTCCGTGCCGGGCACGCCGGGGCGGCCGGGCCCCGGCGAGGACAGGGACAGGGGCAGGGTGCGGGTGCTGGCGATCGACGGGTGCGGGCCGGGCCCCGGCGACGCGCTGCTGGCGGCGGCCGCGCTGGCGAGGCTGGAGGCCGCGCTGCGGGCGCGCGCGGGGGACCCCGACGCGCGCGTCGCCGACTTCTTCGACGCCGCGGCCGGGGCCGGCGCCGGGGGCGTGCTGGCCGCGATGCTGCTGCTGCGGGGCGACGACGGGAGGGCGCGGTACACGGCGGCCGACGCGCTGGCGTTCGTGGCGTCCAGCCTCGGGAGGCACGGCGGGTGGGGCGGCGGCGTCGGCGGCGGGCTCCGGAGCAGGTGGGCCGCGCTGTTCCGGCGCGGGGAGAGGCCGTCGCCGCTGCGGCGCGTGTTCGGGGACGCCACGCTCAGGGACACCGTGGCGCCGCTGCTGGTCCCCTGCTACGACCTGGCCACGGCGGCGCCCTTCCTCTTCTCCCGCGCCGACGCCGTGGAGAGCGACAGCTTCGACTTCCGGCTCCGTGACGTGTGCGCCGCCACCTGCGCCGGTGGTGGTGCCGCGGCGGCCGTGCGGTCGGTGGACGGGCGCACGGCCATCGCCGCCGCGTCCGGCGGCGTCGCCGCCATGGGCAACCCCACCGCGGCCGCCATCACGCACGTGCTCCACAACAAGCACGAGTTCCCGCTCGCCGCCGGCGTCGACGACCTCCTCGTCGTCTCCATCGGCTCGGGATGCTCCGCCGGCGCCGCACCTTCCGCCGGCTGGCGCACGCCCATCCCGCCGCGCTCGCCGTCGCCCGCCGAGATGGTACGCCTCACCGCCGAGGGCGTCGCCGACATGGTAAGAACCAACCCCCGCTCCGGCGCTCCGCCTCCCCTGATTGATTCGTCAGTACACCACACACGGCTGCCGTCGAAATTTATCTTGGTTTTGATCTCATACTCGTGGTAATAAAAAGCACTGACCGGCGCCCCGGCCTTGTGCAGGTCGACCAAGCGGTGGCCATGGCGTTCGGGCACACGTGCGGGCGCAACTACGTTCGCATCCAGGTGGGTTGTGGTGTCTCTGCTGTTCTTTTGACTTTGTACCGCCAGCCACACACCGTCCGTGCCATGAATAATTAACGTCATCCCCCGCTCTGCTGGTGCTGGGCCTCCGATCGATCCATCCAGGCGTCGTGCTCCGGGAGAAAGGCGCTGCGGTCGCTGGACGCGAAGAAGGCGGCAGCGGCGGCGGACGGCATGCTGGCGCAGCGGAACGTGGAGGCGGAGCTGTTCCGGGGGCGGCGGGTGTCGGAGAAGTCGAACCGGGAGAAGCTGGACGCGTTCGCGGCGGAGCTGGTGAAGGAGCAGCAGCGGCGGGCGCGCAGCCCGGGCCTGCCCACCGTGGTGATCAGGCAGGCGCGCCCCACGGCCACGGCCACGCCGCGACTGTCGTCCGCCACCACCGCCTCCTCCGCCACCGTCCGGACCGCCTCCACCGTGCCGTCCCCGGCGTCGCAGGGCTCCTACCAGCATTAGCCGCCGACGGCGGCCGTCGTCCGTCCTGAGTTTTGTACATGCCGCCGTGGACAGAGGAGTGCATATGCGACCTCCACCCCTCCCTCCTCTCCCTCTCTCTTTTTTTACCCACACGTCGATGGCGATGAGCCACTGATATGTGGGTCCAGCCGTCCAAGACAGAGCTAAAACGTGGTGAAAGTAAGTTATAGGATGGATGTAGTAACTTATTTATTATATATGCCGCCCAAGTTTGAGAGGAAACAAAAAAAAAGGTGACCACCACCGTGTTTCGTGCGCCGACGCCGAGCAGTATAGCGATGTAGCGTGGAGGAGGAATGCAAAAAAAATAAAAAAAATGGAATTGGGTGCTATTCAAAGTGTTCATTGGGTGGCTCCCTTTAATCTCCCTCCAAGCAGATTAGAATGGAAGCCTCCCCCATGTATACTGCTTGCTGCTAGGTGCGTTCCCGTCTAGGTGGGCCATCCTTCCTTTCTGCCAACACTACTCTCAATCTCTCATGGCCGTAGGCGTACCGGGAAAGGGACACTTGAGATGCTGCTGCGAGTAGTAGCTTCGGACGAGAGCGAGCACGGTGTGCGTTTGGATGTTTGGTCCAGGCCAAAATTTTGGCATGGGAAGGGATGATTTGGACCAGCAGGAGGCGGCGCACCATACGCCCAGCCACCAACAAACTGGACAAACTGGCCTGCCCGTCAGTAGGACAAGGCTGTGCTCCTCCGGCCAGGTCTTCGGTCTTCATCCCAGCACCTGCCATTTCCGCTTCGTGCCCTGTGTATGTGCCCTGTGCCTGGCAGCATTCATCCACCCCGTACTCAGAGTGGCGAGGCTAGGTAGGAAGTAGTGGGTGCACATGCACCCACCACAAAATTTGTAAAACCAGCTATGTTTTAGAGTAAATGTCCAACATATATGCATCTCGCCTATAGGTTATTATCATACACACTCAAGGTATATGCACAATTCCTCTGATTCACTGTCACGTACACAATAACTATATAGCCATCAGAAATTTGGATGCCATAGCGTTCCTAGAGAAAGTTGTGAAAACACTTGTATCTTCTCATAGGAGTAGGAAAATCAAATCACCACCACCGCCACGGACTACACACCGAGCTCCTCTTGTATCGATTAATTCTCTCTCCATCCTAAATTTATTTTGCCCTATTAACCTAGTTGCCACCAACACGGCCCTCTCTTATCGGCCATCAAAGCCCCCCTATAAGAACAAGATATTGGGTGCAATTAAGTATACTCGTGTCTCAAGACAAAAGGATGTACTCAGGTCCACCGAAGCGGTACAACCCCTAAGGTCATTGAGGTCCTCGGTCTTGAATCATGAGGATGGCCGGACCCCCAACCCTTTAGGGCCTAATGTCTCTGTAGAGACAAGGGACATGGTGCGACTAAGTGTAATCTTGTCTCAAGACATAAGGTTGTGTCTGGACCTAGCGAGGCCGATACAACCCTAAGGTCAGGGCCTCGCATCTAAAGCCCTAGTGACAAGTTGATATCGTTAGCTTGATAAGTCTAAGGTACAACATATTAAATGTGTGATATATGTTGTTGTTGTGAGTTTGACTATAGAGTACTCAAGACCACTATATGGTACATGCATTGATCTTTTAGCCACACGTGCGCATACGAACATACCAAGAAGTATTATTAAGTACAAAAGGTTGCACTCGCTATCAACTATATCATATCGAATGGTATGAAATCCACCTAGTGATGCACATCTCTGATACTTTGCCACGACTACCCACCTATGACTCCTAGAATAGGATAATAATGAGGTAGTTGAGCATAGTCAAGGGAATCTAAGGCTGATGTAACCTCTCTCTTGCCTTGTACTATAAACATGAGGGACAAAGTAACAGTTAGGGAGAACCATTTTGGTTAGACCCAAGGGACTGTTTTAAGCCTGATTGGATCTATTCTGTAGAAATATTCCCTAAACATAAAGCAAACATAAAGGTGGATTAAGACTATTAGCCTAGAACCCCCGCCATAACCAAGAGGTGGGTGAGCTAGAAGGTCTTGACACTCGCTTGTGTATGAGTTTGTAATCTTTTTTACCTTTATGTTCATTAACCGATGAGTAGCAAGAGGACACAGGGTCTTATCCACATAGCGACCCAAACCACTCTAACTGTCATGTGATGGCTTGCACTCGTGCCTAGGTTTATATGATCGTCGATCTACTCTCTACTCTCTCTTGAAACTTTGTCTTTTGGTACTTTAAGTACTCTAATTTTGTTACGCAACGACAACCTGCAACCCAACAAAAAATATGGACATATTGGAGTCTTCAATCGAGTGTGTAGATGTGACATAGTAAACACATAGAAATTGGAAGAGAGATTGAAAGGGAAACGTTTAAGAGGTTGAACCTCATTTTACATTTTGCTATAGAAATTGTTATGGACCAAGCAACACCATAGAAGATTTATAAGTTGACCTTTTGTTCCAAAGGTCCATGGAGGAAAAAAATTCCTATAGAATCCCAATGTTTTAAAATTCCTTGTGCTTGCACGGTCTTTTTGCTGGAAACATGGTGGAACAAGTTCTCTCCAAAAGTTTGTTCCAAGAAATTGCATCAAAAACTTATTCTCAAAAAAGGACCTTTATGAAACTATGTTAACAAGTTATTGGAAAGATAAGTGGACAATTTAAACATTTTTTCCAAAAGACACTCTTGATAAGAAAGAAGGTGAAAGACAAAAATAGGGCTAGCATGCCCTTGTTTGGTAAAGCTTTGCTGCTAAACTATCTAGTTATATTCCTTTAATCTCTGGTAGTGTTTCTCCATCATGATTATTTTAGTAGAGAGAGCATGTAAGTATTAATTTTAGGATGATCCTGGTGTGGTGTGGATGGAATTCAGAGAGGAGTTTTCTTAACTTCCAGTTTTTAGTGTCTATTTATTTCACCTGTAGTTCCTGGAAAATCTGATTCTAACTATGTTGTGAGAAATATGTTGTGAGCTGACGATTGTGAGAAGCTAAAATATGTTTGGTAAAAACAACTATCGATTGTAGACTCTGTAAAAGCATGGTAGTAGTTTGATAACATGGATGACAGGAATCTAAAAAATCTGGGATAGATGGTGATTCCGAATTAAACTAGAGAAATTTATTGGTTGAGATTCATAACTTTTGACAATGAATCTAATTTAGAAACATAAACCAAACACACCATTAATATAAAATGGAGAATGTTTGTTGCCTAATCCAAACCATAATGTTTATGTGTTTTATCCACTACCGGAATCAGCTCCTTTGCCGTGTGTTCTAAACACACGGCAAAGGCTATTTTACACTCGGCAAAGCCTTTGCCGAGTGTAACACTCGGCAAAAAACGCTCGGCGAACTGTACATCGGCAACAGCTTCTTTGCCGAGTACTTTTTGTCGGGCACTCGGCAAAGTCTTTGCCGAGTGCCAATTGGCACTCGGCAAAGAAAAGTCACCGTCACGGCGCCAAGTAACGGTGACGGATCCTTTGCCGAGTGCCTACGGCGACACTCGGCAAAGACTGGTCCAGTGGACCCCACAGCCAGTCCCTGTGCCGAGAGCCCTAGTGGCACTCGGCAAAGGAGGTTTCTTTACCGAGTGTCTGGTGGCTTGGCACTCAGCAAAGAACCCTCCAGTGGGCCCCTTTGCCAGTATCTTTGCCGAGTGTCTTGGCAAAAGCACTCGGCAAAGATGTCTTTGCCGGTTCCCAGGTTTCCTTCTTTGCCGAGTGCCACTGTCAGCACTCGGCAAAGATGTCTTTACCGGTTCCCAGGTTTCCTTCTTTGCCGAGTGCCATGGTCATAGCACTCGGCAAAGCCACCCTTTGCCGAGTGTAACACTCGGCAAAGTGACCAGGATGTCCCTTTTTTATTTGCTTTTGTTGTTCCATCCAAACAAACAAAAGATATATATCATTCACATCACATTATATATCAAGCACATCACAGAATGAACACATTTATCATCAACACCATATATATCACAAAGTCTCACAAAACAGATCACAAGTCTCACTAAAGTCAGGATCATCACAAAACAGATACAAGTCTGCATCATCACTAACATCACCAAGTATCTCACAAGATAAAGTGTAACTAACATCACCAACACTCATAAAGGTAAGTCTGGATCATCACAAAACAAATCATCAACGAGGTGGGCATCTGGACTGGTTCGGCGAAGGGCTGGACGAAGCATGAGGGTTGTTCGACGCCGCCGATTGACCCTGCACAGAGAAGAGATTGTATGTGTGAGAACATATGAATATATATCATGCAGTACTAAAATTTTGATACTCACAGGAGTAGTGAACTCTGTAGGGTCAGCTGCAGGGAACAACGGAGGTGGTGGAGCATGACCCTGTGCGGCGCCAAGGCTCTGCATGTACGCGAACATCTCCGCCATCCTCTTCTCTAGCTCCTCACGTTGCCTCCTCTCATCATCTAGCTGAGTCTGTAATATTTCGCCCTAATGTTACGATAATGCAAAGAGAAGCTATATAAAAATCAATGAACGATGAATAGATAAGGAATAACCTGGAGTTGCTGGATACGATGCTGTGAGGTGTCCTGCCGAGGTCGTATGGCTGGGCTCGCGCTCGTGCTCCTTGCTCGCACCTGAGAGAGAGTGGGAGTGGAGGACGAGTCGATTGCCCCGTCGGCAATCCAGTACCTCCCATGCCTCTTGCCTCCTCCGACCATCATGAGGACATCTCCGTCGATGTCCTCGGTCCTCGGATCGTAATCTGGCCCATGGACCTCCTTGGCCATGGCGGTGTACTCACTGAGTCGGCTGTGGATGGCGGGGTTGGTGTACGCCTCGGGCCCGTCATCCGGGTTGTAGGTGACGTCGGACGTCGCCTTCCCCTTGTGGGCCATGGCATATGCCGAGAACGTGGAGCAAGACGCGCCACCATGTGCCGCCGACTGCGAGAAAACCAACGAGATGGTTAGAAATCATGTCTAATCGAAAGTTATATACCTAAATAAAAAAGAGCGCGTACCCATGCTTCCGCGTATTTGCCCAGGCTGCGGCTGCCTTGATGGTGGGAGGGACCTTGCATCAGCAAACACCGTTCCCGGCTAGCGTTGTGCGCCTCATCCCACTCAGCCGAGCACCACCTCTGCACCATCTGCTCCCAGCACTCAGGATGCGCGGCGCACCAATGAGGAATCATCTAAAAAAATATAAGTACACAGCATATCAGAAGCATATTTAGTACAAATAATAAAGTTTTGTATTTACCTGCAAGTACTGGTCCGGAGTCAACGACATGGTTCGGGCATCCTTCTTGTTCACCTTCTCCCCAAGGACGGAGCCGTGGTAAGTGACGATGGCCTGGATGCGCGCCTCGTAGTGCATGTCCACGACGAGCTTCTTACAGCATGTCGTAGACACCACATCCGCCCTGGCCTCATATCCAGCATCGCACCTGAAGAAATCCTACATACACAAAGACGATGTATCCATACATTATTTCAAGAATATGCAACAAATGCGACTTATTAAACAATATAGTGCGATGAAGACTTACCCACAGCTCTTGCTTCACCCGCTCCGCCTTGTTGTTGAATTGTCTGCCGTCCCGATCTACTGCATCGGGGGCGACGGCGTAGTGGTCGAAGGTGTATGCTGGGCTCGTCACTCCGGCGTACTCGACAAGTCCAGGGAAGTGTTCCCGGCATAGAAGGCCCAGGATGCCATTGGGGTTGCGGTCGTGACCCCCTGCAGTCTCCAAAACCATCCAAGACCTGTCCAAGTGATTAAGATGAAGTATTAGTTTCTATTATTAATTTGAACATATAATATGAAAAGGCAGCAACAATATCTAAAGTTACCTACCTCTCTCCATCGGGTCGTATCAGCGGACGTCTGTCACGAAGTATGGGTCGCTTAGGGAGGCTCGCGGGACCTCGCAGGTAGATACTCCTCGAACCTGAGGAGCCAGAACCTGAGACGTCCTGCTGAGCGGCGTCGTCGTCGTCGTCGTCCTGCTGCGCCGCATCGTCGTCGTCCTGCTGTGCCGCATCGACAGCGGCTTGCTGCTCCACCTGCTGTTGTACGGCGTCGTCCTGCTGCGCCTGCTCCTCCGTCCTACGGGTGCTCCTCCTCCCCCTCCCCCTCCTCGTCCTCGTCCCACCGCCCACCATCTTTGTCCAACAACCTGCAATTAAGAGTAAACAATTAAGCACAGATAAAAAATATGTATTTAGAAACATATGCAAAATAAATGAAATATAGCATTACATCGATTAAAAATAATCTTCATATGTGTCCGGGTTAGCCGGATCATAAGTGTCATCATCACTATCAACCATTTCATAGTCGACATCATCTGAAGGCGCAATTTCTTCATTGGCATTGCCTTCAAGTATTTCTAAGTCATTCTCATTTTGCACCTCATCATCCTCGTCATCAACAACCATTTCAATATCTACTTCCATTCCGATCGCTTCGGTTAAGTCTATCTCAAATTGCCCTTCGAGCCCATCTTCTTGGAAGAACTCTCCGTCATATGTGTCCGGGTCTAAGTTATAATCTTCATCGTTTGGAACAGGTAATTTAGCGTGCGGTGATACCTTATACACAACATCCCAACCCTTAAGATGTTGTTTCGTTTGGCACGCATATGGAAGATAATACACTTGTGTGGCCTGTTGGGCCACAATATAGACATCGTCTCCTGGTAAGGTGGAATCCTGTCGAATTTCGACTAGCCCAAGATTAGAATGTGTCCGTCTCGTAACTTCAGGGTCAAACCAATGACATTTGAATATCACTGGAGTAAGAGGTTTGGAACCATAAAAATTGAGTTCATATATATCTTCAATTCTTCCATAATACTCGACCTCGTCAAGCCCGGGCGTATAGACTCCAGAACACGTGGTTTTTCGATTGGGCCGGCTTTGGTCGTAGCTTGTTGTGCGAAAACGGTATCCATTGACGTCATACCCAGAAAATTTCCTGACCCTATAGGCAAAGCCATTGGCTACTTGTCTCAACTCGGCACTCATAGACGGCTCTCTTTGGCCCTGCAAGTTCAAACACGCTAGATTGTTATATTATTCGCACGTAAGAGCAACTTCAAATGACAAACTAAGCACGTACCTTACGTTTAAACCAGGAAATGAAATCGGGCAATCCATTTCCCGCACCCTTTCGAAGAAGGGTATCATATTCCTGTGGAGTTGGGTCCCTTGATCGACGCCAGAATTCATGAAGAAATTGCTCCATGTATGGCGTCACCTCTTCAAGGTTGGTCAATACATATAGCATGATATGGCGCCACTCTTCATGTCTCAGGGTCTTGGTGGTCGAACCACTTGCGCTTCCGAGTTGCCCTCGAAAAATGCTGAGATTCGATTCATTGTCGCCATCATTGTAATGAGGGGGTGGATTATGCACGCTCGGCAGTTTGTCACCATAGTAAGTTGTTGTGAAGTTTGACACCTCCTCCAGTATGTATGCCTCTGCAATGGAAGCCTCGATTTTGCATTTATTTCTACATTTCTTTCGGATAGTCTTTAGACATCTCTCGATTGGATAGCACCAACGTCCCTGCACGGGCCCCCCCATTCGTGCCTCATACGGGAGATGAATAATCAAATGCTGCATCGGATTGAAGAAGCCGGGTGGAAAGATCTTCTCCAGCTTACATAGTAACACGGGTGCCATCCTTTCCAAGTCTGCAATCATGGTCCGAGCTAACTCTTTTGCACAAAGCTGGCGGAAGAAATAGCTCAACTCAGCAAGCGCTAGCCAGACATGCTCAGGGACATAGCCTCGAACCATCGCCGGAAGAATTCGTTCAATCCATATGTGGAAGTCATGACTCTTCATCCCTAAGACTCGCAGAGTAGATAAGTTCACCCCCCTACTAAGGTTAGCTGCATACCCATCAGGGAACATTAACATCTTGATCCACTCTAGTACTTCCTTCCTCTGGGCCCTGCTCAGGACAAAATCGGCCTTAGGCCTTCTCCATGTCTTACCACCACTAGGCGGCTTCATCTCTTGGTTTGGTCTATCACATAACTCTGCCAGATCCACTCTTGCCTTTACGTTATCCTTTGACTTATCAGGAATCTCCATAATTGTTGCCCAAAGTGCCTCGGCGACATTCTTTTCAGTGTGCATCACGTCAATGTTGTGTGGAAGGAGCAGGTCATCATAATAGGGGAGCCGAGTCAATCCCGACTTATGTGTCCACATATGTTGCTCACCATATCCCACAAAACCACCTTCTGGGTTGGCCACGAGACCATCTATCTGTTCGCGAACTTCGGCACCAGTCATCATTGCAGGTGGGCGGTCTGTCACCACGACACCTTTCGTAAAGTTCTTGATGTCTAGTCGGAATGCATGGTCAGGAGGGAGAAATTGTCGATGTTTATCGAATGACGAATATTTGCCACCCTTCTTCAACCAAATGAACCTAAGAGCTTCCTTGCAAACTGGGCATGGGAACTTACCGTGAACACACCAGGCGCAAAATAGCCCGTACGCCGGAAAGTCATGCATGGAGTACTGGTACCAAACATGCATTTTGAAGTTTGTCTTCGTAGCTCGGTCGTACGTCCATACCCCTTCCTCCCAAGCACGGACCAATTCATCAATCAAAGGCTCCATGTACACGCCCATTTTATTCCCCGGGTGTCCAGGAATTATCAACGACACGAATATGTTCTGTCTTTGAAAGCATACGCCGGGGGGGAGATTGATGGGGATAACGAACACAGGCCAACATGTGTATGGGGCAGCGGTCATTCCATAGGGATTGAACCCATCTGTGGCCAGCGCAACACGAACATTACGAGCCTCTTTAGCTTTCTCATGGTGAATGACATCAAAGTGGGTCCATGCTTCACCATCGGATGCGTGAACCATCTTGTCAGGATTGTATCGTTTGCCTTTTTTGTGCCATGTCATCTGTTTCGCGGATTCCTCTGTCATGTATAAACGCTGGATCCTCGGTATGAATGGAAGGTGGCGTAGGATTGTCACGGGGATGTCGAGCTGCCTCTTCTGTCCATCACCAGAGTCTACCTCCATGAACCTAGACGATTTACACCTCGGACAGTACTTTGCCTCAGTGTGTTCTTTCCTAAATAGGACGCAGCCCTTCGGACAAGCATGTATCTGCTCATACGTCATCTTGAGTGCACGAAGGAGTTTCTGTGCCTCGTACATGCTCTTTGGCAGAACGTGATCCTCCGGAAGCAGACTGCCAATAACTGTCAACAAACCATCGAAGGCGTCTCGACTCATGCTATACTGCGACTTGAACGCCATTATACGCCCAATGGCATCCAGTTGAGAAACCTTTGTCTTGCCGTGAAGGGGTTTCTGTGCCGCGTCAAACATGTCGTAGAATGACTTTGCGGTCGCCTCTAGCTCGTCCTCCGTACGTCCTTCGGCGAACTGTGCCTCGTGATAGTCGTTCAACATGTCCGCTACCCCGGCATCAGCATCGTAATCCTCGACGCGTTGTCTCACCACCTCCTCTCTCGTGCGATGCGCTTCACCATGGAAGATCCACTGAGTATAGTCCGGCGTAAATCCATTCTTCCAAATATGTTCTACCATGGTCTTCTTTGGTTTTCTTTTCCGGTTGTCACATTTGCTGCACGGACAAGGGACTAGGCTAGCTCCTTTAGCAGATTCGCCATATGCCCGTTCCACGAAAGCATCGGTCTTCCTAATCCATTCTGGGGTGACATCATTACGTCGAACGCGGCCCGTGTACATCCACTCACGGTCCTCCATCCTCTAACATATATAACCGAGTATAGTTTAATATAGACATGTAATGCATGTACACTACGTTCCTACCTTCTAATAGGTGAGGATAGGTCCTAAACCCACCCGCGGTTGCGTAGATGGAGTTAGTTTCCATGCTCTACTCAGATCCAAGATAGAATTTCGGCAGCACCTCCCTGCTGTTCTCCGGATACACGTCCTGGCAGGGAGAGTGTACTGTCCGGAGAACAACAGGGAGGTGACGCCGAAACTCTGTCTCGGACCGGAGTAGAGCATGAAACTAACACCATCTACGCAACCGCGGGCTGTCCAAAAAAAGTGGACAATTCGAAACTGATACATTTGTAGATATGCAAAGATCTGCATATCTACACCGTATCACTTTCGAACGGGAGACGCCTAACTGGGTTACGTGATCTACGACCATGATGCGGAAATAGAGGTTATACCTAGGGTGGCGGTGGAGTCAGGCTAGTGGGGCTGTGGCGGGTCAGTGCAGTGGCGACGCGACGCGGTGCAGGCAGACCCGCAGTGGCTAGGAAGACAAGTGTCTTCTCTGTAAAAAAGAAACACAAGTCTATTAATACAAAAAAAATATTGCCAAACTTTGTTCATATGAATTCACATCAACGACCGCCATCCTTAGGACCACGCATGCCATCGGCAAACCTACCACTACTTGTGCCTATCTACCGCTATCTAACATATATCGACAAAAAAATCGGCAGCACCTCCCCTGCACGGGGAGGTTTCCAAAACCTGCAAATAAAAGTAGCAGCACGATGGCTGATATTCACAGGTATATCAACGACACTATGACATATATGCAATGCATTGGACATCATATATACAAGTAGTCCAACCACATCTATCACAAGGTTTATGATTTTAGACTCAAATTAGTTGTGCAATATTTCGAACATCATATATATACAATTAATTGTAGAGTAGTAGTACAAGCTTTGATCAAGAAAAAAAATTATACCTATTTGAGGCCGAGGCCGGCGACGATGGTGGACGCGCGGGTGGCCGGACGGCGGTTGCGCGTGGACGGCCGGGCGCAGGGAGTAGCGTAGGCGACCGGGCGGCGGCGGGCCGAGCTCGTGGGAGCCGCTGGACGACTGGGCGGCGGCGGCGGGCCGAGCTCGTGGCAGCCGAGCGGCGGCGGGCGCAGGGAGACGGCTGGGCGGCAGCGGGCGCAGGGAGGCCGGCGGCGGTGGTGGCCGGCCGGCCGAGCGCGTGGGGGCGGCCGCGGATGGCTTGGTGGCGCTCGGGCGGCGACGGGCGGCGACGGGCGTCGGTGTCACGGACACAGTGGGAAAGTGAATGAAGAAGGAAGGAGAAGAAGAGCCCGCAGGTCGGTATAATTAACTTCTTTGCCGAGTGCCCGCGATCTGGCACTCGGCAAAGATTTTTTTAAAATTAAAAAATATACTTTGCCGAGTGCCTTTGATCTGGCACTCGGCAAAGGCTTCTTTGCCGAATGCTTGTCAGTTGGCACTCGACAAAGACTAGAATTAGGGTTTTTAAAAAAACTTTGCCGAGAGCCGCACGACAAGCACTCGGCAAAGCTTTCTTTGCCGAGTGTCCTAGCTGGGGCACTCGGCAAAATATATTTAAATTTTTTTATTTTGTTTATGAAACTTTTTGTGGTATGTTCCTACACTATGTAGACCTACATGTACCATTTTAGAACAATTATAACTGTGTTTTTAATAGCTAGTAGATTTAGTTCATTTATTTGAATTTCTTCGGAAAATTTAGATTTGAACTGCAAGTCACTCGAAACTTGGAAAACCGTGCATGCAAAAATGATATCCATGCTACTTAGCACAAGTTACGACCGATTTCAGGAGCGGACCGGAAACTTCGAGCAACATGCTCACTAAACATGGCCGTGAACTTGTCATCCACATGTTTAAAAATTGTATAAAACACAAACAAAGTCAGAAAATCATAAAACTTGTCCACGTGTTATGATATCATATGTACAGGCTGCGATAAAAATTTTAGAATGTTTGGAGAAAGGAGTGCGGCACTATGTGTAGAAACCTAAGAGAACTACACATGAAATCATAGAGTTTCAATGTGGATCTCTTAGGTTTGTACACATAGTGTCCCACAACTTTCTCCAAACATTCTAAAATTTTTATCGCAGCCTGTACATATGATATCATGACACGTGGACAAGTTTCAAGATTTTCTGACTTTGTTTGTGTTTTATACAATTTTTAAACATGTGGATGACAAGTTCACGGCCATGTTTAGTGAGCATGTTGCTCGAAGTTTCCGGTCCGCTCATGGAATCGGTCGTAACTTATGCTAAGTAATATGAATATCATTTTTGCATGCACGGTTTTCCAAGTTTCGAGTGACCTGCAGTTCAAATCTAAATTTTCCGAAGAAATTCAAATAAACGAACTAAATCTACTAAAGATTTAAAACTCTGTTAAAATTGTCCACAAATGATACATGTAGGTCTACATAGTGTAGAAACATACCACAAAAATTTTGGGAGACAAAATCAAAAAAATTAAAATAAACTTTGCCGAGTGTCTATAGTAGACACTCGGCAAAGTATGCTTTGCCGAGTGTCTACTATGTGGCACTCGGCAAAAAAGTTCTGTGCCGAGTGCCAGCCGTTGGCTCTCGGCAAAGACTGACGGCCGTCAGCTTTGGGACGGCCGCTGACGGTCGTTTGCCGAGAGCCCCCTTTGCCGAGTGTTTGACACTCGGCAAAGTTGTCTTTGCCGAGTGTCGTCCTGTACCGAGTGTTCAGCACTCGGTAAAGGTCGCTTTGCCGAGTGCCTAACTTTACCGAGTGCGGCACTCGGCAAAGCGACCTTTACCGAGTGCCCGACAAAAGGCACTCGGTAAAGAATACAACACTCGGCAAAGCCTGCGATTCCGGTAGTGATCCGAGGAGTGATTCTTATAAAAAATCTGCTCCAAAATGAGCACCACCAAAATGGCTCCTGAATCGCACGATCTCACGAAGGTACCATTTGAATCCCTAAGATCTTTAAAAATCTGAGTTATTTAAAAAATATATATATATATATATCAAAATCCTATAATTCCTTTCGAAAACTCTACATGTTAGGAGATTTTAGCATACACAAAATCCAATAAAATATATCGTTTTTTATCTGGGTTTTTTTAGAAAGAATAACAAAAAGGTTTACGACAAATTTTATTAGAAGATACAATAGAAAAAAACTACATAAAAGTAATTACATACAGACAAACCACACACCGCACCGACCGAACGACACAACTACCAACATAATGAGCTGATACGATTTTTTGTCATGTTCGCTTTGTTTTAATTCGTACTGTCTTCTACTGCTTATAAAATGTTTTGTCTCTATAGATTGCAGTTACAGCAGTCTAAGGCTCCTTTTGGCAGGGCTCTCTCGGTGGCTCTTTTTCTGGCTCTTCGTGAAGCCGTACCAAACGGTCTTAAAAAATGGCTCCTCATCGAGAGCCATCAAAGAGCCAAAGTCGTTTTGCTATTGGGAGCCAAAGCACGAGAAAACAAACTTCTACTGGCTCCTTCTATCCGGCACACAATAATGTTTCACGAAATTACAGTCTCTGTCACCGTCTCCTCTTGAGAAGTTGTTTTGTCAAATGAATTACAAAACGGCTCTTGCTCCTCTAGAGAAGCCAAGAAGCCAGAGCCGAAGCCGTTAGGAGCGCTGTCAAAGGGGGTGTCGGCGTTTCGGACCCGCAAGGACCCTCAACCGACCAGTGAATTTGATGTTGCGTGTCCCTTCCCAGATGGGTTGATACAGGATAGAACACAAGAGGGAGGATGAGGCTTATATTATCTTGCACCGGGGTGCTCGTAGTAGGGGTTACAAACGTCGCGAGAGAGAGAGAGGGTTCGGCCTTGAGTTGTCTGAGTTAGCCTCCTCCGCGTCTCTCCCACTATGCCTGCATCTGCTCGCCTCCCTTTAGGAAGGCCCTGAACATCCCCTTTTATAGATACAAGGAACTCGGGAGAGGCCGTGACTTACTGTCTATGTTGCCCTGATACGGGGATACGGATACACGATACGGCGATACCTCGATACGCCATTTCTCAAAAAATACGGATACGGCGATACACAATATATATTATAAATAAAATTAAATGCTGAAATGGATCAATGCCATAGTAATCTTAATGAGTTAATCATGGATTTACTAGTATCAAGAACAGAGAATGCTGCTAGCATCAGTAGATGCACTCGTTGCCATCAGATATTGGTATCTAACAAGAACAGAGAATGGGACAACCGGACGAGTACAACGTCAGGCAGGGCAGATGGGAGATGGCAGCAGATCACAAACCTCAGTACCTCACGACGGCAGACGGGCTGGTTGACGACGCGACCTCAGAGCTAGCGGTGGCGGACGCGGCACGGATCGGCGACGGCTGGTGGCGCGCAGGGAAGCGCGGCTGCGCGGGTCTCCAAGCGGTGACGGGCTAGCTGCGCGCAGGTGTCTAAGGATCTCCAATCGGTGACGGGCTGACGGCTGGCAGCGTGCAGGGAAGCGCGGGTCTCCAAGCGACGCGCAGGAGCCAGGAGAAGCGGGGCTGGCGGCGCGCAGGTGTCTAAGGATCTCCAATCGGTGACGGGTTGACAGCCGGCAGCGTGTAGGGAAGCGCGGGTCTCCAAGCGACGCGCAGGAGCAAGGAGAAGCAGGGCTGGCGGCGCGCAGGAGATGGTGCGCGTGCGCGCGTGCGCCGTGGGGAGAAGCAGTGCGCATGGGAAATTAGGGATATAAGGTATCCCGCAGGTGTCCAAGAGGTGTCCTAGAAGTATCCGTCTTTTTTTATTTATTTAAGTTCATAGGAATTTCCGATACGCCTCGGATACGTATCCGGAAGTATCCGAGGAGTATCCGTATCTGATACGGTATCCGACACCGGTACGTGAATTTTGAGAAGTATCCATGCATCATAGCTTACTGTTGTTAGTCTTACCTTGGTGGTTGGCACAGTAGCCGGAGCGGGGCGAACAGTGTTGTTTTCCTGTCAGAACGGTCAGTGAAAGGGCGAAGTGACTGCGGTCACTTCGACCTTGCCGACTGAGGCGCGCGTGTCAGGATAAGGTGTAAGGCGATCCCCGCATTAAATGCGCATGCGATACGGTCGGTTGGTAAGGCGATTTGGCCGAGGTCGCTGCACGACAAAGTTTGCCCGAGCTTGGCTTCGGGCGAGCTGAGGGTGCGCCCACTGCCTGTGGAGGCCCTCGGGCGAGGCGTGAATCCGCCTGGGACTACTGTTCCCGTCCGAGACCAGGCTCGGGCGAGGCGAGATCGCGTCCCTTGGTAGACGAGGCCTTGACTTGAACCGTGTTTATCAGTCTTTACGGTTTGTTCTGAAGATGTTTTCTAGCCGTGTTTAGGAGTGTTGGGGTACCCCTAATTACGGTACCCGACAGGGGGCCTAAACAGTGTCACACATGGTGGAGAAGCACATGGGATGTGAAGGGAATAAAGGTAAGGTGCCATTTGAACTGCTATTATACAATTGTAAAAGTTGGTAATACTTACCCTAATAATGGGACGTACTTGGGCCAGAGTTTAAGTCGGTTAATTAAGGGTAGTATATAAACCCTAACCACAGCAGATTTGAGGATATGAAATGAAATAACAGAAATCCACCCAGAACATACCTTGTTCTTGCGTACCTCGGTTCATCGGATCGGAGTCAGTGAACCTACCTCAGTCATCGTGGTGCAGACGTCGCCGGCCACAGAGAGCTATCACAAACAGCTGTCTTTAATCCGAAGCGAACAGACCGTTTGTTTTACAGCTCCGGGGTCTGCTACCACGGTTGAATAAAATCTGAGGTGAGGCTCCATAGATCTGACGGCGCTCGAATGCCGAAGCTGGCTGCTGTGCAGGTGAAGGTGAATCTCAAGGTAGTAGAATAGAGGCAGCAGAGAGGCCAGCTGTGAGTGTGAGCTGCGCGTGCACGCCCAACGCCCAACATGTCAACGGCGGCGTCGACTTGGTCAGACGAACGAGGTTAATTAATCTGGGTGGATCGCCATAAATCGCACGGCGCCTAGTACAAAAAAGATTACCCACGCCGGCTGTCCACACTCCAGAGTCTCCTCTCTGGTTAACTAATCCTCACTGCTGGCCTCCCGGTTTTTTCACCGCGCGTCAATTGCAGGAGCAATTCCAGAGGAGAACAGCTAGCGGGGAGGGGAGCGGAGCGGAGGTGTTTGCGCGCGCGTGCTCCTCCGCTTCTCCCACGTAGGCATGCAAAAAAAAAAAAAAAACTCGAGCCCGCAGGCCGCAGCACCTCTGTTCAGTCTGACAGTCTGGCTGTGGCTCGTGAGTTAATTATGTCGTGGCTCGATCCAACAAAAACTTATTACATAAAATTCTAATTAATATATAGTATTAATACTAAATAGACGTTTAGTTTATGTTATTTAAGATTACTGAATAAAATTAATCTTTTTATATTATATTAGTAATGTATTTATTTTACCAATTTAAAGTATGTTACTTAAATTATTTTTGTGATTTTATATTATAATGTGTTGGGCGAGTTCACGCTTATGGATAGACTCGATGAGCCAGCTCGTGTGTCCGTAACAAGTAGAGCCGAGCTTATATTTCAGGATCGGCACATAAACGAGTCGTTACTTGAATGAGCCGCGGCGTCGGATCGGCTCGTTTCAACCCTACTCCCATGCCAAACTTAACTACTCTAAAAAAATGTTTTAACACACATGGACTAAAGTTTTCACGAGATCCAATAATTTTTAATCTTCTATAAATCCATACGGACCCTACAAATTTCATGGTATTGATTTCTTTAATTTGTTTCAAAGCGGCATCATATAGTAATATTATTTTCTTTATTCAGAGCCTCAGAGCGAGGGTCGTCCTGAAAGATCGAAAGCGGCGATACATGTAGACGTGTGGCCGCCGGACAAGGTGGCACCGGCATGCATGGCTGCCTGGGCTGGCCGCGGCCCGCGGCCGGGGACCGTACCGAGGTTCTAGCTAGTGCGGCGACCACACGGCTTCATTAATGGGCAGCGCGATGCACGTACGTAGGGAGGAAGAGTAAACGCCTGCGCCAGATCTGGCCATGGATGATGGAGAGGCCGGGAAGCAGCAGGTGACCGCTGTTCATGGAGACCTGCGACGCGGCACGTGATGTGAAGGGAGAGAGAGAGGGAGAGGTCATCGATCGACGCTCAATTGCTCAGCTATATAGCTCTGCGTCGACATAGCTGCACTGCGCTGCTATCAATGAAGCTAGTATAGAACGGAGCTGCCATGCCATGCCCCGGCCGTGTGTTTAAGTTGACTAACGTCGTCTAACTCGCCACGCCCGTGTGCACATCTATCACAAACATGCACACACAACATGATTTAACAGATGCATAGAGCCATGCATATTTGTTCCGTTTTGTCAGTTGGACTGTTGGAGTGTGGCTAGTTCTTAAGAGCTCGATCTACTGTATGTTTGCTTAATTGCACCAGCACTGGCCCAAAAGCTAAGGACCAGCTTAGCTCGCTACCCTTCAAAGAGGTCATTCACACTATCTTTCTCTCGTCCATTATTCAGCATGCATACAATTAAGAGTCATAAACGGTGTCACTAACAAGTAGTAGTACGTGATACACATATTAGAGGTAGTAGCTGTGCTTAGTTTATGTCATGTGGCGTCATCCGGGTACGCCGTTTCGGTTAGCCAGTTAGCTAGATACGTAGGTGTGTGATGCCAGTGCCACTCCACTCCTACTGGCTGCTGGTCAATCCACGTTACGTTACGTGTGTACGTGTGCTGTCTAATGTACTTGGATCGGTAGCACCGGCAGGTGAGCTGCATGCAGAGAGCTGGCTAGGTGTTGCGATCGATGATACCTGCATACATGCACGATGCACCACGTACCTAGCTACCACCACCAACGAACGCCGACGTCGTCTCGTAGTGTACGGTGCACGGACCTTCGTCGATCGTGTCCGTACGGAAAACGATCCGTCGTCACGCACGCACGGACTGCTGGTTCTTCCTTCGGCACTGTCGTAGTAGTATCGTCTCCTTCGTAGCCTAGCCCCGCGTAGAAATCAAAGGAAGGCAAGCTGAATATGCGCCGGGCGGTGGTCGTCGTGTCGATCCAAGGAGCTAGCTAGCATGTACGTGTCTATACGGTAGCTGTACCGTCTCTTTCGTCGTGTATGTACGTAAGTATATATAGCTAGCTTAGCAAGCAGGTAGCTAGAGATCGAGGTCGAGAGGGGCCCGGTGGTTAGGGAATGGCGATCATCACTGGCAGTGCGTGGCCCTGCCACCACATCATATCGTGCGTCGTACGCGTACGTACGCGTCGCTAACTAGCTGCTGCAACTGATGCAGTACACAATGCAAGAAGATGTATGCTGGCGCCCACACTGACGACGACGTCGACCGACGCACCATACATACACTGTTGTGTCCGGCCGGTGGTCTAGCTAACTAGTACGTACGGAGTCCTACGTACGTACGTTCAATTCAGCCAACAGCACAGGGACGACGAGACGTCGTGTCGTCGACCCACCGGCGGGCTGCTCCATCGTACGTGAACGGTGTAGCTAGTACGCGTGCACGATGTCGATACATATATACGTTGACGCATGGTACGTCGTCTTTGTACATCATGGCGGTCCATGCACACTGCAGCCAGCTTCGATCGTGCTCTGATGGCTGTTAGCCCTGTTACTACTGGACATGCAAAAGCGTTCCGAGAGCTAAACAATTCCACTGTGTATTTTGCTAGTGTCCATCGATCACCGGGGCGGAATTTGAAATGCCCAACAAACATGCACACGATCGTCTCTGATCCGTCGCCCGGCCCTGCCCAGAGGGACGACGACGACGGAGGTGGACAAAGCTAGCTAAGTGAGGCCTCGAGATAAAAAAAAAGGCGGTTAGTTGCACTTGTCCCCATGAAAAAGCGGCGGGAGAGAAGCGTAAAGCTCAGCTCGCTCGAGCAGACAGCATAAAAACTAAACCAACCTTCATGCTATGCTCTGCATCTTTTCCTCTCTTTTTTTCCTCCTCCTTTTAACCTACTACTACCCCCCTTTAATCTTGCATCGGTTCTCCTCCCTCTCTCTCTCCTCGGTCTTTTCCACGTGCTTTCGTTGTCATCGTTCTTCTTCTTCGTCGTCGTTTTCTTCTTCTCCTTTTTGGCATGAATGGTGGTTCTGGTTTTCGAATTCAGTGGTCCACGACCACGATGCATGCAGGATGGGCTTTCTTTTGGCGGCACGCACACACACACTTTTCCAGGAATCCAGAGCTATCCATTATTCAGATCAGGCCAACAAAAGAAGGAAGGAAGGATAGCCATTAGAGAGATGAATCGACGATTCCATTATATTCAATTCTGCTGTAGCACTGCATGCATGCTGCTTGTAATTGTAGTGTCTCCAACTTTGAGTGCACGTCGTCGGTCGTCCATGTTGCTGACTTCGATTCATTCGCCAACCAAAAGAAAATAAAGTTTCAGACCAAACATATATCTCAACCCCACGGTTAGTACACTACTGCACCTTAATTATTTGACTGGTACAGCAAGAATTCTCTCCAGCTGCATGGACACTGGACAGACCACACCGATCGCTGAAGTCAAGAAGAAGAAGGCGGTGATAAGTGGCCCGGCAGCACTGCTACTCTTGTGCAATCAGGCTATCTCTAGCACCTTAACCATCACATAATCATATTTAAACTCTATTCTACGAATAATACAGGTTAAAGTGCTAAACAGTGTTTTAGGTGACTATATAAGATCTAGACCGTATATAGCCGTCTATCTATAGTTTATCTAAAACAGACTGCTGGAGTTTGAATACGAGCATAAGAATGCATAGTAGAGACTAGAGATAGTCACGAAGCCTGATTGGGTGATGATTGTCTTTGCAAAGGGTAAAGGATCGAGCGATTGATTGGGCGCCTTCCACGCTCGTCGTCCTGCCGGCGTGCAAAAAGGTCGCTGCTCGCCGCTCGCGCGCGCGCGCCGGTGTTCAAACCGTTCTCAAGCTTTCGAATTGAAACCGAGCATTTCGCGAGACGGCAAAAGGACGACTGAATCCCAGTGCAGTTCGGAGGAAACAAAAGGTGGGTACTCCAGTGTACAGTGCAGCAGCTGACTTCTCAAGAGGGCTAATTGGGTGCTCTCGTGTTGTGGATTTGTTCTCAAATAATATGAGTTAAGAATAAAACAACACAAAATGTTAAAGGTTAATGCCCTTCGTCATTTGAAGCATTATTTTCCTTAGGATATAATGATCTTCAGACGCAGGTCATGACGGGCGTACCTTCATCATCATAATATATGTTAATGAAAGAAGAAACATATGAGATATGAGAGATAAGATGAATAATCATATCACATTATCAGTATCTCGTTATTATATCATCATGAATGAACAAGAGCAATATTGATTTACATTTGTACCTTTGGCTTGATAGAAGGTAAAAGTCCAAGCGTGATGCACGAGCGAGTACAAGTCAGCGTGAACAGTACGGGGGTACTGTTCACCTATTTATAGGCACGGGACGCAACCCAGTCAAAATTACATTTATGTCCTCAATAAATAGTTACAATCATGACACGAATTATCATAGACTGATTAGTCTTTTTCTCTTTAAGTCGGTGCTGCCCTTCGGCTCAAGGCATGTCACTATGCCGAAGCTCACTAGATCGTAGCTTCGGCGTATGCCTTCGCACTGTGTTTGCTTATATGCTGATCTTCCGAAGTTGTTTGTGCTTAGAGGACCTTCGACGACAAAGCAGGCCTCCAACAGTAGCCCCTTTGCGGTGCTAGATCGTTTTTCGTAACGAGCTTGATCCGTGAAAAATCTCCAAGGCTTCGGAATGCCGAAGGTCCGAAAAACACCTTCCCTGAGCTCGTTGCCGAGAAACGATTAAAATATTTTGGGCGCGAGGTGGCCCACCATGTGGCGGGTACAAACAATCTGGCGATTCACTTCCCAAGCGCCGAGTGGTCCATCGTTCAGCGGGTGCGGGTAACTGTTCAGTGGGTACGGGCGACTTGGCGATTCACCTTCCCACCTGCAGCACTATATAAACAGAAGGGAATGTGTGAAGTTACCACCACATTCATTGCCATTGCACTGTTGTGCTGTTGAAAAATTTAACTATAGCCGAAGCTTTTTCATGCATTCTCGAGCAAACCATCATTTTGAATTAGCTTCGTCAAAAAACTATAAAAAAACATCAGCTTCGTAAAAACTACAAAAGATTCATCATCAGATGACCAGAGTATGCTCGACTGCGAGGGTGACCCGTGAAGGAGAGGAGACTGAAACCACTGAAACAGCTCCAATCTCCGAAGTCATGAGACAATCGAGATTAGTTGTGACGGAGGGAGCCGTTGACGAAGGTACTTCTGGTGCCGAGGCTGAGCAAGCTGATATTGAAGAAGAATAAAATGCTGATGATGAAGGAGAAGATTTTAGAATTTTGATCCCATCAAAACCCAGCCACCTGGATTTTGAGAAATCTACCGTGTCTGAAGCCGACGTGCCCATGATGATAAAACTGGGCTACTTCGGAGAAGTTGAGAAGAAGCTTATTCGTTTTGCCGGGGAAGAAACCACTCTGACACCGAAATATGATGAAGTGGTAGTTTTCAAGAGCTTTTTCAGAGCAGGATTACGGTTTCCGTTGAATGAGATGATTGGAGAAGTCTTGAAAAATTATGAAATCTTTCTTCATCAGCTGACCCCTAACGCCATCGTTAGGCTCAGCATTTTCATCTGGGTCCTTCGAAGCCAAGGGATGGACCCAAATGCTGAAGCTTTTGCCGAGTGCATGAGCTGCATTACCAAACAAAGGCCAGAGAAGACGGACTGCATGAAAATTTTGGTTGTTATAACTTCGCGTATCGCAAGGATACAAAGGCTTCGGTCCTCAGTTATCGCACCAAGTGGCCAACTGGATGGAAGAGTGAGTGGTTTTATATCAAGGCCGATGAGAAGAAGAGGGAGAAGTTGAAGACGATGGTCATGAGCCCACTGAGTTTAACCTTCGGGATGACCAGACCCTTGTGCAACATGAAGCCAGGGTCACCATGCCAACTAGCCGTAGCAGAATTCAGAGTGGTGGCTGAACATATCAGCACCAGAGATCTAGTGCAAGAATACTTGGTGAATAGGGTATCTCCAATATTGAGTGAATGGAGTATGCCGAAGCTGAAAGGAACAAAGAAGAAGAATGAACTTGTTCGATTGCCCCATCACTTCAAGTTTGAGAAACAATTCAAAGAGCCTTGCCAAGAGTGGCTAGAGATGATTGAGACTATGTGCAACGAAATTTTGGGCAATTATACCAAAAAGAAGATCAACTAATGACTGTAGCCTTCGGCACCTGACCAAAACGAAGGTTGAATCGGGTAATGGACGCTTTAAACTTTGAATACCCTGATTATGAACGACTAAGCAAAGGTGCCGAAGGGACAAAGAGAAAAAGGGTTGTCAGTGTTCTGAGCAGACAGGCTGCTAGGATGGTGAAAGAGGACGAAAAGACTCTAAAAAGGAGAAAATCCAGTCCTGAGCCAAAGGTGGTGACTTTGAAGAAGAGAAAAACTGCAACTCCAGAGCCGAAGATGGCTGAGATAGAAGAGGACGCTCCTTCGACGCTTTCTGCTGCCGAAGTAGAAGAAATTTTAAAGGTAATGACCGAATCCTTACCTGTCAAGCTGCTATGTCCTCTAAGGCCGAAACTAACGAAGCTTTTACAGAAGAAGGACGAGCCTTCGGCAGAGAAAAAGGCGATTGGTCCAAAAAAGCAAAGAATTGTTACTGTTATGCAAGCCATTGAGGAAACGCCACCGCCAGCCTCATCATCAAAAATGACACCAGCTGCCGAAGTTGCTGCTTCTGCCGAAGCTGCAACTGCCGAAGCTACCAATCTGGAGAGTACATTATATGCTATTGATAAAGTGCTCTTGGATTTGGCCGCAGAGGAGACTGTTGCGGCTGTAGAAGAAGTCCTGGCCGTAATGCCTGAGAAAGGGAAAGAAATTGCCGAAGACAGTTCGGAAGGACAAGGCTTCAGTTTTCAGAACCTAGTTGGTCAAGAATTGTCCGAGGCTGAGAAGGAGGAGATGCAGGAGTATGCTATATCCTGTGGCTACCAGCCAGGAGCCATGCTCTTTGGCGGAATTAATGAAGAAGCCTTAGGATGTATTCGAGACCATACTGGGGTGAATATTATCAGCACTCTATCGAAGAGTGTTGGTTTTTCGAAACCTGAAGCTGACATCAGCAGCTACCGACGACAGCATATCGTCGGCAACTTATTCTACTCCAACTTTAAGGTAAAGCTTTTTTTCCTCATCTTTTATTTTTTTATTATAAAACAAAAAATTTCTGGTGAAGGCTATTTTGTACAGAGTATGCTACTAAGCAAAGCGCTGAGGATGCAGCAAGATCTTGAAGATAAAAAGAATGAGATTATAATCGAGGGCTTGGAAAAGAAAATCAAAGATCAAGAAGCCTCTCTAGAAAGGAAAGACTTTCTTCTTCAGACAATGGAGGGTTCATTGGTAGAAGCCCAAGCCAAAGTTGCTAAATTAAACGATGAACTCCTCTGAAAATTAGAAAGCTTCGAGCAAGAAAAGAAGAATTTTGATGCGAACCTTGAAGCAGAAGTTGAGAAAAGTTCGAATATGCAAAATTCCTTAAAAGAGCTTCAAAACAAATGCTTGAACTTCGACAACCGGTGCGTGCAGCTGCTGAGACAGGTCTTCAACTCAGTGGGAGCCATCTCTGAAAAATTTGAACCTATGGTTGAAGACCTGCCAAGCACCTTCGAACATATTGAGAGCGAAGTTGAGGCGCTTGACAAAGTTATAGCTGTGCATGGTGACTTCTGTGCCCTGCTGGCTTCTCGCGGCACAACTGTAGCTTTTATGAAGGCTGGTTGCACGCACGGAAAGATTGTAAACAGGTCAAAGTTCAGTTTATCACCAGCAGACCTAACTGATATCCCTAGCCTGGCCCGAAGTATTGGGAATAGGTTTGTAACACAAATTTGGACGAAGGGTGGGCGGGACTTAGCTGGTGACGAAGCTCAAAGTCATCTTAAGCCGGTATTAAACTTGTACATGTTGCTTACCTTCTCCTGAGATTACTTTTTACCTTATACCGCTTTGTTATGTACAGGATGATGATGCCGAAGGTCAATAATCTGAAGCTTGACGGAGACTGATGAAGTTGCTGCACAAAGCTTTAGAAATATTTGAATTATCTTTGTAAAAGATATTGTAATTTAGGAATCAAACATTACTCTGTAAATTTGTACATACCTTGTAATATATTTTTACCTTTCCATCCGTGTATGAATTGCTTTGATGTGGACGAAACTTGCATCTTTTGAGCCGAAGGCGAAAAACACCTTCCCTTCTTTTCGTACACAACGAAGCGTATCTTTGCTATTTTATGTTTATCGAAGCATTGTCACCAAAGCTGAGGTAGTTGTCTGTGTTTTATCTTATGATGATGATGAACCTATGAATGTCTACATGAATGTTTATGAATGCAATGAATGATGTAATGTAACGTGCAAATGAATATCCAAACACACTCGAAGCCACACCCAGACTCCGTGTCCCCTTAGGAACGTCTTTTGAGTCTTAAGCTCTGCATCCCCTTAGGAACTTCTTTTGAGCTTCTTCACCTTCTATTTCGGTGGTATAAGTTCTACATCCCTTAGGAACGACTTTTGAACTTCTTCACCTTCTATTTCGGCGGTATAAGTTCTGCATCCCCTTATGAACGACTTTTGAACTTCTTCGTCTTCTATTTCGGCGCTATTTGGCTCTTCATTCCATTTGGAACGACTTTTGAGCAGAAAACTTACGCTGCGCTCCCTTAGGAACGACTTTTTGTAGCTTCGTAATGCTCTGCATCCCCTTGGGGACGACTTTCGAGCTTCTCCTTGTTTTTCCTTTTTTTTATTTGCACTCGATGGTGCATGCTCAGATTTTATATTTTACATCCTTTTTGGGGGATTTGGCTCTCGTGGAGCTAAATAAGAAAGGAAAAATTACAAGCTATGGCCCCATAAAAAACCTTTCTCCCCCTTTGGAAAGGAAAAGGGTGCCATAGAAAAAATGAAAAAAGATTACATCAAATTACAGATAATGTCGCCGAAGCTCATCCACATTCCAAGATCTGGGTATGTCGTTGCTGTACATATCCTTCAATCTGTAAGAACCGGGCCTCGACGAAGATACCACCAGAAAAGGTCCTTCCCACTTTAGCTGCAATTTGCCTACTGTGTCCGGATGGGCCACTCTCCGAAGCACCAAATGCCCTGGCTTAATATTTTTCAACCGAACTTTTCTGTCACGCCATTTTATTGTTTCGGCTTGATATTTATTGATGTTCTCCACAGCCTAAAGTCTGGTCCCTTCTATAGTATCTTTTGCTACGTGATAATCAGCTTCGTCTTCTGCCGAAGCTGCTGTTCTTATTGACCCTGCTTTAGCTTCTTCTGGAGTTATAGCTTCGTCACCAAATAATAGTTTGAAAGGTGTAAAACCTATTGATCTTGATGTGGTTGTATTGTGGCTCCACACTACTTTAATCAACTCATCTAGCCACTTTCCTCTGGGCTGATTGATGATTAGCTTCATTATTCTCGTCATTATAATGTCATTTGCTCTTTCTACCAGCCCATTTGACTCCGGATGCCTAACTGATGCAAAATGAATCTTCATGCCAATTTGGTCACAGAAATCCTTGAACATTTCAGCATCAAATTGTGTTCCATTATCCACAGTTATAACCTTCGGCCAGCCGAAGCGACAAACAATATTTTGCAGAAGAATTTCTGGACTCTAACCGAAGTTATTGTAGCCAAAGACTTTGCTTCAATCCACTTAGAAAAATATTCTACAGCCACCACAACCTATTTTAAATTACCTTGCGCTGGTGGAAGTGGGTCTAACAAATCCAGGCCCCATCTTTGCAATGGCCAAGTAGGCTGTATTAGCTGGGTGAGAGATGAAGGTTGCTTCTGGTCTCTTGCACATTTTTGATAATTTTCACATTTTTGAACTAGCTCTGCTGCATCCGAAGCTGCCTTCGGCTAATAAAATCCTTGTCTAAACACTTTTCCCAGCAAGGGCCTAGACCCAATATGAGATCCACATAGACTTGCATGTATCTCCTTCATTAATTCAATACCTTCGGCTATGGATAAACACTTGAGGAGTGGAGAACAGACTCCATGTTTATACAATTCCCCTTCTATTATCACATACAGTCTTGTCCTTGCTTCCATTCTCTTATTATAAGCTTCATCATCCGAAAAACAATTACTTTGGAGGAAAGATATAATTTCAGTCCTCCAATCTTCACTATGTACAAGGGAAATTGCAAGCACTGCTCTTTCCATAAGTTCAACCGAAGGTGCTTTTATTGTCTCAAAATATACTTCCGAAGGTAGTGGGAGCCCCTGTGCCGCTAACTTGGCCAACAGATCAGCATGCTCATTTTCCCCTCTTGGAATATTCTTAACAGAAAATCCTTCGAAAGAAGCTTCGAGCCTTCAAACTGTGTCCAAATATTTTTCAACCTTCGGGCCTCTGGCCTTGCTACTTTTGTCGATATGACTAGAAATGACTTGAGAATCAGTCTTAAGGATTGCCCTTCTTATTCCCATTGCTTTTAACTTCCGAAGCCCTAAAAGAAGAGCTTCGTATTCAGCAATATTATTTGTACAACTGAATTCAAGCCTTGCTGCATAACATGTTCTGACTTTTGAAGGCACGACTAGTACAACAGCCGCTCCTGCACCGAAGGTTCCCCAGGAACCATCAGAGAACACTGTTCAAGCTTCGGCGTCTTTATTTGTTTCTTCTTCCTAAGCCCCTGGCGTCCAATCAACAATGAAGTCTGCTAACACTTGGGACTGAATTGATGATCTATGTACATAGTGAATACTGAATTCGTTAAGCTCTGCAGCCCATTTTCCAATCCTTCCAGTAGCTTCTCTGTTCCTCATTATGTCCTTCAGAGGCTGTGATGAAGGAACAATTATGTGATATGCTTGAAAATAATGTCGAGGTTTCCTGGAGGCCATTAACACAGCATACAACACCTTCTCCAATTCTATATAATTTTTCTTTGATAAACTTAAAACTTCGGAGACGAAGTATACTGGAGCCTGCTTTTTGATTTGGCCATCTAGCTTCTCCTGTACAAGTGCTGCACTAACTGCAGAGTGCGAAGCTGCCACATATAAGAGCAATGGAGCCCCTGGCGAAGGTGGAGTTAATGTTTTTAGATCGATCAAGTATTGCTTCAATTCTTCGAAAGCTTTTTGCTGAGCTGGACCCCATTGAAAAACTTTGGCTGACTTCAGTATTTCAAAGAATGGCAGATTTCTTTCTGCTACTCTGGATATGAATCTGTTTAATGATGCTAGTCTTCCTGCCAGCCGTTGGGCCCCCTTCTTTGTGCTTGGCGGCTCCATCCGAAGGATAGCTTCAATCTTGCTCGGGTTGGCTTCAATTCCCTTCGTTGATACCAAACAGCCAAGGAACTTGCCCTTCTTCACCCCAAAACACACTTTTCTAGATTTAACTTCAGGCCAGCTTGCCTGAAATTGGCAAATGTTTCTTGCAAATATGCAATGTGATTTTCTTGCTTCGTGCTTTTCACTATGATATCATCAACATAGGTCAGTACATTCCTGCCTATTTGAGAATGAAGGACCTTGGCTGTCATATTGCTGAAGCTTCCTCCAGCATTCTTGAAAGTCGCCTAGAGGGGGGTGGATAGGCGGAAACTAGAATTTAAAAACTTAAAGCACAACTACAAGTCGGGGTTAGCGTTAGAAATAAAATTGAGTCCAAAAGAGAGGGTGAAAACAAATCAACCAAGAAATAAAGCGAGTGACACGGTGATTTGTTTTACCGAGGTTGGGTTCTTGCAAACCTAGTCCCCGTTGAGGTGGTCACAAAGACCGGGTCTCTTTCAACCCTTTCCTCTCTCAAACGGTCACCTAGACCGAGTGAGCTTTCTCCTTAATCAAACGGCTCACTTAGACCCCTCACAAGGACCACCACAACGTGGTGTCTCTTGCTTTGATTACAAGTGTTTGAAGAACAAGAATGAGGAAGAAGAAAGCGATCCAAGAACAAGAGCTCAAAGAACACGAGCAAAACTCTCTCTCTAGTCACTATTTGATTGGAGTGGATTTGGGACTTGGAGAGGCTTTGATTCTATTGAATTGTGTCTTGTATTGATTGCACTAGCTCTTGTATTGAATGAGATGTTTGAAAAACTTGGATGCTTGAAGTGGTGGTGGTTGGGGGTATTTATAGCCCCAACCACCAAACCAACTGTTGGGGGGGCTGTCTGTCGATGGGCGCACCGGACAGTCCGGTGCGCCACCGGACACTGTCCGGTGCGCCAGCCACGTCACCCAACCGTTAGGGTTCTGACGGTTTCGACCGTTGGAGCTCTGACAGCTTGGGCCACCGGACAATCCGGTGCCGCACCTAACATGCACTGTTCACTGTCCGGTGCGCCTTCTGGCGCTGCTCTGACTCTGCGAGAACTGTCCACGCACTGTTCACGTTGCAGGCGACCGTTGCGCTTCTTAGTCGTTGCTCCGCTGGCACACCGGATAGTCCGGTGACCCACCGGACAGTCCGATGAATTATAGCGGAGCGGCTGTCCAGAAACCCGAAGGTGAGGAGTTCAGCCTGTACGGTCCTTGATGCACCAGACACTGTCCGGTGGCACACCGGACAGTCCGGTGCGCCAAACCAGGGTTCTCTTCGGTTTCTTTTGCTCCTTTCTTTTGAACCCTAACTTAGATCTATTTATTGGTTTGTGTTGAACCTTTAGCACCTATAGAATATATAATCTAGAGCAAACTAGTTAGTCCAATTATTTGTGTTGGACATTTCAACAACCAAAATCATTTAGGAAAAGGCTTGACCCTATTTCCCTTTCAATCTCCCCTTTTTTGGTGATTGATGCCAACACAAACCAAAGAAAATATATAAGTGCAGAATTGAACTAGTTTGCATAAGGCAAGTGCAAAGGTTGCTTGGAATTAAACCAATTTATTTTTTCACTAGATATGCATGGATTGCTTTCTTTCTTTTACCATTTTGGACCACATTTGCACCACTTGTTTTGTTTTTGCAAATCTTTTTTGGAAATTCTTTTTCAAGGTCTTTTGCAAACAGTCAAAGGTATATGAATAAGATTTCGAGAAGCATTTTTAAGATTTGAAATTTTCTCCCCCTGTTTCAAATGCTTTTCCTTTGACTTAAACAAAACTCCCCCTGGATGAAATTTTCCTCTTAGTGTTCAAGAGGGTTTTACCAATTGAAAGAAGATCAAATATATTAGATACCAATTTGAAATATGTCTATTAAAATTTTTTATCATAAGATGCCAATTGAAAACTTCTTTAAAAACTTTGAAATTGGTGGTGGTGCAGTCCTTTTGCTTTGGGCTTAATATTTCTCCCCCTTTGGCATTAATCGCCAAAAACAGAGTCTTTTGAGAGCCCTTGTTACTTTCTCTCCAATGGTACTAGTAATAAGAGTGAAGATTATACCAAAGTGGAGAGTGGTGCGGAGTGATGGCGAAGGGTAAATAATACCGATAGAGTGGAGTGGAAGCCTTGTCTTCGCCGAAAACTCCATTTCCCTTTCAATCTACGACTTATCATAGGAGTACACTTAAAAACACATTAGTTGTAGACATAAAAGAGATATGATCAAAGGTACATAAATGAGCTATGTGTGCAAAGTATCAATCAAAATACCGAGAATCAAGAATGTTTAGCTCATTCCTAAGTTTGGTAAAGGTTTTCTCATCTAATGGTTTGGTAAAGATATCGGCTAGTTGTTCTTTGGTGCTAACATAAGCAATCTTGATATCCCCCCTTTGTTGATGATCCCTCAAAAAGTGATACCGAATGGCTATGTGCTTAGTGTGGCTGTGTTCAACGGGATTATCCACCATGCGGATTGCACTCTCATTGTCACATAGGAGAGGGACTTTGCTCAATTTGTAGCCATAGTCCCTAAGGGTTTGCCTCATCCAAAGTAATTGCGCGCAATAATGTCCTGCGGCAATATACTCGGCTTCGGTGGTAGAAAGAGCTACTGAATTTTGTTTCTTTGAAGCCCAAGACACCAGGGATCTTCCCAGAAACTGACTAGTCCCTGATGTGCTCTTTCTATCAATTTTACACCCTGCCCAATCAACATCTGAATAACCTATTAATTCAAAGGTGGATCCCTTGGGGTACCAAAGACCAAACTTAGGTGTATGAACTAAATATCTCAAGATTCTTTTCACGGCCCTAAGGTGAACTTCCTTAGGATCGGCTTGGAACCTTGCACACATGCATACGAAAAGCATAATATCCGGTCGAGATGCACATAAATAGAGTAAAGATCCTATCATCGAGCGGTATACCTTTTGATCTACGGATTTACCTCCTGTGTCGAGGTCGAGATGCCCATTGGTTCCCATGGGTGTCTTGATGGGTTTGGCATCCTTCATTCCAAACTTGGTGAGTATATCTTGAATGTTCTTAGTTTGGCTGATGAAAGTGCCCTCTTGGAGTTGCTTCACTTGAAATCCTAAGAAATACTTCAACTTCCCCATCATAGACATCTCGAATTTTTGAATCATAATCCTACTAAACTCTTCACAAGTAGATTTGTTAGTAGACCCAAATATGATATCATCTACATAAATTTGGCATACAAACAAATCATTTGCAATTGTTTTAGTAAAGAGTGTAGGATCGGCTTTGCCTACTTTGAAGCCATTAGTGATAAGGAAATCTCTTAGGCATTCATACCATGCTCTTGGGGCTTGCTTGAGCCCATAAAGCGCCTTTGAGAGTTTATAAACATGGTTAGGGTACTCACTATCTTCAAAGACGAGATGTTGCTCAACATAGACCTCTTCCTTGATTGGTCCATTGAGGAAGGCACTTTTCACGTCCATTTGATAAAGCTTAAAGCTATGGTAAGTAGCATAGGCAAGTAATATATGAATTGACTCAAGCCTAGCTACAGGTGCATAGGTTTCACCGAAATCCAAACCTTCGACTTGTGAATATCCCTTGGCCACAAGTCGGGCTTTGTTCCTTATCACCACACCATGCTCATCTTGCTTGTTGCGGAATACCCACTTGGTTCCTACAACATTTTGATTAGGACGTGAAACTAAATGCCATACCTCATTCCTCGTGAAGTTGTTGAGCTCCTCTTGCATTGCCAACACCCAATCTGAATCTCTTAATGCATCCTCTACCCTGTATGGCTCAATAGAGGAAACAAAGGAGTAATGTTCACAAAAATGAGCGACACGAGATCGAGTGGTTACCCCCTTATGAATATCGCGAGGATGGAGTTCATGGGGTGATCTCTTTGAATCGCTTGGTGGACTCTTGGGTGAGGCGGTCTTGGACCCTATTCTTCTTGATCATCTTCCTTGTCTTGATCATTGTCATCTCTCCCTTGATCATTGTCCTCCTCTTGAGGTGGCTCATCTTCTTGATCTTCTTCTTCATTGTCTTGAGCTTGATCCTCATCTTGGGTTGGTGGAGATGCTTATTGGAAGATGATGGTTGATCTTGTGCTTGTGGAGGCTCTTCGGATTCCTTAGGACACACATCCCCAATGGACATGTTCCTTAGCGCGACGCACGGAGCCTCTTCATCATCTAGCTCATCAAGATCAACTTGCTCTACTTGAGAGCCATTAGTTTCATCAAACACAATGTCACAAGAAACTTCAACTAATCCAGTGGATTTGTTGAATACTCTATATGCCCTTGTTTTTGAGTCATAACCAAGTAAAAAGCCTTCTACAGCCTTAGGAGCAAATTTATATTTTCTACCTCTTTTAACAAGAATAAAGCATTTGCTACCAAAGACTCTAAAATATGAAACATTGGGCTTTTTACCGGTGAGGAGTTCATATGATGTCTTATTGAGGATTCGGTGAAGATATAACCAGTTGATGGAGTAGCAGGCGGTGTTAATTGCCTCAGCCCAAAACCGGTCCGGAGTCTTGTACTCATCAAGCATGGTCCTTGCCATGTCTAGTAGAGTTCTATTCTTCCTCTCCACTACACCATTTTGTTGAGATGTGTAGGGAGAAGAGAACTCATGCTTGATGCCCTCCTCCTCAAGAAAGCCTTCTATTTGTGAGTTCTTGAACTCCATCCCGTTGTCGCTTCTTATCTTCTTGATCCTTAATCCGAACTCGTTTTGAGCCCGTCTCAAGAATCCCTTTAAAGTCTCTTGGGTTTGAGATTTTTCCTGCAAAAAGAATACCCAAGTGAAGCGAGAATAATCATCCACAATTACAAGACAATACTTACTCCCGCCGATGCTTATGTAAGCGATCGGGCCGAATAGATCCATGTGGAGTAGTTCAAGCGGCCTGTCGGTCGTCATGATGTTCTTG